>NW_028255431.1:0-600000 GCF_964263255.1 Lissotriton vulgaris | reverse complement strand
TGGAGTGTCTTGTGACTCAGCAGGTGAACTCAGTTGGCCCACGTCCTCTGGAGACATAAGCCCGGGTACTGATTGTGAAAAAAACCTATGCAGCCTCAGCACCATCTGGACTTGCCATCCTTTGGGTCAGGCATCATTAGGTTTCAGGCCAGCCAATGGGAATGCAGCTGCCCTCTAAAGAGGTCATTCAAGTCCCAGCCAGGAAGTAAGGTGCACCAGTGTGGGTGCTCCACAGTGCTTCATTTGTAAAAAAAAAAAAAAAAATGCAGGGGCTCTCGTCAGGAGGCAGGTTGCACCAGCCCATTTCTCCTGTTAGCACCTCCTAAAACAGAACCAACTACTAACCATGAAAGTGAGCAGTTTATGTGGGGTAGTGGCCAGAGCTGCCAACCTCGGCGCTGAATGAATGAAATTATTGAATGAATGAATGAATAAATGAATGAAATTATTTGTAGAGCGCGCGATGGCCAAAACGGCTTCCTGGCGCTGGGAGCTCTAGAGAACCGAACAGACAGGCCAGGAGGTTTAGCGGGGGTAGGCCAGGGCAAACAGGAAAGTTTTTAGCTCTTTACGGAAGTGTGAAAAGATAGGGATCGAACACATAGAAAGAGGAAGGGAGTTCCAGAACCCGGGGAGCAAGAACAGAAAAACGGGTTCCACCAGTGCGAGATTTTTGAAACCGGGGAACAGTGAGGAGGGCAAAAGATGATGAACGGAGAGTGCGGGCAGGGGTGTAAGGGGAAATCAAAGAATTGATGAAAGCCGGTGCAGAGTGATCAAGGGCCCGATAAACAAGGCACCCTCGTTTAAACAGAGATCTCTGCAAAATGGGCAACCAGTGAAGGGATTTGAGGACGCGAGTGATGTGATGGGTTTTGGGCAGGTGAAAGATGAGACGGGCAGCCTGATTCTGGATAGCTTGTAAGCGGCGGGTTTCATAGGCAGGAATGCCAGCGAACAAGCTATTGCCATAATCAAGGCGGGAGGTGATAAGGGCAGAAATAATGATTTTAAGGGAGTCAGAAGAAAAGAAACAAGAGATTTTCCGGATCATCCGGGGGAAAGAAAACAGGAGGACACCACGGCACTGACCTGGCCGTGCATGGACAGGTCCTGTCTGACCTTGATGCCCAGAGTTTTAACGGAGGGAACGGGGGTGGGAGGAGGGCCAAGAATGGGAGGCCAGAAAGCAGGGGACCAGGGGCTGGATGAGCCGCCAATCAGGACAAGCTCAGTCTTATCTGGATTGAGCTTGAGGTGGTTGGCGCTCATCCACCCAGAAATAAAGACCATGGTGGAGTGAAAAAAGGATAGAGAGTGAGAAGAAGAGGAAAGATCAAAGACGAGCTGGAGGTCATCAGCGTAGTTATACACAGAGACCCCCAGCTCAAGAAGGGAAGAGATAAGAGGGTGAATGTAGAGATTGAAAAGAAGGGGAGAAAGGGAGGAACCTTGGGGGACCCCACAGGGCACCGGGAGGGGGGAAGCAGAAAAACCGGGAAGGTGAACGGCTTGAGAACGACCTGTCAAAAAGGAGGTGATCCAGGAGAGGACAGAGCCTCGTATGCCCGCTGCGCTGACACGGTCCCAAAGAATGTTAGGGTCGACCGTGCTGGGGAACCAATTTCGAGTCTCGGCGTCGGCTCAAAATTCTGGGCAACCCTCTCAATTTCCTCGTAAATGAATGTGCCCTTAACGCTTAACTGGTGGTCATGAAAAGCACAGGAGTTGATTAAGTGTTGGTGCTGAGCACCGGAAACCACCGGCTCAAATTAAGCACTAGTGCTCCAGGTATATCTCGTGGTGGATACCTCCAAGGAGCCTCCTCCAAGCGGTGACTTTTAGCAGCGCTGGTAAAGCATGCATCGTCTTGAACATCTGTATGGGCAGAACTGGTATGCAGTAAATGACCACGCGCACAAAAGAAACATCTTCTGGGGTCTTGGCTGATCATGCACCTGGCGGGTGAACATCTGTCCCAGATCGAGGCTTGATCAAGTGACCGCACACTCGTGGAATACCCTTGATCGCTCTTTCACGCGCTTGGTGAACATCTGTATAAGATGGACAAAGACCTCACACGCACCTCTTGTCCAGCACGCTTACCCCATCTTCAGATGTGTTAAATGTCCTTTCTGGGAAACGCTAGAGGAATGTGGGTGTCCATTCCACAAGCGTGACCCTGACATCCTGCACTACCTGTCACCCCCCAAGACTGGCTACTTCCTGGTTGTCTTTCTAGAAGGTGGGTTTTGGGGTTCAGATCTCCCATTGTGGCATGTCCAGATCAGAGAGATAACATAAAATTGTAGGTGAAGATGTTTCTCTGAGAAGTCTCCAGAAGCTCCTTCCTACGCCCTGGACAGTCTGTAATCCTTAAGCGGGGGAGGTTAGTCTGTCGTTATTGGGGCGCCCTGGTCATGAGTGCCCCCTAGACGTGGGATGGTACGTTCCAAATCCCTGGCGGTGTTCCCTTTTCAAACTTGTGCCCATCATAGATCAATCTTTCCCTCTCACTATGTCTGCTAGTCTGTGTGGTTCTGTAAACCCGGTTTCTGAGCATAGAGTAGTGCATGGGTCATTCCCGTGAATGTGGCGAAAAATGGCGAGTTTCCCAGAATGCTGCTGTAGGTGTCAGTGCTGGTAGCATATGGTCAATTAAACCATATCATAACCTAACGTGTCTTTGTAAAGCGCACATTCACCCAAGGGTATTGTGGCGCTAAATTAACAGATGTTTGTTTTTACCCAGATCATTGTTACTCGTTTTATCGACCTCAGAAGGATGAAAGGCTGAGTGGACCTTCCGGGATTTGAACTTATGACCATTAGGTCAAACACAGGTCCCCACAGTGGACGCATTAGTCCACTATTCCACCAGACTCGGCTCAACCACACACATCCCTAAATCCAAGGAGCATGGTTTGGTTCCCTTTCCTTTAGACAACATCATTTAAATCGCTCTATGGTCCACGGAGGGTGGGCAGTCAAGGTGCTCGGTACAGTACAGTGCAAAAACAAGCTTTGGCAACAATGTTGTCAGCAAATGTGTGGGAAAGGGATACTGGGGTGCATGAGGAATCAAGACCCTGCATGTGTTGGGCTGAGCACCTGTGGTGGGTGGGAAGGCGCACTCACGAGAGAAGGGACCAGATTTTGGATTTGTTTTTTGGATGTCCCTGCATGTTGCGATACCTGTTCCTACTGACCGAAGGTTCGAGTTTGTTAAATATACTTGCCAGTGACCTCAAGTGATTGTCAAGGCGGTGGGCTCTGACCGAGTCATACCGTCACCCACAAACCATGCTACTAAATTTCACGAGACTCTTGTTCAGATCGTCCAATGGGCGGTCTTCGTTGATGTTCCCAACCTGCCTTAAGATTGCACCTTTGCTCGTTTTGAGTTTACCTGGTGTCTTTCTTATGAGCCTCTCCGGTATCAGACCCCGCTTGATAACACGACATGTGCTGCCCAAACCTGCAGTCTCGTAACATGAGGTCAGCTGTGATGTGGTAGTGTTCAGCCAGAGGAGCTGGTCTAAAGATGGAGGTTGTCCACCTGTAGTAGTACAGACAGTGCCATGGAAGGTGCATTGAGGGTCAGGAAGCCGAGCCTCGTTTGTCGCTCAGCCACTATTCTTAAATGCACCAACTACCCCAGCAGTAGAGGCTCTGGGAGCGTCTCCTGGGAAGACGCTGTAAATATAGCCGGTATATCTCTTCAGGGTCGAAAGCCTCGCTTCGCTACCCGCAGAACATTTAAGGTTTGGAAGGAAGAGGCGGAAAGGCTAGGAAAATAGATTTTGTCGCCAGTTCATTTTCTGTCTCACATGGGGCTTGAGTAATGGCCATGTCAGCCAGAAACCAATACAGGAAATGCAGCAGCCAATCGTCGTGATCCGAGGTGACGCCGCTAGCGCAAGGAGCTGCGACGATCGATGAGTGCTCGAATGGTAATGCGCGACGCGTCAGGAGTTTGTGAGGCAGGTTGAACTCTGTGTGTATTTGTATCTATGGATGGTGAGTCCATTCTTTGGGTTGTGCTGGGTGCGTGTAGACCCCACAGCCAACATCTGGGTGTTAGGGGGCTCAGTACTGAGCAAGGCAGTGGTTTTGTGGGAGGAAGGAGGTGGTGGGTGTGAGTTTTATCTGCCACGAAGGTGAAAGTGTCGCTATGCTTGATGGTGGTATTCCATCTGACCATTCCAAATTGGTCCAGACTCTCAAACAGCAGGTAATAGATATTTATAAATTTAAGAACCAGCGAGGCCTGTATCGCTCAAGCACTGGTGCGCCTGCGTCGCTGAAAGTGCTGCATGCTACGTTTACAGTTGAACATAAATCAACCTACGTCTTTCTGAGCGCCCACCTCCATGTATTCTGTAATTATACGGCCATGTAAATGAAAATTGAATCCTACAATACACGGAATGCGCATTGTGGGAGCGCGCCTCTGGCTCTCCCGCTCCCTCCCTCCCCGAGCGCGGCCCGCATTTATCTTCCCTGCAGCAGTGTTTAAAGTGAGAAGGGAGTATCGGGAGACTCTGATAGGATCCAATTAAATTGCTGCAGATAAAATGATGATGAATTGCAGCCTGGATCCGTCGAGACGCCATGTGCATTACCCGCCGTCCCCCCAGCACGCGAAGGAAGAAGTTGAGGTCGTCAACTGCAGGAAAAAATGGGACGCAGCTGTGGAGGTACCCATGCTGCAGAAATGCAATCAGTAGGGGGATAGATAAAGCGGGTGATGTGTTGGTGCATACGTGAGAATTTGCTCGACGGTGTTGCGTGGCTCCAGGTGGAGAGAAACGAGCTGGATCCTGGAGGAGAACCTCATGGGGATGGTCTTGTGATGAAGAAGCTCTCTACATGTTACTCTTTACCAGAGAACTGCCTCGTCGAAATGCCCCCGGGCTCTCATTAAAAAGATCCTCCGCAAGAAAGCGGAGTGTTGTTTACAGAGAGCGCGACCCAACACCAGGAGACCTTCCGCAAGTGGAGCAGGTCTAGCTTGTTCGGCCTTTGATAGCATGGTCGGCAAGGCTTTTTGGCCCCGAGATGCGGTGACCCCCAAAGACGAGGCTGTGGCGGAGACGGCGTAATGAGGTCAAATGGGAGGATATTAGCATACAAGCTTAGCTGTGTACCGCTTGCTGGGCTCAGGAGCGGCAACTTGGCCTTATTCAATGTTGTGCGGTCAAGTTTCCTTACTCCTGGGATTTGGAAGCTGCTTCAGTGCAAGACTTGATGCTCTTGCATCACAAGTAGCAGCTGGCGTGAGATCATGCGTAGTCAGTCGCCAAATGTTCTGCAAGTTGTAAAACCATCAACAGTAATTTTAAGACATTTTGAAGGCCTTTTCTTTTGCATGTGTTAGGTGTGTAGACCAAGATTTTAAGGGAAGACAGAACAAATGATGGACGGAATGCTGAGCAATGCAAACATTCACCCCCAATCGCAGATCTGAGATTATTCCAGCATTTTGTTGCTCACGACACCACCCCAGGTTGGACCCAGCCATATGCAAATCAGTCTTGATCCTGCTCCCAATGGAAACAGTCCAGCCCGAACTGCTTGGCCAGTTCCTCCCTGGACCAGAAACCAGCATCCTGGGACCACTTTTGAGGTGTTACCCCTCATCCGCCAGGCTAGCTGCACTCCAATGGCACAGTGAGCAAGGGACCCACGACTGGGCATACTCTATACACTAAGGGCGGCAAAAGCAAAAAAGAATGGATGATGGATGTAATACTGAACAATGCAAACATTCACCCCTAGTCACAGATCTGGATTTAACCCATCATTTTTGTGCTCACCGCGCCAGCCCAGTTTACTCCACATTATGCTGTCAAGTTTCCTCACTCCTTGATTTGGAAGCTGCTTTACTGCCAGACTTGAGATTCTTGCATCACAAGTAGCAGCTGGTGTGAGATCATGCATAGTCAGTCGCCTAATATTCTGCAAGTTGTAAAACCATCAACATTCATTTTAAGACATTCTGAAGGCCTTTGCATGTGCTTGGTGTGCAGCCCAAGGTTTTAAGGGACCAGCCCTTTCCCAAGGTTGTGAAGCTCCTAATGTAACCTTTTTAAACATGAACACCACACATGAGATGTTCTTGAGTAAGCTATCAAGTCTTCAAAACTAATGAACATAGGAACTTGTTTTGTATAGAACGAGATCGAATACCAGAATTAGGGTGGCTTTGAGGCACTGTAAATTAGCGTAGTCCTTGCTCGTCGCTCAGTGGTGCTTTGTCAACCAGAAACCCCACAATGAGAACCTTCATGTGCTGAGAAGCTTTGCCAACTAAGGGGTCAACTCTCAGAAGCTTGAACATTTACTTAGTGAGCGATCTTCTTGGTTAAAAGTGGTACTGCACAGCAAAACCCTCCAGAGAGATTACTATAAACCTTCCAGCGATGGCTTGGACTGGTCATACGTGTAATGGCTATGCCTGCAGCCTCACAGAAGTCTCTGGTCAGTGGGGAGTGAAGACCGCCAGCCCAAGGCAGGGGCTGAGTGAACCACTAAGACTCAAGGCCCAAGCGGGCACCTGTGTCATTGTCCATCGACCTATGCGTCCCAAAACTTATAGTGTAAGATGCCTCCTTGTCGTGAGAACTAGTCGTCAGTATTTCTATTCAAGGGCTATAGTATCGGGTACGTTGCTAAGAGGTAGTACGGACATAGAACCGGTCTTGTGGGTCAGACTACCCAATGAGCTTGCTGCGTCTGTGGATTTGGCGTGTGGAGAGCTGCAGACTTAGGGTCCTTCAAGTGTGGCTTGAGCTGTTGAGGCATTAAGCGAGGGGGAACTAACTTCACTGTTGCATTACTATGGTTGTATGGGCCCTGGTCGCGCGGTTTGTGATTTTCGCATCAGACTACCTCCTTCACCCCCTCTCCAGCCTTTTTTCTGCCGTCACAGGTCCACGGTCATGTGTACATGTATGACCATCCACTTCAAAACCTTTTACTTTACCGCTCCTGAAGCATACAGCGTGGTCTTCGTGGCACCCTTCGCTCTTCCCACCCATGTTTCTTGCCTCAGGACAGCTGTATGTGTTGAAGACACTGGAAGGTAAAATTTACTGCTCTAACCCCAGCTGTAGAATATTTGGGGAACGTACTATTGTCCTGCAAAAAGACAAGGGGGCTTATTAACTATTCTAACTCCAATCCTGGAATATTTCTGAGAAATGTAAAAATTCACCAAGTATTTTACAAATGGGTTGAAAAGTATTAATTTAGCATTTCAGAAAGTGCTGCCCTGAAGGGCGCTGCACAAGGCCAAAAACATGAAATAGTTGAATCCCGCCTGTTGGAATGTGAGCGCCGCCATTTTAAGCTCTGAGCAGCTTGCCCATTGCGGCTTGTTATATTTTCACTTTAAGCCAGGCTCCAGCCTGGTTTTGTAATTTTTTGAAGATCAGAGGGCCAGCTGCCCGCTGGGTCATCAGCCTGGGGTTCCTCGCAGCCTCTGCGGGGTGCAGCATTGGCGGACAGGTTGTCCTGGAGTCGCCCAGCAGACGACTTGCTGCACAGTGCGTCCGAGCCTTTGATGGAGAGATGCATTGCTTCTGGCTGCCCTAATGAATACACCTTTCACTCTGTACATCTTGCGCTCTATTTTCACATCTACCCTGCTTTGTGTAAATAAATGTGATTGCAAGTCTCCCGCCAGGGCCTGGCGGCTGCTCAAAGAGCTACATCGTTACGAGCGGACAGACTGCAGTCGTTCGCCGGGGTATTTGATTGGTTTCGGTTTCAAACAGACTTTTGGCCTTTTCCTACAGCGCCACTAAGTGCAGGCACTGAGCAACAAGTGCTGCGCGAGGCGCGCAACTGCTGTGCTGCGCGGAGTGAGTAGACATAGAGGGGGCGCATAATGTGATCAGGGTAAATGTGTATCCATGAGCTAACGGGACTGCGTACAAGTGAGGGGAAAGCTGCCAAAGACCCACAAAAGGTTAATTTTCTCTTTGTTTTTGATTTTGTGCTTTGAATCAAGGGATGTGGGTGAGTACTACAAAAACTTTCCGAACAGCACAGGGGTGGGGTGAATGAGGAAAGTCCCAACTGAATTAGCACTTTGCTCCCTCAAACAACAAATCTGAACCATGCGCACAGCCTCAAGGCAGAGTTTGAACGTTAAGGACTACTGAAAACCGCCCCAACTCTGCATATTCTTTCCCAGTTAGAACCCCGCTCGCCAAATGCCCTAAGGTAACTATAACTCGGACTCTCGCGATCCACCGCTTGTACCCTCACATATTACATCGCTCACGAGATGTTTAGTGACTGCATTGATAACATCCCTAATGACATCTGGAATGGCATTATTGATAACACTGTTGAGGCAGGGGCACAAGTTGTAGTTACTTGGGATGACAAGAACGGGTGAATTTCAGTGGTTTTGTTAGGTGAAAATGTCAGATAAAATGTTTCATCTAACTATTCCGCCCCTTTAAGCTTTGTATTTTTAATCGAAACACACACACACGTTTATATATATATATATATATATATATATATATATATATATATCTCCATGCAGAAATGCAGAAACTCTCTTCTATCGATTTATTTCGCAATTAAACTCTGAAATATATTCAAGCTCCAAGGAGTGCCATTCCTTCCTTTGAGATTTTTGGGTGTGAAGAGTTGGATATGTATCTCACATAGTGAAAAATTTATTATATTTATATATCACTAAAACTCAGTTAAATTATGGTTAGGACATCACAAAATGTTTACTAATAAGGAACATCTCAAAATCCAGCATCATTGCTTAACATGACATGCTGAATCAAGTAATTAATACTGTATCCCTAGTCGTCACATAGATGGTGTAAAAGTGATGCCTAATCTCCCCTGTACCAGAGTCTGTCATTTGTGATTGGCCGGGCACATCAAGGCTGATGTAGTCAGCGTTGCGTTTACTGTGCGGGCACTGGTTTGTATGGCTCTTGAGCGAGTCCCGGGTTGCAGAGTTAAACGTATCTTAGGAATTTCAGTAGTCTTTCAGTTTAAAATTGTAATGATAAGAATGACAATATATAAAAGCAAACCACATTACAATTAGTGCTGGTAAATTCTGGCAGTGCCTTTTTAGGTTTCCGTCTGCTTGCACACTCACGATAGGCCGAGTGTTCATGAAGTAGGGTTGGCCGCTTCAGACCATGTGATCACAGACCTCATTTTCAGTCTTTTTATTTTTAATTTTTAAATCATTGCTCCCTGGTGTGTGGGTCTAATTAGTGGACTGGGAGCAAGCCAATGTTACCACATGCAGACCGCATTAGGTTGCCAAGCGAAGGACTTGCACTAGAAACACGGTGTCCCTGATGACATGGCATGGGTTGGCCAACCTATGAACTTTCAAGCCTTTTTTCCTAGAAGTGAAATGGAGATGCTGATATTTGCATCAGTCCAGTGTAGTTCTTTCTCACCCTGATTGAAGTGGGTTTAAGACACTCATCGAGAGAAATCAGAGCTCGGTTTACCCATACCCACTTGCATCCATGTTCAGGAAGTGGTCATGAGGCAGAATTCTGCCCCAACTTACAGTCCAGCAAACTTCGCCTTTGTAGGAGTGATGAATTCTTCTGTGCTACATTCATCCCTTCTCAGCACTGCTGGTGCTCCTGATTTGTAAGATTTCCTGTGGCATTCTCTCATATGCTTCTCCATATTATTTTTTTCTGCCTCCGACTGTCCACTTCTAGAAACATTTTATTGAGTTGTTTTATGATGGTTTCCTCTAAATAAAAAATGAGCCTTACAGCGGGGTCGCCATGTGTTTCAGTTCTGCATCACCTTTTGCTCGTGTGTGGAAGTTCTCCCCGGGCTGCCGACGAGTTTCTGAAGCAACTTGGCGGCGCATAGCGAGCCTACGAAGACTATATACGTCAACATGTGCGTTGCTGATTTTATTCAATATTTCAGTGCGTGATTTAGCCGTTGAGTGAGAAGGACTTCCATATCAAAATATCATCCCCATTTCCCTTACCACTGCATCCCATCGGACTGTTCTTGCATCTTCCCAATGGTGCGACCATTAAACTCTTGTCTGGTTCTCTGCCATTGGTTTGCTCTACCGTGGTGTTATGGCATACTTTGCTTGAGGGACCGAGTCTGGGACTTGGATCCAGCCCCTGTTACTGCTGCTTCCATGCCGAAAGATCTACCGCCTTGCAGCTTCCTTATGGAGTGGCCGCTCTACTCTTGTCTGCTCCTCTGCCGTTGGTTCACTCTACTGTAGTGTTCTAGCGTGTTCTAGCGTACCTTGCTTGAGGCACCGAATCCGGGACTTGGATCCAGATCCTTTACCACTGCGTCCCTGCTGACAGGGCTACAGCTTTGCAGATTCCCTACGGAGTGGCCGCTATACCCTTGACTGCTCCTAATCCATTGGTTAGCTCTACTGTAGTGTTATGGAATGCTTTGCTTGATGCACCGATTCCAAGACTTGGATCCAAATCCTGTTACCGCTGCATCCCTGACGACCGATCTACAGCCTTGCAGGTTCCAGTGAGAACCTGTTCTACCCTTGTCTGCTCCTCTGCCATTTGTTTGCTCTACCGTAGTGTTCTAGCATACTTTGCTTGAGGCACCGAGTCCGGGACTTGGATCCAGATCCCTTACCACTGCGTCCCTGACGACCGATCTACAGCCTTGCAGCTTCCCTACGGAGTGGCCGCTCTACTCTTGTCTACTCCTCTGCCTTTGGTTTGCTCTACCGTAGTGTTCTAGCGTACCTTGCTTGAGGCACCGAGTCCGGGACTTGGATCCAGATCACTTACCGCTGCGTCCCTGATGACCGATCTACAGCCTTGCAACTTCTGTACGGAGTGGCTGCTCTACCCTTATCTGCTCCTAATCCGATTCTTCGCTCTACCGTAGTGTTATAGCGTACTTTGCTTGAGGTACCAAGTCCGGAACTTGGATCCAGATTCCCTACCACTTAATTCCTGCCAACACGACTTCTATAAATCACTTCTGCCTACATATATTCTTACACTATACATCTGCCTGCATCCCTTCCCCTTTGTCTACCTTTGTTCCCACAGCATTGTTTTTTGCTGCTATCTTTGCCTGTCTTAAACTTTTACAACCTCGTCGCTTCCAGTTTATTCCCTTCTTCCTTCGGAGTTTTCTCCATCATTTATTGCCCTAAATCACGTCTTGTCGTAATCTGTTCATTCTCTTTACTTCTTGATCAACTCCATCCCACACAATATTTATCCCTTTCTCGAAACATTTCTTCCCATAGTCTCCATTAGGTCTAGTTTGCATTCTGCATCATCCCGTTCAGTCTGTGCCTTCCTCATCACTTCTTGTATCATTCTATTCCATATCCATCATTTCCCATATCATTCCATTCCATTTACATCCTTTCCTGCATCATTTTTGTATATTCTGCATCAATTCCAGAATGTTATCCCAGCCACACCCCTACCTGGGTTATTCTAATCTGTCTGGATCTCTTCCTGTATCATTCTCTTCTATCTAGAGCACTTTCTCTGTAATTGCCACCTGCCCATATTACTGCCTTTCTAATTCTTCTGTGTGCATCACATCGTGTACCATTTTCTTCTGTCCTCGTCACATGATCATTATTTTCTTTCTTCATTATTTTTTGCAGCATCCAACTTGCTCGGTACAACAGTGTATGCAGAAATAAAAGAGCTCTCGAAATAGTTTTTCTCCCAAATTTAGGGAGAGGCAGTGGTACCAGGTTTACTTGAAGAGCCTTATCTGTATTCCCATCTAAGACATTTTTTATATCCCAGAGTTCTCGTTGGAGCATCCCGAGTGGCTGCTTTGGTACCTTACTAGATGGCGGAATAGACGCACAACATGTGAATCTGGGAAAGTCAAGGTTCATCACTATTGTTACAGGTAAGTACCTGCCTCATCGAATCCCAGGGGCAGCTCTTTGTTGGCCTTCTATCCACAGATGAGTGTGGACGACCAAGACCCGTCTTCCTCCAGGGAACACGGTCTGTGGCTCGTTGTCGTGCGTGTACACTGGTGTGCCACCACAGTGCCTTGTCTCCAAAGAGGGACTTCACCTATACACGCCCAGGCGCGAGAGGGTGGGGGCCATTTTTGTTTAATCACAGGGCACAAGTCCTATTAAAATAAGTGGAGGGACCGACAATATGCAAATGCACCCATGACGTCCCGTACTTAACGTGTCCCGGTGTCTGAAAATGATACAGGGACACATTCAGCTTATTTCTGTGGGGCCCAGCTTTTTGGCAGAGGGGACGGTGTCCACCCTGTGAAAATAGTGGGGGGACGCCGACCACCCGCGTGTACCCCCGACTCGAGCCCTGTTTAATCTCCGGTGTATTCTAGCGCCTTCTACCAGATGTGCTACTTGTACAATAACCGTGTCACTGGGGGCACCTTGTTACACTACAGCCATTTCACCCTCCAGTAGGTAAATCTCAGTTTTTGTACAGTATACAGGTGCATGCCTCCTACACATGGCCTCGCGCCCTGGAAAGTTGCCATTGTGTAGATCAAAAATATAACAAGCATTGCTACATCCACAGTGAATAGCGGCCTCTTGTGCAGAGGTTTCCAGCCTCGAGGCGGTACAATACCTGATTTACCATCCAGAGAAAAATAACGTATTATATGTCAGTTGTAAAGAAGTACAAATTGTAAACTACTACCAGACTGGTCATAGATACTCTCATTTTTATATTTTTTTTGTCAAGAAAAAGGGTGTAAACCTTTTATCAGCCCTGTCTTCATGATTTGTATTATGTTTGGGGCAACACAGAAAAGTCCACCAGACTTTTATGCGACCTAAGGCTAACTCTGCACGCCTAATTGTGCTTCCTTTTTTTTTTTTTTAAATAGCGCGAACTAGACCCGAAGATATCGGGTATTAGAGCGTTTTACATGAGCACCAGTTTTATTACAGATGGACACATTCATTTTTGTTAGGCACAGGGAGATTAAGTGATTTGCCCAGAATGACAGGATGCGGAGTGTCTTTGCCTAGACTCGAACCCGGTTCCCCAGCTTAGACGTCGACCGCTTTAGCCGTTAGGCCACATCCTCTCCTTCCCTTTGGTTGGGTGTCCAGAGAAAAGCTGTAATTGTAATAATTTGGGGGGGCAGCCCATTGCTTCCGGATCTGTGCCGCGAGTGGTACTTTTGAATGTCATTTACGCAGGCCTGCTGACTTGTGACGCCCCTGCTTGGTCGCAGGATGGAGCTTGACCCACCGTGCCCCGGAAGGTGACCCGGGTGTAACTATGAACACTGCAGGACCATTAAACAAACAAACCACAGTGCGTCTCTCCCCCAGTGAGAAATTGAAGCGTCTGGCCGCTCTCCAGGGGCAATGCTCATAAAGTCACCGTCAAATGGTGCGTGAAAGCAGCTGTCAGCAAGATGGCGTCCAAAAGGTGCATTCGCTAAGTGTGTTATTTTGCCGGCCGCTTGCAATCTTGGCACCTAATGCAGGCCCGAGGGGTCGGGAAGGTGGAAGGGGCGGCCAGGGAGAGTCTGAGCTGTCCAGCTGCCCCTGGAGGGCCCGGTATGCGGGATGATGGATCGCCTCTTACCTGGGCGCCTTCACCGGACCACGTTTTCCCATTACAGGCAGGAGATGGCGAGCCCTGATGGGCTGTTCGGATGTCAGCTTGTTGGAAGCACACCGAGAGTGAGTGATGACTGCGAAGGCTCGGGGGCCGCCATGCTCTCCACAGCACAGACAGCTGACGTAGACCGTTCTTGACACCTGAGGTCGACGTCGCATGTGATGTGAAGACAAGATGGCTGCTTGCCTTGGACACGTGCGTGCAGTTTTGGCGATAGGCACTTTTGCAAACCTGAGAAAACGCCATTGGAGGCTGCCTGTGATGTTTATGTAGCAGAGTACCTGCTTGTTTCTGAGAAGTGCCGGTCCTCTACAATATAAAAGTATAACATTTCTCTTGAAGTGCCGGTACTCTCCCTCCCAAAATAAAAAAGTGCCGGTACTCCATACCGGACAGTACCTGCCCATTTAAAGCACTGCGTGCAAGGGTGGCCAGCATAAAAACCTACATCCGTGTCACAGACAGACACTAATATCTGGGAGGGGTCATTCTCACTCAGGCCACCCATAAACCCCACAAACGCAGAGCATTCAGAAAGTGGGAGACCTGTTAAAAAACGATACTGTGCTTGAAAAAAGGAGTTTCTACTTTGCTGCTAATTGAACTAACGCAAAAAAAAAACTTGAAGAATCGAATCTGCCTCGGATTGGTCTTTGAGTAGGATTTCACACCCTAGTGCCTTTTTTGCAAATCTTTTGTGCCTTTGCCCAAGCGGAACTTACCACTCTCCCTTCATATCCCACAGAATGACTGTCGCGATGGACGTTTGTCTGTATACTGGCCCCAAGCCCCTTAGGAGATAATTTGCAATAGCCTTGCTCTTCAAATTGGAGTTTCCGGACATTACTCGTAAGAGAAAATTAAGACATAAGTGCAGTACGGACTGGCCATTCTGGCACGCTGGCATTTCCCCCATGGGCTGCAGGTCGTGGTGCTGCATTCGAAGCGGAATGGGCTGCCATGATGCAACCCTACCCAATCACGCCCCTTTGGATGGACACTATTTGCGGCTTCCTGTGGTGGGTCGCCGACTGGAATTTTTTTTGCTTTGAATAAATGTAATGTATAGATAGGTGTGTATTGAATAAATGTAACATGTATGTGTATATGTATGTATACTTTTTTGTAGCAAAACCGAAATGTACTAATCAGTACCCAGTAAGCTGCCAATGGCCACCCTCCTAACACAGCTGGTAGTCTTGTTCAGAGCACCCTCTTGTATTTTCTCATGCTTGATACAGGCTTGCGCTCCTGCAGCGCAGATCTGTAACTCTGGTAGAGATGAACTTGCCCAGATCGATACCCACTGGAAGAGCTGGTAACTGGCCGCTCCCAGCTTCAAATCCATTGATTGAACTGCTGTGCATCGAATTGCTTCTACCAGATGAAAAACAGCGGATCCGCGGCATAGTTTGTCGTGCTATTGTATTCCAGCCCGAACCAGCGTTGGATTGTTAGCATCCGCATCGCGTCCCCAACTACTCACTGCCCAGCATTCTGCTTTCTGTACTGTTATTGAATAATCAATAGCAAAGCACATATAAAGAATTTCAGGGAGGCATTGACTAGAACATAAAGAGACAAAAAAGAACATATTTTCCCTAATCAATGGAAGCCAGAATGAGAGAGATTGCACACAAAGTGCCATAACGAGCTCTATTTGTAAAGCTTTACTTGACAATGCGCCGTCGCCGCCTCCTCTCGGCTGGGTGATGGCCCGCCATGCAGACAGACTCGTTGTGCCAACTGTAGGGCTGCCACCTCACGCCATGTTGGTGGGGCTGCAGGTCTGCAGTCATGGGCTTATGTATTGTAGATCACTGCAAACAGTTGTCAGTCCAGTTGAGTCAATGGAAGTAAACCAAGCGAACAGCTCTGAGCACCCATTAGGTTATCAAATGAAGGCCAAATGCTTGGGACCACGGTGTCGCGATGATTTGGGCGTTGGCGGCGAGCCTTGCCAGATATACGGGGTACCGGAACGCGGAGTACTGTTCTTCTAATTTAGGATTGAGTGTTTGTCAGCCGTAACTCTTTGAGGGCATATCGAAAACGCATCCGTACCGAAACGTTGATGGGTAGATGGGGGTTAAAATGGGGGAGTACGTTCATAGTGCATTGGCTGAGTAATCATAAACTTGTGACCTTTGTTAGTGATTATATTGGCTGTTATTCCTTCCAATTTACCGAGAGTGGCTATGCACTTGAGTCCAGACAAAACCTGACCTCCGGGGTCATTAACGTGGCCGCATAGAAAGCAACCCTGGCCCTCCAAAAGGCTGCTACTCTAATATATGCCGGGTCTGGTGGCTCAGTGGACTAATTATGTCCACTGCAGGGGCATGCGTTCGACCTCATGGTCACAGGTACAAATTCTGGCTGGTCCATTCAGCCTTTCATCCATCTGAGGTTGATCAAATGAGTCCAATTGAGTTGGGTAACAATAAACATGTTATTCAGTGCAAAGATACCCCAGGGTGAACGTGCGCTTAACAAATACACTTTATGTAATGTTACATACTGACCCACATCCCGCTAACAAGGTCTGTTGGCCAACCATCCTGGTAGCTTTCCTTCTAATTTAGTGCCTTCCATTGCACAGCGAGGGCTTAACACACAGAACTGCAGGGGTAGGCAAAAAGGGGCTGGCACAAAGTTGATGTTATGCCTTCAACTGACATTACAAATATAGACTGGGCTTAAGGTCAACATCTCCGTGCCACCAGAGAGGTAAATTATGTTAACAAAGCAGCCTCGTGATTCCAAAGGGGGTGGTCTGGGATCCAAGTCTACAGGAGACTCGTGAGGTTCAGCTGGGTGTGATAAACGCAGATTTTATATATCAGCCCATCTGTTGTACGTTTAACCCCTTCCATGCCGATGACGGCTGGGAGCCGTCATGGCACACAGTGCTCGTGTGCTGATATGCATGACCACGCCTGCGATCGGAATGTGCCGCACAGGAGCGGAATTCCGGCCACGGGCAAGGGGTTAAAGATTGAAAGTGCATTGTGGAGAGAATGGGCAGTGCGTGGGGTGCTTGTTGAAGCTGTATTTTTGACCAATCCAGACATCTATCCCACGTCTGACCCTCGCATTGCTTGTCCTGCCTATGTCTAAAATACAGAAGAAAGCAACCACCCTCTTGTTAAGGGAAATGTTTGGTACATACTCCAGACTGCTACAGGGACACTGACGTCCTGCAAATGGCGGACTCCACTATACAAGGGATAATATCATGTTTGGGGTATAAGGAATGTTGTTTTTTGTGTGGTTTTTTTTTTAATGTTGGTTAGTATTGGTCTATTAAGCAACGCTCTGCCATTCTAAAGGTTATCTGCATAGAATGATGGAGGATCAGGCTGGCACCAAACCAGGGCACAGGATTCCTCTGAGTGTGCGGCAGCTGGTCGAGTGACCCTCCCACTGCACAACACAAGTTTTCTTTGTTTTTATATTTTGTTTAATATTTACTATTTTAATTCTATTAAAATGGTCAATTTCTGTGTATTTTCTATAGATCTAAACCTACATAATTATGAAGATGTAGAACAAACAGGTATTTGGATACGTAAATGTAGGCGTTGAAAATATCAGGTACTTTGTATGTAAAAATAAATGGTGCAAAATTGAATATTATGGGTAACTTTTGTTCTGAATTGAGGGTGTAGTCTTGGTTGACAGAAATAGATCTGTCGGGTACAAAACAAAATAATGCATAGTCGATTTGATATCTTACCGCCAAAACGTATGTAAAAAAGAAAACTTAAGTGTTTTCACACATTATGAGATATCCCATTATATACTTGGCACACCGAACCCCTTAACTATAATGGCCGTTCTTGGCTGTGGCTGGCGAAGCTGCAGTATTCCACAATCTGCGGTCTATGTGTTGGGGCTGACTTTAGACTTTCCCTATACCTTTCTTTCAAATGGAGCCAATGTATAAAGCTCATGTGTGCCCGTGTTGGTCGTCTGCTGGCTGCACGCGCTGCCCCCTGCAGCTCTCTCTGCAGCACAGGGATATAAAGGACTAAATCATGGGCCCACTTCCATATGGAATGACTCTTTCGCTATAATTCCAAAGATGGACTCCATTTTGCCCAGCTGTTTTATGGTCCTAGACTTTCACATGGTCGCTAACATTCATGGGACATAAGGCAACAAATTAGTACAATTGTCAATATTTGTATAACAATGTGACAGCCATTCCTGGAGTAGCCCTGAAAGCCCCAGTAATGTATAGTAAAAAAACTAGAAATAAAATATATTCTAAGTGCCAACCTGATCAACTGTGAACCTCTGATAACGACATGTTAAATGCTAACATTTCACTGCAGAACTTGATAAAATGTTGATTTGGATTTGCGAGTCGCTTGTTGTTCACATCACCATTACTATCTTGTAAAACCACAGCTATCGGACGATGGATGGGTCTTGGCTCTTGTCCACAACTATTATCCAATGGTACCATAAATTCAATGCAAACAGGAAGACGCTGATTCGCTCCATTCGATACAGATGAAAATCCTTAGAAACAGCTGCCCGACCTTCGTTGCGAGAGCAAAATTTGACCGCAATGAGGGTATTTTGTATTGTTTGATGTGTCGTGAATTGATCCTCACCATGCATTTTGAAGAGCTCCCCAATCTTGTTCAGATACTAGATCTTTCCTTCTCAGCCGCAGGATTATAAACAGTTGGGTCCCTCCCTCCATCCTCAAGCGACTTATCGAGGCGCAGGGCCGCTAGATGTGAATACCGTCTTCGGACAGCTACAGGCTGGGATGTGTTGAGAAGATGCCGGGGTCCCAAATGAGACGTGTCAGAGAACAAATTGGAAATGCCAGTTTCACTTAGGGCGCCACGCTCGGCTCATCACAGCTAAATCTTGCTTCTGTTTCTTTCTTTCGTCTTTTACTTTTCTCATGCAGATTGATGGTCGTGAATTGTCTGCCTATTGCTCTCCCGCAAGGTTACAGCCTTAGTCGAGACAATACAATGTCGTCTTACAATAGGATCAATGATTGGTCGAAGGGCTCCATTTGAACTTCTAAAGCCCACTGGAACATATTCTAATACCCTGAGATTTCTTGTTGAAGGTCCAGTATTCAGCAGTCTTCACTCATCTTAGTTCGGACCCCCCGTGAAGGGCTTTGGACCAAGGCATCACACAAGAACTTCAGTCCTATCCAGCGTCATTGTGCTGGTTGAGGGTCTTAAGCCCTTCGGAAAGGCCTTCCTTACGGCGCGCCTACAGTTGACTTTCATTCGTCTCAAGAGTTTAAATTATTACCCGGTATGAACATTTTTAATGTGCTCTGGTGAGAGGAGGTGATTCACGTTTATCTAGTTATGGCGCACCCATTTCTGCATCATCCTACATCACAGAGCTTGGAAGGCTCTTCTAGAATAGCATTCTTGCCTTTGCTCCAGTGGTGGCATAAAATCCTAGAAATTATCGGACCGAAAACACCCCATAGACCTTGCGTTACAAATATGATAAATTTACTAAACCATGGATCCAGCTTTCATTGAACTATGTTCCAAGTACCCAGCTTTATGCCAAGAACTGAAGGGTTAGTGTCCCCCAGAAGCGAAGTTTAGCCCACCGGTTAAGGAGTTTCGCCATGTGAGATTTTGGAGGTTGACCTTCCAGCTTACTACTCCTCTACTTGGCATTCTCTTCTCTCTGGGGCAGAGTGTCTTCATAATCGCCACAAGAACCGTGCCATGCCTAGAGTGTGAGCACAACCTATACACTGTTATCAGAGTGACTATAGGACGACATCTCCGCACCCGTACAAAAAAAAAACGAACTAGTAGAAGATCTTTTCATTCAATGTCAGAGGTATTTTGCATTGCAGAAATAGAAAATACTTCAATTGACCGCAAAGCACGTAGACATCACTCTCATGCAAGAAACGCATTTGAAATCAGATAAAGTAAATAGAGTGGGTTGGTATGGCAGTTGCTATTCTGACCATTAACAACATCTCAGTCGAGCACCAGTAATGCGGTACACCGTGGTGTTGCGATCCGCTTCCATAATCAATTAGACCTTAAAAAATTAACCTGGAGGGATCCATATGACCACTATGTATTTGTCAAGATTAAGGTAGCAATTGACGTGCTGATCATTGGATCAGTATACGCACCCAACTTTTCAAGAGTCCCTTTTTACACAACCATTGATCTATCTCCGCATGGAATTCAGCAAAACCAGACCTAGAATCGTTGGGGACTGGAACTTCTCTCTTGCCCCCAGGAACAGGGCCCGCTGAGAGAAATAATTATTCCAACAGAGCATTATTAGAGGATGTTGTACAAAACCAAGCATTCATAGATACTTGGTGTCTTCTACCACAAAAAGAGCGGGATTACTCCTTTCTCTTGGGTGTCCATTGGTCTACCTCTAGAATTGTTTACTTTCTGACCTCAGGCTTGCTGTATTCCAAGATCCCGAATTATGAAATCCTAGACCAAGGAAGTCAAAGTCAATTTTATTTTTGTTGATTGGAACCATAAGTTTATTTATTTTGAAGGTTTTATATAACGCAAACAAGACCCTTACGGGTATCAGAGCGATTTACAAGGGCAGATATTTAAACAAAAGGAGCATTGAGAGACATAATTATGTCCTATACAAACCAATAAAATCAATACAAACAAACCAGTTTACACTTAAGAAAAGAATAATTAAATAGGTTCACAGAAAATGAAAACAATAACCTCTTTCAGGGGGCCAATATCATCATGTATTATCTTGTTCACATTGCATCCCATCTTGCAATATCTTTCATAAAACTGGATATACAGTGCAAATGTGACAGCGCAAGGTGTGCTAAAAAGCAAGGATGGCATGAAAGAGGGAAAGGGTAAACTCATTTCTAGGCAACAGTATCGCCCGTCTCCTCTTCTTCCATTGTCTTACACTTTCTTGTCCATAATATAGCCTTATAGCCTGCCGTAGAGGGCTATACCGGCTATTAAAGGCCCTCTCCAGCGTTAAAGGCCCGAGCTGAAGGCTATAAAGTGCAGATATGAGGAGACAAAATTTGCTAAAACTGGAAGAAAAAGATATCAAGCTAAAAATCATTTTCTCAACAACCCTCATACTGTAACATCTGCAATTAACATTTTATCTGATAATGGCCTGTCCCTAAAACCGGATATGTAGTGCAAACGTGACAGCGCAAGGTGCACTAAAAGTGCACAAGTGCATAAAAGAAAAACACGGAAAGGGTAAACTCGTTCTGGGTAGCAGTATTTCCCCATGTTCTCTTGCTCCACGGTGTTGCCTATTGTCTTCAGGGCTGGACTGGCCGTAGTGGGCACCAAGCATTTCCCTGGTGGGCCGGAGGGTTGGGTCCGGTTTTGTGCCCGTGTTGGCCGGTTTTGTCTCTGGGGGCCAGTTATCACCTGCAACCCACTATGAACCCATTTCAATAATCCAACGTGGATATCCTGGCTAAAATACTGGCCAATAGATTACGTAAAGTCATTCCCACACTGATGCATGACCTACAAGTAGTTTTTGTCTCAGACATTCTAGACACCATCTCCGAACACACTCTCGTTTATTACGGAAAGTAAATACTCCCTTGATCCTTTAACCGAGTGGAGTGTCTATTCAGGACCCTCGAAAGGTTTAACATGGGAGCTGACTACTTCACATTGAAGGTTATTTGGCCCTGTGACACCCCAATAGCACACGTGACCTGTGATGGGTTCTTATCAGATTCATTCCTGAAAAACTAGACCACTGCATCCCTTAAACACCTGGTGTCTCCTAGTACTGTTCAATTAGCCGAGGCCTTCAGACAGACTCTAACCATAACTGGAATTCAGACGTCAGCAGGAGTGAGGTTAAAGTTGTACTTTAACCAGATTATATTATTCGGACATTAATCAACTAGTCCCACTACACCACAAAAGAGTCAGTCGATCAGTAGACCATACAACTTTAGACGAGTCATGCGCAATCGTAAATACTTGGGAGTCCTGTTGAACACTGGGATTTAAGGATGAGGAAGTCGATAATTTCTCATTTACAGCGTTAAATAAAACTTGACTTTCAAAGATGGAAGCCATTAAACTTGACATTCTGGGGTTGAGTACAAGTAATCAAAATTATGATGACTGCCCCACGTATCGATTATGCCTTAGCACACGTTTACGGTTCCCTGGGACATGTTATGACAAATTGATCGTGAGGTTAAGCACTTTATTCTGGGATGGAGTCAGACCAAGAGTTAATCTTGAGTATACATGACTTCAGGGGGTCTTGGACTCTGCCTATTGAAACATGTGATGTCGCCAAACGCAGTGCACCACTCATCTTTTAAATACCTGGACAAAAATAAATTTGCTGGGAACTCGGCCGCACAGTCTGACCTCATCTCTAGATAAATACATAAAAATATGGGCCAACCCAATAGGACCCGTAACAGGTCTCTAGAACACCCTCATCGCGGAATTACACTCCAGTTCTACACTAAATGCCCTGCGTAGCTGCTGGCAAGTCAACTTCTGGCGGACATACCCAGATGCCGAATGGCCTGTACTGAAGGTCCTACAAGATGAGGAAATGAAGTTTCGAGGTTGTAGTTCACATAGTTCAAAATACTACAACAGTGGCACCCTTACTAGGCCTGGGTGGTAAATTCCGTTCCACTCGCAGAATTTGGGTAATTTCGCGTTTTGCAGAGAACGCGGAATTGCCAAAAATTCTGCGGCTTTGCAGACATTTTTGCTTGTTCGCGCTTTCAAAATGCGCGTTCGCAAGATATTTCCCTCCGAGCACGCAAACAGCGTTCGCAAACAGGAAAAAAGCATCGTGAACAGGCTGAACAAGCAATTCTGCGTGTTCGCGAAACTCCGCGTGCTTGCAGGGATTTTTTACCATTTCGGGGAGCTTTGCGTAGCGCGACTACGCCAATTCCACTCACCCCTAATCCTTATGTCTGGTCAAATCTGGACTCCGCTGCAATCCTCACTGTAGGAGTCTCGGTCAAGAGGAGGGTACCCTATGCTATATACTCTGGGCAGTCACTTTAATTGTACACTACTGGTCAGAGATGTGAGGCATAGAGAGATGCCACAGTCTTATACCTTTCACCCCAGAAAGCAAGGCCACACGTCCCCCCTGGCATCGGTGGACAGATACCTTGATCATGGCGGCTAAAATCTGTATACTGCGTAAGTGGAAACATCCATATACCCCCACACATAAGGAGCGTCTGACGGAAGTAACATTTTAGCCTCTTATAAGAGAAATCCATAAGGTTCAAGACTACTATACTAGGGAATGGATCACATCACGATACACCGCCTACAGAGCCGGCAGTAAACGAAGGATGACTCTCTACTGAGACGAACGCTGGCATGTACATCACTTCCTGAGAATCTATAGCTATGTAAATATTCAGCCTGAACCAATCTGCCTATGCTGCAGAAGTGAATGTGTTTATATGTCTCGCATCTCTCTTTTGCCAGCCCCTGGTGGTTGAAATTTTAAATCCATACCATTTGCTAGGTTTTGTTTAGGAGTGGGGGACTTTTTGTCGTTTAATTTTTTCCCCCAATCTTTTCAAATCTAAATGAGTTATACGCACCTTCTGTGTTGGAACATACTACCAATGAAACTAAAAGGTACATGTGTCACTCCCATGATACGTTTAATGGCTGTATTCCTTATGTAGACTCAAGCTCGTGCCCTTTTTTTGATTTTCTTTTGATATATATGAACATCCACGTGACTGCAATTTTCGTGTGAATGTTGTAAGTAAACAATAATTAAAAAGAAAAAATCGGAGTAGTGTTTGCAATAGGAACAATCCCTGCCAGGCACCGTGGGTAACCAGGTAGAGTTGAGTGGCATCCCCGTTGTTTTTGGACAAGTCTATCTGCAGGAGACTGGAAACCATTTTTGCCCCAACCCAAATCATGTTGTCCTTCCTATCTTCTTACCTCACCCGGAACTTCTGTGTGTTTGGTATTCCGACTGGCGCTCGCAGAGAACGTCTGGTAAGAGTTGGTAATGAACAACTACAGTGGGAGAAGAGTAGTTAATCCTGCCCTGTGTGCTTTTTCTGCTTTCTTCTGGTGACACTATCCATTTTGTGCTAGTGGTGCCTCTGTGGAATGTTGGTGCCCCCATTCTGTGTTGGTTAGTCAGCACGTCGGCTGTTATGACCACGCATGGATTATTGGGGCGACGTTCTGAATATTACCCAGGAGTCTTCACCACTCTATTCCAGCTCTTTGTCTTACCAGTGTCTTTCCTGTTTGCTTTGTCCTGATGTCCTTGACTAAAAGTCTTTTGACTACACAACATTCATGTATTGTGCATGCAAAGAAGGCGACAGCACCACACCTGGTAGTCCCCATCTGGGCCAGGGATTTGGTATAAATAGACTTGTGGCTTAGTGCCTACAAGGCCATCTCCGGAATAAGTAGTTGCTCTGAAGGGGTTAATGGAACCACTGAAAAGAGTTGGGACAGGCCAAAGTTCTTAAGAGGGAGAGAGACACCAGTGCCATTAAAAATGAGTCAATGACACAAAGCGTCAGAGGGGGGGAAGTGGAATCCATCTTGTTTTCAGCTTCCATTTTGTAACACTTGATATGAGCTTCCATAACCTCTAAAGACCTCATGGCCTACATGAAACTCGGAGTAACTGCAAGTCTTGAGAAATTAAAGGAAATCATGAGAGCATGGTGTGCACGTGACAAGTTGTTTTCTTAGCCGATTTCATAGGTCAGTGCCCATAGGTAGGTGTGTAATGTGGATTGAGGATTGGAGCAATGTTTGGAAATTCCCTCTGCTGGGTCTGCCCGATTGGCTGTGCTAGATGAAGCAAAATGTATCGAAGAAAACGTAAGTCATGCAAATGTCTGCGGGGTCCGGTGAGACAATCCAGAGATAGGCTGACTTCATGCCACTGCGTTATGTACAAATTTCACTTTGAACCTTACTGCACACTTGTTTTAGTCCTATTTAGGCGTCGACAATTCTTTGTAAAATATTGTTTGAAGTAACAAAGTCTGTTAAACATCTATTCAGAATATAGACTGCTAACATTTCAACCTTAAATAAAACACCCCTTACTAAAAGGGCAGACTATTTTATATTCTTATTTCCAGCCAAACTCAAAAGTTTGAATTTGATTTTTCATAGGGTCTATATTTTCAATCTGGACACTCTTGATGACAACAGCTTCCAGTTCCCACTTCCTACACCACTTCCCAGCTGATCTGCTTTCTGGCTCTTTTGTTATCCCTACGGCTTCATAATTCTGCTATTCCGCTGTTCTTTTAGGTGCTCAGTCGCCTGCCTCCAGTGCCAGTCTTCAGTTGACCCGTCTCTTACACTGCTGAGTAGTATCAGCAGTTCATTGTTATGCCCGGCTTGACAGCACAACTATGTGAGCATCACTAGAGAAGGGCTTCAGCTCTGCCCACATGTTGGGAGCCAGGAGTACATGTTCTGCTTTTACAGATGTTGTGTGCTTCCACAAAGAAGTTCTTTCCTTTCTCACAGATATGATTATTTTGTTTATCCAGTTGCCCGAGCGTGAACTTTCAGGGTCACACATATGACATTGTAATGCTATTGAAGTGCCTTAGATAACTAGATAATTTTTAGTTTTTCTCGAGCAGATTGGAGAGCAGTCAATAACGTACAAGGGTTTTTAGGTCTGGCTTAAAAAAGTGCAACTTTCACCTGACCTTTTGACCTACACCAAAATCATTCTACAGTTCCTTGCTTCCACACAAATATATATTTATTCACATGCTATTTACTTGTACTGCTTCTCATTACCATACAACATTTTTTGAATGCCAGACCTTTTGACATTACCAATGCTTATTATTCTTCAGTCGGCAGAAAATGCACTTAGAAGCTAAAATCCAATACGACTGACTCTAAAGGTAACCTTCGAGAGTAGGCGAGAGCTTGTCTCAGAACCTCATCATGGCTTTGAGTCCATTAAGGGGAGAAGAGATAACGGGTTCCTAGACTCTGCGGCTGTAGTGATGGACGCCGCGGCTCCCAAACCAACCAGAGAGGGCAATGAATTCACCCTCATATCGCTGCCTGGGTGCCTGTCTTTCTCAAGAGAAGCAAGCGGGCGCTTTCTCTGAAGGAGGTCACTACATGTCAGGGTAAGTTCTGACTGTCTCCCCTGTTTCCCTATTGATTACCCCTCCCATGCTCATGACGAGCTGAGCTCGTCATGAGCCATGGTGCTCCAGTGCTCATGACGAGCTCAGCTCGTCATGAGCCGTGGAACGCTCCGGTGCGGGGAGAATTCCCCCGCTGTGCCGAACGTTCCACGGAGCCAATGCACCTGTGACGAGCTGAGCTCGTCATGAGCACAGGAGCACTGTAGCTCATAACGAGCTCAGCTCGTCATGAGCATGCGGGCGCTGTGCGCGCCCCCTCCCCCCAGCACAGCAGGGGAATAACCCCTGCAGCGAAGGGGTTAACCCTCAGGCCCGGCGGAGCACTCCCCGCATGAGTATTGATAATGCCTTACCAGGGTTTGAGTGACGAGGGGCAGCCAAATCTTCTCTTCTCACCCCTTCCCTCAGTGACCTATTGTGGTGTCTTAAAGGTGCTTTTAAATTTGAGGAAAATGCTCCAATCAACTAATGACCGTCTTATTTTTTAATTGCTCTTATTTTTATCTTTCTAGGGTTCAGAATTGAAAACGTAGGTGGAACCCCTGCTTAGAACCATTGCTAATGGATTTCTGTTGCATTCTGGGTAGTGTGATGTCATAGCCAGGGCCCCAAAGCTTGCAAGCGCTTTGTCCATGAAGTTATGGGGGTGGTGTTGCGGGCTGCAGGAAGGAAAGACTCGTCATAGTTAAACTACCTGCATAACTCTAAGATCTAGCCATGATTCCATCACTCACCCAAGGTGTATTGGAAAAGCGTTCAAAATGGCACCACACACTGACGGGGACTGCTTCTGTGTTTTGAACAAGATACGTAAAGGAATGGCATTTTTATTTATTTTTGTAAACATTTGGTCATTTTAACCTGCCACCTTATCTGGCACGGATTATTTTTTGCACTGTGACAATTGTATTTTTGTTAGTAGTTTTTGTCTTAACTTATTTATCATACCAGTCCTCTTGAATCAAAGGTTTCCACCTTCTCTCCAGAAAAGTTAAGACTTTTTGCTAAAATCCTTCTTTTTCAGGTATGGATCAATGTTCACACTCTCACTCGTTGAAAGTCAGATTTGATGCAAATGTTACGTTGGGGCGAATGCTGGTGGTGGTAGGGGACGTTGGGGGTGGGGAGGCTGAACTTTTCTCCTATCTACATCCTTGACAAGATACAGATTTTATCCATGTTATGTAATAGTTTTGCAGCGGGAATCTTTCTGGATTCACTATGCTGTGCATTATTCCGCCGTCTAGTGGTTGGGTCCGGACTTGGTAATACAAACATCAACTGCACAACATGCGCACTATGACACATCTAAATTAGCCTGGATGTCTTTTTTTTGATCATGTATGGCACATCTCAGTAATCCAGGCTGTTTCTTTTCGGTACTTGTGGTACGCACACAGTTGCGCACCTCTGTAAGCCGGTTTCTTTTTTGTCCATTGCTTATTAGTACGTGCGAGTCCTTTTATGTCCGAGTGGTATTCCTACATGTGAGTAAGCCCAGTTCTGTCCTTGTCTTTGCAGTACTCGTATGACGGTGATGACATCAGCGACCTCCCGGTGAACCTGTCGGTGGTATGGAATGGGAACTTCGTCATCGACAACCCCCAGAACATCCAAGGTATGTGGTTTGCGTGTTGGTCCTGCGTTGTTTCCTGCACTTCAGCGGAACATGGGTGGCATGTGCATAGAACAAGTTGTGGACATGTTCATGTACCTTACTTTAATTTGACTTACTCTAGGTTTGCTGCCAGTGCCTGGCATATACCGGATTTGCAGATGGCGCACATGGCTAATGCACACCTCACTCCTTTGCATGGATTTAACACACGCTATGTGCACAGATAACATGCATTTAACATGTGGCAGAACCCTGCTTCCTACACGTACTGCAAGCCTTTATTTCATTCTGCACACACCGGTAATGTACATCTAACTCTAGATTAGTGAGTGGAATTAATCTGCTCACACACACCTGCTCATCACGTACTGCACACAGCACCCTTCACGTGCCCTGCACAACTTTGCTCGCAGGGTTGTTTCACATGCACATTTTGGTGGAAGAAATTATTTTCCAACTTCAACAACACAAGCACTAGGGACCCCGATGAGCTTGTGCATGGCCAGGTCTGTGAGACTGCGCATGTCCTGGTCTGTGCTCTCAGTGCACTTACGCATCCATGATGCCTTCTGGGGGGGTGTAGTTCGATGTGTTCAGTTCCCCTGGCATGGTGGACTCCCCTCCCTCCAGCAGGTCTGGCTGACCAGTCACCTTCTTTCCCCGCCAGCTCACCTGTACAAGTGCTCAGCGATGCGCAGCAGCTGCGGCCTGTGCCTGAAGGCGGACCCCCACTTTGAATGTGGCTGGTGCGTGACGGAGAAGAAGTGCACTCTACGTCAGCACTGCCCGTCCAACGACAACAGCTGGATGCATGCCAGCTATGGCAACAGCCGCTGCACGGACCCCAAGATCCTCAAGGTAAGCGGGGCGTCATGAGGGGAGGGGTTCGGGTGGTCTGGGTACTTGTGCTTGGGCACAAGCCTACGTGTGCACGATCAGGCAAGCTTGTGTGTGGGGTTGTTCACTAGCATACAAGAGGGATTGTTTGCAAGAGAACCATCCGTGACTGAATGTGCACAGCCTGCTTGTGTGTTCATTAGCATATGAGGATTGGTCACAAGAGCACTGCCCGTGACTGAATGTGCCAGCCAGTGTGTGTTTACTAGCATATGAGAAGGATTGTTCATAAGAGCACTATCCGTGCCTGTGCACAGCATGGGTGTGTTCATTAGCACAAAAGGGATTGTTCACAAGAGCACTATCCTTGACTGAATGTGCCTGCCAGTGTGTGTGATCACTAGCAGATGGGAGGGATTGTTCACAAGAGCACTATCCGTGACTGTGCACAGCCTGAGTGTGTTCATTAGCACGAGAGGGATTGTTCGCAAGAGCACTATTCTTGACTGAATGTGCCAGCCAGTGTGTGTGTTCACTAGCATATGAGAAGGATTGCTCACAAGAGCACTATATATGACTGTGCACAGTCAGTGTGTGTGTGTGTGTGTGTGTGTGTTCACTAGCACGTGAGGGATTGATCACAAGAGCACTATTCTTGACTGAATGTGCACAGTCAGTGTGTGTTCACTAGCACGTAAGAGGGATTGTTCGCAAGAGCACTATTCTTGACTGAATGTGCCAGCCAGTGTGTGTGTGTTCAGTAGCACGTGAGAGGTATTGTTCACAAGAGCACTATTCTTGACTGAATGTGCACAGTCAGTGTGTGTGTGTGTGTGTGTGTGTGTGTGTGTGTTCACTAGCATGTGAGAGGGATTGTTGGCAAGAGCACTATCTGTGACTGTGCACAGCCTGAGCGTGTTAACTAGCATATGAGAGGGATTGTTCACACGAGCACTATCCGTGACTGTGCACAGCCTGAGTGTGTTCATTAGCACGTGAGAGGGATTGTTTGCAAGAGCACTATTCTTGACTGAATGTGCACAGTCAGTGTATGTGTTCATTAGCATATGAGCAGGATTGTTCACAAGAGCACTATCCATGACTGAATGTGCACAGCCTGCGTGTTCACTAGCATGTGGATTGTTCACAAGTGCACTCACTATCGTGGCTGAATTTGCACATCCTGCGTGTTCACTAGCATATGAGAAGGATTGCTCACAAGAGCCCTATCTGTGCATGAAAGCAAACCTAGTTGCTCGTGACCCTACATAGTTATGTTGTGTGTACTAAAAGCATAGGCACTGTCTTGTTTTCCGTCATAAAAATGGTTGATGGTGAAGCGGAACTAATCCGAGCGTGAAAGCCACACAGATGCCATCTGAAAGATGTCTGTGCCCCTGGATTCCAAAATAAAAGTTGTCTACCTATTACTAAAGCATGTACTTGAGAACACTATAGTAAGGTGCATCCCTCCAATCAGGATGGGATTTCCATAAAGACCAAATAAAGCCATAAAATGTCCCTGAAAGGCCTTTTGCATTTGAAGATTGTTGTTGGTGGCCTGTTTCTCAGTCTGTTTTGTTGCTCATCTTTAAGGACATCATTGTGAGCGGAGACCCCTTCTGCCCCTCCAGGGTCTTCTGTTCTCATGCCTCTGACTGCTTCCTTGACCTTCTCTTAATAAGCCCGCGTATATTCATGTAAACATGCCTGGTGGGCTCGCCTCTGATTGCATCAGCTGAGATGGGGGCTGGGTCTCTCTGAAAGGATGTGTGTACCAAAGGATTGTGCCCAGGCCCCCCTGGACAGGGGGCTATGAGTAGGGGTGGGCAGAATTTGCGTAATCGCATTACGCATATCTCCGCGAAACGGTAAAAAATCTCTGCGAACACATAAATTCCACGAACACGCGGAATGGCTTGCGCGATGCTTTTTTACTGTCCGCAATCGCGGTTTGCGTGCTTGGTGTGAAATATCTTGCGGACACGCATTTTGAGAACGCACACAAGCAACAAATTTTGCGAAGTCGCGGAAGAAAGAATTTTTGGCAATTTCGCATTCTCCGCATAACGCAAAATTCCGCAAATTCCACCAGCGGAACGGAATTATCCGCCCAGGCCTAGCTATGAGTTATAGGACCTGAAACTGAGCCACATGCTCGCTGTAACTGACAGCCTCTTGGCCTCGATAGGGAGTGGATATTGGGCACCCACCCCTCCATGGTCTTCCATATCCCTCCCCGAAACTGCTTTCTTCGAAGGCGACACCATTTCACTATTCTCCTTGTTGAACTCTCGGGACAGTTCTATTACAAATATTTGCAGTGCACACATCTCAATAGTTTTTCTTGCTGCAATGTTTAGCAGTTCATAGAATGACGTGGCCACCGCCCTTGTGGCTAGGCCCTGACGTTAAACGTAGTGATTATAGGGGTCTGTTGGGGTGCTTCCCAGGAGGTGATCCGTACTGCTTATTTTTCAGATACCGCCATCCTTCCCTAAGAACCACACGAGAACCTGAAATCTTTCCTACACCATTACTGCGTGTTGACCCTGTCTTGTTTATTGGGGGGGGGGGGGTATAGATTTACAGTCAACATTGAGTCATATTGACTCAATTGCCCTTTAACAAAAACCTCACATTTGGTTATAGAAAAGTAACTTGTTCCGGTAATTCAGTTTCTCGTATGGTGAGACGGGACCAGGATTTTTTCCATAGTCATTGGTAGCCATTTCTATAGCTCCTTTCAGACTAACCAGCTCTTCCAGGTTTGTAAAGCGCCTAAATTCCCTTTTCAAGAGCTTGCAAAAATGTCAGAGATATGAAATGCTTTATTTCCTTTAAGGTTTCTTTCTGAGGGATTTCTTCTATGCATTTGCCTTTTAAAAACACTGCCTAATCCCCTGCCCATCAAAAGCCAGTTTCTTGTTGACAGAATTTGCACCCCAGCCTCCCGGTTAGACTTTCCTTCCCTACTAACCATCGTCTCGCTGATTCTGGATACTCTGCGAGCACCAGCGTGGTGCTGTAGATCAGCTGCACGCCAGGACCAATTCTAAATAATTAACTTCTTTACAATAGCCCCTCAGCACTTCCACGTTAATTGACTATTGCGTTATCAGTGATTTAAATGAATTGATGTAAACATGGCTGCAGGTCTTTCAGTGAAGACGCGGAAGAACCGGATCATATTTACGCTGCGGAATAGATTGAGTTGGTAATTAAAAGCATCAGGAACAGCCCCAGCAAAAGAATTCCAAACAAAAAGGCTTTGAGTCACAAGAAAATCGTGAATATTATGACTTTCTATTGAAACTAAAGAACACTTCGTTTTTTTATATCTTTGTTATGTTATGGAATTTGTAGAGCGCCTGGTTACTCCATTGGGCTGCCGCGTGCTAGATTCCAACGCAAGTGACCCCAAGAACCTGCCCTATACCATCTCATGAATTAGATTTGTCCAAAAAAACAGGTCTTAAGTGTTTTTCTAAAACTTGACTATAAAAGGCTCCATTCTTGGGCCAGGTGGGAGTGAATTCCAGAGCTTAGAGGCCAAGAAGCTAAAGGAGCTACCTCCCATCCGTGCTCTGTTTATTTTCGGGATCACAGTCAAAGCGTTCCCTGAAGGAATCAGACACCTATTAGGGTGATACGGTTTGATCAAAGGAAAGAGGTAAAGAGGACCTTTCTGATTCAGGATTTTATGATGGAAACAGAGTTGTTTGAAAGATCTTTTTTCCTTAGTAGGAAGCCAACAAAGCTTTACAAGAGTTGTGCCGGTGGAGGTATATGTAGAGATGCTCAACAGCCTCCGAGCTGGAGCATTCTGCACCCTTTGGAGCATTCTCTCCCTGCCCTGGGACGTCTCAAGGTAGAGTGCATTGCAGCAGTCCAGTCTAGACACCAAAAGAGCCTGGTCTACGGTCTTCCTTGAAGATTCGGGAAGGTGCCCAAGATCTTACGACGTACTATCCTTGATACGTATGTTGTAAAGCGCTCCGATACCCTCTGGTCTGGCCAGCGCTATATAAAACTCTGTAATACATAAATCAATTAAATCCACATGATAAATTGCCTTTGTGTGAATTGAATCCGACTTGTGCATATGCTGCGTTTGTCACCGTATTCACCAGTATAGGCACAGGTTTGTTTTCAACCAGTATGTATGCTCAAATTATCAGAATCATTGCACCATGCTTGTTGACAGAGTATTTTTTGCCTCTTAAATTAACTGCAGCATTGCAGTAAGAGATTGTGCTTAATTTCTGCTGGTGCTTGCTACTGGCAGTTATTTCTGGCAGTGTGCCACATGATGGCACTGTCCCTCTATTTTTTAGTAGAGCTCACCAGCAAAGTGTTAAATATACTTTAAAAAATAAAGCCAGCGGGTCCAGGCCATCTTTATAGCTGGATTAGTCCAAAATGTCACACTTTTATAGAGTGATGGTTTGTATTTGGTACTGCTGGCAGGGACAATGGGTGCTGCCAACCATGGCCATCTGAGAAATACCTTGAGCCGTGCCACTTATATGTTAGCAGATGAAGCACTGGTAGGAGGTATCTACATGCTCTGCAAAGCAATGCAACTTTGAAAACAAGACAATTTTTGGTTCTCCCCCAGACTGTTGAAGGACGAAAGCCCCCACTCAATGAGACTCCAGGTCACATCCCCTTCATTTGAGTTGAAGAGCAGGTGTCAACATGTGAATACTTGCTTTGAGACCTCTTCATAGCTTGCTATTTAGCCCACCATAGTGCACCCCCTCTGGACAGCCAGCCTCGCTCTCCAAAATTATTCACTAAAACCTGACTCGATGCCTCAAACCTCTTATCATAGCTGTGCTTGTAATTGGCGACCTAACTTACTTTAGCTTGGATTTCACGGACCTGTACTTAATAGCATATGAGGTACTGTCCTATGGACACAAGTCCCCGTTCATGAAAGTTCACGTCGGGTAGTCCCATGTTTCACTATTCTGTTGCATTGTGCTACGTTGTTGTTCGCCTTCCTGTATAATACGGGGCCCTTCTCTAGCTTGCTAAAGTGAGTGTTGATGTCAACTTAAATTTTTTCAGCGTGCATCTTTACTGGATTCACATGCTGTGCATTATTCCGCGATCTAGAGGTTGGATCCAGAATTGTTGTATTTCGGTTCATTTTTTTTTCTCCTCTTGGTGGGCGTCTCAGGGTATGGGAGATTCCTGTGCCTGCTCTAGAACAATTGACTCCAGGATGTCACCTTGGCCGCAGTCGCCAAATCAGGATTCCAGAGCACGGCATGGCATAGTTAACTGTAGTGATGCATATAATACATGGCGGATATGAAGACTCACAGATATCATCCTTGCTGTCACTCCTTCCCCTTGAAATAGTTGAGTTTTCACTCTGTTGTAAATTGATCAGCAGCTGTACTATCCTTGTATCTTCCGCTGCCACCTGGTTACTTTGATTTCAGATCCCGGAAGGCTTGGAAAGTTCCTGTTGCCCCTGATCCAGTGGAGTAACAATAGCCCCCGCGATGTGAGGGGCCAAGCTCTTGGTGGCCCCTTCTGACACTGTGCACACGTGGTGGATAGGCTGGCTTTAAAGCTCCTGACTGTATCCGGAGCATGGGAGGCCCCTTCTGTGAACTAGGGGGGCGCATCCTCCAGTTTTGTTTCGCCACTGCCCTCCCTGATCGTGCTTCCCTGATGCACCAAGAAACCAGCAATTTGGGGCAAGATACATTTTGGCCCAGATGAGGTTTTAAAGGTAGTCTAATGGGAAAACGATACACACACGTCAAATACCAAATGTAAAATTTTGGAAATAGCCTTGCGGAAATAGGGAATACCATGCTCCCAGCATTTAAAATGCACTTCAATTGACAGAATTGTCTCAGGTGTTTCTTTGACTTGCTATTGTGCTTGGTCGCACATTAGGAATCTGTACAGTGCAATAAATGGCATGGCTAGAAATATTTTAAAAAAAAATAAAAATCAAGGAGACCTCTCTGTCCTCATGGAAGTTGTTAAACAGAGAGTACTTTATATTATATCATTTGTGTTGTATTATTTTAAGTCTGAATTTTGATAGCACTGCTGTCAAATTGACGATTTGCTGACAATATATAGAGATTGGACTTCGGATCTCTGTCTCTTGGACCTCTGTCGATCATTGGCTTTATTCGATCAGTCTCTTTCATCCACTGGCTTGAGACTTTGAAACTTGCGTCTTGGCTCATACCCGTGTAGTATTAGGTGTATTGTTTCACCTTTACTTGAGTCCTTGCACCTAAATACATGAACAACTACTTTCCAACATCTGCTCTGCTTGGCTCCTTCCTTTGTGTCTTACACTCAAGTGCTAATGATGCATGCATTAGATCATCATACCAATATCTTTTGGCTTTGCCAGTTTTTGGGGACTTGTTAGGTACCTATGCATGATTCTGTGTGTGTTTGTGTCTTTCTCTCTCTCCATGGGAGTGTTTAGGACAAGACCTGTCTATCCGCTGCTAAAGCAGTCTCCTGTGTGAAAGTGCTGGGTGGTGATGAAGACTGATACATTTTAGGCAATCCTAAATAAGAGCCTGCATTTAGCCATCGAGTGTTGTCGACAAGTACCCGTTTTATACAGCTTTAATATTTGTGATACTCCTGCATTGCAAATCATTTTCTTTATATATTATAATAATGGAGGCATATTTGTCCCAACTGTACCCTCCCTTCGCCTTGTCTTCATCAGCTGCTCACTGTGTCTTCCTCTCAGTTTGAGAGTGGGTATTATAGTGAGCTCCCAAACTGTCTATTGTACACGCTCAGTGTCTGAACGCGGCACAGCTGCAATGAGAAGCAGAGAAAAAGGACTTAAAACGCGATCAGAAGCCAGATCAATCCAGACTCTGGGAGCTTGTGATCTCCCCTCTCTCTCCGAATAGTTTTGCATATCTAAGGGCCGAGCGCCGTTTGTATTTCTTTATTTTTCTCCATAAGAGCCTTTTGTTGTTTTATTTAAAAGTACCCTGGTGAAACCAATTAAAAATGATGGAACCGCGCAAAATAGGCTACGTGCTTTGTTTATGTTTTGCATAAAAGCAGGAATGGTAGCGTACTCCCAGCCAAGAGTTTGACCTTTTGTGGAGCGGACATGCACCCCATGACTGTGCCCTTTGCACTTAGAAGGAATCTAGATGCCTCGGTGGCCCGCGTGGTGGCTTTGATTAAGATCTGTCACACTGTTCAGACATCTCTGTAACATAATCTTAAAGATTATTAAAATCGATAGTCACAGAATCAGTTTATTTAATCTCTACTCTTGTTTCTTTTATGTCCTCACCACTGGAGCTTGTGTGCCCCTTCCCTGCTTCTGCATGTTGCACTGAACATCACAGAAGTGCCTCTGTTCAAGAGCACGGGCATCTGGTGACATCTTCTGTGGCTCAGAAATATTGGCTTCTGCTGTCTAGTCATTATCAATTAGGCCAGTTAAGTTGTATAATGGCACCTTCAGATAGTGGTGCTGAGTATCTAAACATTTAACGCCTATATTAGTCTATTTATTCTTTGCTCATCTTGTTGAGATTTGTCCTGACTTTTTTGTGTTTAGAGAATAAATGAAGTTGTAAAATGGTGTATTTCCACATTTATTTAACTGATAAACATGCAGTCATACTTTGCTACCTGTCAGGTTTTAGAATGTTAAACTGCCAAATATAGCGAAACATTACACCCACAGGTACAAATTAGCATTATAAAACAAATGTTATTTAGGTAAATCTCAACCATGTTTTTTTTTTAGGTTTAAATCTCTTTTATTGAAACTTCAACACATGAATATAACCATGCTGGTTTAGCTATCCGGCCAGTGACATTGCAGAGCATATGACTGAACAGGTCAGGCCAGGAGCGCAAATATGACAATGGGTGTGTATCAAAGCAGGAAAACTTTGCATAAATTAAAACATTTTAAAGGGAAAAAGGTATATTGGGAACTTCCCGTTGCTGTCTAGGTGCTCGGTTGTTGCCCTGGAAATCACGAAAGACAGCATGGAGAGTCACCCACAAGAAGTACAATTTTCCCACTTTTTAAAAATAGACCGAGAGGAAACACATTGTTTTCTGATTGTTATTATCTGTAAAAATCAGTAAAAACAGAACACTGGGAACCTTATTGATGTTAGTAGTGGGTTAATTTAGAGAGAAAACACAGCTATAGTAACCAGATGAGTCCATGTAACTGGGACACCGGTTTTCCATTGTCTGGATTTAATTTAACAAACCTGTGCATTCTGGGTAGGAGAGGACTACTTTGGTTCCATTGTGCCAAATGCTCTAATAAACCTGTAAGTAATTCCTGGTAAAAAGAAGGCCCAGCACTGGTCACATGAAGCACAGCTGTATATGGTACCTTTGACTCTAGAAAGAGGCAGCGCCCTCTCTGCGTAGTCCACCCTGAGTTATAGATGGACCACAATTTGTTTTCCTGGTCACTGCATTTCCGTTTTGGGATTTGTGAGATTGCTCGTCAGCCGATAACTCTTCATACTCTGTAAAACGTAGTCGGCATCTAAATGGGACTTTGTGGATATGTTGATTTATCATTAGTAAATCCATAGTAGGCTATGCAGCCGTTGATGTCATAGCGCTCTTCCTAAAATTTTCTATGAACAAAAAGGGTTGGTGCTTCATGTGCTAGTTGGTTTCAAAAATTTGCCTGGGTATTTGACTCACACATGGTGCTCGGAAAGCACCATCGTGTTTCCACCCGCCGCATCGTAAAACGTGCAGCCATTATGCTTCTTACATTGAGAGTGAATACTTTTCCCTGATCACGTGCACATCCACCTAAAAAGTAGTGCACTTCAGTGCCAGCATTGGTGGACCAATTGTATACTTTTTCAATCTTTTTTCTTTCCGTTCCTATATCTGTGCTTTTTTTTGCCATCCTTATGTGTTTAAATTATTCATGTTAGAGTAATTCAGAGCCAATAGTGTCTTTTCTTTGCATCAGTATAAATCCTGTTTTCTACAAATATGCATTAAAAAGAAAGATGTCTTACATCTGTTCCAAGTAGCCCTGCCTGCTAGTAAGCGTCCATACTGATAGATTAAAATGATACACATTGATTCTGTTTTTCATTTAGATTTCTTAATGCAAGCATACGACTGCCACATTTATTCTTTGGCATTTTTTTTCCTTTTTACATCCATGGCATATGTTTGTAATAAAAACTGAAAAATAAAACCATCACTCCTGCTTGCTGAAGCCAGGCCTATTGACTTTGCCAGTGCTTGTTTGTTATGATGCAATCTTTTGCTCAAAACCAAAGTAGTATCTAACCAGACCTAAAAATTATTAAACCAATGGAAAAGTCCATGTAAAGTGGATGCTTAGAAATACGCAACACTGTAGCAGGTAGACACCTGACAGGAGCCATGGACCTTTACAAAATGTGTCTGTTTTGCCTTGTGATGTCACTCTGCCCGCTCTTGCCCTTCATACGTCAAGTCATGAGGTAATCACCTTCCAGATGCTTCCACGTGCCATGCAGGCCTATCTCCTAGGAGGTTTGAGATGGTTACTAATGATCAGGAGCCCAGGGTCTTCCTGTGGACACATTAATTCAATTTAGCGCCTGCAGGTGTGTGACAGGCCGCGCTTGAGGCACGCGGAAGCTCCTGTAAAATTGCCCTTAATTTCCTCGTTATTGGTGTTGCTGGGCCGCCTCTCTGCTGCTCATCCGTCAGCGCACAGCTTGCGTCATGCCACACCTGCCCGCTTTATTGGAGATAATTCTGCTAAATGAGCCTCTGCAGGCTCTGGTGCGCAAGCGGGGACTGGTGGAACCTACGTCCGGGAAGGACGTATTGGGACTGAAGCCCGTTTGGGCACCTCTGTTACTCTAATGGGTGGGCCTGCCTGGCAGCAGTGTTTACCATCGTCCTCCTTGTTGACGTTTCTGATACGCAAGCTGGGGCTAGCCGAGCCTACGTCCAGGACGGAACGTATTGGGACTGACCCCGTTCGGGTACCTTTGGTACTCTAATTGGCGGGCCTGTCTAAAGGCAGTGTTTAGCGTTGCCCTCAGTGGCGGTATTTCTGCTGCGCAACCTGGGCCTGCTGGAGCAGGGGCGGCTCTAGGATCATGGCGGCCCTGGGCATGGAGTGTAGGTAGGGGGCCCCGGAAGAGGGGGTCCGGGCGGGGCAGAGCACGGAGGCCAGTGAAGAGGGGGGGTCCGGGTGTTTTGAAGAGGAACAGAGCCAGAGGCCGCCAAATCCCTGCCAGGGGCCGCCACGCAAATATGTATCCATCCTCAGAGGATTATTATATTAAGGATATATATTGGCGTGGTGGCCCCTGGGTTTGGTGGCCCTGTGCAGGTGCACAGCTTGCACATGCCTAAGGCCGCCCCCAGCTGGAGTCGATGTCCAGGAAGGACGTACTTGAACTGATCCTGCTTGGGCTCCTAGTGGATGGGTGGGCCTACCTCGAGGCAGCTTTTACCATTGCCCTCCATGGTGCCGTTTCTGATACGCGAGCTGGGGCTGGCGTAGTCGACATCCAGGGAGGATTTGCTGGGACTGAAGCCTGCTTGGGCTCCTCTATTGCTCTAGTTGGTGGGCCTGCCTGGAGGCAGTATTTACTATTGGCCTCCATGACTGCGTTTCTGCTGCACAAGCGGGGGCTGGTAAAGCCTATATCCAGGAAGGACGTGTTGGGACTAAAGCCCGCTTGGGCCCCTCTGTTACTCTACTGGGTGGATGCCTGGCGGCAGCGTTTACCATTGCCCGCCATGGTGACGTTTCTGCTGCGCAAGCTGGGCCCGGCTGAGTTGATGTCCAGGAAGGACGAATTGGGACCTAAGCACGCTTGGGCTTCTCTGCTACACTAGTGGGTTAGCCTGCTCTGTGGCAATACATACCTTGTTATCGAAATGAGAGGAACCAGGAGTGTTTTACCAGGTGCAGCACACGTACTCCTTTATTAAGATCGTTAAATATAGAGGTGTGCCGTTCTTTAGGAAGGGAAGGGTAATCCGGTCAGTAGACTATCCTCCTATTGGAAAAAGTGCCCCCACACACCCAGAGAGGGGTCATGCTTCATCATATGGACTCGCTCCTCATTGAGCTGACACTGCAATGCCAGATGGGCACCCTCGAAGGGGCTCTTTGGCCGAGTTATTTTTTGACAAAGCTGTTAGGTGAGTGGGCTCTGGTAGGTAGTGTAGTGAAGTTATAAAGGTGATTTAAAATAGGTTATGAGATGCTCAGTTGTATTAAACTTTATTGATGCGGCTCTCTAACCTAAATAAAAACAGTGTAGCTCCTATGGGATGTAATGGTCCTGTAGAGTATACATGCAATAAGATTTGATCAACATGTTTCTTGCTTCATCCAGCCCCTAAGGGATGTTTTAGCAATTCATCAGGGCCAAGAAGGATTATTTTTCTAATTCTCTTACACTACTGCAAGGCTAGTCCTTCCAAGTATACAGGTTAATAGAGTAAGAAGCCGTGCTATGGTTTACACATTTTTTTATCCTTGTAAATTTTTGTGCGAAGGTGCTACTAACCACTCCACCACGAGTTGTGAGTGTTGCTCTGAAAGCATTCCCGTCCGCTCGAGACCCACTCCCTATTGGGTCGCACAAAAATTTACAAGAAGAAATAGCAGTTGGACTATAATTTGTCTGTGACCATGAGGCACACAAAGACATGATCGCATCAACATAGAAAATGGAATACAATTAAAACTGAATGTAAGGGGGCGTGGCCAACTGCCGAGCATGGCGGCAGCTTGAATCGGGAGCTCCGCCAGGCTAACCGGCCCGCACAGTCATCCGCATGAACATCCGCACTTCTGACCCGCCCGAAGGAGTGAAGTCGGCTCGGGGTTGCAAGCGGCACATTTTAAACCGCCCCCGATGAAAATCCGACAACGGGAGGTTTCCCGATCAGCGAGGGCGTAGTGAGGCCTCGGTCTGCTCAGCAACACCGCCCTGGAGTTCCTGGCGAGTCCGACCGGAAGTCCGCCCTGCTCGGCTGGAGGGCGGTGACTCTGACCGGCACCCATATCCCGCCGGAAGAACATCAGCACCAGTAAGTGCCGGGCACAGTGCGGCGAACAGCAGACACCGAAACGGCTGCCACATCGGCACCAAAAGAAGCATTTCCCCCGTATGCGGAGTGGCGCCCTGGCGGACTGAGACGTCCTTATCCTTTGGAGGCATCGTCCTGAAACTGCACGGCCGGCCGGGTGCCCCGCAAGCACAGCGCAGTGGGGGATATGCACCTGGAACCGCACAGCCCTCCCACAACCCGGTGAGTCGGACTCTAGCCCGAGGTGGCATAAAGGGCAGGCGGTGCACACAGATTGGTAACAACGGCGATATCGGCATTAATGGCGGCAACGCGATAGACAGTGCTTGAAGGGTGAGGTCTGGCCTAGCGGCTCTGCCGCATAACGCTATAACCGGCTGGAGGAGAAATACACAAATATCGACCGCCACTTACGAGGTGCACCCAGCTCAGACACCGACGGCGGCGCAGCGCCGCACTCAGGAGTACTGTACCGAACACGGCGGGACAAGCCACTCACGTGGTGGGCGACTGAGAAGGGCCCCCTGGCTGGCAGAGACCAGGGCCCGGCACCGGAGGGAAACAGCGTACTGCAATCTGGGCTCCTGCACTTGGCACAGACGACGCCTAACCGGAGAATACTGAGACCAGTGAGTGGCTGACCATAGAACCGCTGAATAAACTGACAATACAGAACCACACGCATCGCCATGACGGGCAAGAACACGAGGACTACGACGACGCAAGCAAAGCTAGATAAATTTGCATATGCTCAGGGGGGCCACTCGCAGGGGCCAGGGCGTCACTCCACTGGTGCGAATGCAGACGCGAATGGGACCGGGAAAGTTACCCTGGAAGACATAATGAAAACCCTCACGGAGGTACAGGCGACGGTGGGCACCATATCCTCTGAAGTCAACCTGCTCAGAGCTGACTTTAAGAAGATGTCGGAGAGGGTGTCACAGGTAGAGGTGGTCACTAAGTCGCTCATCGAAGACACCTCAGATCTACAGGTGGCAATGGAACGAATGGAAAAGGCCACAAAGCAACTGCAAGAAAAGCTGGATGACCAGGAAGGACGCTCCCGGAGGAACAACGTCCGCATCCTAGGCCTTCCGGAATCGGAAGGGAAAGGCGCCATGGACCTATACATAGAGGATCTTATCAAAACCAAGCTGCAGCCTAAAGGCTTATCCAACTTCTTCTCTATCGAGAGGGCGCACCGGGTCCCTGGAGGTGCGGCCAAACCAGGAGCCACGCCACGGCCAGTGCTGGCTAGATTATTCAACTTTCGGGACAGGGACGCCATACTGCAAGCGGCAAGGGTGGCGCCGCCTCTGAAAGTGCAGAACTCAACTCTGGCCTTCTTCCCGGACTATACGGCTGAAGTGGCTAGACGGCGAAAATCTTTCACGGACGTAAAAAAGACGCTGCGTGACAGGGGCCTACCCTACTCGATGCTTTTCCCCGCTAAACTACGGATTGTGGCAGATGGGAAGACGTGGTTTTTCGACACACCTGAGGTGGCAAGAGAATGGCTGGATGGATGGAGGCCGGTGGGCAAACCCCAAAGCCCACGCAAGGATCGCCAGGAACACCGTACGGAGAGGACGACGGAGCACCAGGCGCCTAGCCCAGCTGCGGAACAGGGAGCCACCGCGGGATTGGACTCAGATCTTGAGAGGGACCCATTTGACTCCGGGCAACCTGGCAAGGGTTGACGGGCGGAGCTGTATGTGAAGTGACAAATGCACTGCCCTTGGGACTACGAGCTGATGGAACTGAGTAGGGCGGGCACTGGCCGGTGCCTGTAGGGGACTCACCAACCCCACGAGCAAGTAAGAGTAGATAGGGAGGGGACTAAGCACTCTGCCAAGTTGGGGATGCGGGCGGGACTTCGTCCGTGGAGCAGGGGAGCAGGGTGGGGGTGGGGGGGGAGAGTTGGATTGTTATAGTTCTGGTTCATGGTCATCACTATGTTCATGCGAGGCACATTTGCATTACTAACCGTCAGCGCAGGGTGCCCCGACGCACAGCTCACCATACTGGCTTCGCCGCAATACTTCGCATTGGCATCATTGGTCATACACCCAAATGGCACAACAAAATCAAGTAGCACCCACGGAGGGCGCCCCTTTAACGACATTGGTCCCCCCACTGAAACTGCTCACATGGAACGTCAGAGGGCTGGGGGATAAAATTAAGCGAGGTTTGGTACTGCAAACCATCAAACGCCATAGATCTGAACTAGTACTGCTTCAAGAAACACATTTGGCGGGGACTACTTGCAAAGCACTCAATAGGCGTGGATACACTATGGCAGTACACGCTGAGTTTACCACGGGCTCCAGAGGCACTGGGATACTCCTTAAGAACAACTCATCCTTCATGGTTGATAGCCGCAGGACGGACGATCAAGGGCGTTTTGCAGCGCTCTCTGGTCAATGGGAGGGGAGGACCCTCAATGTGGTGTCGGTATACATCCCCCCGGCGCTCCACTCTACAGCACTGCCGGCACTTGGGCAGTTTCTCCTTGACCTCCCAGAGGGTGATATGATCATTGGGGGGGACTTTAATGCCATCACAGATCCCTTGCTAGACACCTTTCCCATACGAGATAGAAGAAGAGGGAATGCAGCGCTTCCAGGTTTCCTAAATGCCCTGGGCCTCACGGATGTGTGGCGTCAACTGAACCCCATGGCGACGCAATACACGCACTACTCCGCCCCTCACGACAGCCTTTCACGCATTGATTTCTTCTTCTTCCTAGGGGTGAGATTGGGTTCCATAGATAAGCTGGAAATTCTACCAAGGGGCATTTCAGATCACTCCCCAATATCCCTTCACCTTACTACCAGAGACCAGAAGCGTGCTAGAATATACCCGATATATCCTAATTATCTGCAGATCCCGGATATCAGGAAAAAACTTAAACTGACTACAACACACTACTTTAAAGACAACGTGGGCACGGTCTCCTCGCCGTCGATGCTCTGGGAGGCGTACAAAGCGGTCCTACGCGGGGCATCCATTTCGGCGATCACAGGGCATAAAAGAGAGTCCAGAGCTGAACTTGCAAGTTTGGAATTGGCGCTACACACAGCAAACATTGCCCACATGTCAGACCCCACCCCTGACACCGCGCATGCGTTGCAACTCCGACAGCAGCAGCACCAAGCACACCTCACCACGGTCACTAAAGGTCACCTGGCAAACACTGCACATAGAATATATGATGTGGGAGATAAGGCAGGGAAAATGCTGGCGTGGTTAGACAAACGGGGCGGCAGCAACAGGGGGATACAACGCCTATATGATGCTGAGGGACAACTGCAGACCCACCCGGAGCAGATAGTACGCACCCTGGCACACCACTTTCAGGGGATTTACACACCGGCACGGGTGGTCACCGAACAGGAGGCCATGGCGTCTCTTGGGAACATCACTATTCCTGTGCTCTCTCCTGAGGCAGTACAAGAACTAGATAAGGACCTGACAGATGAAGAGATCCAATTAGCGATACAAGCGTTGCAGTCCGGCAAGGCACTGGGTCCCAACGGAATACCTGTGGAATGGTATAAGGCGACAGCTTCGGTGCTGGCCAAGCCTCTCTTAGACATGTACAATGACAGTATAGAAAGGGAAATGCTCCCACTGGATCAGCGCACGGCCACTATTGTAGCCATCCCCAAACCAGCCAAACCACCGACTGACTGCACCTCGTATCGACCCATCTCTCTGCTGAACACTGAGGCAAAGATCTTGGCAAAACTCTTGGCCAGTCGCCTGACCCGGCATCTACACGCCCTGATACACCCCGATCAATCGGGCTTCATGCCTCACAGAAGTACAGCGCTGAACCTGCGAAGGGTGCATGGAGTGCTGGCGAGGGCACATCTTCTTACAGACCAGGCGGTGATACTATCCCTAGACGCCAAGATGGCGTTTGATCTGGTGGAATGGGAGTACCTGTTTGCAGTCCTGACCCGAATGGGATTCGGCCCAAAATATCTTGCATGGGTGCGGCTGCTTTACACAGCACCGGTTGCACAGGTGGTGGCGAATGGTCACATATCGCCGGCCTTCCCACTGGGGCGGGGAACCAGACAGGGATGCCCGCTGTCACCCCTTCTATTTGCACTAGTACTGGAACCGTTGGCTATTATGCTGAGAGCGACGCCACTGTTCAGAGGCATCACTTGGGAGGAAGGGTGGGAAGATAAAGTCTCCTTATATGCAGACGACATGCTGATCTATATGATCAATCCCAATGAGGGGGTCCCTGCCCTGTTGGCTCTATGCGATGAACACGGCAAAGCATCGGGTTACACCCTGAACTGGTCCAAGTCCGTCCTCTATGTCCTCAAGGGCCCGAGTCCAGTGCTGCAAGCTGAATGCCCCCTAAAGATAGCAACCGCCTCATTTAAATACCTAGGAATCATTATTACTGCAGATGCTGCGAACTTCTATACTGAGAACTTGTTGCCGCCTCTGGCGCGCTTGCGTGCAGACGTCAAATACTGGGCTACATTGCCACTGACCCTCCTCGGACGAGCGGCACTCTATAAAATGATGGCTCTCCCGAGGTTTCTCTATGTGCTTGAGAACTCCCCCTTTGTGATAAACCCGCGATACTTCCGACAGGTAGCTGCATTAGTATCCAGTTTGCTTTGGAACAATGGCCCAGCGCGAATAGCACAGGATAAACTGGTGAGGAGCTGGTACGAGGGTGGGATTGCACTGCCCAATCTCCAATTATATTATTGGGCGTCCCATCTTAAAGTAATAAATCACTGGCTCCACATCACACGGGAAGACCCCGCGTACAAGGCGGACTGGTCACAACTGGGGACTGAAGGCATGCTTTCAGTGCTGTACAACCATTCGCAAGTAAAGACCCTACTGGGCCCAACGTTACACACGGCAACACTATGGCACGCAGCACAGTCGCGTCTGGGGTGGAAGGGGAAGATTACCAGGTCAACTCCGCTGTGGGACACTGTGACACTGGGAAACCTGCGGACGTGTAAGGGGTTCGCGCGATGGGACACAATAGGAATCTCAGTGGTTGGAGACCTTTGGGACAAGGGGACGGTTGTTCCTTTCCCGCAGCTTCAACAACAGTACGGCCTGGCCCCCTCAGAAACATACCGGTATGTGCAGATACGGCATGCCCTGCTAAAATCAATCCCACCTGACACCACACTCCCAGAATCGTCGCCACTGGAAGACAGGTTACTAACCGAGTTCATGGAGCAGAAGGCTACCTCACTCGCATACAAGAAACTGCTTAACAACCTGCCGGACCCCACACAGAAACTCAAAGAGAAGTGGGTGGGGGAATTGGGTGAGATGGATGATACGGAGTGGAACGAGGCGCTTGCTTCACCGCGTGAGGTGGGCATCTCAGCCAGATTCCGCCTAGTACAGCTCAAAATTTTACATCGCACCTACTACACTCGTACACTGCTTCACAGAATACAGAGGGCGACGCACCCATACTGCCTCAGGGGCTGCGGGGAGGAGGGAACTCTGCTCCATACACTATGGGAGTGTCCTCAGATCCGGGAAGTATGGAGGCAGATTATGCGCACAGTCTCCCAGGCCATTAAAGTGTCCGTACTGCCTGAACCACGTAAATGCCTGTTGAACGTTTGGGACCCTACAGATCTAGACAGGTATGGACAACTATGGGTCACACTGGCGGTGGCGGTGGCCAAGAGAGACATTGCACAGAGGTGGGGTGCACCGGAGTTGCCAACGAAAGCGGGGTGGATGAGGAATATGGACCTACTAATGGTAAAAGAGAGAGCGGTTTACGTGATGAGGGCATGCCCCCGCAAGTGGAATAAGGTATGGATGCCATGGAACAAATATAGGGGAGAACCATGTGAGCCCTTGCCGGAGGGTGAGGACTCAGAATCGGAGGAAGACGAGGAATAGCCATAAAGGGTATGCTAGTACAATGTTGGGGGAAGCCGGGAGCGTGCGGGACCGCGACGTTACCTTAGGCGAAATATTAAACAAATGTGCCTGCAGAGGACTGTCTGTAGATGAACACACTCAAATGCTCAATGATGACCATAGTTGGGGTTTTAATGTTTTAGTTTTTCAAATGTTACACATTGTACGTCTCAGATACATACAACAGATATATACTGTCAGGGAATGTCCTATAGGCAAACAGTGGAATTAGGCCACGATCAGAATGGACTTGTTGATACGGACTGCTCTAATACATGGCCGTGGCAGACCAAGAAAGTTATGGCCATATAATATGTGTTGCTCATTGCTCCTGCCTACACATGATACTGTTCTGTCACTGCGCCTAACGAATGAAAGTATAAATATTTCTGTTATATTTCCTGACAATAAAGAATTAAAAAAAAAAAAAACTGAATGTAAACCGTACCCAGAATTATCTTAACAAATGCTGCTAACCAATCTAGAAACTTAAGATGGGGAGCTTGTTTCCCTTTCAGTATCTGACCAGGACACCCCATGACCCCTGACTTTGCTGTGCGCTGCCCCAAGGCAGATCGGAGCAAAGGGGGATTAGGGAGAGCACATTAATGTTTGCCTCCTCCTAAAACTGACACATACGTGTCATTAACAAACGTATTAGATACATTTAATAAACCCTAGATTCTCCCAGCAGATCAGAACATTTGATTACCCAGGGAAGTGTCTGCCCCCGTGGCATTTTTACCCATTTTTAGTGCGGGTGGGAAACGTTGTCGCGGCAACAGGACATGTTTTTAGTCCCAACTTCATCCCCACACCACCACCGAGCCCTAGGGGTTCACAGGGGAAAGGCGTACTCTTTTATCCTGCCATGGCATTTTGAATAGTTGAGAAGGGAGGGAATGTCGGCTATGCCATATTCTTATTTAAACAAACACTTTATCTCCTGAATCGGCCGTAATTGCAGGTTGTGAGCCTCACAGGGAAACGCCCACATTGTACATTCAGTAATTCTGAGCACATCCCTACCCCTGAGATATTCAGTAGTCCAAAACTGAATGAAAGGACTAAGGGGCCCTTTAAAAATCTCCAGAACGTAATCTCGTGACATCACAGTGAGTGCTTGTGATGTCACCAGCGGTTGCGTGGTTACTAAGTATCAATTTGTGCCTGAGGTAGCGAGTATGGTGGAGAGCTGACTGGCTCTGCGGTGTGTCGATTATCAGGGGGTGCGCTCGTCACACCTCGGGGACGCCGATCCCCCGTGGCAGGAGGGACATGGCACAGCATTCTCATTCCGTGGTAAGCGGACTGTGTATGGGAATCCAAACCCGTAGCTTGGCTGTCAGAAGTTCTCCAGCATTGTCCCTTTTGACCTTCAGGGGATACTGCCCTGCCCACCCTGCTTGCTGGAAGGTCGTGTTTTATTACTATTCTATTTCTGAACGTGAATTTGCACGTCAAGTTGTCATTTCAGGTAAGTCATGTGGGTAGACAAAATGCACCCTTTGACCACCTGTCACTTAACATTCGGCTTAAACCTGCGATAAATGGGCTTTGTGTTTTTTTTTTAATCGAAAGCTTTAGTTTCTATCATTAAAGTCGTCTGCATCTGCTTGCAGGTGCCATTAAAACTATAAAAAGCTAAATAAAGGCGTACATGTTTACTTCTTAAATGTCTGTGGTCGGATGGTCGCCTTCACCGGGGTTTAAAAGCAGCAGGGTACCGTCTGGAGCACTCAATGTGCAGTTAAGGGGTGCGAGTACCGCCCCTGGGTTTACATCACTTGGCGCTTTTGCTCACAGCAGAATGCATTTCAATCCTCCGGAGAGGCCAAGAATGCCCAAGTTATGTCTGTCCAGCTGGGTCAAGTCTGCCTCAGTGCTGTCTGTCCAGCTGGAGTTCTCGTCTAGACTGAGGGCTACGTTACTGACCCTTACACCGTGATACCAAAGGGGATGATGGACGGAGCATTAGAGCAAATCAAACACTCACCCCCAGTCAACTGATCTGGGTTTAATCCATCAATCTTTAGCTCACTTCACCACCCCAGTTCAGACATGGCCATATGTAAATCAGTCTGACCCTGTGCCTCCTGGGAACAGTCCAGCCCGAACTGCCAAGCAATGTCTCCCCTGGACCGTAAACAAGCATCCTGGGACCTGTTTCTGGCTAATCAGCTGTCTTCAGCCAGGCTAGCTTGAATCCAGTGGCAAAGTGAGCAAGGGACCCATGTCTGGGAAGAACCTGCCAACTTACGGCGAACAAAGCAAAACCAAAGGGGATGATGAACGGAGTGTTGAACATTGCAAGCACTCACCCCCAGTCAACTGATCTGGGTTTAATACATCATCATTCTGTAGCTCACTCCACCACCCCAGTTCAGACATGGCCATATGTAAATCAGTCTGACCCTGTGCCTCATGGGAACAGTCCAGCCTGATCTGCCAAGCAAGGTCTTACCTGGACCGGAAACAAGCATCCTGGACCGATTTTTGGTTCATAACCCTCATCAGCCAGGCTAACTTGAATCCACCATTAGGACATGTCCTTTGCAGGCTCGCTCACTTGCAGAAGCTCTCTGTAGAGGGTGGTGGACCAACAAACTCTAGAACCATTTCCCAGCGTTCAGTCTCAGAGAATTTGATGAAAACTGTTACTTGTCACCTGGTTTGTGATGTAGAGGCAAGCGGTGGACTTTTCTTTGGTGGGCGTGCTTCACAGATCTGTGAAGGGTGGTGATGAGCGGGTTCTGTATACCCTGACTAACTAAATGCATTCAACACGGTCGAGTGCCAAATTCTGCTATAGCGCCTCTATGGTTTTCCCATTAATGGCACTCATTTGTGCTGGAGTTTATGCTTTCTGTCAGGGTACTCTCAAGCAGTACATCTGGGAGCTTTCTCTTCAGTCTCCCGACCATTTGGGGGTCCCCAGAGCTCCGCTCTCTGCATGTTCATCATTTATCTAGCGCCTCTCATTCACCTGCTACATGGACCAGACATGGCTGTGTTCTTGTACCCGAATGACGCACACATGCTGTTGGACATACGAAAGATTGGGGGGTGGGAGGTGGGAGGTGGGGTGTGGTGTAGATGAAGAGGTCGATTTCCTGGGGCTCCATCTGGGACAAAACTGTATCATTGGTTAAGGATTGCCAATCATCTCAGATTTAGTCCTTCTGAACTGGAGAGTTTCTATATAATTAAAAATTAGACCGGCTGCTCGTACACCAAGTCCTGGCTTCACCAATGAGCAAAGCGCCTACACCCCACCTCTCAGGTCAGAATTCTGCACGTTCTCCTTGACCCAGACCCTTCTTTTTCTGGCCAAGTTTGGTCATTTACTAGAATGAGCTTCTCCCACTTGATGCCTTGGTCACGTGAACTCTCCTTGAATGGAATAGTGATCATATGACACTTCTGAAAGCCCCCCTCAATGCTTATTCTTTCATATGTAACCAGATCAGTCTTGGACAGACTTCAACGTGTACAGAGTCCCACAGCTATAGGCATCCAAAGTTTGAGCCTACCTCCAACAGTATTTAAACGCCCCACTGGATTCCCATAGGCAGCCGAATTCTTTTTGAATCTTTGTGACTTATCCGCTGCATCTTTTATAGCAACCCTCCCATCTTCGCGGCTGCTTTCTGGGATGCTCTCCATCGCAGGTCAACCTTCATTTGATTCCCAAGATGATGTTGGTTAAGTCATCTTTCATACTAGCCATTTTTTGGGGATGTGGGGGGACACACGTCAGGCCTTTCCTACTCCAATGGTCCTAAATCTGAAGTTTACGGTCTATTGCTTCGAAAGAATGGATAAATCTGTTTTATTTCAGCAGAAAGGGCAAAACTTACCTTCTGGCAGGATACAGCTGGGGGTGGGTCACCGACCTTGGTATGACGTCTGTTGGTACACCACCAAGAGACCCCCTGCAGAGAAAGAACTCTGCGCTTCATAAGTAGACCAAAGGCAAACACATGCATACGAAGCATACATGCCGCCAAGTGTCCTGCCTGGCTCTGGGTGAGACAGCCATGATGCCAGTTTGATGTTGGTGAGTGTGTGACTGGTGAATTCTGTTGTAGAGTTGATGTGAATTCTGATCTTGTTAGAGGACTCCGTTCCTTCCTGAGTTTGTCCTTCAGTATTGGGATGAACCAGGACATCCCTCGCAGCTCGTCCAGCCGTAGTGCCGGATTGCAGCCAGCAGGTTAATCTCTTATACATTGTTTCTTACAAATCCACTGTTAATTCTTTTTTTTCTCCTTGATCCTACAGTTGTCTCCGGAGACTGGCCCCAAGCAAGGGGGAACCCGCTTGACCATCGCCGGTGAAAACCTTGGCCTGCGGTTTGAAGATATCAGGCTGGGGGTGCGAGTTGGACGGGTCATGTGTGTGCCTATAGAGAGCGAATACATCAGTGCTGAGCAGTAAGTATAAAGTCTGCCCCCGGTTATGTCCTTATGGAGATAGATTTCACTATGGGTTGGTTATTTCATTTGTCAATGAGGCCTCGTGTCCAGCATGTGGGAGGGCGTAGCAGCCTCACATGGGGTCTGGTGTGCAGCACGCGTTGGTTATGGCTCCCTTCAAAGGGATCTCATACACCGTGAGGGTGGGTAAACACACTCAGGTGGGGGTCTCTTCTACCCCATGAGTGCTGGTGTTGTAATTTCAGTTATAATCTCTTGTACATGACCAGGGTGTGATGTTAGCGTTTCAGATGGGAGTCTCTTGAGCTATATTGGTTTTTAGCTGTTTTGGTCTTTTTTTGTACATAGTTGGTTTTGACGTGTGCCTCCAAGGCGCGGATTGTACCGTACATTGTGGTGGGAGAGGCCTTAGCACCTGGTACCAGCTCCATCTTCCTAGGGTTCTCATGATTCATGTGTGGTGTCTGAAACCTTACACTTTGCCACCTCTCTGGATAGCACCAATCACTGTGGTCCCTTTGACCATGTCATTGGCCTAAAGCTGATGTCTTATTTCACAATGCGCCATGAGGGCCAGATCATCATCCTTCGTCTGGACCACCAGGGTGAAGATGGGCCTGGAGATGAGGTCTCACAGCGGAGAGAGTCTCTGGGCACGTCGTCATGTTACACCTGGCTGAAGTAACCCCTGGGCAGGTAGAGCTTCTACCAGAGACTCCATACCCAGACAAGGCCTTACTGTACAAAGAGAAGGCACATGGATGCTGAATGGTCACCAGGCCTGGTTGGGTCCCTAATGTCTTAGGTCATCGTTGGTAAGCTGCAGAGCGTGCCATTGGCTGGAAGCACGCCTCCAAAGGTGGGCTCATCAGATACTGGCCGGAGTAGCTTGCTTCCCTTAGCCACCGGCCACGGTGCTTGGCGCTCTCTTGGGATGTGAGGATACCAAGCCCAGCAGATGGGTCCATGCATACTTAAAGGGCTTCATCAGGAGAGAAGTGGTGTTTCTCTTCTGTAGGCCTCGAGACGTACTTCACCCTGCCACAGAGAAGCCTGAAGGGTGCCCGAGGAAGGCAGGGCCTTGAGGGATCGCAGTGGGATGAGTGACTCCATTTACCCTGCTTCAGTAGAAAAGCACAGAACTCTCTACCCCCGCCTCCACCCCCAACCCCCTCCCCGCGTGCTGCCATACGGACACGGCATGCGTCTCGTCTCGCTACAGATCATGCAGATGTAAGACATTTCCAATTTCCTTCTTCATTGCAAGGAGGTCTCCAAGGGGTCCCCCTTTCATCCTCAGTCCATGAGTGAAAAGCCATCTGCCTTGGAAGGCCCCCCAGTTTTCAGAGATAATCCATCCGAGTATTGGGAACGTTTCTGCTTAGCTTCAGTCTGCCTTTCCCTCCTGGACTCTACCTGCTGCGGATCCCCACCCGCCGTCTTCTTAATCCACCCAGTGACTGCCAGCGTACAGACGCGTGTTCATTCATGGTTGATTTTAATATCCAATTCGTGTGCAGTGCAAGAGGGGGACTATGGCCAGCACCCTTGCGAGGCTGTTGAAGGTATGAGTTGGAAAGGGCCGAGTAGGAATGTTTAGTAGAGGTTGGTATCTCTGCAGTTAGGCCTTCAACCTAGTAAGATTGCTCTGAAATGGAGATTTTAGTACAGCATGTAAATCAGAGTTGCAAATTGCATCCATGCAACTCTGCTTCCGATGTCCGGCCCATCCATAGTGGTGTGTCCATAAGCATGCCTAACATCCGGTATTCCCACGTGGTCTTCCATCCAAGTACTAACCAGAAGTATTCCGCAGCTTGGTTAAATGTAGGGGAGTGGAGACTCTCTCCGCTGAGGTTGACTTTAAGGATTCAGGCACCCCCTTGTCACAGCGATTAGCAGCCTGGCACCATTTTGGTGTTACTAACAATTATTTAGCGAATTGCCCTGGAACTGTGAAAGACTGAAGGAGTCTCTTGAGGGGGCGATGTTCCAAATCAAGCATGAGTGAGTGGCGATTCCAGACAGCGCTCTATTCCCGCCATGCCATATGCTCTTACGGATAGCAGCGTGATTTTACACACCGTACCACATTACACAATGTACACGATTGCTAAGGACGCCAGTAATGATTACACACAAACTATCACGTTTTTGAACAACAAAATGTTTCATTGCCACACAAGACATAAAGTGCTGTTATACATCATCATGTAGGATCAATGTAATAACACCTTATGATCATTTCTAAAACATACTAATCAAGGCCTCAGTTTGTTAAAAATGAATAAGTTCCAGTGCACCGAAACAATTACGCAGTTACTGCTGAAATTCCATCTCTCTCTTGGTCTTTACTCTAGTAATCACATGAAGACATACTCCGTCTGCAGCATATTCATGCAGTCTCTCATTCACGTTTAATGTCCTGCCCCACTGACGGGATGTAAGCAGGCCAAAGCTGGTCTGTGGTTACTTGAATTTCCATCTGAAAGGGACATGATGGCTCTCGTTGAGCACGACCACGGTTGATTTACAAATGCTGTACTGTCTAGAATGACCTACTGGGAAAAACAATGGATTGCAATGTGGCCTGAGCTCAATTCAAGCCTTTCTTCCATCATTTTATTGCTTGTCACACCTTTCAGACATTATAGTAGTAGAAAACATCACAACAGTAGCTTAACTGATGTACGTGTAGGCATTTCAGGTTTTGCATTCGCACCCCGGTTACTCATAAGTTACCTGTAACCTTTAGGTACAATGGTCTAAGCAACAATATCTAGCGAAACACCAAAATCTTAGGGAATTTGCCCCAATGATGAAGGTTTGATGCTCAAGTCCATTTTAGTGTAAATTATTTTTACAAATCTCCTGCCGGATTGTGTGCTGAACTCTTTGGAAGATTAATTTTCTGTATTAATGCACTATCTTTACTTGATGCTTAGGAGGGTTATTGGCGGCCATCCTGAGGGGCTGTCTGCGGCCATCCTGAGGGGCTGTCTGCGGCCATCCTGAGGGGCTGCCTGCGGCCATCCTGAGGGGCTGTCTGCGGCCATCTTGAGGGGCTGTCTGCGGCCATCCTGAGGGGCTGTCTGCGGCCATCTTGAGGGGCTGTCAGCAGCCATCTTGAGGGGCTGTCAGCGGCCATCTTGAGGGGCTGTCGGTGGCCATCTTGATGGGCTGTCGGTGGCCATCTTGATGGGCTGTCGGCGGCCATCTTGATGGGCTGTCGGCGGCCATCTTGAGGGGCTGTCGGCGGCCATCTTGAGGGGCTGTCGGCGGCCATCTTGAGGGGCTGTCGGCGGCCATCTTGAGGGGCTGTCGGCGGCCATCTTGAGGGGCTGTCGGCGGCCATCTTGAGGGGCTGTCGGCGGCATTCTTGAACATTGTTGTGTTTTCCACTCACCTTCGTGCTGAAACCTTTTTCTTCTTTCACTCCCCCCCACCCCTCTGTTTTTAGAATTGTTTGCGAGATCAGTGATGCTAGTGGCACCAGAAGCCAAGAGTTGTCTGTCTCAGTGGAAGTTTGCGTACGGGACTGCTCCCCTGATTACAAGGCCATCGCCCCCAAAGGCTTCACCTTTGTGGTAAGTTATGAAATAGATGTTTTTTAATCTACCAGTTTTTCTTTGTTTGCTTTTTGATATTTCCACTCAGAACCTTGGCTGTCATCCGTAAACCATGTTAGAATTGCAGCTGCCCGTTTCTATTTATCCGCCCTAAGTTCTACTACTGTGAGCATCTCAAAGGCAGGCGATGGAGAAACTAAAAGAAATCCAGCAAGAAAGGGGAGAGCATCATTTGGGCTTGGGGCCAATTCCCACACCACCTCCTCTGAATCGAAAAATGAAACAGAAGAAAGAAAAATAGACCTCATGTGTATTGAAATTTCGGCACATTTTTTCACATTTTCATATAGTCAATGAAGATGCTTTGAAAACTGCTATGGATTTCTTATTCCGAGATGGAGAGAGTTAGCTGTGCTCGTTTGTAAGCCAACTGCAAGCCTTGTGGCTATCGTCAAATTGAATGAGATTCAAGAAGCGAAGCAGAAATTAAAAACCAATATTAATTGCATGTTGAAAATTAAGAGGGATAACTATGTAAACAAATCTAGATCCTTTTTTTTCAAGTTAAAGTCCACGGTGAAGCACAAGACTGCAGACTGTCTCCAGCTTTAAGGCGCTACAAGTTTTTGACATCCCTTGCGGAGGATGTAGTTAGGAGGCTCTGCTGTTAATTGGAGAACCATGTTCCACAAGTTTTAATCTGACCATCCCCGCTCAAGCCACTTCTGACTTTGGAAAATCTGGATTTGTGCTTTCCAATCTACTGCGAGCTCTTAAAACCCATCTGAACTTCATCATTATGCACTTTTTTTATAAAAAGAAAAAAGTTTGCAGTCAATTACATTCCTCTAAAGTGCCTCTGTCCTAGGAGGTAGACACAGATGTATGGAACTGGACAGGGACAAGGCATGGGAAGCTATATGTAGTCTTGGGTGAGGTATGTGGGACCTCCATGTTTAGTTTTTTCTATTTAGACTGTTCACAGCAGTGCAGCCGGGCAGTCTTTATAACAGCCTGACCTCCTGCACTGCCAAATAGCCTCAAATAGCGTCTTCTATGGCTTTATCTCTTGCTTCCTTTTTTAATCAGATGCCCTCCTTCTCGAACATGTCGCCATCCCGTGGACCAGTCTCTGGAGGGACCTGGGTGACCATCCATGGCAACCACCTGAACGCGGGAAGTGATGTTGCCGTCACCATTGGTGGGCGGCCTTGCCTGTTTTCTAGGTGAGTGATTTGGATGTCGCCCTGATTTGATGTGTAGATGCCTTCCTCTGTCCCCTTTTCTTCTCCCTGCCCACCTTTATGCGCTCTGCCCTTCTTTATGCCCATTGCCCTCCTTGTTTACCCCTTGTCCTCATTTCCACTTTATCCACTTTTACCAACCTGTCCGCCTGTCCCCACTTCCCTGTTTTCCTCTTCTCACCTGCCATTCCCATTCCCCCTTCCATATCCCCTTCCCCCTTGCTTTTCACCGGCCTCCTTCCGCCCTTCTATCTCTGTTCCTCTTTGCCCTGCCATCCAGTGATCCAGGCTTAGATTTCTGCCACACTTGGTGAAATAACATTTTGCCACCCTGTTGCCAATCTCCATGAGACCACATTTGATGGGTTTTTAGAAGAAATCCTGCCTTGCTTGTCTGTCATCAGAGACCGCCACTGAGACCTGCCCACCCTTAGAACTGTCCCTGCCTCCCTTCGCCCTCACCTTCTTAGCCTCTGAAGCGCTACCAGCCTCAGTACCTACCTTATTCTATTCTCCCCTGTCCTAGGCGAAGTGCAACCGAGATCCGCTGTAAAACCCCGCCAGGCGTGATGGCCGGCCCTGCACCAATCATCATCAAAATAAACCGCGCAGAGCTTGCAAATGGCGCAGTGAAGTACAACTACACCGAAGATCCCACCATCCTCAAGATTGACCCCGAGTGGAGCATCAACAGGTGGGTCCCTTGGATAGGTTCTTCTCCTTCATCACATCGAGATACAAATCCAAACAAATGTCTACCCAATGGGGCCTGTGCAAACTGTGTTTTGGTTAGTTGGGGCAACTTTTCACCTAATCTCATTGAAGCTGGCCCGTAACCCACAACCTCACCAAGGCTTGATATGTGGCTCCCATAATGGTGGTCATTATTCTGCTCAACAAGAAGAAAACCCCTCTCTGTAGCTGTATGGCTGGTCTTAAAGTAATCTTGTTCGAGTAGGTTTCAAGTGCTTTCTTTCAATACTAAAGGTAGCTTTCGTAAAGTCTGCTATATGGACATATTGCTGCGCTTTCCAGACGCCGGAAGTGGAGTGAGAGGCATGACTAAGGGTAGCAAAGTTACTACACCAGGTAGGTTCTGTTAGACTCTGTTGAGCAGTAATGTACCACTCTGGCCTGAGTACCCATAGATTGTTTCTCACACCTGTCCAGTGTATTGTGGTTAGTTCTTGGGTTAAGGGATTCGAACACTACGTGTCCCCAGCTTGTATTGCTTATAATTTTGTATACTTTGATTGAAACACTTGCTCCGGTGCTCTGCTTGTGTGTATGTCTAGGTTTGCAGCCTGCTCTCTACTGCAGCAAGCTCACAGACCGTGTCTGTATGTGTGATTACAGTTCAGTCTCGAGTGTTCAATCCCTTTCTCTTTATTTTCTTACTTCAGCGGAGGGACACCACTAATTGTAACTGGAACTAACTTGGGTACAATCAGGGACCCCAGGATACGAGCCAAGTACGGAAGCACAGAGCGCGAGAACGTAAGTGACGCTGCTGGAAAGGGAGTTTGCATGTTACGTAAATGTCTGTCTGTCTTGAGCAGAATTAGTTATGTCGATTTTCCTGCAAAGGTAGGCCTGATGCAAGGGACAAACAGGTAAAGCTTTACTCCCTTCAGTAGTACTCCCTCTCTAGAGTAAGTGCAACATTGACCTCCCTCAGTCTACCCCTGGGTCTTCAGCTACCAGGCGGTGATACTCCCTGAATGCCTAGATAAGGAAAAGTGCCCTTAATGTCTGCCATAGCAAACAAAAAGTGCATCCTGTAATCCTGGATTACGCATTAGGTGTGGTCTTAAAGGGGTCAGGTTAACACTTCCTTGAACAAGGGGCCCAATTTACAGAACTAACTTAAGACAATATCCTAAACTGACTACCATTTTGGTATTCACCCAAAAGTTAGGACTCCTAATTTTAGGACTCCCAAATGTCTTCTGTGAATACCGAAAGTCTTAAAGTTAGGATTTTTCTCAGTTTAGGAGTAGTAAAGTTAGGAGTCCTAACTTTAGGACCCCACAAACTGAGGAGAAAAATCCTAACTTTAAGACTTTCGGTATTTACAGAAGGCATCTAGGAGTCCTAACTTCTGTGAATACCGAAATGAGTAAGTGCCTTCTGTGAATACCGAAATGAGTAAGCGGCTCTGTGAATACCAAAATGGTAGTAAGTTTAGGATTTTGTCTTAAGCTAGTTCTGTGAATCAGGCCCAATTCTCCATTCTGTTTCCGGCTGCTTTGCTCGCTGGGTTTCTGGTTAATTTCCTTCAAGTATGGAATGCCATTCCATTTTAGAGCTAGCATTTTTAAGAACATGTGGGAAAAACATGGTAAACTAATATTGAAAATTCCTCCTGCTTAGCATCAGTGGTCGTAAAGAGCTGGAACTGACCCCTATGAGTACCGTTGAATTGGGTAACAATAAACATCTGGTATTCAACGCAAAGATACAATTGGGTGAACATGTACTTTACAAATACACTTGTTATGTCTTCACCCCTACAGAACTGCACGGTTTACAATGATACCACCATGGTGTGCCTCGCTCCTTCCATCGACAATCCTTCCAGGATCCCTCCGGAGATGGGCGACCGTCCCGATGAGATTGGCTTCATCATGGATAATGTGCAAGCCCTGCTGATCATGAACAACACCGGGTTCGTCTACTACCCGGACCCCGTCTTTGAGCCGCTGAGCCTTACGGGGACACTGGAGCTGAAGCCCAGCTCCCCACTGATCCTCAAGGTAAGGTGAACCCTTGTACATCTGCACTGTGGAGCTCATTACTAAACGCTGTCTCATGTGGATTTTGCCCCCTCCGCCACTGACATTAATTCAGCCACGAATCCTGGTTCCTTTGCTAATTCTACCATCCACATAATTCACTCTCTGAGAGGCAAGAGCACTCTGTGTGATGTTTAGTGCGAATGTCACTCCTCTTTTGCCACCTCTGAACTGGGGTGACGAAGTGAGCTAAAGAACGATGATGGATTCAACCCAGATCTGTGACTGGGCGTGTGTGTCTGAAAGGTTTCAGCGCTTCGTCCATCATCTCCTTGCGTTTGCTTCATAGCATTAAAGATCCGTGTGTTTCATAAAACGTATGTAACATGATCGTTTCAAACGCACCGCAATAAAAGATCATTGATATGCCCATGGTGTTTACACCCGCAGTAACTTTCCTCCCACCTGCCCGTATGCAATGAATATTCATGGCATGCTAATGGCTCCTTCCATTACTAATGAAGATAACCGCTTCCTGTGGATGCACCTATTACGTTTTAGGGATGCTCGATGTATCTTGGTGGCTGTCGAGCATCGGCTGACGTGGTGATTCTGATACAGTGTACCTATACCCCGATGTAACGTCTATCTCTGTTTAAGACGTGGAGGTCGTACAGGAGCAGTATCCTGCCCCAGATTGGCTGTCTATATCCCCTACATTCAGACTTGTTGTAGTCCTCTTGTAACCCGGAAGGCACTAACTCGATGGAATAGTAATTTCTCGGATTGATTCCTTTGCTCTCTTTAGCTGGTCATATAGCTTTGCAGTCAGTTGAAAGCGCTAGTTAAGGCTTGTCTTTCGCTGACCTACGACGAGACATCTCATGACCTTACGTCATTAAACTTTTTTTTTTTAAGTTGAATGGCCATTATCTTCATGCCCGTTTCTCAAATTCAAAGTCCTGTAAAGGAAAACAGTGCTCGGTGGAAAGAAGATTTATTCTAAGTAATGCCTGAACCTTCACATTCCCTTATGTAGCTGGCAGTACAGTCTACACTCCGGGAATCTATGTCATTGCCCTCGCCACTTCCAGGCCCCATAGCTCTCCTCCATGACTAATCGGTCATTCCTGAATTGAAACGCAATTGCTCGTCACTGCCCTTACAGCTGCCCTTACAGCTGCCAAAACCTGTATTTTGCGGCATTGGCACGCTCCACAGTTGCCGTCACATGACGAATGGCTTGCGGAGATGTACAAGACCGAATCCTATGAAAAGATCATTTACAATTTAATGGACAAAGCAGATACTTTTCTTCACATATGGTCCCTCTTTTTGCAAGATGCCCCCCCTCTCAAAGTTCGCTTACACTTGCTTCTTCCTCATTACCATCAGTGTACTCACTACTCTTACCTCCCCCTCCCCTCTTTCTTACATAGTAGTTTTTGTCTTCCTTCCTTCCCCAATTTCCACTCTGGAAACCCATTCTTCATTTCGTAAGTCCTTGAAGACCTGGCTTTTCACCTGTCCTAATCTTTCACCTGTCCTAATCTTTCACCTGTCCTAACATTTTAGCTCTGAAATCTATTGACATCTCTTACTCTGATCTCTGTCCGCAGCGCCTTGATACCCCTGGGCTAAGTTCGCGCTTCATAAGACTTATATTCTTTCTTTCGTTCCCTTCTTTCTTTGTCCTTCCATTCCTCTTTACTTTCTTCCTTCAATAGCTTATTCTCTCACCCTTCTCTTCTATCTCTCTTCAATAATATATATAAGTATTGTTTGCCATTGGTGCATGTATCATAATCAACCTTTATATCTCTATATGGCTTTACGCTGGACTTGTATACCACCACTATGTTTGCTGTTGTTTCTGAATTCTTAATTTTATCAATAAAATAATTCATACACAAAAGGTAGCTGGCTCGGTTCCTGACTGGCTGTTCTGACGCTACGTACAGGAAGTCCCGCCCTCAAGTTAATGAAAAAATGACGTACAGTCATGGTGCTTTTTAAACTATCAACAAAAAGTCCACGTAAAGGATGGCTGGAGTTTTCCTATTCATGGATTATTTCTAGCCCAAACGGCAGGCTTGATTTTTCCACTTAGCGCATGAATATCTGAACCCCTAGAAAATCGCTTCGGTTTGTTGCCGACACAGGGACGCATCTCTGATGTACTCATTCAGTGACAGCTGTACCTGGCACCATCCAACCTTGGCATCGCAGGTGCCTGGGCTCGGTGACTCCTTTTGCCACCTGGGACACTCTGACGCAGCCAAATCACGGGGTCTCGACTGTCGCACACAGTCGGCGTCCAGCCTGCTGATGCTCAGATTTTTTGGCAGCTTAAAGGACGCTTGAGGCTTTTTCGCTGATCCAATGCCTTTTGCTTTCCCTTTGTGAAGTACAAGAAAAAAAGCCAGCATATGGCTGCCATGTTTTAAGCAAATGAAGCAGCTTCCCATGCCCCAGACTAGGTAACTTCACTCCAAGCCAATTGAGGGATTGTGTTGAATCCACGTGCATGGGTTTGATGAATATTGGCTGAATTTTTGATTGGGGTTTGCTGGGCGGCAGAAAGAAGTAATCGATCACAGAGTGCACCGATCTGAGTTTACACCCTAGTCTGTGCCCGCTACTTATTGAATGCTGCCTATATGTACGTTTTGGCCTTCACATTTTAATTAAAATCAACGGCAGCTGTGCCCGTCCATCAGATGCTTTGGCAGTGTCCTTGTAGCTGCTGGCTGCAGAGCGGAGAGGATGAGCCGTCACAAAATGGAGGACAGGATTCCTGCCGCAGGCACTAGGGCACGCTCTGGGAATTTTGCACATTTTACTTATCTGCTTTAGATTGATAATCTAGTCATAGATTTATTATGTTTTGAAATCACATTTTGTTTCCCCTGCCAGCAGAAGGCTCCATTTATTTGTGCATATAAATTGTATATATAACAAAAAGAAGAGATACCGAATTGGAAAGTAGGCCTCATTTGCCCATAGTGCCATTGAGCAGTTCTGGTGACCTAGACAACAAAGTCCAATCCCTAGCAGTCTGTGATGGTCAACAGAAATGGCTCTGGTTTGCCAGAATATATGCTACCCATGATGTGCTCTATATACTGCATGTTTGTTTTGCTGCAATCAGCATGACACATTCTTTTTTTCCAAATGAGAAAAGTATATTGAAAACCATTAGTGAAATACTAGTTTAGACTGTTCAATTCTCATGCCTACTTGCAGAGTTTAGAAGGTGGCTTTGTAGTGAAAAAAATGTCTTGCCTTGTTAAAAGCAAAAGACACACAATTGATGGTCGGAATGCAGAACAAATAAAAAAATTCACCCCCAGTCAAGAGATCAAGATATCTGGGTTAAATCCATCATTCTTTTGCTCACCACGCCATCTCAGTTTAGACCTGGCCATATGCAAATCAGTCATGACCCTGTGCCTCATGGGAACAGTCCAGCCCAAACTGCCAGGCCAGGTCCTCCCTGGACCAGAAACAAGCATACTGGGACCGGTTTCAGGGTTTCACCCCTCTTCAGCCAGGATAGCTTGACTCCAGGGGCACAGTGAGCCCAGGACCCTCGTCTGGGCATACCTTGCGCACTTAGGGTGAGAAAGCAAAACACACAATTGAACCTGGCCTGGCCTTTCGAGCTGGACTGTTCCCATGAGGCACAGGATCAAGACTGATTTGCATATGGCGGGGTACAAACTGGAGTGGCATGATGAGCAAAAAGACGATGGATTTAGGCCCAGATTTCTGTACTGGGGTGAATGTATGACATTGTTCCGCATTCTGTCCATCAATTGTTCTTCTTGCATTTGCCTTGTTAAAAGAGCGTTCTGCTTTTGCAAATGAGGTTTTTGAAACTGTTGTCTGCAAGGTACAGCTATCCACGGAACGGGTCTTGGATCTTTTCAATCAACCAGGGGTTTATGAAGCGCAGCAAATCACCCCTGGGGGTCTCAAGGTGCTGGAGTTGCTAACTGCTTCATGGTGATCTGTTCAATTGAATATCCAGGTCTTGAGCTTTTGAACTGCATTGGATCTGTTTCTCGACTGAAAGAAATCAGGCTGAGACCAGGCCTCCCATTAGATTAAATCCAGAATACATGGGAGTTTCACATCTGCAAACTACGGGAAAGTGTTCTCAGGTAAATAGTAGATTTGAAACCACAGGTTTCGATCCAATAAAAGAAGATATACATATAATGTATCTCCACCTGCCCCCACTGCACCTTACATAGCAATGACCACATTTTAGGCTTATGTTATGGGAAAAGAGTATGTATATACTATAGCAGCATGGTTGAAGCAGTGGGTGTCTTTGTTCTTTTCTGGTTACACCTGCCACAGTTTGTTACAACTAAAGCTGAAACACAGGTCAGTGTCTTTGATGCCAGTGATCTTTGTGATGTCATAGAGGTATTTGCGTTGTGCAGAGTCCTCCCTTTGTTTGGGGTCATTGTTTAACCCGTCAGAGGTATAACATGAGGACTGTGGTAATGCAGAACATAGCAAACTTTCTAGAAGCATCCATGTAATGTTGCAGTTCATTAGAAAATCTTTTTTGGCGGGGTTTGTCTCGCGATTTTATGGTAAAGAGACACAACCGAGCCTAGGGTAGGTGACTTTGGATCGTGGCAGCATGCACCATCACACTCTCGTCTTTCTGTTGTCTAAAGGGGCGGAACTTGATGCCGCTAGCACCTGGAAACTCTCGCCTCAACTACACGGTGCTGATTGGCGACACCCCCTGTGTCCTCACTGTTTCCGAGATCCAGCTGCTGTGCGAGTCGCCGAACCTCACCGGACAGCACAAAGTTACAGTAAGTGAGAATAATATATATTTTTTTAAACGTCAGTGGACAAGTATGGTCGTGGTCTGGAATAACAGTAGAACTCCGTATATGCAGGGACTCTCAAATTGATTTTGGCCATTAATGCATAAGCTTTAGCACTAAATAGTTCAAAATCCAAGTACGGTGGGAGAAGGAATGATTGAATAATCAGTGTTTACAAAGTCTCAGTCCATTGGGCCAGCACTTTCTTTGTTTTAAGCAGTTTTGAAGCTTGTCTCGGAGCTCTGTACTTATTCTGTTAGTGGACAAGAGGCATTTTTATTTTTTTGTGTATAGGTAGGTAGGTAGATAGAGAGAGATATCTGTAGGTACGATTACTAAGATGCGATAAAAGCACGTGTTAGTGACCGCTCTCTGTATGGCTGGATTAAAGCTAGTCTGGATGCTACCCGGGTAGTGCATTCGTTCACTGCTCTTGGTCGGTTTGGGTTTCTAGAACTTTGGACACGACGTTTTACGACTGATGTGGAAAGCTGATGCTGTATCAATACATTGTGCAAGTGCGCACTGAACAGCCGAATAAACGACATGACAAGCTGCTGTCAGCCCTCATAGAGGACAGGCTGGACATGAGTGGACAATGCTACGCTGCAGCTTTGAAGACATGTCCAGTAATAAGCTGTGGAAGGGGCCACTAGTGAATGATGTCACAATAGGTTTTATAGCCCAACCACATGTCCTCAAAGACTCATTCTCGAACCCTTCTTGTCGGTGATTCTGGAGGATGGAAGGTTGAGTGAGAGGACGAAGCTGCATGGACCCATGGGCACAACTAAGCTGCTGTGGTCTGTTTTAGGGACCATATAAAATATATATTTGTGAATCCGAAAGAGTTATTTACTGATTTAAGAGTTTTGTACAGCTGGCTAGACCCGAAGGTATCAAAGAGTTCTCTTCCAGGATGAGTTTGGGTGGATCTGAGAGCTGTTTGTCTATCGTGGGTCCTCTCAGGGTTTGGTTGGTGGTGGGTTTGTACTCTGAATGATGGGGCTGCCTATATGAGCTGGCTGAGGATAGGTTTGACCGTGTCACCAGAGCCGATTGGGTACACGGTGCCTGAAGCAAAATACATAGGCGAGGCTTCCTTCTGGAGCCACCTTTAAAGTTCCGGATGAGCAATTTGTTTGACCGGAAACCAATATGTGCTGGGAGGTCCCCTGTTTTGTTACTGAAGTCCAATAGGACAGTTCTGGAATTGTAACAAACTTTTCTGGTTCTGATCATTCATACTTCTCCACCTTTAGTTGGAACTTGGAAGATGAGACTATATTTTTGCTACTGACTCCTGTTTTGGTCTTTTTTTGTTTGGTTTATTTTTTGTTTTTTTAGTATGATATTTACTTCGTTTGAATAGCAAGTACCTGAAATCCCACAACCGCCCCAGTAATAAAATTAGGTTTAGGTAAGACGCCAGGGGAACTGGTACGTGGCGAAGATGTGGCCTGGTGGAATGAACTGCTGAGTTGAGTGGCATTGATAATTGTAAAATAAATTGAGTTGCTGACTTGTCTTCTCTTCTCTAGGCTATTCAGCTGCAGTTAGAAACTATGTTTTTTGTCATATTATTGTAAGTTCATAACCATTTTCAAGTGTTGTAAACAAGAACGTACAAATTTAGTGGATCCTGTTTAGGACGAGTGCATGGGCATAACTGTTGTGGGCGGCAGAGTGGTCTAGGTGAGATAATGGTTTCCCACCTGGAATATAAGTTTGTGGGAAAGGGATATCACACTCTTCGATGTGATTTGCGTCTACCCTCACAGATCAAAGTTGGCGGCTTCGAGTACTCCCCTGGGATGCTGCAGATCTATTCGGACAGTTTGCTCACTCTGCCCGCCATCATTGGGATCGGCGGGGGTGGCGGCCTGCTGCTGCTCATCATCATTATCGTGCTCATCGCCTACAAACGCAAGTCGAGGGACGCGGACCGGACCCTGAAGCGCCTACAGCTGCAGATGGACAACCTGGAGTCCCGCGTAGCCTTGGAGTGCAAGGAAGGTATGTTGGCACCACGAGACGCTTGCGCGCCCCTGGGGCGGGGCATGACTGAGCTCTGGGGTCCTTTGTGCATGAGCCCCTGGTCTTACCTCAAAGTGTCTTTTGTACTTGTACATACTTTTCTAATGGGTGAATGAGTAAAGCTCGCTCGTTCACATTTTTGGGGGGAGTGGTAGAGGATTTTAGCTTGCCACTGGGAATGGAACGCCTCACATGGTGGGTGCTTGCGCCTGCCGGAGGCCATCAGAAGAAATGCCCTGTGTTGAACAGCACAATCGCAGTTCTCTAGAACTCTAGCTCTTTCGCCTCGACGGCCTACCATTGCTCCTCTACAAATTCAGACCCAATAAAATGAGTTATACAACCCACCTTGACCCTCCTCTCTTACTTCAATATTGCACAGATAGTGTCTAGCGAAACAGCACATGGGTCCGCCTTGACCATCGAGCCAACCCACTCCCTGGCGTTTTCATAGTTTTCTTCAGTTTTGTCTATCCTGACCCCCTTCCAGACCTAGGCAGAGTGGAGATGCAGGGGCTTTAAGAAGGTGTGTGTGAAAAAACAACAAAGCCTCGTTGACAAGTGAATGGTCTATTAAAGACTTGTGAAGTACTCGGTGCAGCTGTGTGTGTGCGCGCCCAGGAAGCTGTCTCAGCCGTGATATGACACACAACGGGGGAGGGGGTGAGGGGGCTGAAGCCTGTTGAGCTCAATGGGCGTTGCGCACCTGCAACTGCTTTTTTTTTTTTTTAATTGAATTGCAACTGCACATACTCACGCTTTAGAGAACCTGTTTGCACTTGAAGTGCCAGTACTCTCCTATTAAATGCATTGCAGCCCTGCTGAGAAGTGCAGATACTCTCCCTTCCAAACTCAAGAAGTGCAGGTACTCAGTACCGGACAGTACCTGCCCATTTACAGCACTGACCGCGACACAATAAATGTGCTGTCCCCAGCTCCGCTGCAGCCTCGTGCCTCCTCTGGGAGCAGTGCACTAGTGAGAGCCGGACTGGCTGTTTGGAGACACTGGCCTGCCTTCACTGTGCAGGTGGAAACCGTTCCTGCATTTGAAAGGGGGCAGAGATCTCCGTGCAGGCGGCTGCAGTGGATGACTGCGCCTACCTTCAGACGGATGTCTGAGGGCAGAAGGGTCCTATGAGACCCCCCGCCATTTCTCCCCTTAAAAGAGGCACCCTCGGGTATAGTTGTGCCCACTTCTGTGTGAGGCACAGTCTGCGTCTCCGGACAGTCTCTTTGCCTCTGCACCCACATCTGTAATACTGGGCTGGTGCCGAGACAAATGTTTGCTCGTTTATGTGGGGTCCTCGTGAGATCCTGCCAGTGCTTTGTGTCCACCGGTGCAATCCATACTACGAAGGGATCACACAAGCATCTATGACCCTTTCTGTAATACCAAAGTATCCGTGGGTGCGAAAAGTTGAATTTGGTACCTTCACTTCTAGTTCTTGAGTATTCCATCTCAGATCGAAGAATATTTTCTGATTATGTGAGTTGTACCATCAATCATGTTAGTTTACTGAAAGAGCTAGTGTTGTGTATTTGGTTATACTGATGTAGTTGGAGTTAGTGTTGAGGAGTTAGTGTAGTCCGACTCTTTACCTATTTGGGTATGTGCCTGGGGGGGGGGGGGGATTGTTACATGCACTGCCAGACTTTAAATGTGAGGGTTAAGTATCCCTGTACCATACCTTCCATCTTGGAAAAACCATCTCAGTGTGTGAGGAAAAAGGCGGGGGCTTGTGCCGAAAGGTACCTAGGAGGCACTTGTGAACCCCGCCCCAAACCTTCCGCTCACCCCCCACCATGGGCGGATTGGCAAGGCGGGCATTCGGGAATGGGCCGAAGGGCCGGTGCCTCAGTGCCCTCTGTGGGCCGTTTTTTTCTCCCCTGTCCCAGTCCACAGAGAGTGGACTAGGAAAGGGGAGAAAAAAAAACCGGCCCACAGAGGGCACTGAGACAGAGACACAGAAAATGAAAGCAGCCTCGCTGTGCGGCCAGACAGCGATTGTCAGCTGTGGCCTCTCCTTCACCCCTGCCCTACAAAGCAATCAAGCTGAGGCTGGGCAGGGGTGATTGTTTGCAATAATCGGCCTCCCTGGGGGCCAGGTGTTTCTCAGGCCTTTGAGCCATTTGCACCTCGGCCCCCTGGCGCCCATGCAGCCCAGAAACGGTGTTAGTCTTAACACCTCGCCCACAGCCCTTCACATTCAGGACATAGTGGGCGAGGAAGAATGGGTCTTGCTGTGGGGGCCTGGTGATGTTTGGAATTTTTTTGTTTTATTTATTTATTTGTGCGTTTTTATATAGCGCAGACTTTACCCGAAGGTGTCAGAGCGCTTCACACTAGGAACAGCAATAATACATGAGGAGAAAATTAAAAGTGGACAAATTACAAAAGCAAACGTTAAGTTACATGAATCAAAAGTGACAATAGTGAGCAACCAAAATACAAGAGGAGCAAACGATACATTACAGGAGGAAAAAGTGATATGTGTGAAGGTTACAAAAGCTTACAAAATACAAGTAGAGGTATAATTCTGCAATTAATGGCAGACACTCCAGCACAAGAACAAACGTTACGTAGGCAATGGTGGCACTTGTGCAAGTATCTAAAGCAAACAAATGTGAGAGGTAGCAAACAGTGTGTTACAAGAGAAAAGTGACGTGTGCAAGTTACAAAAGGGTACCATACACAGGTACAAGGGTAATACTACAGTAAATGGTAAATACTCAAACTGCCAGAACACACTGGGAAGGCACTTCCCATGCACCAGCTTCACCTCAGCCTCCCCCCTGGCTACCTGGCTACCTTGGATGACCCAGAAAGCTGTGTTTTGTGCTCCCCTGCCAGGACATTTTCCCAAGGCCTGGAGAGTTGATTAATTTACTAATTGCAGGGGTCTTACCTCTGTTCATGTGCTCCTGAGCTGAAGGTCTGGGGAGGGCTAAGTAGGTTAGTAATAGCAGGGGCTTTGCTGCTTTTCAGGTGCTCCTGTGCTGAAGGTCTGGGGAGGGCTAAGTAGGTTAGTAATAGCAGGAGCTTTGCTGCTTTTCAGGTGCTCCTGTGCTGGAGGGCTGGAATAATTTTGTGACAAAAAGGGGCCTTGCTATTTTTTTTAGTTGCTCAGCATATAGGCCATTGTCACCTTGGCCCTGTGTCCTGTGCAAGAACAGTATCCTCCCACTTTCATTCCTTGTCTGTGCAAATGGTGTTTCATGAAAGGCCACGCCCCTTGAATGTGGGCCACGCCCCTTAAATATGGGCCACGCCTCTTGAATGTGGGCCACTTTTTTCGTCAGTGGCCGGGCCGAATTGTGATCCCAATCCGACCCTGCCCCCCACCCCCAAAAAAGATTACCAAGGCTGGTGCCGATGTTCTGTGGGGGGTTCCCATCTCTTAATAGACTTCGGCAGTTCAAAGCCACGGAAAAAGAGCTGGAAAACCACAATTTGCAGTGGTTTTCAGCTGGTTTTCCCGGCAACCGTGTGATATGGGCTCCTCACCGTGTGACCATGTGATGGGAGACGATCTCGTGAGTTGGCAGGTACGCTGTACACCAGACTAGTCGTGCACGTGAACTCCTTGAACCTAAACATTTGGACTAGAAAGCGGATGTACCAAAAGTGTGTTTGGTGTCATTGGCCCACCAAGAACGAGCGGCAAACAAGCGAAGGCAATTAACAGCAGGTACTAATTTCATGCATGCATTAATATCCAGATGTATAGTGCTTTATACCAGCATGGAAGCGCTTTCCGTAAGCACGCATTGCACAGGAAAGTTCTTCGTCTGCTCAGGATCTCAAAATTTGGTCAGTTGAGCGCAACGCTTGGGTCTACCGTCTACCTGTTAACTTGCTGAGAACATGCTCACTAGCAGCGAGGGCAGCGTGCCCTTATACCGGTTACTTTGTAGGTTTCCATCAACCGGGCGAGAAGAGGGGTGGAAAAAATCGTGATGGTTGAGGTCCAGCTACTGCACTGAGTGCACAGCCCTTCACCGCCTCTTGCTGTGGCCGCATCGACCCCGTTTGTTTACAAGCTGCAAACGTGGTCCCCTCTCAGGTCACATGGTGTAGCCCAGCACCTGTGGCACTCGCTGACATGGCACCTACCATTCTTCGGAAAGGGGGGGGGGGGGTTGTCCATTGGCCTCCACGGACCCCCGCCTCGACGCCATTTACAGAGAAGGGATACTGCGCATCCCTTTCCTTCTCCCAACACCCCCGGGGAAGAGAGGCGCAGAGGCGCCCCACCGGCTCATTAGAAGCGGGAGGTTGCTGTGAACCTGGAGAGGGCGCTTTGCGGCTCCGGCAGATGGGCCTAATTGGCCATTATCGCTGCGAGCCCAGGCCCGGGGCCGCGACCCTGCCATCGGCGACCGGCCCATGGGCGTGAAACGTGCCCGCGCACGCGCCACGTGTCAGCAAGAGATAAAACAAATGGGCTTTTAATTAAAACCGAAGATGCCTTCGGATACCGCTCTCCCTCCCCCAGATAAGGTGTCGTTTCCTTTGTCCCTCTATGCTCGTCTGTCGCAGAACCCCCTCCTTTGCCACTGCCCCCCTCAGTATTTTAATTTATTTTTTTATGATTTGAGATTGAGGAGACCACGTTCATCACGGGGTCTTTTCATTTCTTGCAAGTAACAAAGGGCTGCGTCAGGGTTCACTGAGCACTGCTAAAGGCAATTTGTTTTATTTCGTGGGAAATTCCTTCAGAGCGATAAGCCTTCAGCAATTTAAATAAAAAAAGAAAAGGGTTCCGTTAAATGTGGACAGTGATGACAAGCGGCAGCAGGTGTGTGCATCAGAAGGTCGACAGGGCCACGAACCTGGACCAGTGGCTCTGAATGTATTTCGAAAGGCCCGCCCTCTGCCAAGTTTTCAAGAGGTTGACTTAAGAACAAGCATTGTCAAAGCTACGAGCTCTCACATTTGAGATCTATTGGCTTTGGAAATACTTTTTGAGAATGATACAGCATTGCCCGAAAAAATAAAAAGCAAAAATACACCATTACGTGAGGCTACGCATCATGATGTCACTCACTAACCTTTCACCGTTCAGCAGCCCGCGCATGCAGGATGACGTATGCAATCGCCTACTGATTAGTATAATAGCAATTGGCTTTTTAAAATTATTAATCCAAGAAGGCGAACGCCTGTTGGATCAGTAAATAAAATCAATTAGAATTGCCCAAAGCACTTCTTGAACAGCCCAGCCCAGCGGAACACTTGTGTTTTGTTTGACAACAAGTGGCGGGGGAGCAATGAAGGGAGAAGGGGAGGATAATTTATAAAACAATATTTAAAAAGCTCATTAGGAAGCTGTGGACGAGGGGTGGGCGGGGTTTGTGAAGAAGCGACACAGGGGGTAGGGGCAGGTGGAATATAACATAAAGCAGCACACAAGGGGGAGAGCTAACGTGGAAGTAGGGGGTGCCATAGAGCTCTGGAAGGTGGGTGCCAAGATTTGATGGGGAGGAAAGCGGAGAGGTCTGGTAGGTGAGACCTACACATTTGCTTCCTATTAAACTAAATAGAATTAATTCACAGTTACTGGAAATGATAAACATCTGGCATGGACCATGCCGAGCCAGGTCTGCGACTGGTCTTTTACTATGTTTACTCTAAACCTCAAAGTTTACTGTACACCTCACTGTTACACATTTAGAAGTTTCCTGAATTTCTGCATGCCCAATGTTGCGAGGCACACCAGTAAGACCAAATACCATTGTATTCCTCTCTGAGAAGTGTGTTTGTCCTCTAGTGTCCTTCTGCTTCAAGCAGTACGCGGAGTAATGTCGGCTGCTGTTTTCCCACCTGAGCACTGTTGAGGATGCCAGTAGGTAAACACTGAGCTGTTTTAGCTTGTTGTGTATCCCTGAACCTTCGGCCCACAAAGCACAGTGACTGAAGTAGTGTAAGTGCACAAGTGCTCTGGCCTTTTCAATAGTGAATCTCGGTTGGAAGAGGCTGTGGGAAATTGGAGAAACTCTCTTCTCTCCACAAGACTGGCCTTCCATTGAACTATGGAAGGTCCCGTCGTGGTCTGCTGATCTTGGACTGCGATAGGGGTGGTTTGATCAGGGTTTTCCTGCTACTTGTCTTTAAAAAGTCCGGGATTATAATCTCATAATTGCCCTCCAGTGACCTGGAAGACATCAATGACATTCTCTCAAGAACTGTTAAACATTTTCCTACCTTTTTGGGTTCCATCTCGGTTTGAGGTTTGTCATGCATGGTTTCTTTTTTTACAGTTTTTAAAGTGTAAACTTCTTTTTTTTTAAAAAATTTTTTTAGATCATCTGTTGATCTGTTTTTAGTATTTATCTTCTTTCATTGTTGAAGAACTTGAACTTTAGTTAAACTGACACTGGATGCATTCTATCAGACATGATTCTTCTTTGGTTTTCTGCTGTTGTATGTTACATTGCAGCGGGGATACTGCGGTTTGCTCTTTCATCCCGATTTGTTTTTTCCTTCCTCTCCAGCCTTTGCTGAGTTGCAGACCGACATTCACGAGCTGACCAACGACCTGGACGGGGCTGGGATTCCCTTCTTGGACTATCGCACCTACGCCATGAGGGTGCTCTTCCCAGGGATCGAAGACCACCCGGTGCTGAAGGAGATGGAGGTAAGGCGAGCATGAAACCTACATGCAAGGGACTGCGGTACTGTGCGACTAGCTTTCACATAGCTCGACACGGCCGCTGTTCTCTTTAGAGCAGAAGTGGATTGGGGCCAAGTGGGTCTTCAAACATGCTACTGATAACCCACTCCATCTGCCATCAGCGATGCAGTTTTCCTTTCTTTGTACCCCACTTCTGGATGCATCACCTTCTGTCCTCTCATAATCGATCTGGCATCCCCCTTATCCTGCTCGAGCACCCGTCGCCTGGCCTCACTCTGTACGAGCTGCCATCCTTTGGTTTCTCTCCTCCAGTGGACATACTTTGCTCTCTCTCTCGCGTTACCACCTCAACCTCTACCCTGACACAAACTGGCATACATCCACCTCTCGACCTGTCCTACAACCACTCCTCGGACTTCCATTGTAGCTTCTCCTCTTTTCTGTAGGCGCCATCTGTTTGTGCCATCTGTTTGCCATCCTTTGTCCTTCTCTCATGGCCACATCTCCTGCTCTAGCTGCTGTCTGCTTGCCATCCATTCTCTGGCATACCCTGCTTGAGTTTTCTTCACTTATAGGGCTCCCCCTGATCTAGCTGCCCCTCCTCTGGCACTTTCTGGCCTAGCTGCCCCTCCTCCGGCACTTTCTGGCCTAGCTGCCCCTCCTCCGGCACTTTCTGGCCTAGCTGCCCCTCCTCCGGCACTTTCTGGCCTAGCTGCCCCTCCTCCGGCACTTTCTGGCCTAGCTGCCCCTCCTCCGGCACTTTCTGGCCTATCTGCCCCTCCTCCGGCACTTTCTGGCCTAGCTGCCCCTCCTCCGGCACTTTCTGGCCTAGATGCCCCTCCTCCGGCACTTTCTGGCCTAGATGCCCCTCCTCCGGCACTTTCTGGCCTAGATGCCCCTCCTCCGGCACTTTCTGGCCTAGATGCCCCTCCTCCGGCACTTTCTGGCCTAGATGCCCCTCCTCCGGCACTTTCTGGCCTAGATGCCCCTCCTCCGGCACTTTCTGGCCTAGATGCCCCTCCTCCGGCACTTTCTGGCCTAGATGCCCCTCCTCTGGCACTTCCTGGTCTAGCTGCCCCTCCTCTGGCACTTCCTGGCCTAGCTGCCCCTCCTCTGGCACTTTCTGGCTCAGATACCCCTCCTCTGGCACTTTCTGGCTCAGATACCCCTCCTCTGGCACTTTCTGGCTCAGATGCCCCTCCTCTGGCACTTTCTGGCTCAGATGCCCCTCCTCTGGCACTTCCTGGTCTAGCTGCCCCTCCTCTGGCAATTCCTGGTCTAGCTGAAATCTCTCTCTCCTGCTCTAGTTGTCATCCCTCTTCTACCTCTTCCCCATCTTATGCTAACGTTCCCCTCTTGTTTTGCTTCTCTTCTGGCATTTATGTGAGTGGGAAGAATTGTGTGTGTGCTGTGGCGCCGTGCATTGACATCAAAACCAGTCGTCATATTAATATCAGGGCCATCATCTTCTACTGTGCTTGCTTTATTCAATTGCTTTTGTTTGCTGCATGATTGGTTACTCGTTTCCAGTAGGTTTGTCTTGGGTCGTCTCCCACTTTGCGCTGTCCCCGTGCCCGCTTCCCTCCGTGACTCATTGCGCCTTCATCTGCCTAATTTAGTGCATGCGTCCTTGCATTAATCTGAGTCCAATTCCACTTAGCTGGCTTTTTGCTGCCTGTGATTGGAGAGTTGGCTAGCGACCCGTGCCGCGGCCACCTATTTGACCCCGCTGATTAATTCGTCCTGACGCGGGCTTCAGCGCTCCTTCCGATAAGTAATTTGGTCCCAGCTAATTACTGCGACTAGGGGCCTCTGGCAGCCATGGCAGAAGCCGATTCCCATCCACATCTGCCTGGATCTCTTCTCTGCACAAAATGGGGGCCCTGTAGAGCCCCCTCCTACTCCACCTCCTTCCCACGCGCTTTCATAAAGCCACACCCACAGCGATAGCTCAAATGTACATGATATTGTAACATTAATGTTAATGCACACATTGGGAACAGCGCATATCTAGCCCAAGTGTGGATTGGGAATCAATACAATACAGTTTGCAAGTCGTTAAAAAGCGATTTTGCTGCTGGAAAATTGATAGAAGTAGCCCTTCAAGCGGATTTTGAAGATAAGTTAAACTATTCACTAATATTACTTTAATGGCCCAAATTGGCTTTCTTTTAATCAGTATTTCAACATTAGCAGCCCTAGGCTTGCACATCTGTGAAACTGGTAACTACACATTTAAAAAGACGCATCTATGGATCCGCTATGCTTTCCACGTGAGGTGAGACTGTTGTCGTGTACGGGAGACCACATTGTTGACACACAGGGACATTTCCCTTTGTTGGCTGTTCATCTGATGTGGCCTTTCTTTGCTGTCCGTGCAGACTGAGCCTTCATACCCATTGTGACTTCTTATGGCACCTAACCCTTGCTGCTGTTACGAGCACCTCTAGGATCAGGGATGAACCAATGCGGATCATTTAAATTTGTCATTTTTTGGGTGTTTAGGAAGGCTACTGGCCCCTTAAGATTTCTGTAATGCTCTTCCAGACCCAGTAACTTAACATCCAATGGAATGCCAAAGGGGCGGGCCTGAGGTACGTTTATCTTCCTTAGTGCTGCCCTATAGGCCTGCTGATTGTCGACCTTTGTGATCCTCCCTCCGACACGCGGCTGTCTATTGCGCCTGCTTGTCTATTACGAGGCCGTGCTCTCCTCCTTGCACATGCACGAAGATGTGCCTGGGGAAGGAGGCACTTTCTAGTTGGCTACCGACTGCGCTGCACTTTCTGGTGCAAACCTGACCAAAGTGCATGCACAGACTTTGACAGTATTTAGGGTGAGCAATGCTGTCTCGGATTAGAATTGGCTAATTGGTTTTGAACAAGGGACATACAAAGGTTATGGGCTCCAAGCCCTTATTTTTCTGTTACATTACTAGAGACTTATAGGAGGAGTTCATAAAAATGCAGACTATTTTGTGGTCTTAAAACTAGCGAATATGGGGTCCTAGACTGAGCAGGTGAAATGTCTGCTCTCAATTTTAGGAGCCGGACAGACTCCTAGTTGAAGCGCAGACAGTAAACTCTCATTCAGACTTTGTTGTTTGCTAAAGTCGAGACAGGAGGCTTGGCCACTGCCGACAAGCAAAGGTGCTTTACTCTGGGTTGACAACCACTGGTCTCTCCCATACAAATTCCAGAATCAAAATAAGCATTGGCAAAGCCAGTACGTCTGGTGTACCATACTGGTGTGATCCAACGTCGAGTCTGCGAGATTTGTCTGTGCTAGATTTGTTTTGCCATGTTTATTTTTGGCAAAACCCTATTTTTGGGGGGAACTGAGAGGCCCTCGTCAAAACAAAAAAAAGTTGGCTAAAAGCAACAATATTTTTGGGGTCTCAGAAGCACACTTTACCATAGTACTCCCTGACACTTAAGGGAACTACTTTGTGGTTGGTTTTGCTCCTTGTGAAAGGGCAGAATGCCATCACTGACAATGAAGTTTATTTATTTATTTTGAGAGTTTTATATAGCGCGGACAAGATCCTTGCAGATATCAGAGCGCTTTACAAAGAGAAGTACATGTGGGAGCATGGTTAAAAAGATAAAACAATAGGTCAATAAGTACAAATTGGTGGCAGCTAAGCCCAACATGAGTACAGAGTAATACAAATATGCGGTTACAGAGCCAACCTGTGAGTAATAAACAGTTAATACAAATAAGCAAGAGGGTCAAACATGTAGTATAGATCGGTGCAGAGTACTAACAGTGATCAAGATAGTGGTTCAGGTGTATTTAGCCATGAGGATAGCTTTTACTTCATTTTTAAAGAGTGTGGTGGAAGAGATAAGCCAATGGCCAAGTGAAGAGGGCTGGTTGAAAGCCCAGATAATACGCAAGTATATCATACATGCAAATTAGTCAAATCAAAAGGGCTTTACTTGAAGACCTTAAAAAGTTTGAGTTTTAACAAAACATGTTGCTCTTTCTCGCTATATATGCACGACATATCAATTTAGTAGACTACTGATCCACTAACAACCGTACACGTGCCCTGGTTTCCTAAAAGTCACAGCTCCCGCAAAGCAAAGACCATCGACTCAAAGTATTGCCAGCCTTCCGTCTGCTTGATTTAGATGCAAGCCTTTATCAGCTTGGCTCCAAGCTAAGAGCAACCACTGTGGAGGACCACTGATGTTTCTTCAGCACCAAAAGGCCAAGTAATTGGTGAACCTTGCGATACAGAAAAGCAGCGTAAGATAGAAATACAGTGTAACAGCTTGACTTAACTTCTGTTAGTGCAGGACTGGTCTGTTGGCTCTGAGGTTTTGACTGGTCAGCGATCCCTAAATGCCACTGGGTTTAGGGTATTCGATGGCTTATCACCGAGCCTGGAGAGGAACTTTACATTTTCCATGTAAACCCGTCCACCACTGAGTAAAAAAGTTACTATGTGAAACTGGTACCCTGTAGTTGCAAAATTCCTCTTTTTCACTTGCACGGTAAGGCGTTTGGTACAATTCAGCCATGGCAACTTCTTGTCCTGCAGCTAAGAGTTAAGTTTTTTAATGTTTCCATGTTGTGTTTACAGTTTGATAGTTGTGGATGTGTGGACTGGCAGCTGGACATCCTGTTGCAGTGTCCGACACACTGTAGAATCCAGAGTGTGCATAATTCAGATCACATCCGAAGCCATCTTCTCTCTTACTGGCTGAAATGACGTCATTTGAGTGTTGTGAGGGGTGTAATGGCCGGAGATAAGAGGCGGGCAGCTGTGGTCGTCCACACAGGTCACTATAGCTCCACACTGGTGACTTGGACTGAGTCTAAGGTATTTGCAATCAGGACAGCAGGCAATGCCATTCCTATGTCACTAGAGCCAACAGTGAGGTGTGCTTGTTGCAGCAGGACTCTGTACTCCAAGTTTACTGCACTAGAGAGAGCCGTGGGACTGGGCAGTCATTCGTCACAGCGCCTGATGAAGAAGATTATAGTACCTGTTTAACTGCAATCCCGAGTACAGCATTAATGAGCCTTACTGTTTCAATCAGTGCTTAATTTGCAAAAAAAAATAAGTGCCAGGGCTCTCGTCATGAGGCCACTGCAGCTGGCACCACACACTGCCCTTGTCTGCTGCCAAATATAGTAACAACAGAACTATTGACCATCACAAGCCGACAAATGTGACAATTTGGACCATTTCTGGCCCCCGAAACTATCGCAATGGCTTGAGGTGGCCGGGTCTAGCCAGCGCTATATAAAACTCGAATAAATCATTTAAAAAAAATCGAATAAATAATAAAAAAAATCAACTCGCTATTCCTTATATAAAGTGCTCTGATACCTCCGGGTCTAGCCAGCGCAATATAAAACTCAAATAAATAAAAAAAAATAGTCATTTTAATGTATATTTAATTAATAGTTAACTTTTGCGGTGGTCATCACTAAATTAGATGGACAGCGCCACCATGTGATAGACTGTCACAAGCAGCGGTGTTGACAATCAAGTGCCAGTGCTGAGCACAGAAACCACCGACTCAAATTAAACCGTGGTTTCAGTGCACATGGAGAGCTCAGATGGCCTGAGCATCACTACTTCATTGAACAGTGGAATGGCCAGTAGACTGACCATCCCTGCTTCATTGTACCGTGGAGAGTACAATAGAATGAGCATCCCTGCTTCCTTGCACTGTGGACGGTACAATAGGCTGAGCATCCCTGCTTCACTGGAATGCAGTGGCCCAAGTATTCCTGAAGAGTTTAGCTGGCCCAGGGATTCTTGAAGAGTGAAACAGGACCGAGGGAGCCTGTAGAGTGCAGCAGTTGAGGGGTCTTTGGTAGCATTGCTGGCCTGAGGGTTCTTGGAAAGTACAGCATTTGATTCTGCCTGGCTGGCGCAGGCGGCATTAAAGTTGCAGGAGAGTCCAGCAGTTGGAGGCTCTTAGGTAGCACAACAGGCCTTGAGGGATCCTGGGAAGGTTCCGGCTAGCTTGGAGTTAACAGGAAGTTTAACACCCTTGTCTTTTGTTTTGTTATGTTTAATTATATAGCTCACAACTCACCAGGGAGGGTATCCTGGCATTGAAGCGTTGTATGGTTCGAGCCACGGTCCGTGCTAGGTGAAGAGACTGGTCTTCAGTTTTTTGCAGCAATCAAGAGCTGTGGAGGTGGCCCTGATGTGCAGGGCTTGCCGTTCTCGGCTTCCGAAGTGAGATATGAGGAGGCAAGATCTCTAGATCTAGTTCTGAATATGCAGCAGTCTAGGGGAGTCCAGCTGAGAAGGTGTCTGTTACATTTGTGGAAGTTTATGTAGCTGTGGAGGTACGTGTGGCCAATATTGTTTGTATGTGTGCGTGAAGAGTTTAAAGAATGCTTGTTTGTAGTTTGGGAGCCAGTGGAACTCTTTGATGTGATAGAGTGTGGGGTCGGAGGTTGAGAGTGAGACTGGCCACTGAGTTTTGTATGGTCTGGAGTCTTCTGGTCAGTTGAGCGTTGATTCCAGCATAGAGTGCATTGCCGTAGTCCAACATGCTGATGATGAGGGCTTAGGTGACGCTTCTGCGAGTGTTGCGGGGCGATGGGAGCCATTTGAAGATCTTGTTGAGCATTTTGAGTTTGTGGAAGCAGAAGACCGAGCTGCAGTCACTTGGCCAGCCACGGTGACTTTGTTGTCAATTACAATTCAGAGGTGCTTTGCATGGGGGTGGCCTCTGGGTCAGAGTTCGACAGACCAATCAATCAATCATATAATTTGTAAAGCGCACTACTCACCTGTGAGGGTCTCAAGGCGCTGGGGTGGGGAATGCTGCTACTGCTCGAAAAGCCAGGTCTTGAGGAGTTTTCTGAAGGTCAGCAGGTCTTGGGTCTGCCGTAGGTGGATGGGGAGGGTGTTCCAGGTCTTGGCGGCGAGGTGGGAGAACGATCTGCCGCCGCAGGTCGCTCTTCGGAAGCGGGGGAGTCCACAAGGTAGGGTCCCAGAACTGAGGTGTCTTTGCCGAAGATTGCTGCTTCCGTCTTGTCCGTGTTGAGTTTTAGCTTCTCCCTTAATGGGATTTGAAGATATTACAGCTACACGGGGGCAGCGATTGTTGTACGGCAGACAAAATATTAAATAAAACCAATATAGTGCTGTGGGCCTAATACAAGTTTAATCAGGTTGTCTTTTATTCAGCTCTTTAATCAGAACAAGTGCCGCCACCGCTATTACACTTGAACATGAATCTTTCCCCAGCAGTAATTCCAGGCCAAGTACGAACATCATTAACGCCGAGCCCCCCCTCCTCTTCGCCCCCACCCGGTGCGACAGCAAGCCTGATTAAATATTTAATTCCGCATTGTTCATTTACCTCACAGAGGAAGCAGAATGGGGACTCTGAATGCAAATTGGTGTTTTGGAATGCTGGGCGAAGATGGTTTATTTATTTATTTTGAAAGTTTTATATAGCGCGAACAAGATCTTTGCAGATATCAGAGCGCTTTACAAAGCCGGGAATACCAACAAGAGAGTGAAATTAAACATAATAAGTGGGAAGAGTAGGTACGTGAGGGAGCAAAGTAGTACAGCACATCAATAATATAAATATTACAGTTAAATGTGTGCATAGATAGTCAGTAGCGTCAATAATACAGGTGAAATACATAGTCATAGAGTTCGAACAGAATAATACAGATCGGTGTAGAGTCTTCCTTGGTAGTTTTAGGCCTATTTGGCATGTTAGTGGTGATGCCAAGTGCAGTGGGGGTGGGGGGGGCGGGGGCACTTCCCTCTTAGAAGTTACCTAATGTGGCAGCGCCATGTCTTCTAGCACACAACACCCCCCCCTTCCCCAATCAGGTGATGTGGTAAGGATTTATCACAAGCACAGAGGAGACAAGTTAATCTTTTTGTTACATTAAACCAAAGCACGGGTGGCTTTGCTCTGTGAATTATGGCACGATTGGCCACCGTCTTTAGGTACCCTGATATTTAACATACCTTAGAACACTGCCAATCTCTTCTCTCTGGATCCATCTGATTGAAAGTGACTTCTTGCTGTGTCACCAGCTTTCCCTTGGTATGCTGCCAGCTCTCGGAGTCAGAGACTCCTGCAGACATGCCAGATTCTTTTTATAGTTCCAAGCACTTGGAAAAATCTGTGCCTGCGAGGAGCTGCGAACGTACCCGGCGAATTAATTATCAATACTTCAGTGATTAATATCCCAGGTGGATGTTCTTCAGCTGCAGAGAGCACTCAGGGAAGGACTAATATCCGAACTAATTTAATAGAGCCGAGGTTCGAGCCAGAATATCAAACTGATGTTTACCTGATGATGCGCTGCTTGTTTCCAAAGGAGTGCCTTCCTCGTCTCTGCAGTCCAGATGTTCAAGGTTACTGGAATTATAGTGTCTGTGGATGCCCAGGGAGAGGGGCTTCCCTATTTTACTTAAAATAATTGTTCATAATAAATTCCTCTTCTCTTGAAGGGTTATATATATATATATATATATTAATTCTTCCGCACAGGCGTGGAATTTGCCCCGCGCTGGGGAAGCAGCAGCATTCGGACTGCCCCCTGCTGTACTGTGCACACACCCAGTGTGACGTAGGTCGGCCGGGGGCCGTCCTGAGCACACAAAGGATTAAAGTAATTGCTGGGCTTTCAGGTAGGAGAGCAGAGCTTAGACAAGCGTGTAAGTCACCCACCCCCACTTTCTTGTCGCTATTGCAACCGCGGCCCTCTATACATCCCCACTGAGGCCGCGTATGAATTGTTGGGTCCATTTCTGGAGACCACATCTCCAGAAGGCTAAATGCAGAATGGGGGTGTCTCAGAAACAACCAGCAAAAATAGGGATTGAGTGGGAGGGCAAACCTTAAGAGGGCTTGAAACTATGGACATTTATCACTTTAGAGTCTAATTAATACTTTAGTAATTGTTGTACATGACCCAAGCATGTTCAGTAGATGGAAACTTCGAACAAAGCTTTGGCCATGGGTGGTGGGCGTGAGGAGTGAAGTTAGAAATACTTTGGGGTTATTAGGGTACTACCGTGTGCTCTGGGATTTATCATTGACCAAAACTATTATTTAGCAATTTGGGTGGGCTGCTCCCTTTGTGGCACTATTATAACTTGTTTGCATTTGGGTTAAAAATAAAATTGTCCATCGAGGAAATTATAGTTAAGAATAACTATGTATAAACTTTCCACCTTTTTGCTGTTGTCCAAAAGATCTAGGTTTAACTCTGGTTTAATTTTCAGCTCAGCAGTCTCCGATTTTCCTTATTTTGATCAAATAAATTCTGTTCAGCTGGGTATCAATAACCCCTATTAATAAGATCACTATTTCAGTACATTAGTAAAGAAAACACAGTGGCGCTTAAAATCAAACAACAATACAGACATTGCCGGGGTAAAACTGAAGACCCAGGAGTGGACTTGGTCAAGAGGATGCAAGTAAAACGAGAACACCGGATTACTATCTTGTATCTTGTTATACATTTTCCACACGTTGGAATATTGATTACAAGCGTTACTCAACCCAGTGTCGGCAGAGAAGTCCTAATTGATGGGCTATGTCCTAGTGCCCACGCAAGGAGATGATGGACGGAGTGCTGATACTTTTCAGGCACTCGCCCCCAGTCACAGATCTGGGTTGAGTCCATCATCATTCTTTAGCTCACTTCACCACCTCAGTTCAGACCCAGCTATATGCAAATCAGTCTTGACCCTGTGCCTCATGGGAACATTCCAGCCTGCACTGCCAAGCCAGGTCTTCCGTGGACCGTAAACAAGCATCCTAGGACCGGTTTCTGGGTAACACCCTTCATCAGCCAGGCTAGCTTGAATCCAGTGAGCACGGAACCCCCGTCTGGGCATACCCTGCCAACTTAGGGCGAACCAAGCAAACACAAGGAGATGATGGCCAGAGCGGTGAAACTTTTCAGACACTCACCCCTAGTGCCTCCAGCATCTGAAAGAGACACGTTAGTGATAGATTCCTTACCTTAGAATATCCCCAGGCGTCAGACTGGATCCGGAAATTTTTGCGTAGCAATACCCCTGCGCGCTGGTAGGCGTCGTCTGCGGCTCCGCGTCCGTCGTCGGCGTCGTGAGCGCCGGGATGACGTCATCGGAGTATATAGACGGCGCCCATGCGCGCTGACGTCAGTTCTTCTTTTTTCCGCGCCAGCTAGCGCAGATCCGGAAGAAGCTCTACCCCCAGTCACTTTTTGACTGAAAACTTTTTTGATCTTTTTGATCCTCTACTTAGTCGATTCTCGACTATCGGTGCCAGGGATGCCCGGGTTCAAGCCTTGCTTGAAGTGCGGCCGACTCATGTCGGTCACGGACCCCCATCGCCGGTGCCTGAAGTGCTTAGGCCTCGACCACGACGATCGAACCTGTGACGACTGCCGGGCCCTGACGTCGAAGGCTAGGCGGGAGCGGTCCCGCAAGCGTCTCAAGCTGAGGCAGTCGGCCCCGCGCCGCTCCAGGTCCCGGTCCCGGTCCCGGTCCCACGGGAGGTCGAGGGACAGGTCGCGTGGTCGGAGTCATCGACGCTCCGGGAGTGGTCACCGATCGTCTGGTTCCAAGTCCTCAGGTAAGAGGCATGAGAGGTCGGAGCGACACCATCGGTCCTCCGACCCGCCCCGTCGCTCGCTCGATGCGACCGGGGATTCGGGCGACACCGCCCACGCGGCTCCGCGGGAGTCGCAAGCGTCGCCGCCTGCCCCACACCTTCGGGTCCCTGGGCACGGCGCGTCGCAGGAGGAGGTCGAGAGGTACCTCATGGCCATGAGGGCCCTCCCTCCTCAGTCGGTTCCCGTGGCGCCTTCGGGCCGATCGGCTCCGTCTGGAGGTCCTTCCGGGTCGGGCGCTTCGGCCCCGACGACGTCGGGTGCTTCGGCCCCGGCGCCGCTGGCGACTTCGGTCCCGGCGCCGCGCGACCTCGCTGGATCCGGCTCCGGATCCGGGACCTCGCCGGTCGACCCTGCGACCTCACCGGCGACGTCCCTTCAGGTGTCGTCCCCGGCAGCCGTAGTGGTTGCCGACCCCAATGCTTCCTACGGTCCGCCTCAGGCGTCGGAGGGGCGCCGCTGGGCGCCGATTCCGTCGGCCGTCGGAGAATTCTATCTCCACGAGGAGGCCCTGGCTGTTAATCCTGGTCTCCAGGAGCTGGGTGACGAGGAGCAGTGGGAGGGGTCCGAGGACCCTCTGGCACGTGATTGCCAGTCTCATCAGGACTGGACATATGAGCTTGGGGAGGCCAGTGGTATTGACACATCGCCAGACACTGGATTTACGTCGCCCCCGACTGTGGCTTCGGAGGCGGGTTCTGCTTACAGTGTAGTGTTGACGAAGGCAGCTAAGGCCCTACACCTTGAGCTCCCCGTCGCGGCCGTGAGGACTAATCTCCTCACTGAGGTACTCAAACAGCAGCCCCTTCTGCCGTTCAATGAGGCCTTGTGTGACGTTCTGCTGGGCACTTGGTCCAAGCCCGCCACAGGTCCCCCTGTGGATAGGAACGTGGCCAGACGCTACCGCCCGGCACCGGGCGACCCTTGCTTTTTGTCCACCCACCCCACCCCCGAGAGCCTGGTCATCCAGGCCTCCAACTCCCAGTCCGCATTCCCGTCGGCCCCGCCCGACAGGGAATCCAAGAGATTTGAGCAGTTCGGGAAGAAGGTCTTCTCGTCTGTGAGCCTAGGGCTCCGGTCAGTGAACACCAACTGTCTATTGGGCCGCTACACCCACACTCTGTGGGACACGGTTGCGGAGGTGCTGCCACAATGCTCTGAGGAGGTCAGGGCTAAACTCAGCCAAACCCTTGCGGACGGCCGAGATGCGGCACGCTTTTCCATCCGGTGTGGGCTGGATACCACGGACTCACTGGGCAGGGCGATGGCAACGACGGTGGCGGTTCGACGCCACGCCTGGTTGAGGTCCGCCAATTTCTCGGCCGATGTCCAGGCCACTCTCCTGGACATGCCGTTTGATGGCCGTCGCCTCTTCGGCGACAAGGCAGACCATGCGCTGGAACGTTTTAAGGACTCCAGGGCCACGGCCAAGTCCTTGGGCCTTGCGGCCCCACGCCAGCAATCGGGTGCCTTTCGCTCCTTTCGTGGCCACGGAAGGGGCGCCCCACCACGGACCGTCAGCCACGCGCCGCAGAATGTTCAGCAACGCGGTGGCGGCCGTGGGAACCGCTGTGGCGGTGGTCGGGGCCAGCGGCGAGGCCAGTCCACACCTCCCTCAGCAGCCCCCGCCTCAAAACCTTCCTAGTCCGAGTTTTCAGGCCCATGTGACGCCTGTGGGAGGCAGGGTTCGCCATCACCTCTCCCACTGGCATACAGTCACTTCGGACAGGTGGGTGCTGCAAATTGTCCGAAGGGGTTTCTCCCTCCCCTTCGAGTCTTCCCCTCCATCCATGCCACCTCAATGCCACCGTGTGTCGGGGGATCACTTGCGACTTCTGCAAGAGGAAGTTTCGGCCCTCTTGGCCAAGAGGGCCATCGAGCGCGTTCCTGGGCCAGAAGTAGGACGTGGCTGTTACTCCCACTACTTTCTGGTACCCAAGAAGGGCAAAGGGGGCCTACGCCCTATCTTGGATCTGCGGAACGTCAACGGCTTCCTCCGTACGGAGAAGTTCAAGATGCTCACTTTGGCTCAGGTCCTGGCTGCCCTGGACCCGGGAGACTGGATGGTAGCGTTGGACTTGCAGGACGCCTATTTCCACATCCCCGTCCTGCCGGCCCACCGGCGTTACCTGCGGTTCACGGTAGGCCACGAGCACTTTCAGTTTACCGTGCTCCCCTTCGGCCTTACCAGCGCCCCACGGGTGTTCACGAAGGTGATGGCGGTGGTCGCAGCCCATCTGCGCAGGCAAGGGGTGTCAGTCTTCCCCTACCTCGACGACTGGTTGTTGAAGGCGGGCTCGCCCCAGACAGTCGTCACCCACCTCCAGACTACGGCCGACCTCCTGCACTTGCTGGGGTTCTCCATCAATGTGCCGAAGTCACACCAGTGTCCCTCTCAGAAGCTCCTTTTCATCGGAGCGGTTCTCGACTCGGCGCAGTTTCGGGTTTACCCACCCGAGCAGCGGGTTCGGGATATTCAGGCTCTGATTCCTATCTTCGGGCCGTTATCCCGGGTCTCGGTCAGGTTGACGCTGCGGCTTCTGGGACTGATGGCCTCCTGCATCCTTCTGGTGCCAGGTGGCGGATGCGGGCTCTGCAGTGGGACCTGAAGTTTCAGTGGGCCCAGCATCAGGGCAACCTGTCCGATCATGTCCTGATCTCGGAGGGCACTGCGAAACAACTGCAGTGGTGGCTCACGGACCGCGACTGGGTCAGTGGCAGGCCTCTCTCTCTACCCCAGCCGGAGCACGTAGTTGTGACGGACGCGTCCCTCCAGGGCTGGGGAGGCCACATGGGAGAGGCGGAGATCAGAGGCCTCTGGTCTCCGGCGGAGTCCCGGCTCCACATCAACCTTCTGGAGCTGCGGGCGATTCGTCTTGCACTGAAGGCATTCCTCCCCTCTGTCAGGGGGAGCGTGGTGCAAGTGTTCACCGACAACACCACCGCCATGTGGTACTGCAACAAACAGGGCGGTGTGGGGTCGTGGACCCTTTGCCAGGAGGCTCTGCGCCTCTGGCGGTGGCTGGAACATCAGGGCGTGATTCTGGTGGTTCAACACCTGGCAGGCTCTCTGAATGCCAGGGCGGACGAACTCAGCCGCCGGTGCATGATGGATCACGAATGGCGTCTGAACTCGGACGTGGCGCAAGGTCTCTTTCGACAGTGGGGAGAGCCTTGGTTAGATCTATTCGCCACAGAAGAGAACGCGCAATGTCAGCAGTTCTGCGCGTTGGAGTTTCCAAGGCGGCACTCGCTCGGAGACGCTTTTCGTCGCGAGTGGAGCTGCGGCCTGTTGTACGCCTTTCCGCCTATACCACTTCTGCCCAGAGTGCTGAAGAAGATCAAGCGCGACCGGGCCCAAGTTATCCTTGTGGCTCCGGACTGGGCTCGAAGATACTGGTATCCCGAGCTACTCAGCATGTCAGTCGATCCCCCGATTCGTCTGCCTCTTCGGGAGGACCTTCTGTCGCAGCAGCAGGGGACGGTCCTGCACCCGAACCTGTCCAGTCTCCACCTACAAGCTTGGAGATTGAGCGGCGGCAGTTGAGGCCATTTGACTTGCCTCCCGAAGTCTGTGACATCATTCTGGCAGCCAGGCGTCCCTCCACTAAGTCGGTATACGCCTGCCGGTGGAATAGATTTGTGGCATGGTGCGCAGCAAAGGCTGTGGATCCCCTCTCTGCACCCCTTTCGGAAGTGCTGCTCTTTCTTCTTTCCCTTGCCCAGCAGGGCTCTGCTCTGGGCACTCTTAAAGGGTACCTCTCTGCTCTTTCAGCCTTCTTGAGGCTACCAGATCAGCCTTCTTTGTTCAAGTCCCCTATAGTGAGTAGATTTCTGAAGGGCATCACACACATGTTCCCTCCTGTTCCCTTCGTGATGCCCCAGTGTGACTTGAACCTTGTTCTCACCTATCTGATGTGTGCTCCCTTTGAGCCACTTCATAACTGTCCTCTTCGTCTCCTTACGCTGAAGACGGCCTTCCTGGTTGCCATCACCTCTGCCAGGAGGGTGAGTGAGCTCCAGGCTCTTTCTTCTTCTCCGCCTTTCCTGTCTGTTCATCCTGATAAGGTGGTGTTGCGTACACGACCTTCCTTTCTGCCCAAGGTTGTCACGGCCTTCCACATCGGGCAGTCCATCACCTTGCCCACCTTCTTTCCGCCTCCGCATCCCTCGAAAGAGGAAGAGAGGCTCCACCGTCTGGATCCAAAACGTGCGCTCTCCTACTACCTGGACCGCACTCGCCAATTCCGGGTGGATGACCAACTCTTCGTTGGTTACGTGGGCGTGAAGAAGGGAAAGGCTGTACACAAGAGGACCATCTCCAGGTGGATCATCTTGTGCATCCAAGCATGCTACTCCATGGCGAGGAAGGAGCCCCCGGCTGGATTGCGGGCTCACTCCACTCGGGCCACGGCAACGACAACTGCCCTGGGCCGCGGTGTCCCCCTGCAGGACATCTGTCAGGCAGCCACGTGGGCCTCGCTGCACACGTTCGCAAGACACTACTGCCTGGACAGTCAAGTCCGGAGGGATGGCTTCTTTGGCCGTTCCGTCCTCCAGGACTTTCTGGTGTGATATTGGTTCGCAGACCCACCACCGGGGTTGGTATTGCTGGGGTATCTATTCTAAGGTAAGGAATCTATCACTAACGTGTCTCTTTCAGATGCACAAGTTACTACTTGTGTAACGATATATCTGTAAGAGACATTAGTTAGTGATAGATTCCTTACCGCCCTCCCATCCTCCCCGTTCTGCGAACCGATATTTAGGGTTAAGGTCATCCCCTTTCAGGGCCCTAGTTTCAATGGCACCAGTGTTAGTTCTATCATGGCTCTGCGTATCTGGCGCGGAAAAGCTGTGTTATCAGAACTGACGTCAGCGCGCATGGGCGCCGTCTATATACTCCGATGACGTCATCCCGGCGCTCACGACGCCGACGACGGACGCGGAGCCGCAGACGACGCCTACCAGCGCGCAGGGGTATTGCTACGCAAAAATTTCCGGATCCAGTCTGACGCCTGGGGATATTCTAAGGTAAGGAATCTATCACTAACTAATGTCTCTTACAGATATATCGTTACACAAGTAGTAACTTGTGCATCATCATCACTTCTTTCTTATTCCTCTGTAGATGAGTTCTGGTATCATATGGGTGATGGGGGGGGGGGGGGGGGGGAATAAAGATGTGGACCTATATAGGGAAGGGCGGCAGTGGTCTATTGAGGAGAGGTAATAGCTGGTGAGTAGTCATGGGAAGGGGGAGCATATAGACTTCCTTGTCTTATCAGCTTTTAGACTCCCTGCTTCTGATAAATTGAGAATGGAGTAGATGAAATATCAAAACCGGTTGCAAGCTAAGCTCACACAATGTCATCAAAACCGGTTGCAAGCTAAGCTCACACAATGTCACCCTTTTTAGCACATATGCAGGTAGTACGTAACCTGGCACTTCTGTTGTCGGGGTGGGAGAGTAGGGTATCCCGAAAAGTAGGTTTGACCCACTTTATTGTGCTTTTATGGACCAGTCTCATCTAATGTGGTGTCATTTTTACTTTTCAGGTCCAGGCCAACGTTGAGAAGTCCCTGACCCTGTTCGGACAGCTCTTGACCAAAAAGCACTTCCTCTTGACCTTCATCCGTACCCTCGAAGCTCAGCGCAGCTTCTCCATGCGCGACCGAGGCAATGTGGCATCCCTGATCATGACTGCGCTGCAGGGGGAGATGGAGTACGCCACAGGTGTCCTGAAGCAGCTGCTCTCCGACCTGATCGAGAAGAACCTGGAGAGCAAGAACCACCCCAAGCTGCTGCTGCGAAGGTGAGTCCAAGTCCCTGGCTGTTGTATCTGCAGCGGCGACGGTTAAAACGAACATGGGCATTTTGCATGCACAGGTAAAAAGTGGCATGCTCTTCAAGGTTTACCATCATATAACAGTGAAGGTGTTGCAGCCTTCTTATCACAAAGGCAAGTAATCAATCTCTCTAGAGCTTGCTAGAACAGAGATCTAATGTTGCGAGCAACCGCATTTTCCCCTCAATTCACTCCCCTCTGCCGTGCCTCCGAAATGGAACCAGTTCATCTAGTCTCCTTCCTTTTCTTTTACTGTAATAAAAAACATTTCATTTATTTTTCTGAAGTCACACGTTTGATTAGGCTAGATCCAGGCTAAACAGATGCATGATGAGTTTAAGAAAGTACAGCAATGTAAGCAAATATGAAGTAATTGGTAAATTAGTTGAAGTTGTTCCACAAAGTGTGGGAAACATTTGCAGCATTTAGGGAATCACCGCTAGATCAGAAGTGCTTCTTTGACCAAAGCCCTTTAAGTTTGGAGTTGGAGATATCAGGCCTTCAGTGACTCAATGCACCTACCAAATGATCTATTACTAAAATCAAGCCAGAGACAAAATAGCATACATAGGTGCTGCACGCGATGGTGATAGACTGCACGGGAACTTGAAAATATTAACCCTGGGCAGGGTTGCACTACGCGAAGCTATGCAAAGTGCCAAAAAAACTCCGCCGCACTATGCGGAGCTCTGCGAGTGGCCGAGTAGGGTAGAAAAATGCTGTTTGCGGTGAGTGCACAGTGCCGGATGCTTGTTCACACTGTGCAGTCATTGCGAACAGCACCATGCACAGCACAAGCTTAACTTTTCTGCCGCTCAAGTAGATTTTTACTCGAACAGCAGGTTTCTCAATGCGAGCGGTGGCGAGCATACGCGACAACTCGCAATGAGAAAACGGACCCCCCGCCTTCAGAAATCTCGCCCGGAGGGTTATTTTCCACGCTTGCGCTCGCCAACTTGGCATTGGTGAACGCGAGCGAGGAAAAAAACTCCACTATGCTGCGCGAAGCGGAGTTTTTGGGATCTCCACGAGCTCCTCGTAACACGGAGTGCAGGAAATTTTGCAAACTCCGCGAGCGGAGTTCACTGCCCAGGCTTAGAAAATATAAATATTGTAAAATAACTCTGCTTGCTTTTCGCTTAGATATTTTGCCTTCGAGTACATTTTGTATGAAAACCCAGAAACAAGGCTGCTGTATTTCTCGGTCTGGTGATTTCGGATTTATTTTTTGAGTTTGGTAATATCAGCTTTGTTGCTTTATTAGTGTTTGAAGGCACCTTAAGGAAGGGTGTAATTTTCCTTGATAGTCCTTAAAATAGCAGTAGTGGTGATATTCCTCAATTGTGGCATTTGGTGATCTACAAGGGCGGAGGTACTATTTGCTTTTGTGAGAGATGGTTGATGGTGGCGGAATATTTATTTATCGGGTCATTATTTTACCTTAAAAATTTACACCCAAGGGTAAATGAGATCCGTTTTTGGCACACATTGTACCTCTTTCACCCTTTCTAGGAGAACGCATCTTAAATTGTCTAGGGAAGGCAGTTGCAAGTGGACACGTTTTTTGATTAAGTACTTTGCTTAGTTTTTCAAGCTTTAGTAGCTGGGTTTCTGATGGATACTTCTAATTGCAAATTCCTCACCTTTAGAATATTTTACCATCAGACCGGATAGGTCTGCAATGCTCCAGTGTGCTGCAAGGTGGCTCATGCGGATCCGTAACAGATCTGTACCGCCACAGAGGTGATGCAGGAATGCCACATATAAGCAGAGAGAGGATGTAGCCTTATGGCTAAAGCAGTGGACCTCAAAGCTGTGGAACTGGGTTAGAGTCTCGGCAACAATGCTAAACATCCTGTGATTCTGGGCAAATCACTTAATTTCCTGTGCCCAGCAAAAATAAATGAGTCCATAGCTGATATCTTCGGGTCTAGTTTGTGCTATATAAAACACAAAGAAAACGCACCTCCCATACATCCTTTCTTTCAAGCCTTTTAACGTGGATCCGAAGCTCTGCTTCTACTTCCATCGGTCTTAAAAAGAAAATCTAAGAAGGCACTATGTCCCCCCTAAAATGGCAGGCTTAATACCATACTGTGAAAGCAAACATTTTCTGGAAAATGGCACATTTTGTTTCTGAGCGTCCCCTGAAAGTTTGGGGGGGTTTCGTCAAGCGGGGGCCGAGAAAAAAGGGGGGGTCCCAAAACGTGTTTTTAACATTGAGTTTTCCATAGGGCGGTTGGACTCACTTTTAGCTCGAACGGCTGAATGGATTTCCACAAAACCTGGCAAAATTGTAGGGACTGGTAGCCCGATGTGCCTTTGCTATGTCTCAAGATATATGCTCCAGTGGTTTTTACGAAAATTAACTTTGAAAAATATATATTGGGCTACATTGGGCTATATATATGTTAGAGCCCAAATGTAGCCCAATGTAGCCCAAAGATGGCCACCAGAGACAAAAATAACCAAATGTAGCCCAAATATCAGCCAGATGTAGCCCAACTATAGCCCAGTGACAGAATGTCCCAGAGTGTTCTAAAGAACAACTAGAGCGCTAACAGTCTTACTTATGACAAAAGTATGGCACAACTGAAGTCCTCTTGATTGGAATAAAGTGTTAACACTTAAAACATTTCATGAAACAAATGTCTCTCACTGACCCGCATAAAGTGTGCCTCTGTGGGGCCACGTTTTGAAGTTGCGCAACAAGTGAACACTTATGCACCCTGAAGCAATCTGGGACCTAGGGGCAAAGCTGTATGTTGCAAATCACAAGAACAAGAGGAAGCCTTCATGCAGCTCCTACTACTGGCTGCAGGTGCCGACACCGTCTCATTCCCGGGCCGGTGTAGCGAAAAGTCTCCGTCAAGGTCAAAGTTTTCCAGTTAGTCTAAGTTGAAATAAAAAAACACAAGAAAGTGAAGTGGGATACGTCTCCATCCCACCACCCTCTCCTCTCCAAGGAGAGAACATGAGGGTGTCTCAGTACTAGTTTGTCTACGCCAGGGTCCCCGAACACAGAGCTGTTTTCCCACTTGATTCCAGAGTGTCCAAATTCCCCAGGCTATTGGCAATGTTGCAACTAGTGGAAGCCTTCAAAGAGGCCATGGTGCAGATCTTCAGCGTTTTCCCTGCTTCCTCTGGTGTGCCTCCAGGCCACACAGGTCCAGAGGGGCCTCCAATTGGGTTTCCACCAGTAGGACCTCCCCTGGCACCCACTGACCCCATCGGACCCATTTCGGACTATGCACTACTCTACGGTACTAACACTGCCTTTGGCACCTACACTTGCCCTGGGCCACATATTCTTGACGCTGGTGCAGATGTCTCCAGTCCCGACTGGAGGTAACTTTATGGTTCCAATGCCCAACCCAAACCGACCTCAGCCCAATCTCGACTGACATTGTGCTGCGAAATAACAAATGCACAATCATTTGTCATTCAGCCTGTTTCTGCACTGACACCTCTTCCAAGGCAATTGCACCAAGGACAGCCTCCTTTATCTTTTTGGTTCTTATTCTGACCAAGGTACTCCCGAAAGATGTTGGTGAGCTCCCTCCCCCTTATGCTGATGGAAACTTCTACATTGACATGCAATATGTTATGTTATGTTAGGGACTTGTAAAACGAACGGCTACTCGATAGTGTCCGGGCGCTACGGATGCTGTGTGGGGGCTAACGAAGAACTAGACTTACTAGTATCGCACTATTGTTGGAATAGCCAGGTTTTCAATGATTTCCTAAAAGGGAGAAGGTCCTGCATCTGTCTAAGATCCAGGGGGAGGCTGTTCCAAAGCTTCGCTGCTTGTACCTGGAACGAGCGAACTCCAATTCGAGCATGAAATGATTTGGGAGTGCATGCTAAGTGGAGTGCCGCCGACCTCTGAGCACGACGCGGGTAGTAGAATTGGACTGAGGTATGGGGCCCCCAACCCATGAAGACATTTAAAGGTCCGGACCATGGACTTGAATATAATCCGTTGCGGATCGGTAGCCTATACATGGCTTTCAGGTGAATGGACATCCGTGTTCTGGTCCCGAGCATAAGAATTGCCCTGGCCGCTGCGTTCTGGTCTACTTGTAAACATGTCAGCAGGTATTCAGGGATTCCCAAATAAGGGCTGTTAACGTAGTCCAGCCTGGAAAGAACCAGCATCTGGACCACAGTCTTTCTATGTCTTACCGTTAGTAGGGGCAGGAATTGCCAAAGCATTTTAAGCACTCCAAAGCATGAGCCCGCTACCGCTTGTATTTGGGAATTCATGGATAAATTATCATCAATAGGCCAGTGCACTCGATATCTCCCTGGATAAAGGGATGGATTCGCCGCTTGGACCACCTGCTGAAGAAAGGGCTTCTTTCACAGTTGTAGTTTGCGGGGCAGCTCAAGTACTGGATTTATAATTTCCAAACAAAAGCAAGGAGATGTGCACGCTTCACTTAAGGATATGCTCTTCAACCGCTCTCGTCTCTTTGGTTCGAGGTCGATTAGGAGCATTTTCAGTTTTCTGTGCTCCCATTAGGCCTCACCAGTGCCCTCAGGTATTCACAAAGGTGCTGGAGGTGTTTGAGGCACATCTTCGGAGGTTCTGAGTGCTTTGTTTACCCCACCTTGATGACTGACTGTTAAAGGGCAGGCTCACCACAGCCAGTTGTAGGCCACCTCCAGATGACTGGGAGCTCTGGCATCGTTGAGGTTCATAAGCAGCAAGTCTTAGTCCCACCTGAATTTCCTCACAGACGTTGTCATTAGTTGCGTTTTCCTGGATACAGTGCAATTCAAGGCGTTCCCTCGACTGCAGCAAGTCCAGGGCATTCAAGCTATGATCCTGATCTGATGTTTTAGCCTCGGTGCTGGATTCTACTTAGAGCAACTCTGAGGCATCTTGGCCTCTTAGCCTTCCCATTTTCGCGGTCAACTGTTTCCGATGGCACACGAGTGTTCTGCAATGGAATTTGCAGTCTCCGAGGGGGCCCAACTGTGGAAATCTAGCAGAGTCAATCCAGATTTCGGAAGGGACTGCCCATGGTCTGCGGTGGTGGCTCCTTGAACATGGTTGGTCTGACAACCAGCCCCTCTCCCTCCCCCATCCAGAGCAGACGATAGTGACTGCATCACTAGTGGGTTGGAGTGGTGACCTGTGGGATATGTAGGTTGGAGGACTCTGGGTTAATGCCAGCTCCATATTACTTTGTTGAAGCTGTGAGGCATTTGCCTGGCATCGAAGGCTTTCCTGCCCTCCATTATGGTGGGTGCAGGTTCTTACAAGCAATACTACCACCATGTAGTACTGCAACTAGCAGGGCAGAGTAGGTTCCCAGATCTCATGTCCGGAGGTGCTGTGCCTTATGAGCGCACAGGAGAGTCCAGGCATTTTCCTGGTTGCAAATCGACTGAATGCCACAGCAGACGAGCTCCGATGGCGATGTCAAACATATCAAAAGTGGCTTCTACCTGCCGAGGTGGCGCAGGGCATCCACCACCAATGGTGAGACCCCAAGCTAGTTCTTTTCGCCACAGTTAAAAAGTGCAGTATCACCAGGTTTGCACATTGGATTTCCTGCGAAAAGATTCACTAGGAGACCCATTCTGGCTGGAGTGAACCATGAGACTCCTGTGCGCCTTCCTGCCCCTGCATTTCCTGCTCCGAGTTCTGAAGAAGAACAAGAACACGGGGCCTAGGTCATTCTAGCGGTTCTGACTTGGGCCAAGAAGAGTGTGAAACCCAGACCCTCTGGACATGAGTATCTGCCCTCTCATCGGGCTCCCCCTTCTAGAGGATCTCCTGTCATGCCAGGGCCCTTTACCAAACCTGCACAATCCACACCTCCATTAGTGGAGATTGAGCGGTGGCGGTTAACTGTGTTTGATTTTCCTCCTGAAGTAGTGGAAACGCTGGGTGCCCGTCCCCACATTAAATCTATCCTGGACGCTGGGGCAGATGTATGACCTGGTGCAGAGTTTGCAATATAGACCCCTTACAAGCCAAACTGTTGGATGTCCTATTTGTTTTGGTATTGCAGTTGGCACTATATAAGGGAATTTTTGGTCCTTACAGCATTTTTTAAGTTTACAGGAGCTAGTGTCCTTGTTTAAGTCACCTGGTGTGATGCAGTTTATTAAAAGTTTCAGATGCACGTTTCCTCCCAAACGGTTTGTGATGCCACAGTGGGATTTTAACTTGGTCTTGACATTTCTCACATGTGCACCCTTCGAGCCAGCTGCTCGTTTCGTCTTTTGACCTTGCAGACTGTTCTTCATTGTGATCACTGCAGCTCGTCATGAGTGGATTCAAGCACGGTCTGCGCAACCACCGCGCCACTTTTTTATGGATAAACTGATGCAGAGGGCTCAGGCAGACTTCTTGCCTAATATTGTGACTCCTTTCCATGTTAGGCAATCCATCACTCTTCCACCATCCTCAGCACTCAAAAGGGGTGGAGAGACTCCATTGATTTGAGCCCAGAAGAACTTTAAGCTTTTGCTTCAGTCATACTAGGATCCATAGAGTGGACAGTTTGCCTATGTGAGGTACTCCGAGGTGAAGGTAAGACTGTACAAAAGAGGGCGTTAGTCTTCTGCATTAATAACTGCCCTAGCCAAAAAGCAGCATTTGTAAGGTCTGAGAGCCTATTCCACCAGGGAGCGCCTGCACTTGACATCTGCCAGTCTGGGACGTGGGCATCGGTGCATATGTTCACGAAGCACTACTGCCTTGCAAGTCGGGTCCGAAGTGAAGGACATTTCACCTTTTCGGTTCTACAGGACTTTTTGGTCCAAGTCACTCACCTTTGGGTGTTATTGCTTTGGTATCTACTCTAAAGATGAGGTATTTTTGGTTTGAAATATCCATCCAAAAATACAGGTAACTTACCTTCGGTAACGCTTTTTCTGGTGTATACTCTAACTGCGGTATTACCACGGTTGAGAAACTTATTTATTTATGCATTTTGACCAATAACTGTTTATTAGCAACCATAAGAATTTAGCTTTCAGTAGGGATACTTAAAAAAAATCCAGTTGTCCAGTCATTTGTGGTGCAAACATTTTTTTATCGGTTCCTTTAATATGATCGAAGTCAAAGGAGTTGTGATGTCACTTCCTTGAACCCCTGATTTCGATGTAGAGGGGTAGTAGGATTCTGTAGTCAACCTTAGTCCTTGCGTAGCTATCACAGCTCATGTATCGATCGCTCCCTCTTAAGATTTGCTTTCTCCAAGAACTCAGGCCTCAGAGAATTGCTTCCTCAAAAGAATTACTCCGCGAAAGAACTGTTCACTTGGAGTCCTGTCTTTGTTTTGTGAGCCTGCGTTTCTCTCTTGAAGCATGAAACATTTAAGGAAGGAAAGATCAGATTGCGACTGAGCATGAAGTTCATGCTATGAGGCCAGCAGGTAGCCAAGTGGGGTGTAAGGATAGTCTCTCGGATCCCAGCAGACACCGCTCTCCCATCAATATTTGAAGATGGCGCTGATGCTTTCTCTGCCGCGCTCTGTGATAAATCCTGGGAGCTGAGCCACATAACCAATGGAAAACAATTCATAAATTGTAGCTTTTCCAGCTTCGCCTCATGTCTGCTGTGATCAAGTCCCTCCCTAGGGGCGCCGCTGAGCGCGGCGCTGTAGCAGATTCTGACCAGTCGCAATAAATAAAGCGGGCCAGAGGAGGCAGAGAACTTAATATGTAAAGCACTACGGAGAGAGCTAGTTATATAAGGTCGGTGGTTGGAAGCTGGGGCGTGTGTGTGTGTGGATATATTTTGTAGATCATTATGTAGTGTTAATGTTACAAAGCCTCTCTACTTTCAAGATTTGCAATTTAATGTCTTTATGACATCATAAGCCCTCTTACCCATTTCTGTACACCACCATTGTACAGACACAGCACCAGCACTTCATGTTTTCTGTCCCTCTGGTAGTCCTGTTTAGCACACAGGTCTACAGATGATGCACTGATGGAAAGCAGAGTTGGCATACAGTTTGATATATTTGTTGTGTGGCACCCTCAGGCGTCCCTCTCAACCTTCAGCGCTCGCTGTTGGAGAGTTCCAGCTTGCTTCTACCGCATACCATGTCCAGCCATTGTCATCAGAAGCATAAACATTGATGACCCCCTCGGATAAATAATTGTTAATCGTTTGAAGGCAAAACAAATATGGATCCCATGATGTGTTGAACAGCAAGGGAAGGTCATACGTTGAGAATCTGATCCATTTAATTCCTATTTACCCATCGGTAAGCATGAAAGCAGTGCACTCCGAGTCGGTGCATGTGGATGAGAGCAGAGCACTTTCTCTGGGATCTCACAACAGGATCTCATTAAATTATCTGGCATTAACCCAAGAGCAGCCACAATGATCCATATTGACTAAGAGAACGTGTCACCAGATGAGAGATTCCTGACTGAGACCATGGAGTCCACTCACACCAGCAAATATATGTTCTGGCCATAGTGACCCCCAACTTCACTCAAGGTTACTGGGTCTGGTCACCCCTCTTTGGCATCTTGACCTCCGGGCGTGGACAGCAAAAGACTAGTCCATTGGGCGAGGAAGCCTTTTTCCATGTTATTGTTTATGCTGAAGGCCTTTAAAAAATAATATGATGTGACGAAACATGTTCGTGAAAAGGCAAATTGAAGATGACATTTTAAAAGCCTTTTCATGTGTTCCCGATAAACATTTTGGCTATGAAGATTTTTTGAATGGTTACTTCTGACCAAGTTTAGACCTCACCTGGGGTGTCTAAAAAAACATTCTATTGTCAAACTGAATATTAACATTGCACACTTGCCTAGAAATGTTGACTTTTTTTTTAAGGTGGACACCCTACACCTTCTATGCAGCAAAGGATTATGATGATTGCTCTTTTGTCTAATTTCCGCCACCCTTTTTCCAATGCCAGGACCAGCTAGCCTGCTGTACTGACATAGTCATGTGCTCATCCGCTTTCCCTTGGGCATGAACGAAGATTGCGGCCACCACCACCAGAAGCGCGGTTACAGCGAACGCACAAATCCATTTCGAGCAGAATAGGCTGTGTTTCTGTTTTAGGGCAGAGAAAAGAATTACATCTCGCAGCATTGATTTTCAGGCTGGAGAGCCGGCATTCAGCTGAAAAATACATTATTGCCGTTGATTCGATATCTTCCCATCCTCTCTCTATTGATCACCCGCCTTGACATAAATTGTGCTTTGGGGCTGCGTGCCCGCCTAGCTGTGCTGTAAATAAAGCTTTTCTGCGGATCAGAGGTGGGAAGCAGACCCCCTCCCTGTGTGACTTCTCTGATGGTGAACCAGGCTCTGCAAACCCCTTATGTGCCGAGGGCCTGCCTCCTTGGTGCTAAGCCTTAAATGGCCTTTTCATCCAGTGACTTGGCATTTAGGGTTAACTCTTTCCCAAAAAATGTGAAAATTGCTTTTGTAGTTCATTTGCCCTTTGAGTTTAGATGTTTTTTGTAGTAGCATCGAGAAGATTTTGACCACCGCCCCTAAAATAGTTTCATAATCGGGAAAAAGAATAATAAAAAAAAAAATTACATAAGTTGGGGACTTCTCATTTTATGTCTGGCATGCTTCTTGGTGCAAATTGTAGGAAATATACTGGAAGCCAAAGTACTCTGTACTGTAAAATAAATGCTTTAAGGTGGTCATGTGTCCATTTTGCCCAAAATGTCCTTATGAACAATTCAAAAGAAATTAGAAAATTGAAAAAAGTTACTTGTTTGTACGTTTTTTTCCCTTTTGTAGTTTATGGAAAGGTTCTTAATCTGTGCCTTCTAATCCTGGCTGTTCGGGTCTTTTCTTTCTCACTGGGAAAATAACGTAATTTTCAGGACAAGGAATATATGATGTTCTTTACCTCTCCTTGCCTCGTCTCTTCTGTAAGCTTGGTAAGGCTGATGGTCAAAATGTTGCTTCGCATAAACATTGTCCCCTTCCATCTCTGAGCAGGTAATCCTGTTTGTTCACCGGCCACTTTGTAAGATGAAAAGTTGTAACAATAATTATGAAAAAAAAGTCCCGCAATTGCTTGTACTTCGCGGTCACGGAGTAGAGCGATGAATAAATACGCTGCATTTTAACCAGACATTTTTTTTTGTATGCAAACTTCAAGAGTTCTTTGCTTTCACTTAAGTTCTGCAGTGGAAGCTGGCACACGAGGAAACTCAGAGAAGCTTTGAAAGGAAGCCATCTTGTTTCATCCCTGCTGATTTCTTTCACGTTAGCCCCTCTAAGTTTTCCCTTACTGCAGAGTCCAAACAAATCTAGTATGGAATACAGTTTCTGGACTTGCTGCATGGCTACAAGTCCCACATGCAAAACAGTAAGTGACTTGTTTGGGATGGGAAATGGCCTCTACAACGAAGCCGTTTCCACGAAATCCTTTACCACGCATGCTTTACAACGCATGCGTGGTTACAACGAGAGGCTTTACCACGCATACCTTTACTACAAAATACGTAGTAAAGGCATGTGTGGTAAATGAAAAAAAAAAGGGGGGGGTTTGGGGGGTCTCCCCCCCCCCCCCCCCCCCAAAAAAACAAAACTTACCTGAAAAGCCGAAGTGAAGACGAAGCTGAAGCAATCGACGTCGTTAGAGAGGAAACGGAAAGTAACTTCCGCTTCCTCTCAACGTCGTACGACCGACGTAACCAAAGAAGGAGAGAAGGGGAGTTAAAAGGTAAGGGGCATTTTAGTAAAATAAATAAATATATATATATTAAGGGTTAAGGGCAGGGGTAAATATAAGGAGTGGAGGCAGGGGGCATTTAAGGGGAGAGTTATAACCTTTATCAAGAGTATGCCCTCACCATGCATACATTTACAACGAAAAACGTAAATGTATGCGTGGTAAAGGTATATTCGAGGTAAAGGTTAAGCGTGGAAAACGAATTCCGTTGTAACGCATGCGTGGTAAAGGCATGCGTTGCAACGGAATTCGTTGTAACGTCATACATTCGTTTGGGATAACCTAGGCCGTAACTCTAGTTTTTGCCATACATTTGAAGCTTATGCCATGGTTTGCCCGCCTTTATGCCAGCCAGAACATCTGTCCGATAAATACTTTAAAAAGCATCTCGCCCAACGAATTCTGGGAAGTTCTTTGACTGGACTCCATCCCTAAGGCTTCCCTACGCATTGTGCAGTTGGAGAAAGCAGGAAGGCGTAATTCGACTGTCGGGCATCTTCCTCAGGATACTGAAGACATTAGTAGGCAAAAGATGCAAGGGTTTCCCACATTTTCTGTTTAACTACTAGTGTGCTGCTTCTGCGAACATCCTTAGTGGATACGATTGTAAAGGAACAATGCATGCTCTTGGTTAAGGTGGAACTTTGTGTGTTCCTGAAATAGGTGCCTGACCCTACCACAGTGCGGCACGCTGATTAGCAACATTAAGTATTGCGCTGCTCAAAGTATAAGTACTGCAGTGTAGCTATTTCCATCAGGGTTTCAAGCAGGGAGTTCTTAATTTTCACTCTTCCCACTGAGCAAGTGGTCTCAAACGGAACCTTTGTGGCGGATGGTGACTTTTCGAAGTGGTGAGGCGTAAAAAATACATGTATGTTGCATGTTTTTTTTATGTGCTCAGCCACTACATAATGTGCAGCTAAGCCTGTCAGTAGCTGGAGAAAATAGGCCACAGGGCAAATTGTGGTACGTCGCCTATCTGTCAGCAGACCCCCTGGCAGGGATAACACAATACACACGTACTAATGCAGACTACTCAACACAGCAGGCATACACATTGGCACAGACAACACAGTAACTTCACTTATTTTTTCGATACTAGCACTCTCTTCTCGCCAACATTGCTTCTTTCCCTGCCCTCTCTTCTTGGCAGTTTTCCCTCCTTTCCCCCCTCTCTGGTCAGTAATTCCAACTTTCCTATAGTTTCAATAATCCTCACCCTGGTCTCCGATTACCAGAATCTGCTGTACACTTTTCTCCGACTGTCCCACCCCATCTGTGTCCTTCTGAGTCTGGTAGACACCATCTGCCTCCGTGCATATTCAATTGTACACTTTTTTTTAAAATTATCACCTTTAGGTAGCAATGCACAGCTCTGAGAGAACGTTCTATACTTACTTGGCCTCTTTGCTATAATTGTACTTAAGTACTTTTCATCTGGGTGAGCATAGCTGCCAAGTTTTCCAGGTCAAAGCGTGACTAGTTAGGCCACGCTTGTTTTTTTTCTCAGAATTCTGGGACTTGTAGTCTTAGTTTTATGCAAGTATATGACCGAGTCCCATATTATAAGAAACAAGTCCAGATTGGCCTAAATAGTCATGCATGGACCTGAGAACCTTGTAAGATTGGTACCTTCAATGCAGGTCAGTCTGGCCCCAGGTCTGCAGAATAGTTCATATTATTAATTTAAAGATGTACGGTATAGTCCTGCTGCCCCTGCCCCTCCCCCAAGTGGAAATGTTCACCATCAAGACACAGAAACCAGCAGAGTTAACCCCTTCGATGCTGATGACGAGCTGAGCTCGTCATCAGCCACGGGGGGCGTGTGCGGATGACGAGCTGAGCTCGTCATCTAACGCGGCTTTTACAAAAAAGCCGCGTAGCGCAAAAATAACCGCCGCAGCGATGCGGTTAATAAATCCAAATCCAACTCCAGAGAATAAGAACATCAAACTCGGGGCCACAGAGAGGGCCAGCCCTGGAAGATCGGGAACGCAACCCCAACGCAAAGAGCAGGAAAAAGAACAAGGAAGGATCCTGCTTGAAAGGGAAACCTGAGTGTAAACACACAAAGCCATACCAAGCAAAACTTTACTTAAACATAGCTGTTCAAAGTGCACACTGCACAAACAGGCGGCTGTTGAGCAGCTGAAAGAATACGTATGGAACCATGAACCATTAAGTTATCGTTCATTTAAAGAAAAAATGCGAGTAAATATGATCGTGTAATATCTGCAATCTTACCCGATCGAGAACTCCACAGGGGCTGAGAGGCACTGGATCGATGCAATAGTAGTGTTTACCTTCCTTGCACTGTGCAGACACACGACATGACACCGGGTGGCACGAGAGACCTCGACTCCAGTCTTGTGACTGACTACTCGTGTGTGGGTGGCACAGTGCGCCAGGCGTGGTGACGTGCCGACTGCGCATAGAAATGGCCAATCACCACTGCATGGCTCGCATAAGCCACAGTGTGATTGGCCATACAAGTGCGTGCATGTCACCGTCCACCCACGCGCGGCACCACCAGCCGGCTGCCTGGCTGAGCAGGGACTGCTCTCAGCCAATCCTGGTGCTGCATTAGCAGCGCCACTGCGCCAGGATTGGCTAGGAGCATGGTTACTGCCTGCCCATAATCAGACCCGGGTCCCTCGCACTATGAATCGCAATAGGGGAGGGAGGGGGGAAGGTACTGTACTGTGTGGGCATGCGTGGGCCAGTACTAGAAATACCTGGCCCAAAAATCGACATGCGCACAGTGCAGCTGGCTGTGCTGTTTGTGCTGCCTGCGCTGTCAATCACTGCCGCAGCCCCGCCCCCACACCTTCTGCGATGTCAGGCTTGCCCCGATTCCAAAGCTCTCTGAGTTGCCGCAATTCCCGCAGACAGTGCGCTCAGAAGATGACTCCTCGAGATTCATTTTATTTGAATTGGATGAATCCTGCCTAAATGTTAGCATGACGTGACCGTCGTCCATGGCTAGGGCGGCAACGCCCCAACACCCCCAGTGGACGCATCGCCACTGTGGTCATTTGTATGGTGTTGGGCCCTCACAAGTCCTGGCAGTAGAAGGTGCGAACCTGGAGTTAAGTCTACAAGATTCACTGAGGTTCCAAAGTTTTGTAAACTTAACTCCGCTTATTTTGAGGGATTACTTTTCTCCGAAGACGTTTTCACGAGTAAATTCTCACATTAAAAGTGAGTTGGGGCTGAAATTTATTCTGGCTAAACCTACTTTGATGGACTTTTTCTTGAAATTCAAACTATACAGCCTTAGCAAGGAATGGACGTTCTTTAAGAAAACTTCACGAAGTTACTATCGTAAGATAGTGTTGGAAATGGTGTTGATTAATAACATATTTGAAGCATGAACCTGAGGATTGTAGACCTTGGTCCAAGAGACGAAGACCTCAGTCTCTTCATGGAGGACAGTGTCATGTAGACCTGTCGGGCGAGGCTGTAACCCAAATATGTCCTCTCTTTCTTGTTTGAGTTGACACTCTACCTGGGGTTGGAAATCTGATAGGGTACGGAGTGCCGTCTCTGGACTGCCACTGGATAAAATATCCGCCTACTGTGAGCTTGAGAGGCTTTGCGCAATTTACTCTGTTTTTGTTTACATGTTGAAGTGTAGGGCAGTATGGACCCAAAAGTGGAAGGCCACGCCATCAACTCCCAGACACTGCCGTTAGTTTGCAGAGTTGCCCCCTTTAGGAAAGACTAGTAATAAAAGACCACCCTCATGGTCACTCTTGTGACCTGCAGCGCGGAGTCTCAAGTCTCCGCATGGACGGCCGACATATCACGAGTTCCGCTTCATGGCTGCGTGCCTGCCAAGCTGGGCTGTAAATAAAGTTTTTCCAGGACTGCCCGGCTAGGACCTGAGACCCTCCGGAGGCGACGCATTTCCCGCAAGGGAGGGAAGCAGCCAGGCCGCTTAATGGGATTTTATGAAGAGGTTACCAAATTAGAACTAATAAGGACCCGTTAATTAAGGAGTCTTTTAATTACTTTTCTAGGGCCTTCCTAGAGGTCGTTCATGCGGCGGTGCTGCTGTTGCGAGCGGTGCCTGGAAGTTGTGGGTGCAAGGGTGGCTGGCCCTCGTCATGGGGGAAGAAAACGTTGTTTTGTGCAGTTCTGGGGGATTTTGGTGTGTGAAAGTTCTCTGTTGACTTGGCTAAACTAATCTGGATTGAATGTGGTATATTGGTTGTGTACATTCTTCCCAAAATAGAATTCCTTTTACCTTGGACTGACTTTCCTACCCTCCATGTCACTCCCATCACACTCCATCCCAGTGAACGTGGCGTTGGGTCAAAGGTCAAATGTATCATAGTTTAAAAAAAACACTGTGGCAGGGGTCTCCTCTCCAACCAGTAGCTCGTGAGCTACTGTAGCTCTTTAGCTACATGTCTGCAGCCCAGTTTATTAAATTAGAATGCTTTTGCTTGGTTGAATTATACATATAAAAAATTGAAATTATACAACAGTAATATTAGTAGCTTTCAATGCGTTTCATTGAACATAAGTAGTACAGAAAAGGTTTGAGACCCCTGCTTATGGGTGTCGGAGAAAGGTGTGATCAGTGTACTTAGCTCGGCCCTATACAGAATCACACAAGACTAAGCGTTGTGCGATCCTGTTGGTGATGGTGCGGAAGGCATTCAGGCTTCTAGAGATACACAGCACACTCCATCACTAAACGTGTGGTTACAAAATCAGGGTGACTGTCTTGGCGTACTTGTGGGTTCAGTTCTGAATGCTTCGGTGTTGGCCTGACCCACAGCTGTTCATCCAGGGCCTTGTTTTGGTCATCGGAGTCCATCTCGCCAGACTCTGATCTTTGGTGATGTTTGCAGCCTCTCTTGATGATGCTATGGTGCAGTCGATGTCTTCAGCTTGGGGTGGTCTTTGCCTCGGTTGAAGCTCCCCCTGGAGTCTGTCCTGCAAGCCGTGCATAGGTGATCTGACCACCGCATGGGCTTGTGGCATCAGCTTTGCAGTGAGCCATCTGCCTTCAGCCGGGCTGGGTGTCATGTCTACTGAGGATGGCGAGAGGACCTTCCGTGGTGTTCCCGCTCCTTGATGATGTGGGCCGCAACTTTGCCTTCTTACTTTAGTCCTCAGTCCCTGTAAGGGAGCTACGGCATGTTACGCATGCGTAGTTTTGGTGCTATGTTTTGGTAGTTTTTTTCCATATTTCACAGGTAGGAACTATTTTCTCGAATTTGTTCTTGGAGTCCTATTTTAAGAAATGTATTTTCCAGTCATCATGAGATTTTTTTATGTCATTAAATGGTGACAAGCTATCCTTTTTTTAAAATAACTTGTGCTTGTGCGTTATTTGCCAGGATATCCTTGTAGTGGAAACAAGGAAATAAAGTTGGGCATTTAAATACTGCCCACTTCTAATCGAGCTGGCTCATGGAACTTCAGTGCTTTTACTCTTGCCTGGGGCAGTGGCTAGCAGTACGTGGGCACGACCACCCTCTCAACCTCTAAGCACCTGACCAGTGAACCTCAGTGCAATGGCAAGATGCCTATTTCAATTCTTCCTGTGGGGAGTGTCACACTTTAGGTGCTTCAGAAACACCCGGTGGAATAACTCTTCTAGCTCTATTATTATACATCCAGACATGCCTGCCAGCCACTCAGATAGCTGGTCTGAAACCACCAATCACATTTCACGTAGTACTTAGCAAATAGCCTAGGTTTAATTTCCTTGTGAAATGTTTGTGATATAGTGCTTCTTACTGTTGCGGTACGACAAGCTCACTAATTGTTATGGCACTCTTTACCGCCTACATAGACTGTGGGTGCTCTTACAGTGAGGTAGGCAGCATTGTATGGCTTTCCTATCATCTTTGTTCTCTCTAAAGGAGGGCGTCTGATGTTTTGTTCCTGGATTCTTCCGTCTGACTATGTGTATCTCTTACAATGGCATAATTCTATACACTGTTTTTGTCACCATTACATATGTCGTATTACGTGCAACACTTTGATTGAATTTGATCAATTTTCTCCACTGTGCCTTTTTTAACATTTGTTTACAATCCCTTCAATTATTTTCTTGCAGAACTGAGTCGGTGGCTGAGAAAATGCTGACCAATTGGTTCACTTTTCTTCTGTACAAGTTCTTAAAGGTACGTACAGCGACTAGTCTTTTGCCGGAAGCGGGCCTGGGGTGAGGATCTGTCAATGTGATGCTGACATTGTGGTGATGCTCTGCTCTTGTATATATGAGGGGGCAGAAGCTTAAAAAGGATGCTAGCGAAGTAACTCGGATCCTCGCGATCACAAGTACAGTGGACGCCCTGCATCTCAACTCATTGGAACGGTCCACTGTGACGCACAATTAGGGTACGGTTGAAGTAAATGTGTCTCATAAAATAAAATTGCCAACTCAATCTTAACTTAAATTCATAAAAACACCAAGGATTAAATCCTCAAGGACTTGGAGATCCAACAATACGCGAGTGTTTGCAATGGCTTCTGAAAAAAACACCATTGGGTCAAAGTTTGTAAATGCTTCTCATTCGGTCAGGTCAAGATTTTAATCTATTTAATCACACTGATTTTCTTCCTGCAGGGATCGCCTGTATCCTGCATTGCATTTGCACTCATTTTAGCATTTTCTACGTTTGTAGAGTTCTGGGCGTGTTCTTGGACACCGCACTTGAGGGAAAATCATTGGACTTTTTTTGCAGATACCTTGCGACTTCTTTGGATGCTTCTCAGCGTAGGTTGAGAGAGACCATGGAGTCAGTCAATCAATCGATTTGTAAAGCTCTTGTTGCCACCCGTAAGGGTATCCAGGCTTATCTGATACACCGGTGAAGTGAGGAACTAGTCTAGATCGACATAAAATGTGTTACGCGGAGGTGGAAAGGTATGAGTGAGGTTGCATTGGACAACGCCTTAGAGAAACAAATTTACATGGGCATATCTGTCTCCAAAGAAATGAGGTTGAGATCTATGTATGTCCGCTGTAGGTTTTTCCCGCCTTTTTTATATTTTTGTTCCCCCCTCTCCCCCCCCCCCCCCCCCCCCCCCCCCCCCCCCCCCCGCGCGAAGTTCGGCTCAGCTGGCGGTAGCCGTAGGGCAAGACGCGTGATTGTAATGGCGCTCAATGTCCCTAATGCGATCTGGGGAGGACTCCAAGCCCTAGTGCTGTCAAAACACCCACCTGCGTGTTCCGCCTCTAAACCACTTCCCATCTCCAGCCTCTGATAAAATAAAACCTTGCAATGATTTCATTTCCCCCCTTGAAAGAGCCTCTGACAGGCTGGAAATCAAATCCAAGGCCCGGCGCTTTCTGCGGCCTGCAGTGGCATTTATCAACCCCTTAATGAGACATTGCAGGAAAATGAGAGGCAGGAAAAAAACCTCAAGTGTTGAAAAATTCACTGTATTAGCTGCCTGATGAGCTGGCGCGTGTCACTGGGACGCTTTGCATGTGAGCAGCTCTCTTCGCACCGCCTCGGAGGGCTTCAGTCTGCCGTTTACATCTCTTTCACCCCCCAGATATGCAAATTCCACAATTGTATTTACTGATAATTTCCTGTAATGGTCTCCGAGTCGAGTTGTTCTGCACACACAGTGTGAGGGCATGCCAAGGACTCCCTTGGATTCCATGAATCATAATTACCAGACATTTTCATGGAAACGAAAATGTGGTGTTTGTTATTTTGGACGCTATGAATTCTGGGTACAAATAAACAGTTGCTGGTTCGGTGCATTCTTTTGAAAAAATGAGTGAGTGAATATAACGTGAGGCAAGTACCCAGAACTGGCCTGTTGAATTATTTTCGTTTTGAAGCTAGTTTTTTTTTTAAAATAGTTTTGCTATTTCTTGCCAATGGGTGAGCGTCTCAGTTTCCTTCAACTACCACCTGTTCCTGACGTCACAGATCTCCAAGACCTGTGATCTTTGGGCCTTTCCCATTGCCCCCTCCCCCGGTCCTTAGGACAAGAAATGGAAGATGGTGGAGTAACACTAGAATTGTGCTGCCCCTGAAATATTGCCTTTTCTAGCCTGTGTTGAATGCTGTGCTTCCACACTCTTCAGGCGAGTTTAGGTGCACAGTTCTGTGATCACCCATTGGTTAGTCAAACCTGCCAATGGGCAGTCTGCATTGTCAAACTCAGACATTTAATTGGTTGGGCTGTCTCCTCCACGGGAGCGGCAACACCCTGAGTCCTAGAAGTAATGAGTTCTGCTTCAGAGCTCACATCAGCAGTGGGTTTCTTGTCCTGGTGCAAAGCACGCACCAGGTAGTGCTCTCCGGCTGCAGAGTTCACCCTGGCCAGGACCCCTGTGCTGCAGAGCTCACAGTGGCTAATGCTCTCTTGTCCGGCTGCAGAGCTCACAGTGACTAATGCTCTCTTGTCCTGCTGCAGAGCTCACAGTGGCTAATGCTCTCTTGTCCTGCTGCAGAGCTCACAGTGGCTAATGCTCTCTTGTCCTGCTGCAGAGTTCACTCTGTCCAGGACCCTTGTGCTGCAGAGCTCGCAGTGGCTAATGCTCTCTTGTCCGGCTGCAGAGCTCACAGTGACTAATGCTCTCTTGTCCTGCTGCAGAGCTCACAGTGGCTAATGCTCTCTTGTCCTGCTGCAGAGCTCACAGTGGCTAATGCTCTCTTGTCCTGCTGCAGAGTTCACTCTGTCCAGGACCCTTGTGCTGCAGAGCTCGCAGTGGCTAATGCTCTCTTGTCCTGCTGCAGAGTTCACAGTGGCTAATGCTCTCTTGTCCTGCTGCAGAGTTCACTCTGTCCAGGACCCTTGTGCTGCAGAGCTCACAGTGACTAATGCTCTCTTGTCCTGCTGCAGAGCTCACAGTGACTAATGCTCTCTTGTCCTGCTGCAGAGCTCACAGTGACTAATGCTCTCTTGTCCTGCTGCAGAGCTCACAGTGACTAATGCTCTCTTGTCCTGCTGCAGAGTTCACTCTGTCCAGGACCCTTGTGCTGCAGAGCTCACAGTGACTAATGCTCTCTTGTCCTGCTGCAGAGCTCACAGTGGCTAATGCTCTCTTGTCCTGCTGCAGAGTTCACCCTGGCCAGGACCCCTGTGCTGCAGAGCTCACAGTGGCTAATGCTCTCTTGTCCTGCTGCAGAGCTCACAGTGGCTAATGCTCTCTTGTCCGGCTGCAGAGCTCACAGTGGCTAATGCTCTCTTGTCCTGCTGCAGAGCTCACAGTGGCTAATGTTCTCTTGTCCTGCTGCAGAGCTCACAGTGGCTAATGCTCTCTTGTCCTGCTGCAGAGCTCACAGTGGCTAATGCTCTCTTGTCCTGCTGCAGAGCTCACAGTGGCTAATGCTCTCTTGTCCTGCTGCAGAGCTCACAGTGGCTAATGCTCTCTTGTCCTGCTGCAGAGCTCACAGTGGCTAATGCTCTCTTGTCCTGCTGCAGAGCTCACAGTGGCTAATGCTCTCTTGTCCTGCTGCAGAGCTCACAGTGGCTAATGCTCTCTTGTCCTGTTGCAGAGCTCACAGTGACTAATGCTCTCTTGTCCTGCTGCAGAGCTCACAGTGGCTAATGCTCTCTTGTCCTGCTGCAGAGCTCACAGTGGCTAATGCTCTCTTGTCCTGCTGCAGAGCTCACAGTGGCTAATGCTCTCTTGTCCTGCTGCAGAGCTCACAGTGGCTAATGCTCTCTTGTCCTGTTGCAGAGCTCACAGTGACTAATGCTCTCTTGTCCTGCTGCAGAGTTCACCCTGGCCAGGACCCTTGTGCTGCAGAGCTCGCAGTGGCTAATGCTCTCTTGTCCTGCTGCAGAGCTCACAGTGGCTAATGCTCTCTTGTCCTGCTGCAGAGCTCACAGTGGCTAATGCTCTCTTGTCCTGCTGCAGAGTTCACCCTGGCCAGGACCCCTGTGCTGCAGAGCTCACAGTGGCTAATGCTCTCTTGTCCTGCTGCAGAGCTCACAGTGGCTAATGCTCTCTTGTCCTGCTGCAGAGCTCACAGTGGCTAATGCTCTCTTGTCCTGCTGCAGAGCTCACAGTGGCTAATGCTCTCTTGTCCTGCTGCAGAGCTCACAGTGGCTAATGCTCTCTTGTCCTGCTGCAGAGTTCACCCTGGCCAGGACCCCTGTGCTGCAGAGCTCACAGTGACTAATGCTCTCTTGTCCTGCTGCAGAGTTCACTCTGTCCAGGACCCTTGTGCTGCAGAGCTCACAGTGACTAATGCTCTCTTGTCCTGCTGCAGAGCTCACAGTGACTAATGCTCTCTTGTCCTGCTGCAGAGCTCACAGTGACTAATGCTCTCTTGTCCTGCTGCAGAGCTCACAGTGACTAATGCTCTCTTGTCCTGCTGCAGAGCTCACAGTGGCTAATGCTCTCTTGTCCTGCTGCAGAGCTCACAGTGACTAATGCTCTCTTGTCCTGCTGCAGAGCTCACAGTGACTAATGCTCTCTTGTCCTGCTGCAGAGTTCACTCTGTCCAGGACCCTTGTGCTGCAGAGCTCACAGTGACTAATGCTCTCTTGTCCTGCTGCAGAGCTCACAGTGGCTAATGCTCTCTTGTCCTGCTGCAGAGTTCACCCTGGCCAGGACCCCTGTGCTGCAGAGCTCACAGTGGCTAATGCTCTCTTGTCCTGCTGCAGAGCTCACAGTGGCTAATGCTCTCTTGTCCTGCTGCAGAGCTCACAGTGGCTAATGCTCTCTTGTCCTGCTGCAGAGCTCACAGTGACTAATGCTCTCTTGTCCTGCTGCAGAGTTCACAGTGGCTAATGCTCTCTTGTCCTGCTGCAGAGCTCACAGTGGCTAATGCTCTCTTGTCCTGCTGCAGAGCTCACAGTGGCTAATGCTCTCTTGTCCTGCTGCAGAGCTCACAGTGGCTAATGCTCTCTTGTCCTGCTGCAGAGCTCACAGTGGCTAATGCTCTCTTGTCCGGCTGCAGAGCTCACAGTGGCTAATGCTCTCTTGTCCTGCTGCAGAGCTCGCAGTGGCTAATGCTCTCTTGTCCTGCTGCAGAGTTCACAGTGGCTAATGCTCTCTTGTCCTGCTGCAGAGTTCACTCTGTCCAGGACCCTTGTGCTGCAGAGCTCACAGTGACTAATGCTCTCTTGTCCTGCTGCAGAGCTCACAGTGACTAATGCTCTCTTGTCCTGCTGCAGAGCTCACAGTGACTAATGCTCTCTTGTCCTGCTGCAGAGCTCACAGTGACTAATGCTCTCTTGTCCTGCTGCAGAGTTCACTCTGTCCAGGACCCTTGTGCTGCAGAGCTCACAGTGACTAATGCTCTCTTGTCCTGCTGCAGAGCTCACAGTGGCTAATGCTCTCTTGTCCTGCTGCAGAGCTCACATTGGCTAATGCTCTCTTGTCCTGCTGCAGAGCTCACAGTGACTAATGCTCTCTTGTCCTGCTGCAGAGCTCACAGTGACTAATGCTCTCTTGTCCTGCTGCAGAGCTCACAGTGACTAATGCTCTCTTGTCCTGCTGCAGAGTTCACTCTGTCCAGGACCCTTGTGCTGCAGAGCTCACAGTGACTAATGCTCTCTTGTCCTGCTGCAGAGCTCACAGTGGCTAATGCTCTCTTGTCCTGCTGCAGAGTTCACCCTGGCCAGGACCCCTGTGCTGCAGAGCTCACAGTGGCTAATGCTCTCTTGTCCTGCTGCAGAGCTCACAGTGGCTAATGCTCTCTTGTCCGGCTGCAGAGCTCACAGTGGCTAATGCTCTCTTGTCCTGCCGCAGAGCTCACAGTGGCTAATGTTCTCTTGTCCTGCTGCAGAGCTCACAGTGGCTAATGCTCTCTTGTCCTGCTGCAGAGCTCACAGTGGCTAATGCTCTCTTGTCCTGCTGCAGAGCTCACAGTGGCTAATGCTCTCTTGTCCTGCTGCAGAGCTCACAGTGGCTAATGCTCTCTTGTCCTGCTGCAGAGTTCACCCTGGCCAGGACCCCTGTGCTGCAGAGCTCACAGTGACTAATGCTCTCTTGTCCTGCTGCAGAGTTCACTCTGTCCAGGACCCTTGTGCTGCAGAGCTCACAGTGACTAATGCTCTCTTGTCCTGCTGCAGAGCTCACAGTGACTAATGCTCTCTTGTCCTGCTGCAGAGCTCACAGTGACTAATGCTCTCTTGTCCTGCTGCAGAGCTCACAGTGACTAATGCTCTCTTGTCCTGCTGCAGAGCTCACAGTGACTAATGCTCTCTTGTCCTGCTGCAGAGCTCACAGTGACTAATGCTCTCTTGTCCTGCTGCAGAGTTCACCCTGGCCAGGACCCCTGTGCTGCAGAGCTCACAGTGACTAATGCTCTCTTGTCCTGCTGCAGAGTTCACTCTGTCCAGGACCCTTGTGCTGCAGAGCTCACAGTGACTAATGCTCTCTTGTCCTGCTGCAGAGCTCACAGTGACTAATGCTCTCTTGTCCTGCTGCAGAGCTCACAGTGGCTAATGCTCTCTTGTCCTGCTGCAGAGTTCACCCTGGCCAGGACCCCTGTGCTGCAGAGCTCACAGTGGCTAATGCTCTCTTGTCCTGCTGCAGAGCTCACAGTGGCTAATGCGCTCTTGTCCTGCTGCAGAGCTCACAGTGGCTAATGTTCTCTTGTCCTGCTGCAGAGCTCACAGTGGCTAATGCTCTCTTGTCCTGCTGCAGAGCTCACAGTGGCTAATGCTCTCTTGTCCTGCTGCAGAGCTCACAGTGGCTAATGCTCTCTTGTCCTGCTGCAGAGCTCACAGTGGCTAATGCTCTCTTGTCCTGCTGCAGAGCTCACAGTGGCTAATGCTCTCTTGTCCTGCTGCAGAGCTCACAGTGGCTAATGCTCTCTTGTCCTGCTGCAGAGCTCACAGTGGCTAATGCTCTCTTGTCCTGCTGCAGAGCTCACAGTGGCTAATGCTCTCTTGTCCTGCTGCAGAGCTCACAGTGGCTAATGCTCTCTTGTCCGGCTGCAGAGCTCACAGTGGCTAATGCTCTCTTGTCCTGCTGCAGAGCTCACAGTGGCTAATGCTCTCTTGTCCTGCTGCAGAGTTCACAGTGGCTAATGCTCTCTTGTCCTGCTGCAGAGTTCACAGTGGCTAATGCTCTCTTGTCCTGCTGCAGAGTTCACAGTGGCTAATGCTCTCTTGTCCTGCTGCAGAGCTCACAGTGGCTAATGCTCTCTTGTCCTGCTGCAGAGCTCACAGTGACTAATGCTCTCTTGTCCTGCTGCAGAGCTCACAGTGGCTAATGCTCTCTTGTCCTGCTGCAGAGCTCACAGTGGCTAATGCTCTCTTGTCCTGCTGCAGAGCTCACAGTGGCTAATGCTCTCTTGTCCTGCTGCAGAGCTCACAGTGGCTAATGCTCTCTTGTCCTGCTGCAGAGCTCACAGTGGCTAATGCTCTCTTGTCCTGCTGCAGAGTTCACCCTGGCCAGGACCCCTGTGCTGCAGAGCTCACAGTGACTAATGCTCTCTTGTCCTGCTGCAGAGTTCACTCTGTCCAGGACCCTTGTGCTGCAGAGCTCACAGTGACTAATGCTCTCTTGTCCTGCTGCAGAGCTCACAGTGACTAATGCTCTCTTGTCCTGCTGCAGAGCTCACAGTGACTAATGCTCTCTTGTCCTGCTGCAGAGCTCACAGTGACTAATGCTCTCTTGTCCTGCTGCAGAGTTCACTCTGTCCAGGACCCTTGTGCTGCAGAGCTCACAGTGACTAATGCTCTCTTGTCCTGCTGCAGAGCTCACAGTGGCTAATGCTCTCTTGTCCTGCTGCAGAGTTCACCCTGGCCAGGACCCCTGTGCTGCAGAGCTCACAGTGGCTAATGCTCTCTTGTCCTGCTGCAGAGCTCACAGTGGCTAATGCTCTCTTGTCCGGCTGCAGAGCTCACAGTGGCTAATGCTCTCTTGTCCTGCTGCAGAGCTCACAGTGGCTAATGTTCTCTTGTCCTGCTGCAGAGCTCACAGTGGCTAATGCTCTCTTGTCCTGCTGCAGAGCTCACAGTGGCTAATGCTCTCTTGTCCTGCTGCAGAGCTCACAGTGGCTAATGCTCTCTTGTCCTGCTGCAGAGCTCACAGTGGCTAATGCTCTCTTGTCCTGCTGCAGAGCTCACAGTGGCTAATGCTCTCTTGTCCTGCTGCAGAGCTCACAGTGGCTAATGCTCTCTTGTCCTGCTGCAGAGCTCACAGTGGCTAATGCTCTCTTGTCCGGCTGCAGAGCTCACAGTGGCTAATGCTCTCTTGTCCTGCTGCAGAGCTCACAGTGGCTAATGCTCTCTTGTCCTGCTGCAGAGCTCACAGTGGCTAATGCTCTCTTGTCCTGCTGCAGAGCTCACAGTGGCTAATGCTCTCTTGTCCGGCTGCAGAGCTCACAGTGGCTAATGCTCTCTTGTCCTGCTGCAGAGCTCACAGTGGCTAATGCTCTCTTGTCCTGCTGCAGAGCTCACAGTGGCTAATGCTCTCTTGTCCTGCTGCAGAGCTCACAGTGGCTAATGCTCTCTTGTCCTGCTGCAGAGCTCACAGTGGCTAATGCTCTCTTGTCCTGCTGCAGAGCTCACAGTGGCTAATGCTCTCTTGTCCTGCTGCAGAGCTCGCAGTGGCTAATGCTCTCTTGTCCTGCTGCAGAGCTCACAGTGGCTAATGCTCTCTTGTCCTGCTGCAGAGCTCACAGTGGCTAATGCTCTCTTGTCCTGCTGCAGAGCTCACAGTGGCTAATGCTCTCTTGTCCTGCTGCAGAGTTCACCCTGGCCAGGACCCCTGTGCTGCAGAGCTCACAGTGACTAATGCTCTCTTGTCCTGCTGCAGAGTTCACTCTGTCCAGGACCCTTGTGCTGCAGAGCTCACAGTGACTAATGCTCTCTTGTCCTGCTGCAGAGCTCACAGTGGCTAATGCTCTCTTGTCCTGCTGCAGAGCTCACAGTGGCTAATGCTCTCTTGTCCTGCTGCAGAGTTCACCCTGGCCAGGACCCCTGTGCTGCAGAGCTCACAGTGACTAATGCTCTCTTGTCCTGCTGCAGAGTTCACTCTGTCCAGGACCCTTGTGCTGCAGAGCTCACAGTGACTAATGCTCTCTTGTCCTGCTGCAGAGCTCACAGTGGCTAATGCTCTCTTGTCCTGCTGCAGAGCTCACAGTGGCTAATGCTCTCTTGTCCTGCTGCAGAGCTCACAGTGACTAATGCTCTCTTGTCCTGCTGCAGAGCTCACAGTGACTAATGCTCTCTTGTCCTGCTGCAGAGCTCACAGTGACTAATGCTCTCTTGTCCTGCTGCAGAGTTCACCCTGGCCAGGACCCCTGTGCTGCAGAGCTCACAGTGACTAATGCTCTCTTGTCCTGCTGCAGAGCTCACAGTGGCTAATGCTCTCTTGTCCTGCTGCAGAGCTCACAGTGGCTAATGCTCTCTTGTCCTGCTGCAGAGTTCACCCTGGCCAGGACCCCTGTGCTGCAGAGCTCACAGTGACTAATGCTCTCTTGTCCTGCTGCAGAGTTCACAGTGGCTAATGCTCTCTTGTCCTGCTGCAGAGTTCACAGTGGCTAATGCTCTCTTGTCCTGCTGCAGAGCTCACAGTGGCTAATGCTCTCTTGTCCTGCTGCAGAGTTCACAGTGGCTAATGCTCTCTTGTCCTGCTGCAGAGTTCACAGTGGCTAATGCTCTCTTGTCCTGCTGCAGAGCTCACAGTGGCTAATGCTCTCTTGTCCTGCTGCAGAGCTCACAGTGGCTAATGCTCTCTTGTCCTGCTGCAGAGTTCACAGTGGCTAATGCTCTCTTGTCCGGCTGCAGAGCTCACAGTGGCTAATGCTCTCTTGTCCTGCTGCAGAGCTCACAGTGGCTAATGCTCTCTTGTCCTGCTGCAGAGTTCACAGTGGCTAATGCTCTCTTGTCCGGCTGCAGAGCTCACAGTGGCTAATGCTCTCTTGTCCTGCTGCAGAGTTCACTCTGTCCAGGACCCTTGTGCTGCAGAGCTCGCAGTGGCTAATGCTCTCTTGTCCTGCTGCAGAGTTCACAGTGGCTAATGCTCTCTTGTCCTGCTGCAGAGCTCACAGTGGCTAATGCTCTCTTGTCCTGCTGCAGAGCTCACAGTGGCTAATGCTCTCTTGTCCTGTTGCAGAGCTCACAGTGGCTAATGCTCTCTTGTCCTGCTGCAGAGTTCACCCTGGCCAGGACCCCTGTGCTGCAGAGCTCACAGTGGCTAATGCTCTCTTGTCCTGCTGCAGAGTTCACCCTGGCCAGGACCCTTGTGCTGCAGAGCTCACAGTGACTAATGCTCTCTTGTCCTGCTGCAGAGTTCACTCTGTCCCGGACCCTTGTGCTGCAGAGCTCACAGTGGCTAATGCTCTCTTGTCCTGCTGCAGAGCTCACAGTGGCTTGGGCACGCTTGGGCTACTGTGACGAGTGTTGTCCTGCTCTGCTGCTTTCCTGGGCTTCTACGAAGCTAACTGTGTCCGTTGCTTTCCTGGTCTTCTGTAGAGCTCACACTGTCCGTTGCTTTCCTGGTCTTCCGCAGAGCTCATGTTGGCCATTGCTTTCCTGGTCTTTGCAGAGCTCGCGCTGTCAGTTGGGTTCCTGGTCTGCAGAGCGCATGCTGTCCATTGCTTTCTTGGTCTTCTCTGGAGCCCAAGCTGGCATTTGCTTTCTTGGCTGCTGCAGAGCTCACGCTGGCCATTGCTTTCCTGGTCTTCTGCAGAATTCACTTTGCCCATGGCTGTCCTGGTCTTCTGCAGCGCTCACACTGGCCCTTGCTTATCCCTCTCTTCCTCACAGCTCACGTTTGCCGTTGCTTTCCTGATCTTCTGAAAAGCTCACATTGGCCGTTGCTTTCTTGGTCTTCTGCAGAGCTCACGTTGGCCATTGCTTTCCTCATCTTCTGCAGAGCTCACGCTGTTAGTTGCTTTCCTAGTTTATGCAGAGCTCTAACGCTGTCCGTTGCTTTCCTGGTCTTATGCAGAGCTCTAACGCTGTCCATTGCTTTCCTTGTCTTCTGCAGAGCTCACAGTCGGTTGCTTTCCTAGTTTTATGCAGAGCTCTAACGCTGTCCTTTGTTTTCCTGGTCTTCTGCAGAGCTCTAACGCTGTCCGTTGCTTTCCTGGTCTTATGCAGAGCTCTAATGCTGTCCATTGCTTTCCCTCTCTTCCTCAGAGCTCACGCTGTCCATTGTTTTCCTGGTCTTCTGCAGAGCTCACATTGGCCATTGCTTTCCTGGTCATCTGCAGAGCTCATGTTGGCCATGGCTGTCCTGGTCATCTGCAGAGCCCAAGCTGTCCGTTGCTTTCCTCATCTTCTGCAGAGCTCACGCTGTTAGTTGCTTTCCTAGTTTATGCAGAGCTCTAACGCTGTCCATTGCTTTCCTTGTCTTCTGCAGAGCTCACGTTGGTGCTCTACTCATGCTGTAGAACTCAAGCTACGCTCTGCTGTGTTGGGTAGCTCAGCCGAGCAGCACTTTCCTGCTGTACTGCAAAGTTTAGACCTCGCGTACATATGCCCTTCAGTACCATTGCACATCTGGCTTCAGTCTATGCGGAGCATTATTTTCTGAAAACGATTTTGACTGGATAGTTTTAAGTCACTAGGACCCATGTCTCCAATCCTGGGCTTTAGTTGAACAACTTAATGTATTGTGTTAATTCTTCTAGGCTCCATTGTAAGGAACAAGGATTTCATGGGGTAGACTGCAGCAGAAAAGCTTGGGCCTAGAAATGTGCCAGGTTTTTAGCAGGAAGCACCTGGTCTGCCTCATATTCAGCTCAAACGATTTGCCTTGTTCTTACAGTTTGGCACCAGCAACCTTGAGTTAGTTGGTGCCCAGCTTGGGATAGCAGGAATTTTGTATGCACCGATTTTACTGCTTCTCATTCCTATGTCTAAAATTGTAACTTTTTTTTACCAGACACCTCTTTAGTGAGAGCTTCAAATCTTTGATTTTTGAAGACCATGCCTCCTCATCTTTGATGTATATTTGGCTTTACAAACGCCATTACTCAATAGAGCTAGTGCTCTAACCTGCAGACGACTTCTGATGTTTTTTAATTTTGGATTTTGCACATGTAGGAATTACCTGACCAGTAGATTTCACATTTAACATGGAACTTGGCCCAACATCTACCTATAGGTCGGCCTCAAAGAGCCGAGCCCATGAACAAATGATCGTCTACCTCTTCAGCCTCCCTTTCTCAACCTGGCAATCCCACCCGGGGATGATTAGTTGCCCTGTGGACCACCCATCCTCTTTCCAAGGCTATCACTTGGAGAGTGGCAGGTGGTATCCAGATGACCCGCGAGTGCATCTCCATCCATGATGCTTCGCATTCTGATCCTGCACGAGCGGTCTGATCCTGCACGAGCGGTGGTCTGATCCTGCACGAGCGGTGGTCTGATCCTGCACGAGCGGTGGTCTGATCCTGCACGAGCGGTGGTCTGATCCTGCACGAGCGGTGGTCTGATCCTGCACGAGCGGTGGTCTGATCCTGCACGAGCGGTGGTCTGATCCTGCACGAGCGGTGGTCTGATCCTGCACGAGCGGTGGTCTGATCCTACTAGAGCATTGCTTACCTCATGCACTGGCAGGCCCATCCAGATGAAATGCAACCGCTGATCGGGGTTGCTGCCTCGCGATCATCACTCGCGCCTCCTGTTACGAGAAGCCGCTATTAATAAACACCGCTCCAGCCAAATTGGGTCGTCTTTCTTCCCCTCCATCCTTTTTCTTCCCCCCTCGCTCTCTTCCCCTGTCCCCGAGCTGACTTAATGAAGCCAAGTTTGCAAATGAAACATCATTTCAAAGACAAGCGCCTTGTCAGAAGGTCTGGAGATGATGCATGCCCGCTCCCGCTCGTTAGCAGCTGTCTCTTTAATTACTGCAGATGCTAACGAGATGCTAACAACATATGGTGACAGGGAGAGCATTTGCTCTTTGCACCAAAGTACAGTTTATTTATTTTTAAAAATGGGAAGAGGTGGGAAAAATTGACCAGGAAAAAGGCCCCCCCGTCCTCATTTCAATTTTTACTTTACATGAAAATGCAGACTTCTGTATAGGGTTCGCTCCCTAGGCAAAAGTATCAAGTAAGTGGATAAATATAATCGGATGTAACCAGACATGGATCCTCGGACAATAACCTGAAAAGGCTGGTTAAGAATAGCGGGTAATTAATTATTTTCTCTTTTATTAAAAATGCGTCCTAAAATTGATTTAAAATATGTCTTCAGTCCGAACTGCTTTTCTTTTCTGCACAAGAAAGAATGTCGTACCTTTGTGATCTAATCGTAATCTATACTCTGCCCTGTAAATGTTGCCTCCTCACGTTTAGAGCTGGTAGATTTCCTTTGGGAAAAAGCTTGTTTTCTTAATTTTCAATCATCCAGTGGACTTTAATTTTATTGTGACGGGTTTTCCAGTGATGAAGGGACAATGAACAAAACTTGATCCCATTGTCATTGACTAGATGTTATTCTTCTGTTTTCACATAGGTACTTAAATTGCACAATCTCCAAATTATAAACAGGATAATCTGGGAATTTAAATATCCCAAATGTTGTCTTTTTCAGAACACATGATCACCTTTTTTTCAAAATTTACCATGACTGGTAACCCCAAATGCAAAGTGTCAGTTGAACTTTGAACCTTCTAGGTACTGCACACTGTCAAAGGTTCTGCGCTCCCACACTAACTCGTCCAGCGCCCTCCACTGGTCCGTCAACAAAGTAATCTCTTTCCGTGTACGTCATTAACCACAGTACTCAAAAAGAGCGCAAGCCAACTCTAAACTCATCAGAACCACCCCTATGTTGAGAATTAGCCAATCTCCTAGCACATTTTCTTTATGGTACAACCCCAACCTTACTAAGTGTAAAAGTGTTTTGTCACGTGACCCTGGTATTCTGTGGCTAAAAGTCAAGTCTTTTAAGCACTCACTCGAGAAAGTCAAGTGTTCAGTCAAAGCAGCTTTGTTACTCATCCCCACCTCACCTCTGATGTTCATTCATAGGAATCCGGGTCCACAGCCACCCAGAGGCCAACTTCATCCATCCAAGGCATGATTGCAAACCAACCTCTCAAATGACAACTAGTCAAGAGCCCCCAGCCTACAGTAGCTGCACAGTGGCTTGTGCCCTCCACCCCACCGCCCTTCAAAGAAAGATGACATGAATTTACATATTTCTTTCAAGATAAAGTTTGTAGGATTGGAGGTTGTAACAAGCATCTCCCACACACTCTTAGATCATGTTCAGCAAACAAATTCAAAGTGTCTTCCTTCTCCTATTGTGCAATATTTGCTGTAATCGCTCAGAATTGCATCATGTGATCAGCCAATCACAAAAGACACACCTATCCTCCAGAGGCAAATAAGACCATAGGAAATGTATCATTGTACACAACTCCTCTTGTCAAATGTGTATACAAAAACAGGTCAAACGAAGGAGGAAAGGCAAACCAGAGAACATATACTAGCATATGAACCTGTAGATTTGCCAACTCAACCAGAACACTTGTTAAGCTCTCGAAGAAACTATTCATGAAGTTAAACTTAGTCGTCCGCTGTGTCACAGCCTCTGCTTCATTATACTCCATGGTTGCTGGTCAGTTTTTCAGAGCAGCACATCCTGAATTAAGTCCTCCATTGAAAACTCTTTCACAGATTTCCAAAGTCTTAAAATGGTCTGTGACCAAGAAATCTATCAAGTAGTAAATCCTTTTAACCCTCAGAAAGAATCCGGTCAAAAGCCAAATGTATTCTCTGGACAAACCTTGAACAAAAACATTTTCAGCTGCTCGCAGAACGAAAACATGTGGACCCAAGACTCTGTTCTTTGTTGGAAGTTGAACTTTTCTCATTGCCCAACAATCCCCTGTGGTGCATTTGTTCAAGAATACCGGCTTTGAAGATTAACATCTGTTTCTGGGAGAATTCGGCTTGCGTCAAGTAAGCTACCACAGCAGTTATGTAGTATGGATATCAATTGCCCATCTCTAAATGTACCGCCACGCAGGCATAATATTTTGAGACTCTTCGTGCCAACAAGATCACCAAACATCCTCTAGAGCTTGTAGGAGGTCAATAGACCGGTGGCCGGACTGGCACTTGCTTTTTTCCTTTCGCCTTGTAAGTGTATCGTGCAGGATTTATAATCATTGTTTCTCGATCTCTGGTTTGTTGGGTCCTTAAATCAAGGGGCGTGCAGACTCACACCACTTCATTTTTCTTGCGCGTGTACTCTGTATCTTTACAAAAATATGGCGGGCGCTTCCCACTCAGAAGAGTTGATTGTGTGCACCAGCCGCCTATAGAGGCCATGCTGACCTAATAATAGATGACCCCTAAGTACTTACCTTCAAAATGGATACCAGCGTTATCTTTACACTGCCCTCCCTAGTTATAGCATAGCCGGTCATAACAGACCTGTGACCTTCAGTCTTCAGCACCCTAAACCATATACTTATCGGCTCATGCCTGTATTTCTGCATACAAATCTGTGGTGTCCAAGGTAGATTCAGGAGGGGCAGCATCACGCCACATTTCTAGGATAATCACTGCCTAAAAAAAGTGCAATTTAGAATCAAAAATTGTAAATGTATCTTATATGGATCTTTTGAAAACCTAGCAGGGATCCAGCCTGCCTGGACCTGTGTTCGATACCCCTGATTTAGGTAGCATCAAACTTATTGGTCTGATGCGATAAAAAAAAAATAATAATAATTATAAGTCTTGGTGTTTGAACAATGCTTCCAATATTAAGTGTATCACGAGAGTCCGAATTGGATAACATTTTTACTTTTTTGATAGTGTTTATTACTTGTTCATTGGCATTTGATGCTAATGGAGATTGGGAGGGGATGTGTTGAGCGATGAACCGTTTTTGAAAGACTGAATCCATCAGGTTGCGAGGGATGTGCATGGTGGAAAAATAAGTCATAAACTCTAAAGGCTGTTGGTAAATAAATGTTTCTCTTACAAAGTATGAGACTTCAGGGCCTTGTGTTTGTTTACACTCAAGGCTCAGAATGCTGGTTAATTTTCAGATCAGCAGTTGAGTTGACCAAGAAATACATTGTACAGCGTGAATCTATTCAAGATTCACATGCATTTCTTCCATTTACTGCTCAGCTCCAGAAAAATTCTTCAAAAGATTTGTGGGCGTTTCTCATAGGCAGAGCTAATATTATGCACTATGACACAGACTGCAGGCCCATAATCCCTCAGTGCATGTCTGCCATCTTTAGATTCTTTTTGCCGACATGGGTTTGGACCGGAGACAGATTAACGAGTTGAGTCCTGGTTATAAAATGTACACTACATACCCCCAAACAAACCTTATCTGCCTCTGCTTATTTTTTATCAGTCTACCACATTGCATCCAGCTTGTGAACTGCTACCGAAGTCACTGATTTGCCAATACAGTGTTAGTTGTCTGCCAGAGGTGTAGGGAGATTTGCAGAATAAATTAGCCTTGGCCAAACTTGCAGTTGACCTCTGTGTTCCTGCTTCTTCAGGCTCATTTCTTCCTTTCAGAATTAGATTGTGTAATTTTCTTGCATTTTGTGATGTGTGATTATGAATGAGCATTGACTTTTGCTGTATTCTCTGGATCTGCTAACACACAAAACCTTTGACTCCATTGACCTGTTACTTCTTACTCTTTCGCCAGGAGTGTGCCGGCGAGCCCCTGTTTATGCTGTACTGCGCCATCAAGCAGCAGATGGAGAAGGGACCCATTGACGCCATTACCGGCGAGGCCCGCTACTCCCTCAGCGAAGACAAGCTGATCCGGCAGCAAATTGACTACAAAATGCTGGTTAGTGCAAGAGAGCCTCGCAAGAGGAGGGCTTGATACCTTAATCAGGGCCGTTGAGTGCAGCTTTTTAAACAAAGTGCTGAGGTGCTTAAGCAGAGAGCAGTGTGTTTTTCATTTGTGTCTCTCTCTCTTTCTTTCTCTCCCTATCTGTCGTACCAAACACTAATCTGCCCTGCTCACTTAATGGATTGAAGAAACCTTGCCTTGACGAAGTCGCGCTCAGCGACGAGCCATGTTGCCGTTCACCTCAAGTAAGTTCATTCGCAGCACCTTTTGCTCCTGCACACAATTTAAACAACCAAGCCCGTTGACTTAGCGCTAGTCCTTTTCCCGACTGGTTGAGAGTGAACTCTTCGAAGATATTGTTGTGGCTGGTTTCTTCAATCCATTTTGTGCACCAAAATTGGCTGAGTTGCCTAGGCCTTTTGTCTCCTGGTTGTACGCATGCGCATCTCTGCTTTACCCCCTTGGCATGGATAGGTTGATAACTCTTTTGTGAATGCTCATGTTTAACATACTTCTAGTTGAGGATCAAAAAGCCGTAGTTCTGTGCATGTGTAATGCAATTTGACTATTAATCACAAAGCAAGACATTGCTCTAACCATACTACAAATATTCTTAATTTTTTATTTTTTAGAATTGCAGATATTCATTCACTACAATGCAGAGTTTGCATTGTAGTGAAAATTGAGCATTTGCAATGTCCAAATAAATTGGATTTCTGAATATGTAGTTGGTAATTTTGCTTCTGGATCCTACAGATTCCATATTTTTTTTAATCTGAGCAATTAGAAATTTGAATATTTCACCATTCCTGTAATTGTGGTTTCTTTGCTTCTAGCTCCAACACATTTTTTTATTGAGATCTCCAACTCCTTGGGTTGCCTCGCAACATCGACCGTTTAACAAAACCTGTTAAGTTGAGTCTGGTGTGAAAAATTAGTGAAGACTTGGAGCTCAATGTAGGGTTCCTTATTTACGTTTTAGGAATATTCTGTTTTAGGTTGTGTTCCTCAAATACAAATATTCATCATTGTACTGAAGCAAAATAATTATTTGTGAGCGAGAACATTCATACCTAATTGCATTAATTTCCCGGTTTATGTCACATCGTGGCCTATTGAATTTTTTTGTACATTGGTTTAAAACCGTTTCAAAGTCACTGGGTACTGCTTTCGCCTCGGTGCCAGACCGCAATAATGTCTTCAAATATATTCACGGTGTTAGCAAAGCAGGTAGAGATGTTGCAGTCCATCCAACAGACCCTCCTTGTAGTCATCCATGACCGTACTTGCATCTGGACTATCACTCATGGTCGCGTTATATTCTAATTGAAATTGTGTGCTGCAAACATCCAAAGTATAATGTGTGGTATGCACTTATTGGCATATCCCAAAATTCTGTGTGTAGCATTTTCCCTATCCGTTATTGGTGCAAAATCATTATCAGCCCCTTTTCACAAATAAAAAAACCAAAGGGTATGATGGACGGAGCGTTGACAATATAAACACTCGCCCCCAGTTAACTGATCTGGGTTTAATCCATCACCGTTCTTTAGCTCACTCCGCCACCCCAGTTCAGACATGGCCATATGCAAATCAGTCTGACCCTGTGCCTCATGGGAACAGTCCAGCCCGAATTGCCAAGCCATGTCTTCCCTGGACCGGAATCAAGCTTCCTAGGACCGGTTTCTTATCACAAATAGCAATTCTTTATTTCTGTTAAGTAATTAATTTTGTTTAGGAACCATTGAGAACAAAGTGTCTGCCAGTATGTATTTTAAGCATAGGCAAGTCACAGAATGTGGAGGGGAAAGTGGGCAAGTGTGCAGAGGCTCAGTAGTCCAGTAGACTTAATCATGTCACCAAAGGAATGGGTTTTAAGATGGATTTTAAGATGGATTTAAGTAAGGAAATTTTATTGTGTTAAAGGAAGTGAGTTTAAGGCAGGGATTATAATATTAAAATGGTCTAGAGGTAAAGACTTTCAGATGGACTTGTGGGAAGGATTTTAAGATGGTACTAAAGGAAAATAATTTAAGATTGGGAAAGGGGAAAATTTGATTGTGTTCATGAAATGATTGTAAGATTGCATTAAAGGGAAGGATTGTAATATGCGGTTAGTGTAAGTTTCAATGTAGTGCTAAAGGAAGGAATTTAGAAAGAGTTGGATGGAAAGATTTTAAGCTGGCTATGGTAAGAAATGTTAAAGTGAGAAGAAAGCGATAGACTTTAAGATGATGGAGTAGGGATATATTTTAAGGTAGTGCAAAAGTAATAGATTTTATGACGCAGTGTAAGTGAAAGATTGGGACCAGATAAGCCATGGGCAGGAAAAGATTCTTTCATCAACTTAATAAGGAAAGAGAATGAAAGTGGATGGGACATTTAATGGGTCCTAAAGAGAAGAGGAGGGTTGGCCTGTTGGTGAACCTAAAATACCATTCCTGGTATGAAAAAAAGCAATCTCTGATGAAGATTTTTCCATAACCCCGGGCAAAATATTCTCTGCTCCAGGCAAGACCTCTCACTACTCTTCCCCCTTCTTACCAAGAGTGGGCCATAGTGAATGTTTCAGGGGCAATCTGATGCCGCCTTTTGGATGCTGTCGTTTGCTGATTGGCCATGATGTTATACTTACCCACAAATAGAATAGTGCTTGTACCACGAGGAAGGCAATGTGAAAGGGTTGTATCAACATTTAGTGTACCGCTGGTTCCTCCTTTAATTTTTTATCATGATGTAATATTTATCTAAGCGTTAACTGAAGGGATGGAAAACTTGGCTTGCATCACAAGGTTTGGTGGAGGGATGAGTCCTTTGAACTTAAGTCTGGCATAACATAAAGAGGTGACTCGCCAGCATAGCATAGCTCAGTTCTTTGAATAAAGACGTAATCTCTCTCCTCAGGAGTTTGGTTTGGACATGATTTGTAATCGCTGTTCTTTGATGGAATTCTTGTTTGAGGTGGGACTCCATGGCTACCTATCCCAGTACAGTCAACGTTTGGTTGAGCTAATACTTAGTGGGTTCAAAGTATCGTCCGCACAATATGTTCGCAAGACTACGTACTCTATGGGATACGTTTGATCTAAAGAGGTATAAGGAGACTTGAGGTATGGCATCGGCCAGCGCATCGGATCTGTGGTACGCTGTGTTGCGATTCCCCCCCATCTAAAATGTTCTTTCCAAGCTAAAATGCTGCATCACGAACGCATCACATTTTTTTTTACAGTGCTGTCATGCACAATATGTTGGGTACCATTATTTTGTATTACCATAACGTTTGGTTTTTAAGGCAATCCTATTTTCAGACTACTCAGTTTTTAGGAAGTCGTATCCAATTGGGGCTCCATTGCTGATACATGGATATTTTGAACTGTGGTAAAATTAATTTGCTGCCAGTTCACATCCATCACCGGTCAGAGGTAACCCCAAAGCACAAACCAGCAGTTCTGCTTTGGATGACATAAAAGCAAACAAATGAAGGGAATTTTGTGATCTTTGGACCTGCGTGCGTAGTGTTTACCGAATTTTCAGTGAGACAGCATTGAAAAGCTTCGGTCTTTTATTCGGTCACTAACTTTGGTCTCAACAAAGACACAAAGATTTGTAAAAGACAGCGACATTTTAGAATTTTTTTTCTACCATGAAAGATGGACCTTGTAATGGTGGAGTTGAGTTGGGCAACACAGAGGCACTGAGGTGTACTTTCCATTTTATACATTTTTGACATCTTTGAATTTTCTACACTTTTGGAGAAGTTTTGACATTTTATTTCTAGTGTTTGTATTTATTTTAAATGTCTAGTATTCTGGTTTTTGTTTTTGCCCCCCCAACTTCACTTTATTTTTCTGGAGTTCAGTAGAAAAAATAGCTACTGACGAAGAAACAAATGCATGTTCTGTTTGCCGTATAGCCAGGGCCACCGGAATTATGCGTCCGAAGAGGGCCAAATAATGCGGCAGGGTTGAGTAAATTGTCGAGGGGAAAAAAAGCTCATTATGCGGCACATTTTTTAATAGTATTACTTCATTATTTTGTCATGTTTAAACTTGGTAACACTGGGTATTTGCTGCACCTCGTTGGCACCAGTTTATCACTCAAACATAGCAAAAACCAACAGAAAGGTGACCACTACAGCTTTGCAAAAAGCCTTCCACTGGATGGCAACATGTGCCGCTGCTTTTTCAGTAACTTTTGAACCATTGGTGCTAGAAACAATTGTTTTTGTTAAAATCTTCAGATTATGCCGCAGATGATGGATTGTTTCAAATCCTTGACTATGCAAAAATCGCCATGGCCGCACAATCGCATATTTCCAATGGCCCTGCATATAACTTCCCTACACCTGGTGTGAATTTTATTCGTATGGCGAAGCAATCCACCTTTCTGAAGTCTTACGACTTAGCAGCCATCGTGGAACAAATTTTCTCCTGGGTCTTTTTGTCAGGGCCTGCTCGCCCCTGCAATTTGCAGAAAAAAATCTGCTCTCTACGGTTGTTATAGTGCAGGTCTTTGAAAGTATGCACATGTTTATCCACAATGGAGAATGTGTATTAGAGGCAAATGCAAATGCAGAACTTGAATCTGAGAATATCCTGAGGGCAGCCTTTGTTTACGTTTCTTCCTGGTCCTCTTATGGCATGGCTGTCATTTCATTTTGAATTGTAGTTGATATTTGCCAGTAGGTATGACAACAAAGATGTTTTTTCACCTGACGGGGGCTTTTCAGAGTCATGGAACTTTTACCGGATTGGAATACGCGGAGTTGTCTCGGAGGATGTCTGTAGTCCTTAGTTTTCTTCATGAGCTTTGGAGAATTTGATTGGATTGAGCCAGATACCAGTGTGAAGGTTTTCAAATATTGTGCCAAGACTGGTTCACTATGGGCAAATGTTTGCTACAAAGAGCAGCAACAGGGTTCTGCATTAATCTTTAATGTTGGGTGCCGCCTCCTATTTGTTTGACTTTTGATTAAATGTGCGATGCCTCCTGTTGCTGAGAAGCGAGCACTCCCTTCCAGCCACTGTTTTTCTATTCCTCTCCAAAAGATATGAGAATTTCACTGACGGTAAACAGCTCAAGCGAAACACAACATGGGCCATGAACATGTGTCTATACTGAGGAACCTCAGAGGGCATGGGATGCACACAGAGCATCTTCAACTTCCGATGTGGAGGTTTCAACATGCAAGAATTTCACACCGGTCTATGTAGGTCTGATATGAAAGGCGTGTATAGAAATTGTTTCGAGAAGGGTTCAGCTCTACAATGTTTTTCTCTTTGTACCCTTGGTTCGTATTAAGTCCTGTTTCGCCTCATCATACTGGGCTTGCCAGTGAGGCTAGGGAAATGGTGTATTGCCTCCAGCCTGGATTCTGCCTTTAGAGAGATTCAATATCCACTTAAGCGACAATACATGGGTCTGCTCACCCGCTCCCACTTGTATTCCATTGAGAGAGGTGAAACGGTCATTTGGAAAGGAAAACCTTCTCTTTGGTCCTTTTGCTATTCAGACCTCCCAAGTTCTGCAGGTTCTCCTGTGAGATGAGCTCCAAAGTCTTTTGGACATTATGGGTCATATTCTCGAGTTCCACCAAGATGAAAAGCTGCAAGGGCATTGAGGTGTTTGTAGAAGTAAACCGGTCATGCACTAAAACCACAGTAGGCCTATGCAGACAGGGGCAAAACCTTTTACACAGAAGAGACTTTCCTAACTTTGAATTTGAGGATTGGGAATTGAAGTACGAAGTCACACCCTTCATGCACTCTCCCCTTCCGCCCTCTTGTTCAGACAGCGGAAAGACTCGGAAGCAGCAGCTAATGTGCCAAAGATCTTGGAAATCCAGCAGCTTTGAGGATATTGGGCCTGCAAACCAGATGTGGTGTAAACGCATGTGATCAGCATGAACAAAGACATGCGCTGCTCAGTTAGATAAAGAGGGTTTGGGGTCCCGGAGATATCCCTGAGCCTTTCAACTCCTCTTCCATTCCGTCCCACACACAGCCTTTGGATTGTGGTAGAACTAAAGCACTTTCTGTATGACTTGGTGCCTCCGTTTTCTGAAACGCCAGATTTTTCCTTGGAGTCTTCCTCACCAAAGAAATGTCTTCTGCTAGATGTTTTATTTTTGTATAATGACCAGGCCCTTCAGTTCTAAATGCACAGGAAGGAAGAGAAGCTTGAATACCATCCCTTGGAAGGTGAACACCATATAATAAAGAGTTGAATGCAGTGGGCACAACACAGTCCAAGAATACTGAGTAGTAACACTCAAGAACATTTGTACCAATTCAGCATCTTACTTTCAGTCTCAAATCTAGTCCAGGGCATCAGTAACTACCAAGTGGTGTTACTGGGTTATCTTCCCTTGAAATGATTGCCACTCTCGCCATGAAAAGGAGCCCTGAGGTGCACAAAGCGAGCATATGATTAGACTCTTTCTCAGCCCACCATTTTTATGAATGCTGATCACCTTCAAATTCTTCCTCTTGGTTTAGGCTCTTGGGAGCTGTTTGTCCAATCCAAATGCTGCCTGTATCCGACAAAGGGCATACCGCTTTCACTCTTAAAAGGGATTAAGTCTTCCTGGGCCTGGGGTGCCGCTTTGGTAGATCTGAATCTTTCCTGCTCTTAAATTCTCACACTGGATAAATTCCTCTTTTGAACTATCTTCACCACAGTATGTGGCACTGCACATTAACTAGCTCAGAGCTATGGCAGTGTTAGTTCCTCATCATCATTTTCACCTAGCAGGATAAATGTATATTTTCCAAGACTGGTGCTACAACTGCAAGCTATTTTAGAATTCACTTGGAGGGATTAAGCCTTTCTCACTTATGAGACCGTATTTGAGTCCGAGAGCCTGCATTGGGACAGATTTCTGTGTTAAAAAGAAAGTGGTAATTGGATTTTACTTACAAGTCGAATGGGATAATTGGCTTGTGGGCATCACCGAGGCAAAGCTAAGGTGTATATACCATCAGTAGGGATTCTGAACACCGTGTGATCCCCTATGAAAATTGATTGCGTCAAGATAGTATGGATCAGTGCTGCAAATTTTCTGCATTGCCTCCGTCATGCTCTGTGCTGCAGGATGAGCAAACTATCGAACATATGCTTTGAAATGACAACCAATTAAAGCAGCTCTCAGCATCTGGTCAGCTGGTTTTAATGTGTCCTTGTGTATTAAAAGCCTTTCTCTCCAAAACTCCCGTTTAGGTACCATGGGCAAAGCCTTGTTTACCAGTCAGTGATGTCCTCCTGGCGTTAGTCCAGGCTCAGATATTCCTGCTAGCCTTTAAAGAAAATGAGCTGGTCCCCCAGCATTCGCTTTGCAGCACTGATGATGTACTGGAGCTCTGGTTTAGATGTAAAGGCCCCCCTCTTTGTTGAATCCACTCATCAGTGCATCCTTCCATGTCTTGAATCTACTAGTCCTACTTCACTTTCTGGGTTTACCGGTCCATGCTGTCCTATCCTGTACATTCTCATGGTGGTCCTCTTACAGGACTTGCCTACATTCACCATTCATGAGCCGCTAGTCCCCCTACTCCCATGTAGACCTAATGCTCGTCCACTGGCAACGAATGACCAACGTCCTTGGCCCCCAAAGCTGTCCACCCTGAAAATAGGCCAGCCCTGTGTACTCCGCCTAACAAAAATGTAACCAGTACTTCTAACAACTTCTGCAGCATCATTCCTAGCTGATGCTGTTCAGTGGAACAACCATCTTTGAAGGTGTGCTCCTCTGTCTTCTAATTCATCAAATAAGTCCAAGTCTAAAACTTTTCTTTCAGAACATTGTGGCAGCATGCTTGAATTTCAGTAGCAAAGTAGAAAACCAAAAGAAATGATCAACTACTGCTGTATAAAATTTGGAACTCAGTTACTCTTTAGTTTGCATCTTAAATTCTACGTAAACGCCATACTAGACTTGGAAAATATTTTAGCTCCAAGAATTAAACAATGAGATCCCTTTGTCTACCTACCAACCCTACCTCTGCTCTATCGAACAGTCTACATTTATCCCGACAATAGGAACTGCCCACATTCCTTGGAGAGTCTACAATGTCTTCCCACTTATAAATGGTTCACTCTTTGAGTGGGAAGGTACTCCTATGGCATTGAGTATTATCAGGGTTGCAGTGTGTAAACTAACCCTGGGCGAAGAACTACGCTCCGTTCGCGGAGTTTGCGGAGTTTCGGCAACTCCGCGCTCCGCGGAGAACGCGAAGTTGTCGAATACTCTGCAAACTGCTGCGTAGCGTAGTTCTCGCGCGCTCAATAGCATTTTCGTGTGCGCGAGGATGCTTGTCGGTAAGATAGAGTTGCCGAACACGCAGAAACTGCAATCTGGCACAGAATAACTTGCGAACACGTTAGTAGTGACTGGAAATAAGGGGACGCGAGCGGGCGGGACAAACCTCATGGGTAACTTTGCGTGCTACACATCCTGAGCATGCAGGCAATCAATCAATCAATCAATCAGGATATTTGTATAGCGCGCTACTCACCCAGAGGGTCTCAAGGCGCTTGGGGGAGGGGGGTCCGCTACTGCTCGAACAGCCATGTCTTGAGTTGCTTCCTGAAGCAGAGGTGGTCTTGGGTCAGGCGGTGGTGGATGGGGAGGGAGTTCCAAGTCTTGGCTGCCAGGTAGGAGAAGGATCTTCCTCCCATGGCGGATCTTCGGATGCGTGGCACGGCGGCGAGGGCGTGGCTGGTCGATCGTAGCTGGAGGGTGGGAGTGCAGAAGGTCAGGCGGTTGTTGAGGTACCTGGGGCCCAGGTCGTGGAGGGCCTTGTGTGCGTGGGTGAGGAGTTGGAACGTGATTCTCTTACTGACCGGGAGCCAGTGAAGGTCTCAGGTGTCCGGAGATGTGGCTGTGTCGGGGGATGTCCAAGATGAGTCGTGCGGAGGCGTTCTGGATGTCTTAGAGTCTTTTCTGGAGTTTGGCTGTGGTTTCGGTATAGAGGGTGTTTCCGTAGTCCAGTCGGCTGGTGACGAGTGCCTGTGTGACCGTCTTCCTGGTTTTGGTGGCGAGCCATCGGAAGATCTTTCGGAGCATGCGTAGGATGTTGAAGCATGATGATGAGACGGCGTTGACTTGTCTGGTCATCGAGAGGGAGGAGTCCAGGATGAAGCCCAGGTTGCGTGCGTGGTCCGTTGGTTTGGGTGCGCTGCCCAGGGCAGGGGGCCACCAGGAGTCGTCCCAAGCGGAGGGTGATGATCCAAGGATGAGGACTTCCGTCTTGTCTGAGTTCAGTTTCAGGCGGCTGTTCCTCATCCACTCGACTACGTCTTTCATCCCTTCGTGTAGGTTGGTTCTGGCGGTTCCTGGGTCGTTGGTGAGGGAGAGGATCAGCTGGGTGTCGTCGGCGTAGGAGATGATGTTGAAGTTGTGTTGGCGTACGATGGCTGCGAGGGGGCTCATGTAGACGTTGAAGAGGGTGGGGCTGAGTGATGATCCTTGTGGTACGCAGCATATATCTTCGGTGGCCTTGGATCTGTACGGGGGGAGGCGGACTCTCTGGGTTCTTCCGGTGAGGAACGAGATGATCCACTCCAGTGCCTTCTCTTGGATTCCGATGTTGCTGAGGCGCTGCACTAGGGTGCGGTTGCAGACCGTATCGAATGCTGCGGAGAGGTTCAGGAGGATGAGGGCCGCTGTTTCCCAGTTGTCGAGCAGGGCTCGGATGTCGTCAGTGGCTGCGATGAGGGCGGTCTTGGTGCTGTGGTTGGCGCGGAAGCCGGACTGCGAGTGGTCGAGGCTGGTTGGGCGAGCGCAATTGGTGATCCACTGTGTGAGGTTGTTGGCTGCTTGGTTGGGGTCCGTTGAGCTGGCGGGAGGGTTCTGGCTCAGTGAAGTGGTGAGCTGGTCGGTGGTGATCTTGTTCCAGTTCCTGCGGGGAACCTGTTGCAGGTGGTGGTGAGTCGTGGTCTTTCTGAAGCTGAAGTGGACGCAGCTGTGGTCTGTCCAGTGGAGTCCGGTGGAGTGGCTGAAGGAGATGTACTTGCTGGAGGAGAAGACTGGGTCAAGCGTGTGTCCGGCGTAGTGGGTGGGGGTGTTCACCAGTTGCATGAGTCCGAGGTTGGCGAGGTTGTCCAGCAGGGTGGTGGTGGTGTTGTCGTTGTTGTTCTCCAGGTGGAAGTTGAGGTCCCCTAGGAGGATATAGTCAGCGGAGGTGAGGGCGTGCGACCTGATGAAGTCTGCGATGTCTTCGCTGAATTGTGTGCGAGGTCCTGGGGGTCTGTAGATGAGGGTGCCTCTGAGTGTGGTCTTGGGGTCGGTGTGTATCTGGAAGTGAAGATGTTAAGCGGCTGTGAGGGTGTCGTCTGAGTTGGTCGTGATGCGGATGGTGTTCTTGTGGACGATGGCGATGCCTCCTCCTGTCTCGTTGACGCGGTCTCTCCGGGTGATCTTGTATCCGTCCGGGATGGCGACGGCCATGTCGGGCGCTGAGGAGGCGTTCATCCATGTTTCCGTGAGGAAGGCGACGTCTGGAGATGTGGTGTCGAGCAGGTTCCAGAGTTCCACGGTGCTCCCGAAGACGAAAAATGGCTCGCGAACGGGTCAAGCAAGCTACTACGCATGCTCTCGGAGCTATGCGTAGTTCGCGGAGTGCAAGTGCATCTTCGCGTAGCTCCGCGGAGTGCGGCTACGCGAACTACGCCCAGGCTTAGTGTAAAAGTATACCATACTCTAAAGGATAGGTAGCAGTGATTGTATTTTTGCACCATGTGTAGTGTAGTGTGGTTGGTTGGTCTACTGAGATTTCGATGGTAAGTAGTCATGTCTTTCTTTCCCCAACAGACATTAAATTGTGTGAATCCGGAAAATGAGAACGCGCCGGAGATCCCAGTCAAGGTGCTGAACTGTGACACCATCACGCAGGTGAAGGAGAAGCTATTAGACGCGGTCTACAAAGGCGTGCCGTATTCACAGCGACCAAAAGCCAGCGACATGGACCTAGGTAAGATGGCAGAGCGTTTGTGGTGGAGCACATGGTATGCAAGCCCTGACCGCTGATTTGACGGATCTTCTTAGTGCAATGCCTCCTTTTACTAGAAAGAACTTTGTCGAGGCCGGCATGCTTATTACGCCAAGCTGTGCAGCTCGCTCTTCCTTGTAACCGGATTTTCAACCTTGAGCCAGCAACCTTGTTCCTATCCCACGTTCTCCGTGTTCACTATTGAATAATGACTACCAGCTTGTCTACCTGGGGGTCCTCAACTCCAATTTCTACATGCATTATTTGAGATTTTTGCTTTTGCCGTTGAAGTTCAGATTCTCGCTCTGCCGTAAGGCCCTGACCACCAACCATAGGCTGTGGTTCAGACCATCTGTCCTGGAGGTGTCCCAACCCGTCTTTCATATTGCTATGCTGTCTGATGGTCCAGAGCTAGCCCCCCCTCTTTCATGTTTATACAGTATATTGTAGTCCAGTGCTCCCATTTATGCATTTTTAAATAGTGGAATGTTGTGGTTCATGTATCTTGTGGTTCCAGAGCGGATTTACTCGACCACAACCTCTGGCCAGTATTGACTAGTATGTTCAAATCATCTTGGGTTAACTTAATTTCCTCCACTTTGTCTTTTTTTTGTCCACCTTAATCCTAGCTCTTTTGGAGGAGAGAACAGGTTCTAATTGTAGGCGACCAAGTGCACTTACAGTTCTGATTCCAGCATCATGTAGTCATTTTTCAGAAGTATATCATGTGGTGTGTCCTCGGGTTGTGCTCCCATGTAGCCAGATCCTGCGTCAGTCTAGCTGCAGCAGTCGGTCACCGTTTTGGGGGCTCTAGAGCTGGGTTTGCCACACTCTGCCTCGTTCTTAAACTTATAACCTGTTGCTTTCTCTCTTATGTCCTGCATCGCCGACAGAGTGGCGACAGGGGCGGATGGCGCGGATCATACTGCAGGACGAAGATGTTACCACCAAGATAGACAACGACTGGAAGCGACTCAACACCCTGGCCCATTATCAGGTGAGGAAGGTTTCTGGGTGGGCACAGGAGGGTGCTGTGTGCCAGGGGACCACGACAAGCAGACTTCTCCCAGTGACTCCACCATTGCAGCTCTGCTGAGGCTATTGTCTTCACTTGCTTTGGCCTTGGGTGTTGTGAAACTTTCCTGGCAAGTTTACTTAAACAGCTCTCAGGGATCACAAATGTGAAAATATCAATGCCCAGAAAACCAACAGCTCGCACAGAGGCCCTTTTTTTTGTGCAAATGTTCGCCAAGAAATTGATTGGAAACAGCACGCAACGAGCTACGTAAGTGCAGTAGTGTTGGTCATAGTTACTGCTATCTCAGTGTCAGCACAGGGGCAGCGATCCGTGTTTGTAGCCTACATAGCTTCTACTGCGCATTCCCTAGTGGCTGAGCTGATGAGCCTGTATGGTTTTGGTTTATTGCTCGTCTTTTTCGGAGTCAATGGTTGTTGGTCAAAGCCTAGAGGATGCCTGACCTAGGAACAGGGATGTTACACATGCATTGTACAGGTTTATTTTTTTACTTATTTTTTAGTTCAATTTAGCGCTATCCTAGACCCGAGGGTTTCGGAGCGCTTTACAGGTTGTGAGAGTAAGTTTACAAGAGGTCAGTTTTGATGGGTATAGAAGGATCTGTGCAGCCTTTAAGGCGTGAGGGCCACATTTGCTCCAGGTTCTTCTATGAAATGCTAACTCTGCCCTCTCAGTAGTTGCGGTAAACAGTTGCACAGAGAACTCGAGCCAAAGCATGTCGGGTGCAGGAAGCTCACCCAGTCCTGTGTGCATCTTTATATGATGGGGTTTCTGATTCTGCATTTAAAATGGGTCAAATCAAAGCTACAAGCACCAGAATGTTTAGAGTGGCCCCAGAATTGGATAAACTACTTGCACCTAACGTAGTACAACTTGAGAGGGCTGCATTGTGATGAAGGGACTCGTCTCCATGGTTACTGTAGGGACCAGGGCTGCACCTGAGGCATCATGAGGGGACCAGGGATAGCTTCTTGTATGGTGGCGTACCGCTCTCTCTGTTGTGTTTCTCACACTGTGCTCCTTTGTTTTCAGGTTGCGGATGGGTCTTCCGTAGCACTGGTACCCAAACAGAACTCGGCATATAATATCTCCAACTCCTCCACCTTTACCAAATCCCTCAGCAGATACGGTGAGTGAAGGCCCCTCGGCCACAGTATTGTCACGGTTCTTGCTCGCTTGCACTATGGGAAAGAGTCCGCACTTTGTGGGCGTTTGGCCGGAGGTAATATAAAACTGATTGATAAGAACAGTAGCTCTGGTGAAACAAGCGTTGTTATTCAATAACTCAATATCAGTCGAGTACAAATTTGTGGCCCGAGACATGGGCGTGCTGGGCAAAGGACCAGGGCGCCTAATTTCAAAAGGGCAGGCTGCCTTACCTACAAAACTTTTTATTCATTTATTTTGTTCCTGAGAAAAAAAGTTTTTGGGGGGAGGGGTGAATGAGGAAGGGCACCAAATGTGGGCGGCACAGGGCATTTTCTTAGTAAAGGCCGGCTCCTTTGCACATGCTCAGTGGGTGATGAGTTCGGTGGGCTGGGACCTTGCAGAATATTCTGAAATGACCCTTTCTCTCTGGTTCTGACCCGATAAGAGAGGGAGGTCAAGGGGTTGTGTGTACGGGAGAAATCAGTCCAGGTGGCACACACACGAGTTGCTCATTAGATGCTGTGGGGTTTGTGGGCGGTCGCATAGTCGATCAAGAGGAAAGGTAAGCACCGCCGCTCAGCTTGCAGTAATTAAATAGGTGATGTGAAACGTTCTGCATAGTAGAAAAAAGTTGACTGCAGTAGCCGAAATGTGACTGTACTGAAATCTTTACAGTCACCAGGGCATGCCACAGTCCATTGCTCTTCGCTTAGTGGCTCCATGCAATGTGCATTCAAGTTGTCTTGAGTCGTGAGGTTTGATGGGTTATTGCTGTAAGCAGGACCCTGTGAGTTGATTTCAGTCTGCCTTCCCTTGTTAAGGCTGGTACTCTCAGTGTGGGCACTGCAGGACTAACTTGTCGCATCAGTAAACATTGCCTCTATAAAACTGATTGATAAGAACAGTAACTTTGGTGGAACAAGCGTTCAATAACTCAATATCAGTAGAGTACAAATTTGTGGCCTGAGGTAGATTTCCTGCCTGCACCGAGCCTTGGATGCATGTGGTGCACTCTCAGTAGAGGCGGTGTGGTAGCACCAGGCCAGGCAGCACACCTCTCTGCTCTTAGTGTTGACATACTGAGGCAGGGCCCTGGTTTGCTTTTGGTAGAGACCGGTCAGTTTGGCTGCTGTTTGCTCTAAGAAGATTCAATGCAGTGGGCTCAGACCTTGCAGCATTCTTTCTACTCCAAGTAGAGGCAGTGCCCTTGTTTGGTCCCCCCCCCCAACGGGTGTGTGCTTGGCGGTGGGCACAGGATCCCCCCCCCCATTGTGTGCTCAGAAACACAGAGGCAGCCACTGACACCCCAGTTTGTGTCTCAGCACAGCAGTGAGGGCAGTCCCCCCAACTCTGCAAAGACAGGACCCCAACCGTCTGCTCTCTAGGGGGTGAGGGCTGTCCTTGCTTGGTCTATTAGTGGAAGCAGCCCCGCTGCCGCAACTGATGTTGGGAGTGCACTGGGCTCTGCTTTCGGGCCGTGGCAGCTCCCTGGGCTCTGCTTTCGGGCCGTGGCAGCTCCCTGGGCTCTGCTTTCGGGCCGTGGCAGCTCCCTGGGCTCTGCTTTCGGGCCGTGGCAGCGCCCTGGGCTCTGCTTTCGGGCCGTGGCAGCGCCCTGGGCTCTGCTTTCGGGCCGTGGCAGCGCCCTGGGCTCTGCTTTCGGGCCGTGGCAGCGCCCTGGGCTCTGCTTTCAGGCCGTGGCAGCGCCCTGGGCTCTGCTTTCGGGCTGTGGCAGCGCCCTGGGCTCTGCTTTCGGGCCGTGGCAGCGCCCTGGGCTCTGCTCTCGGGCCGTGGCAGCGCCCTGGTCTCTGCTCTCGGGCCGTGCCAGCGCCCTGGACTCTGCTCTCTGGCCGAGGCAGCACTCCGGGCTCTGCTCTCTGGCCGAGGCAGCACTCCGGGCTCTGCTCTCAGGCCGTGGCAGCGCCCCGGGCTCTGCTCTCGGGCCATGGCAGCACCCCAGGCTCTGCTCTCGGGCCGTGGCAGCACCCCAGGCTCTGCTCTCGGGTCGTGGCAGTGCCCTGGGCTGTGCTCTCGGGCCGCTCTGCTCTCGGGCCATGGCAGCGCCCTGGGCTCTGCTCTCGGGCCGAGGCAGCGCTTCGGGCTCTTCTCTTGGGCCATGGAAGCGCACCGGGCTCTGCTCTTGGGCTTTGGCAGCGCACCGGGCTCTGCTCTTGGGCCGTGGCAGCGCCTTGGTCTCTGCTCAGGGGCCATGGCAGCACCCTGGGCTCTGCTCTTGGGCCGTGGCAGCGCCTTGGTCTCTGCTCAGGGGCCATGGCAGCACCCTGGGCTCTGCTCTTGGGCTTTGGCAGCGCCCCGGGCTCTGCTCGTGGCAGCGCCCAGGGCTCTGCTTTCGGGCTGTGGCAGCGCCCTGGGCTCTGCTTTCGGGCCGTGGCAGCGCCCTGGGCTCTGCTTTCGGGCCGTGGCAGCGCCCTGGGCTCTGCTTTCGGGCCGTGGCAGCGCCCTGGGCTCTGCTTTCGGGCCGTGGCAGCGCCCTGGGCTCTGCTTTCGGGCCGTGGCAGCGCCCTGGGCTCTGCTTTCAGGCCGTGGCAGCGCCCTGGGCTCTGCTTTCGGGCTGTGGCAGCGCCCTGGGCTCTGCTCTCGGGCCGTGGCAGCGCCCTGGTCTCTGCTCTCGGGCCGTGCCAGCGCCCTGGACTCTGCTCTCTGGCCGAGGCAGCACTCCGGGCTCTGCTCTCTGGCCGAGGCAGCACTCCGGGCTCTGCTCTCAGGCCGTGGCAGCGCCCCGGGCTCTGCTCTCGGGCCATGGCAGCACCCCAGGCTCTGCTCTCGGGCCATGGCAGTACCCCAGGCTCTGCTCTCGGGTCGTGGCAGTGCCCTGGGCTGTGCTCTCGGGCCGCTCTGCTCTCGGGCCATGGCAGCGCCCTGGGCTCTGCTCTCGGGCCGAGGCAGCGCACCGGGCTCTGCTCTTGGGCTTTGGCAGCGCACCGGGCTCTGCTCTTGGGCCGTGGCAGCGCCTTGGTCTCTGCTCAGGGGCCATGGCAGCACCCTGGGCTCTGCTCTTGGGCCGTGGCAGCGCCTTGGTCTCTGCTCAGGGGCCATGGCAGCACCCTGGGCTCTGCTCTTGGGCTTTGGCAGCGCCCCGGGCTCTGCTCGTGGCAGCGCCCAGGGCTCTGCTTCCGACTGTGGCAGCGTCCCGGGCTCTGCTCTCGGGCAATGGCAGCGCCCCAGGCTCTGCTCTCGGACCGAGGCAGCGCCATTCGCTCTGATCATGGGCCGTGGCAGCGCCCCAACCTCTGCTCTTGGCCCGTGGCAGCGCCCAGGCGCTGCTCTCGGCAGCGCCCTCATCTTCCCTCTGCAGCGCAGCGCCACTGTCTTCGCTCTCAGCAGAGGCAGCGCTCGCCCACCCTCCTAGTGCTGGCAGTGCAGTGCTTGACATGCCCTCCGTGTTCAGAAGTTGCTTGACAGTTGTTTGCTTTCATTCAAAGGACAGTGTTGAGGTCAAATACATTTTCTATTCAGTGTCTCTAATTAAACCAGAGGAATTCATTTCAAATCAAGGGAAATTTATGGTGATGCTGAAATTCATTATGTGAATCATAATTGGCTTGAAAATGTCATGACTGCGGCAGGCCAGCATCCCGGGGCCCGAGTCCGCGTGCCTGGTGGTCTTTAAATAGCGCCGTGCATGGCGGGAAGGATGCTCAGCTGGAGGCCGGCTCGGCTCTTTCCTTCTGCATTGGTCCCAGACAGCATGGCGTGACTGCCACATTGGATATGGGCACTTTTAATGGAAGCATCAACATCCAGTGAAAAAGATGCTTGTTCTCTTACCCAATTTTGCATCATCGACAATAACCAATAGTAGGGGTTCCCGGTCTTTCTTTGGTTGGGTTCTGAAACCTGTTGAGACGTCATTCGCTCGATGGTCTCTTCAACGTGGCAGCCATTTTGCTATTATGAACAGCACTAACTGGACTTTCCCACAGCATCTTTTGATCATGGTTTGTGTGAGTAATGGAGTTCCTTGGGCACAGGTCACAGGAAGGCCCACCACAGAACGACCCCTGCCCCCTGGGAGGCTGAGCAGACAGGGACCCATCTTGAGTACAGGCGCCAAAGCTGTAAAAATAAAAAAGCTGGGAACATTGGGGCTCTCCTCGACTTTGCCTTATGTGCACCTTGTAAGTACGTACAACGTAAACATGGTGGCCAGAGGGTGAGACTTGTTGGGCCTTGTAGTTTAACTTAGGCTCTTTTCGCCTCTGACCTACGTACGCCTTGTAGGTACGTACAACGTAAACACAGTGGCCAGAGGGTGAGACGTGTTTGGCCTTATAGCTTAATCTACTCCAGAGATGCCCCACCCCTCCCCGACCAGCAGTCTTTACTCCCCCCACCCCCGTTTATTGCCTCTGCTTTCAAAACACACTGGCCTAATATCCTCTACAAGTGACTGCACCTCAAAAATCTGTGATGACTATAGAGGGGTCAGGCAGCACTGTGCTTCGGTCTGATGAATTATCCCCCAGAATATAACCCTGCTGTTGACGCGAAATGAAATTCAAGCCGTAAATTTAAGATTCTCTGTCGGGAGCCTTCAGGGTGGCCATGCCCTGTAGTCGTCAATAATGTAGTTCCTGAATCCATTATTACAGCTGGGAATTGTTGCCTCATGGTGTGCTGCTCAATGAACATTAATGAGTAGGAACAAAGTGTAAAAGGTGTGCTGCCAGATTAAAGCTTCAGTTCACAAGCTTACCTGTGGACATGTCAAAATAGCCCTTGTCGCGACCTGATGCATCGTTTACACTGGTCAAAATAGACCAGATATAGACTAACATATTCTAGAAAGCTCAACACCTGGCGCTGAAAAACTAGTAGTACCACCTTAGATTCAGGAAAGAACTGAGAGCTACTACGTTCAGTCAACCATCGGTCTACAAGACGTGGATCGGGCACGCCTCTTTTCCCAATATGACCCCTGGTTCTAGGCTTGGGCCATTACCCGGCATCTAGTACAACCCCATCGAGGTGACCCAGCACTGCTCCTGCTCACCTTCTACCTCTGGCTCATGCAGGCCCCAGCCCCTCTACGCGCACTGACAAGGACAGTCACACGTGACGTCCAGCCTTCAACAGCATGGCAAGTGGCCGCAAGGTGTCATGGTGGCGTGCCCCCAATTCAAGAAATGTACTTTGGAGCAGATACCTGGTGTAGTGGACGAGGAAGGAACTTCAGGCAGGTGGCTTTGTTGAATAAGCAGGTCTTGGTACTGTCATGCTGGGCCTGTATTTGCTTATGGCCTATTCTTTGTTGGAAACATGTCTTGGGTGGGGGGGACGTGTACTGGGTGCAAGTGGAGGTAAAGGAAACTAGTACTATCTCGGGGTTCTTCCAGCTGCTTTCTTTTCTGAACTTGGCTTTCAAACGTCTGTAAGCTGTGCCTCTACTCTAGGCTCTGAAGATTTCTTATTGGATCCCTTTACAGAAAAAATGCATCATGCAGCATAATAGAGGATTTAAGAGAGGAGAAGTGTAGCTCAATGGTTAGAGCGGCAGACCCTGATGCAGAGGTCTAGCCCGGGACCAGGGTTCAATTCCCCGCCCCGGGGGGTCTTGGGCCAAAAAATTCCATGGACCTGATAATTCTCGCCTCAATACCTATTCCAATCATGGAGTCCCACTCTGCAGCTCTGGGCAATAGCTTGCTTAATCTCCACAACGGCCCCAACAACGCTAAGGATGCCTGGCCTCCACCTTGGGGGTGCCCAGGAGTGGACGCCTGACAGGGAAAGCCAGGATGGGTTCCACAGCGGTATTCGTACAAGCGCCTTGAGACCCTTGCGGGTGAGTAGTGCGCTATACAAGTATCAATTTTACAATTTACATTTACAAGAGAAGCCGCCCGCTGCCGTGTTTCCTTCATAAATGGCTGCTCCACCTACAATTATTTCCATTCAAGAAAATGGTTGGATTCTGGAATAAAAATAGTTTTAGTATGCTTTTGTTTACTTTTCTGTTTTGATTTTCTGAGATATTACTGGAAATTTGCCGCTTTGTCCAACTCTACAAAGATGTTGGTGCCAAGTTCGAGTTTCTTTTTCCAAATGTCCTTTTCCATGCATCAGCTTTTACTTTGCTTCGTAGATGTCCCCAGGAGGTCTTCTTCATACCCTCCCTGGATGGCTTTACTCTTCCCCGCTTTCGTATCGTTGTCTGGCGGTTCCTGGCTACTCGCTTTCGTATCGTTGCCTGGCGGTTCCTGGCTACTCGCTTTCGTATCGTTGCCTGGCGGTTCCTGGCTACTCTCTTTCGGATCGTTGCCTGGCGGTTCCTGGCTACTCTCTTTCGGATCGTTGCCTGGCGGTTCCTGGCTACTCTCTTTCGGATCGTTGCCTGGCGGTTCCTGGCTACTCTCTTTCGGATCGTTGCCTGGCGGTTCCTGGCTACTCGCTTTCGGATCGTTGCCTGGCGGTTCCTGGCTACTCGCGCTCATTAATCAGTAGAGTCTACTGAAGGATCAGTGCTGTGGAAAGGCTGGGGTCTGGAAAAGAGCCCCGTTCACCTGGGAACGCTCTTGTAAAGGAGATGTGGGCAGCTTCTTCCAAATGGTTCAGGCTGGTAGTAGCGCGCTTGTCCGGAGGCATGGGCACATGCACCCTTTGGCAGAGGGTAGGGACACGGGTGTTGTCTTTGATTTGGAGACTTTCACAATTTTCTTGTTCATCTTGTGCCTCTTTGGCCAGAGAAACATATGTCACACTGGTTGTGTCTCTTTAATATGTGCACTGAATGTGGCTAGGCTCTCGCATATACTAAAAAAATGTAATAATGCTAAATTCAGATGTGAGCCCCTCCTTCTCCCAAGCAGTATTCAGTCCAGACCCATGAGTAATGAAGTAACATCAGCCAAAATAAACTTAACTAAACTGGTTCCCCATGGGGCAGGGTGATGAAACAGTGGTACTTAAATTTGCTATTGGAGAACTGTTACTGTGCCCAGTCCATAATTATGTGTACGGTCCAGGTGATGGGTCTTTCTGAGGGTCAGTCAACATTTGAAAATAGTCTCTCCATGAGCCAGTCACTTGCTTAAGGAGACACTCGGGACTGACCCTCCCCTGCAGTCCACCTGAATGAGGTGTGCTGAAGAGGTGGTGTTCATTAAACAGCCCCTTTGATACTCACCAAAGCACAAACACACACAACTTGCTGTAGAGGGCAGACCAAACAGAGAGCCACAACAAAGAAATATGCACGCCACACATAGACTCATAACAGCAAAACCATATATACTCCATGCACAGACAATACGAAAACCGCAATCCATACATAGACTGTGAATCCGTACACAGACCCACAACGAGAGCTGGATGATGAAGTCATGTTTGAAGCTCAATGACGATAAAACAGAGCTCATGCTCCTGGGCCCGGCAGCCCCTTCCACCCTGGAGCTGCTGTGGCCTTTGAGCATGGGTACAGCTCCCACTCCCAGAGATAACATCAAAAGTCTGAGGTATGGTTAGATAAATCATTGACCTTCAACACACAGGCTACCAAGGTGGCGGCAACCTGCTTTGGCCTCCTTAGGGTGATAAGAAAGATTCTTCCACTCCTTCCTTTTGAGACCAGGCAGATAGTCATACAGGGCCTTATTCAATCCTGCCTTGATTTCAATAATGCCTTGTACCTTGGGGTGCCAGAGTATAGTTTGCAAAAACTTCAACGAACCCAAAACTGTGCAGCTCGAGCATTGCTCGGAATTTCACGAAGAACCCCAATAAAGCCTGGGTTAAGAGCTTTGCACTGGCTCCCCATTAGGAAGAGAGTTAAGTTTAAATCCTTGTGTATCGCTCGCCAGGCCTTTTGGAAATCGGGTCCAGAAATTAGCTACCCCCTGATCTCGCTCTATCTACCCGACAAAACTCTCCGCTCATCATCTGCATCCCTGGCCAAGGTTCCCAGAATTCAGAGAGCTAGAGCAGGAGGCCGTTCCTTCTCTTATAACGCCTCTAAGTTGTGGAATACTCTCCCCCTGCATCTGAGAACTAATCCTAATCTGTTGAGCTTTCGTAAACAGCTCAAGACCTTTCTTTTTGATTAATTTAGATTCCTGTTTCTTTCCTTTTTAAGGCATTTTTTTTGTCTTAGCGCCTGGACGCCTCAGGGCAGCTGTAGCGCTTTATAAAACCCCTTTTCATTTCATTTCAACAGTAAACCCATGCTCACACCGTACCCACTCACAACAATGAGCCCATACACTATCCATAAACACTCGGATTACATACCACAGGTGACTGTCGTTTATCACTTGCCATTTAAATGGACATATGACCAACAAGAACCAGACCCACACCTCAAAGAGTTTAACCCTTTTATCTGTTTCTGTAAATTGATTGTATCACACTGGCTGCACAGTACATGCATGCATGAGATCGGGGACCTGAATATCGAAGGAATTGTGTTGCATGGTGTTAATTTGTGTACCGTGCACTTGCAGGATCTTTCTTTTCAAATGTCCATGAGCTTTTAGCAGGAGGCACCTGATGGAGGGAGAGAAAAGTGTGGGTTAAGCTCTGCGGGGTCTCATAAATTGCTGGTGATGAAAGAAGTGAGGTTTTTGGGCTTTTCCTAAAATGAGTCTAGAGGGGCAATGTTAACCCCAGTAAAGTACCCCTGCTAAGCTGGGGCAAATGGACAACCTAGCTATCAAACTACCTTCTTGTGGTGATGACCCTCCCCCTTCATCCTTTTTCTGATGCCTGCCCTCTCTTGTTTTGCCCCCCCTGTAGAGAGCATGCTCCGAACCGCCAGCAGCCCAGACAGTCTCCGGTCGCGGACGCCGATGATCACGCCGGACCTGGAGAGCGGTACCAAACTCTGGCACCTGGTGAAGAACCATGATCACCTGGACCAGCGGGAAGGAGACCGAGGCAGCAAGATGGTGTCGGAAATTTATCTGACGCGTCTGCTGGCCACCAAGGTAAGAGAAAGGGAAGTTGATGGAAGAGAGGTGGAAGGCAGAAGCTCTCAAAGCCGTCCACCTTCCTTAGCGTACCCCGTGTGCTGCTCGATTGGCTTTGAAAGGTGGATCCAAGCAACTCACTCTAGAACCAAGCTGCCAACGTGTTCTGAAACTCATCTTTTGCTCTGGTGAATAGTGCAGCAGTCCTAAAGGCCCTGCACTTCATGGCAGCCCTTATTTTTGTAAAATGTGTTGCCAAGTTCCAGTAGGGCAGTTGCTGTGTGGTATCAAAGTTGTGGTCTTGTGCACTTGAATCTTAGGCAGAGTTCTTGGTGGCACTGCATTGGCAGAATTACTTCTAGAGAGAATCTTTAACCCCTGCTCTTACAAAAAAACAGAAGTGAGACTCACTGGTTGTTCTAATGTCACTAGTGTATCTAAGCAAATATTACCAGAAAAAAATCCATTATCCTCTTGATGAAAAATCTAATTCACCACCTCTTAAAATGACGGGCATTGTCAATGATAGTGAAAAACTGACGCGGGCTGACGTGTCAGATAGGTTCAGGCAGACATAAAGGCCTCTCTGGCATCGCCTGCTTCATAGCAGCAAGCGTTGGTTGCAGATGCTGGGAGGTCATGTACAGTCGCCAGGCAATGCGGCACATGCCTTCTTTCAACTTCGAGCAAAGGACATAGAAAAGGTACCACTGCTCAGAAACGGAAAAGCCTTTTACGACCTTGTGGTGGATACAAGGCCTTCCTCTTTTGCTGCTGTGCTGATCAAGTGGGTTGTCTCTCTCTCCTTACTTTGCTCTGAAGCTCATATGCGCAAGAGCTGGCCTGACACTACTGGCCAGATGGTGCCAGAAGGCCAGCTTGTAATGCATCTCCCTTCATCGCATCACTCCTTGGGGTTTAACCAATTGGATTCCCTGGGTATCCAATTATTTATCTATGTAGATAGGTTGTCGCCGGTTAATGCCTTGTGGTGTAGTGTTCTTTAAAGTGGTGAGTTTTCAACTCTTACCTTATTTGCAGCAGCCTTAGGGAGGTCCTGATACGGGAATGGTCTAGGTCCTGGGCGCATTGATGTAAATGCCCAGCTGTCTTGTTGTTTTCTCTTCCACACTGCTTAGTCTTCAGTCTGATGGTGCGCACGGGGACCACACAACACGGTGTAATACCTGTGTGCATTGAATGTGCTCTTTCTCACCTCCCTCAAACTATGTGTCTTTATAGCAAGTGTACAATGCTTGTAATAAAGTAATAGATTGCAGTTTCCATTTTATCCAAGCCCCATGTTGATCTAAGCTTGATTTCATCTAGTGAAGATTATGCTAACATAGTGTGTCTTGAGTTGTACATATTTGTCCAATGTCCAACTTTTCGGGGTTTTAGAAGATAGGGGTGTGTGTGTGTGTGTGCGCCTTTGTGTGCCTTTGTGTGTGTGTGCGCCTTTGTGTGTGTGTGCGCCTTTGTGTGTGTGAGAACATGAGAATCCTGCACTGCCACAGGCGTTCAATTTGCACTTGTCACAAACACCACATTTGCCCTTTTAATTCAGGTGTTTAGAAGTAGCAGGCAAAATTGAGAATAAAAGTGGATAAGCCTCATGACATTTATTGATGTCGTCTGTTTCCCAATAGCTTTAGCCACTGACATTTAGCATGGAGTCAGTCGAGGTGTAACTCTGGCCAGGCTGCCCCTTCCTCAACCTCCCATAGCTATATATGGATGGCTGCATTACCAGTTGCATACACTGGGGGTGCCACATCTTTTAGCTGCTTATTGTGGCAGACCCTTACGGAAGCCCAGCCCCACCCCCGCTGTCTTCAGTGCTTGTTAATCTAAATAAGCAATTTTGGACAAAAATCTGCTTGCCCGCCGTGAGAGCAGCGTGAGGCTGTTCTTGCCCAAGTCCTGTTGACAAAGCAAAAAATGTATCCCAGCTTTACGGTTAATGCAGTAAATGATTTCCCTAGCGCTGGCGGCTCCTGCTGTGATTGACGTAGTAATTTAGCAGCAGCCCACCGTCAGCGCTAGTAGACCCGGAGAGGCCATGCAATCGATGGGCTACGACCCAAATTAACGGCTGTTGTTCTGTAATGGCCGCCTTCAGTCGAGGTACGCGTCTGTCCGGCAGGAAGAAGCCGGGTTCTTGTTGCACAGATATGAAAACACGCATCAATTATGGAACCTATAAACATGGGTAGAAGTTATGCATATAATATAGCTTTGTTCCGTATAGTGCACCAAGAAGGCTACTGCGATGTATGTGCATAGGGTAAGCGGCGTCTCCTGCTAGGTTTATTAGAGGCGGGAGAAAATCCGCCATTTGCCGTAATAGGTTTCATTTTCATTGTTCAACGTCAGTAGTTATGCATTTTGATTGAGGGCGTATTTTTATACGTTTATGTGCTTATTCCATAATTTCTTTAAACCAATCTAGAAAAAAACGTGAGTATTTCGACTTACTGCCTGCAATTGCGACGTTTTACTGCAGTTTTACAGCAGTTGGAGCATGACAGGTGAAGCTGTGATTGGTCTAGGGTGAAGGTTATATTCCTATTACCGAGATGGCAACAGTTGTTAAAGCAATTGTTCCTGTGGATTGAGGGGGTACATTTGTCCTTTTTCGTTTTTGAAGGTTTCATTATTGTGCACTTTTGAAATTATTTTCTTTGTGTTACTGTGACTCATGACTCTTTAGAGCATTTATGAAAATCCATTTACAGCATAATTAAGCTTTTAGGAAATCTGGCAGGTGTGTTTTTCAATGTTTTTGCCATTAAAAACACTCAGTCAGTATAGAGTAGTTAATGAGATAGCGCCTTGAGTCAGTACCGCTATGATGAGGTTGGAGTGTGAGCTGCAAGCTGGATTCCCGAATTCCATTGATGGAAATTAATATATTCACTGAAAAAAAAACTAAGGTTAAAGGGACTTAAGATGAAAATGTCAGTTAAAACATGCTGTTTTAAACCAGCAAAACCACTAAAATTGACCAGTTATAGTTTGTTTAGGGGAAAGCACTGTAACTCGCGCCCCCACTATGCACAGTGTTGTCATCAATGAAGTAACTTCAGATGTTGCAGCGAGGTGATCAGTGATGTCATAGGTAGGGTAATTAGCAATGCATGGCGAGGACGCAAATAATAGTTACTTTAGGGCACAAGTTATATATAGTTCTTTGAGATCAGTATAACTGGTGAATTCACATTTTTTTGGTTTTGTTTAAAACTGCATGTTTTAACGTACATTTTAACCAAATATATCATCCCTTTAAATTTTTTTATGTGCATTTCTAAGGTTTAAAAAAAAAATTCAAATAGGACACAATTGCTAACCATTACGTCCCTTTAGCATTTGGTTTTTATAATGGATTTCTAAGTTTTTTTTTAAAAAAATGTAAAAAAGGATGATATAGTTACAATTCCTAACTATATAGTGTCACTTTAACCTATGATACATTTTTTCAGTGAATTTCAAGTTTTTTTAACATAAAGTAATGTTTTATTACCAAAAGCCAACCCTCCTGCCATGCGCGGCAGGTGTTAGTCAAAATATAACCCTTTGCAGCAGGCTCGACAGTAGCGCCTCAAGTACATTTCCATAAAATAATTGCCAGAGATGAAAGCAGTTATCGTCCTGTTTGTTGTTTACAGCAAGAGGCATTGTATCAAAAGGATTGTGCATAAAAAGGCTGCTTTCTGTAATTGCCTCTTGCTTGCTGAAATGTTCATACTGAATACATTTCCATGGCTACTGGGCCTCTCAAGTCAAAGAACATAAAAGTTTTGGGATTAGAAGTGGATCCATCTCTGATGAATCCCCGTCTTGAACCAGTAGTGCTTGCTTGTATGAAACTTTTTCATTGGATGAGTGTTATCAGCACAGTCTCTGCAGGAGGTGATGTTGAGTTGTAAAGTTAGAACAGCCAAAGCGGCCATCTTGAATGTACAGACTCTGTATCGCCTCTTTCTACCATCTTACTTTTCTGTTACTCAGTTAAACCCACTCGAAATGAGTAAGATAAAGACAGGCGAAAAATGTTTGATGCGGGTTACTGATCCTGGTCCATTAGCTCATTTTGTTTTCCCTCTCTCTTTTCAGGGTACCTTACAAAAGTTTGTAGATGACTTATTTGAAACGATATTCAGCACTGCACACCGTGGTAGCGCCTTGCCGCTTGCCATCAAGTATATGTTCGACTTCCTTGATGAACAAGCAGACAAACATTCAATCACGGACTACGATGTTCGGCACACATGGAAAAGTAACTGGTAAGTGGGTCTAAATGGACTTTCTCCAGAAAGGGATCTTCAGTTAATCTCTCTAACATTCATAATAATCCAACAGATTTACTGTCGGTGTGGATTTTGCTTTTGTTATAGCCCATCCATTTCATTCTTGGTCAATTTCTTTTGTTTGGATCCACATGCTGCTGGCCCACTATCAAGTCTTACAAACACCAGGTGTTTAGGTCTCGCGACCTATCGATGCGCGCAAGCGCATCGAGCGTAGCGAGAATTCATGTGGCGAAAACATCTTCAAACCAAAGGGCTTTCAGCCCCGCGGTTTTCATGCAGTGCCCGTGTACATGCACGCGCATCGCATGCAAGCCCAGCCCAGTCCTCCCCTCATTCACGCCCACCCACCAGGCTCTCCCGCCCCCATCAGGCTTCTCTCCCAATCCGCCTGCCTCCCGCCTGCCTCCCCTCGCGCATTCACGCCTCCCACCAGGCTTTCCCGCCCCCATCCGGCGTTCACGCCTCCCACCAGGCTTTCCCGCCCCCATCCGGCTTCCCTCGTAATCTGCCTGCCTCCCCTCGCTCGCATTCCCGCACCAGGCTCTCCCGAAACATTATTCATTTACTGCTCTCTCCATACTTGCATGTGCACAGACTTTGGTATGTTTAATCATCGACATGGACCTTCACATATGCGTTCAGGGCCGTGACTCACATTTCGCCTTCCTTCGTGCCCAGCCCCCCTCCCAGCGCTGCCTTGTTGGTTGATTGATCTCTATCGACCTCGCAGTTTGGTGCCTAATGAATCTGCAGTCCTGTGCTGCCTACCTTCATAAACATTGAGAAACATTTCCCTGCAAATTACTTCATTTACCGCTCTCTCCATACTTGTATCTTACTCCATCCTCTTTGATTTATATTAAACTTTCTCTATTCCTTCACAACCACCCCTCCCCCACCCCAGATCGCGTCTCACGGCCGCCCGGCCGTGTCATCGCTTTCACTTCGCTTTCACTTTTACTCCCGCGTCTCTTTAAACACAGCTTGCACTTTGCTTTCTAGTTTAAAAGCTTGACAGTGTGTGTGCCTTTTTCTTCAACTAATAAAACTATTTGTGCTAACTGTACTTCTAGCCTTTCTCCAAAATGTCTCTTTTTCTCTCTGCCATCAAAACAGCAGCGTGCAAGTTTCCCGGCACCAGCACCGAAAGGGTGCAGTGCATTCTCTTGCTAGAAAATGGGGGCAGATCCTTCTTATCCGTGCTTCTCTCTTTGTCAGCCTCCATTCGCTGGTGATGACGCCTTACAAGTTACAAAATGTCTTCTTTGTGACTCAGCTTTCCAGAATCCCCTCCAACTTTGAGCTCGCTATGCACATTCTGGGCTTCAATTAGATGTTTTACATTGTTGCAGAATTTTTTAAATCGAAACATCAATTATCTTTCACTACCCGAAAAGATAACGCTCTTTTGCTACCTCTGTGTGCTATTGCTTGTAACATACGTGTGGGATTATTTCACACTTTAGTTCCTCTTCACCTTTAATTGTTTTAAGTATGGTGCCGCTTTTACTTTAATTTCTTTCCCGAATGCACACAGATTTCCCCTGTATCTTTAAAGACGTGAGTGATGCAGTTTAACATATAGCATGTTCTAGCACCTTTATTTGTATATGAATGGCACCACATTCACTTTAAGCGCGCCTTTAATTGTTTTTGTATTGCCCCGCTTTTATTTTCATTTCTTTCCCGAACGCACTCAGAAGCCTGTTCTTCCCCCATCCCTCAATCACCCCGTCCCGCTGTTCACGGTTGAGAGATCTCTGTCCTGTCTGACCCTCATTTACCCCACCCCATCTCCACTCTTAACCATTTTCCTTGCTACTGTCTCCTGAGCGCCCCTCGCTTGTTTTTATTGGAGCTGTTGTAATTGTGAGGTTTATGGCGGGGTATTCTGGACGCCTGAAAGTGTGCAGAACAAAGGAAGGAATTCCATGGCTTGCAAGAGTGTGAAACATCACATGTTTTCACCAGTTGGAAACGAAACAAGAACAGGATACTTTAGTGCTTTAAGCTGCGTCATAAAGATTGTAATCTGTTGCCTGGCAGCATCTGTGAGATGCAAATCAACTAACAGCAGGAAGCTAAGCTCCGGGAAAAAAATAGAAGTCACTGCTGAAGTAAGGGGTAAAATCACAACTCCCTCTTCGCATACGTTTAAATGCACGGAAAATGCTATTACTTTGTAGTCGTCAAGATAAATAAAAATGTCATCTTTGCCTATATTTTACAAAGAGAACGGACCCAGGAAACTCTGTCAAAAGCCGTAAAATACATCACCAAGAAAAGATGTAAATTAAAACATTAGCTTTACATGAAATACTGTTGGCCAGGCCCCTTGCCCCTATGCGTCTTAGTGTCACTGCGCCTGCTGCACCACTAATGCATACATGTAAATCGTCAGTGTGAACTATGCCCATGCTGTTAATAGGATCTCTGCTAATATTACAAGGAACAATGTAATAACAGTCCCAGCAACACTAACAATACATATTAAGTCCAGTAAGCTCAGCTGTCAAACAGCAAGTATTAAATCGTAATTAAAGCACTAGTCCGGGCCATTACTGCAGTTTCTGTGTTAAATATTAAGGGACACCACCACATCACTCAGGGACACCATCACACCACTCAGCAACACCACCACACCACTCAGGGACACCATCACAGCCCTCAGGGACACCACCACAGTCCTCAGGGACACCAACACGGCACTCAGGGACACCACCACAGCCCTTAGGGACACCAACACAGCACTCAGGGACACCACCACATCACTGATGTACACCACAAAATCCATCAGGGACACCACCACATCACTCAGGGACACCACCACATCACTCAGGGACACCACCACATCACTCAGGGACACCACCACATCACTCAGAGACACCACCACATCACTCAGGGACACCACCACACCACTCAGGGACACCACCACATCACTCACGGACACCACCACATCACTCACGGACACCACCACATCACTCTGGGACACCACCACATCACTCTGGGACACCACCACATCACTCTGGGACTCCACCACATCACTCTAATACACCACCACATCACTCAGCACCATAACAGCATCACTCAGCACCACAACAGCACTGTCCTTGCTGGCTAACAACAAGCATTCCCATAGCCAATAGGACTCGCATTAGGAAAGTGTAAGCTATTGGCTTTGTAAATAACAATGCTATTAATTTATATATTTTCAATGCCAACACATATTAAAAAAATTATTGTCATTTACAATACCAATAGCTCACACTTTCCTAATGCGAGACCTATTGGCAACGCCAGTGCTTGTTTTGGAGTTTTCTTTCAAGGCACATACAGTCAGTGTGTCCTGTGTGACTTTATCGAAGATGTCCATGCCAGAGAAATACGTTATACATTTGTTATACTGTCCAGTGCAGTGTCTTGTCCGCTCTTCCTTTTACTCTGGCCTCACAAGCTTCTAGGAAGCTAGTAGCATACATTGTCCACCCAAGGGAGGTAGGTTTCCTAGGAATGAACCTCCTCATAAAATATTTGTGCTTTAGACGCCTTTCTTCATGCATTGTTCAGGGAAAGTTGTTCATGTTGATGAGCGTAAAATAAGCAGAATCATCTCCGCACGGATGCAGGGCATCACCTGAGCTTGGAAAACTCCTTCGCTTTCTCCAGGTGTCCTCCTGGGAAAACATTGAATTTTATCTGCAGCAGCAAAGGTGCAGAAGCGAAGGCTGGTTCATGAGTGGTTGACATGGACATTTGAGTGTCTGCATGTTTGTGCAGATAGTGTGAGTTGAGGTGAGAATGGGACCGAAGAGGTTGTTCTGTAAGTGCTGATGTCTAATTGTTTGTGGACAGTTGGATAGCACGGGACACACTTATGTCTTAAGATGATGATGAAATAAAAGTTGGGCACTTCGCATGTTGCGTAGCTTAGGGACAGGGATTGGTTAGGTAACAAAGCGTAGGTATTGAATTATTGGTGCAATTACATTTGGTCGGTGGCATGTGTGGTTGATGTGGGTGTATACAGTAGTGACTCTTGCTATGGTGTGTGTTGTAGTGAACGCATATGGGGCGCCGGGTGGCGTAACCCACAGGCAGACGTCTGGGTGGGTAGGAGGTTGGTGAGAAAAGAGGTCATGAATACTGGTTGGGTGCTTAGGGAATGTAAGTTAGCAGATATGCACGGATTTTGAAATAAGCAATTGCTCTGGGTGGGAGTGTATTGTATGTGTCGCTGAATTTGACTTTAAATTGTGCAGTCGATGTAGAATAGCGCATGCGCTTTTGATGTGGGAGAGTGGCGGGCCTTGGGTGGCTGACATTTGATTGACATGCTTTGTATACCATTTCTGTTATACATTGGTAATTTGCATGTACTGTCGGTTCAGCCCCAGGGGTTTAATCACTCAGTGATTGAAAGGGAAGGAAATTCAAGTGGTTTGCTGCTGCCAGAACAAAATCCCACTCTACTCCTGCCTTCTCCCACCTTTTTGGTCCACAATGAAATACCAGCGATCCCTGCCCTCGCTATATGTTCTTCAGCCTGCAGTGGTTGTGTCTTTGAGACCTTGCTCTGTATTGACGTTCTACTGTGCTGTCCAGATGTTTATGCATAGCCCAGCAACTCGAAGCCTGGTATATCATCGTGTCCAGCACACCTCCCTTCCAGCAGGAACCAGCACACTCTTGAGTGGCCAAAGAGACACCACTCCAGTCTTATAAAAGGAACAGTCACTGGAGCGAGGGGCGGTGCGTCGGAAGCCGCTCCAGGGTTTCAATGATGCTCCTTCTTTGATAATGATAAATTGCAAATCTCTCAGGGGGTTCATCCCTTTTTGTGGAATTAATGCCTTCCATGTTCAGAATAAAATATGATGGTGTTTGCTTGCGTTGTAACGTCTGCGATGGCGGAGCTTTAAGCGACACAAGGTTTCTTGTTGCCGACAACCAAACGCAGCCATTGAATCTGCCAACTGTTTGTACCTCACAAACAGTTGGCTGATTCAATGGCTGCGTTTGGTTGTCGGCAACAAAAAAACCTTGCGGCGCACCTCGCGCATCAGCAGTTCAGATACCGCCACAAGGCAACCAATGAAAAGAAAGGACCAGCCTGGTCAGGGGTAGTAGGCCATACATAAATGCAATTACTATACCATTTTCACATTCACTGCCTGCACTGGATGCATTCCTGGAGTTATCACTGCACTCCTGTCTGTCCCAATCTTTCTGAATGCCTCACTATTTTTGTCTCCCATCTTTTCAGGGATGTGTTTTTCCCTGAATTCAATGCTTTTTCTGTACATAAAACGATTGCAGTGCTCCCCCCTCCATGTCGGTATGTCAACCCCGGCCCCCTCAACCCCAATGTCGGAGTGTTAGAAATATTTAGTTATTGTTGTAGAAATGGGGGAATCTTAAAAAAAAATGTATTCAAATGTTCTAGAGGGGGTTTGGAGAGAGATGCTGTGTGGTCTCGTGCCAGCTTTCTTGCCACAGAGAATTTTCTGAACTACTTTAAAGATTAAAGTCCTCTTGTCCTCAGATCTGTTTTGTAATGGTGGTGTTATAGCTTCATGAATTCATTCTGATTTACTGCTTAGGTTTGCACCCATTCATTTAGTGCTTGAAATAATGTGGCTTGTGCAGGACGAGTTGCATTGTATAAGGAACCAGCAGAAAGCACAATTCTACTTATCGCAGCATACCTTCGTGGAGTAAGTCTTCCCGGCTTGACCTGCTGCCTTTCGAGAACGGTGACTACGCAGGGAGGACCGTGGTCAGCCGACCTGAAGTGCAGTACTATGCACATCTGTACAACTCCAGCGGTAAACAGTACCTCCTAGGAATGCTGCTCAGGAGCTGCTGAATGCTCATGACCCAAAGAGAAGACTTAACATCAACAGGGACATGGAATCATTTGGGTTCGGTCGCTGTATTCTGATGCTGTACAAGAGCTGGCTGCTATGATGAAACCTTAAAACTTACCTAACAAATGCGTATCCCATTTTAGATAGTGCGTTTGCTGCTGTTTGTGCGCAATTGCGCGTCTGTGGTGTATTGCTGCCCGCCATATCCGAATACATCTGACTGTTTTTTATGCTTTCTCTTCCAGTCTACCTCTTCGTTTCTGGGTAAACGTGATTAAAAACCCTCAGTTTGTTTTCGACATTCACAAGAACAGTATTACGGACGCTTGCCTGTCGGTGGTGGCGCAGACGTTCATGGACTCCTGCTCGACGTCGGAGCACAAGCTGGGCAAGGACTCCCCCTCCAACAAACTACTGTATGCGAAGGACATCCCGAACTACAAGAGCTGGGTGGAACGGTGAGTCGGGTGAGGCCAGTCCTGGGCAGGGATGGCCGACATGGGGCCCGTGGTGATGAGCCAACACCATATCAGGTTCCCTGCTCTCTCTGTCAATAAGTTCCACCTGGAGACATTGTATGGGAATGATCTCATGTGGAGACCTGAAAAGTTGACTGGGATGCTGCCTTCTTGGCTATTGGTGGCAAACCTTTGGTGAAAACTGATGTGACAACAGCAGCCTACTTGGCTTCTCGAGTGAATGTCGAAACATATTAATCTGAATTAAAAAAAATAACATAGTCTCTAGTAGGAAGTGAACATCCGTTCAAAACCTGTCCAGCAGAATGAGTGTGGTGCATGTGCTTAATTTTATCTCGGGTGGTTGGCAACAGCACCCATTTTTGGGGACTTGTTTCTCATTATTAGACTTTGACCCGAGAGCAAGACAGAAAAAGACTCGGAAGTTTGGGAGGAGAGAAGTATAGGACAATTGTGACCAATAGAGGAAGCTGATATGAAAAAGAATTTGCAAGAGAGATATAAAAAGACAAGACTAGGGAGGTGGAACAAAGAGGCATGAGGTGGAATCAATACTAGGCAGCCTTGGAATTCCGCAGTTGCAGCTTCAGATAATGCCCTCCTAAGAAATACTTTTGGCCCTTGCAAATTGTTTTTAAAATCAAGAAAGCACTTTGGGTTAGAACTAGCAAGGAAGGGCTTGTCGGATTTGGGAGAGGAAACCAAATAGTGTAGATATTCCAATATTTTGTGTTGGCCACTTTCTTTAAAATCATCAGTTATTAAAGAAGCAGTTTGTCCCTACAAGGATTGAGGTGATTTTGGGACATTTTATAGCCTGGAAAAAGCACTCTGTTTGATCATTCTAGATTTAGATGATGCCTTAAGAAATCCTGTACATAATTCTCATTGAAAGCAAGTCATTTTATTTCAGGATGGTCCAGTGTTCATACTAGCAGCGTAGAGGAAGTTCGCTTGTGGGTGGATTTGAGATTTTTGAGACACCAGCAGACTTTAGAGTCTGCTGGGAGACTTTAGAACTTTGTTCCCTTAGAGTGTTCATGTGAACTTGGGTGTCTGGCACCCCATTTTGTTACTTGGAGCACCTTGAAAGACCATGAAAAATCAAGAAAGCGTATATATGTTGAAGATGACCGGGTCAGACTGAGGTAAGTTAACATTATGCCTTCATTTCATTTCACATCTTATGTGATAAAGGCAAAGCACACTCCAAACTGCACTCGCGTTTGGAGTGCTTTAAGTTAAACAGTTGATTGTACACATTACCTACAAGATCACATGCCAGATGTAAAAGTTTACAGGGATCTGAGGGTCGATGTTCGAAAAATATGCTAGCGATGCTATCCCTGAATCATCTACCCAATATGGTAGGCTGCCACAGGAGGAAAGTAGGCTCGTTTGCTTTGATGAGGCTGGTTACTCCACATTTGTTTGCTTGGCAGTTCCTAGGTCCTCAAAAGATGTTACTAACAGTTGATGTTTCTTCTCTCTACAGATATTATGCAGATATCGCAAAAATGCCTGTGATCAGTGACCAGGATATGAGCGCGTACCTGGCCGAGCAGTCACGGTTACACCTGAGCCAGTTCAACAGCATGAGCGCACTGCATGAAATCTACTCGTACATCACAAAGTACAGAGACGAGGTATGTGCGCCCCCTTGCCTGTGTACTGTGGAATATTTGAGGTTGGGCTTATCTTTCTTTCGATTGGTTTATGATGCATTGATTTGTCTACCACTCCTCTAGCGCCACCCGCTGTTCGGTTATCACAGTACATGGTGGCCTTGGCTGCAGGTGGGCTTTTGCAGACCGTGGTCTGTTGACCTTTGATGCATGAGGCAGACATGGGTCTCAGTAGCCCTGGGGGTGGTGCCACCATGGCTTTTCCATTTGCTTTTGAGGCAATGGCAGCTTCATCGCTTCTACAAATCGATGACGACTCTTGGCCTGAAGTAGTGGGAAAGGGAATCTGTGAAATGTCACACATTCTGGGTCTTCCTGGTGTAGTGGGAAGGCCTTTGCTTTCTTGAGCATCATTGGGTCACTATTCGAACATCTCAAAGTACTTTGATAGGGCAGTGTTGCATCCCTTGTGGCGGCAAGGGAGGACAGGCTATGTTTAAGGGCCTCCTGCCTCCATATCAATATTAGTCACTACTAGCAGCTGTTTCTCCTCTTTTGATATTCGGTACCCTATGTAATGCCGTTACATAGGTCCATGAAAGCCTGTGTCAGGAACAGAAAGGAAACCAATAAATAGAACTTTTATATCTACTTGCTGTAGTTTACTTTCCTATGCTTCCCCTTCACTCAGCAGAAAATAGGAAGCCGGGGCTGCCTAAGTAAAGGTCAAAGGGTCAACCTTGTGGTGTCACTGCTGCCATCAGTGACATTTAGGTGAATTGACATCCATGCACCACGCTTTCTATTATTCTTTCCTCCTTGGTTGTCCTTATCCATTGTTTCCCCTCATTTTCTATTCCACTCCTTCCTATCACCACGTTTCTCGCTCACGTCCCCTTCCTTGATTTTTTTTTAAACCTCTTTCTACATTAGTTGCCTTTTTTCTCTTGTCCTTCCACTGCATATTTCTCCCATCTTTCCACAATTAGCTTCCAGTTTGCCTCTTTGAGTCTTTTCCTGTCTGACGCTTGTTCTGTTTTATTCTGTTATCAACACCTGTTGCCTCCTTTTATGTAATTTATTCACTTGACATTCTCCCACACCATATTTTTTCTATCATCCATCTTTCCAACACTTTTATCTCAACACCTTTTTACCTTTTCCACAAAGATCCTCTCTGCCGTCTGGCACACTGCCTCGGACACCTCCTTGATGCCCCACCCTCTCTCTCCCCTCTTTCAAACACGCCTATGTCATGCCCATGCCCTGCCCCTCCACTCCCACCTTCCATACTACTCAACATCCACTCTTCACCTGTCTCCGCTCTTCACTCCCATCTTTGTGCTGTATCACCTTCTCACTCTTCCTTCCCTTCGTAACATGCCCCTCCTCTTTACTAACCCGCCCTGTGTTCCTAACTCCTCCCCTTTTCCCGCCACTTTATGCGCAGAGCCCGTTTCCCCTCTTCACAACTTTTCGTGGATCTTTTTTCTCCTCTCTAATGGGATTAACGAATTGCAGCTGTGCTTTTGTCCTCTCCTAATCATTAAACGCAGTAACAAAGGAAGAGATTGCTACCTCGCTGGCGAGGAGCGAGGGCGAACAATCCTGCCCGTTGTTCAGAAGAAATAATATGTTGTCATTGGCTGTGAATGAAAATCATAATTTATTTTTGCTTTGAGTGCCTGAGTCCCTGTAATGGCGGGTTCTCGCACCTTCCTTCCCGACAGGCGTTTATCTCCTTTATGTTCTTGGTAGACCTCCTGGGCTAGCGTAACTTTTCAACGCGACGCCAGATAAAAAGATCGTTAATAAGAACACAGGAGAACAGGTTGCGGATTCCGAAGTACCAGGCTTCTTTGACAGGAAACTCACCTGCTTACAAGAGGAAATTTCCCAACGGCTTGTTGCTCACCGCCTGATTATCTGATGGAGGATGAATGCCGCTTGGGAGACTACAAGAGTTTTTTTGTCTGCGTTTGTGAAGCATTTGTATTAAGACCGCGTAGTCAAGGCCCGCGTACCAAATACCATGCAGTGGTATGTTCAACGTGCTATCAAAGTTATCTTGTGATTTTCAACGTGCTATCAAAGTCATGTTGTGACTTGCGACTAGCATTTGAGTCCTCTTTCTTGGATAAAGAGGAGAACAGGCATAATAATAATAATAATCCACATTTGTAAAGCACGAACAATCACCCGTAAGTGCCTCTAGGCGCTGGGGGCCGTCGGGAAGATTTTGCAAGCTATTGCACAGTCACATGGTGCTGGGCTAACCTTCCGCCGGAGCCGGGGATTGAACAGTGATCCCCAGATTCCAGCGTCAGTCGCCCTGGCCGCTGCGCCACACCATAACTCCCCCCCCCCCCCCCCCCCCTCCTCCCATTGCTCCCACCCCCTCCCCACTATTTCTCTGATCTGACACAGACCCAAGAAGAGTTAGAAATTAGTGGCGGGTCTGGAATAGCTCATTCTAGACCGAGTCTTTTAGCCAATTGGAAGCGGTTACCTTGAGTTCACTTTTTACATTCTACATATTTCCATTGGTAGTAGCAAAAGTGCTGTTGGCTAAAAGCCAGGCTTAGACGCCCTGGCACTTGTCACATATATCTTCAGGGCGCCACGTTGCTCCTGAGATCTCCAGACATATTCAGTCATTGGGTGAATGCGGGCACTGCTTTCATTTTAGGTAATTTTTTTAATGGCTTACCAATACTTTATTGTCGATTTACTTTTCCAAGATAATCGTGCTGCTTCTAAACGTGTCTGCCATCTTGGAATGGTAAAACAATGAGAAAGTATGTCAAAAACATTAAAAGATGGCTACCTGCGGGTGTACAAGCGTTTTCAAAGCAACACCTTAGCCATTCTTGTTGGTTTTTCAGATTTGCAGTAGGAAGCACGATTGGTTTAATTATAGCACTTAAACCTTTTTTGCAGCATTTGTTGGACAAGTTACACGCGGGCAGTTTGGCACAATTATTAGTATTTTGTAAGTAGTGTGCATTGTTAATAGCCAATTCCTTTTTGTCTCTCTTTTGAGGCTGTGGTCCTAACTTTATGAAATTTCATGGTAAAAAAAGTAAATTTGAATGTGTTTCCATTCCCCATACTTTTCTTAATGTACTGTATGTCTGTAAAGGAAAAAGTGCTTCAAATTGGGTATTAGAAGTGTTTCTTAAATGCAGCACTCATGTGAAAGGTACACCTTTAAGCTGTGTGTTAAGTAGACCCCTTTGAGGTGAATGAGGGTACATTGTATATAACAGACTTCTGAAGGAAACAGGGGCGTGTCAACCTCCGCCCCTCGTCTCCCCCACCCCCTCCAAGCCACATTACACTCCCCATTCCAATATGGCGCTGGAGTTGTTTAGCATTCTCCAGCCATGCACAGAGCGGTATGCAGATTAGCGCCATTACTAAGAAAAGTGACTTTGAGCCTCCCGTGATTAGACGCCGCTACTAATAATAAACACTGATCAGCCCTCGCCACCCCGGTGAGATGCCGCGCTGCAGTCGCCATTCCCCGCTGTGCACTCGTATTTATTGCAGGATTGGGGCCATGTCTTGGGCATTGCGCCCTCTAGCTTTTGTTCAGAACCCATTAATTTGCCTGCTTCTCATTTCCAATACACACACAGATCACACAGACCTGACCTCACTCTTGGCATCGGAGCAGGCCTGGTACTAGACGCGGTGACGTGTTTCTCTCCCCAGGGCGCGTGGGAGTTCTAACACATTATATTTCAGCTGTAAAGCTTAATGTCTCCATTCTCTCCCAGCGCTTTGAGACCCTCACGGGTGAGTAGCGCGCTTTATAAAACCTTGATTGATTGATTGATTGATTGATTGTAACCCTTTAGCTAGTCTAGGCCTATCCTGGAAAGAATTTCCCTCTACAGCTCTTTGATTATTAAATAATCCCTCCTTGCAGAAATACTGTCCTTCGCAATCCATCTAGGTCTGCAGTATTTCCCTCCTCTTCGTAGCAGACTTTGTTCTTTCCTGGTTCTTGGTCATCAAAAGTCCTCGCTAGCTGCCTATTTACTGCTTGCATGGTTACCGGTCCATTCTGCTGACGTCCGACTGCACTTCACTCGTTCACTATTTTCACTGACCATGTCTCTTTCGACGAAAACCACCTGCTTCCTTTTATCAGTGTCACTCTCTTGTTGAAGACTGACTTTCTTTTGCTGTTTCTTCTGCCACATTACATTTTGGTAAAGATGGACCCCAAGGCAGTTCCTCCAGACTTCACTATTGCCAACCTTTTTGTTCCTCCACTATCCATTTCAATCCAAACATATCCACCACTCAAGTTACTTTGATATTTTCACTATAGTAATTCACCACTTATCCTTCATGGGTTCCGGAGTAGCATGCTACTCGCCGAAAAATCACTTTGACGCCTCGTCAGGGGTAGTAAGCGCTATATAAATGCAATTACAGTACAATATATATTTTGATTGACAAAGGCTTTGTTCATTGGAGATAGAGAAGCACAGCTCTTATTTTTGTCAATTTTGTTGATTTCTGTCTGTTTACCCTTTCAGTATCCTGCTCTCTGTATTCTGTATGTTCACAAGACTGACAAAATTAAAATTACACGAGTGAAATCTCAAAAAAATAATGTATTTTGCATAGCACGAAATTAGGGAATTGTCTCCCATTTTATTTTTCCTGAAATTCAGAAACTTTTCACCCTGGACTAGTTCATGTGGAAAATGTCTTGCGGAAGCGGTATGACTGCTGCCAAGAGAGGTCTTGTGATCAAATCCGCTTCCTTCCTGGTTATAACCCTACCGTGACATTTTCACCGATGATACCAACTAAGTAAATTTTGTATAAAGATGCAAAAACAATTCTCAATTTTCCAATCTTTTTGCTGCGGAGCTCATCCCGCTCCCCACCTTTGGGCAATTTGCTCATATAATGTTAATCAATATTATGGAGTCAATAGTATTAGGAGTTGCTATTGTGACATACAACCTTTTTAATAACTGACTTTCCTCTCATCAGACTGAGAGGGAAACATTTTGGGAAGGTCAGGATGTCTGTCTAAAAATGAGTTCAGGTCTTCATTTTTACTAATACTTTTACCCACTACTATGCAGTATCTCGCTTAACATAAGATAGTTAGTTGGCAGCCCACACACCTGGACTTCATTTATTTCTGATGCCACTTTGTTATTGATGCTGTTTGTTCTCCGTTCTGCTCCTCAGTAACTCTTCCCTTTCTTTTTTTCTCAACCCCTAGATTTTAACGGCTTTGGAGAAGGACGAGTCCGCCCGGAGGCAGCGACTGAGGAGTAAACTTGAGCAGGTCATCGACACAATGGCGCTAAGCAGTTGAAGTACCAGCTCTGCCCCTTGGACGGATTTTATTTCTAGCAGTGCATAACTGAGAGAGGACAGCGGGCGATCGGCACAGCCGCAGTATACTCTGCATCCCATGGATCGACTGGACCGCCGCACTCCGACCCGCCCTCAATGGAGTTCATCTCACCTGGGCCTCCAAAACAAATGGGAAAGAAACAAACAAAAGACCTAGTCGGACATTTCAAGGAGTGGCATAGGGGACATTTTGCTGAACACATAGTTGCTAAGATCTCAAATGGAATGCAAAAAACAGAACCACCACCAAGAATGTCAGCGGTGCAACTGGAAGTGTGCGCATTGCAGCAGGGCTGGTTTTCCCCCGTACTCGTGTGACATCACAGCTCACATGACGAAGGCCGGCTGAGACTGCACTGACTTCTAGGATTGTTTTTTTTATTTTTTTCCTTTCCTTTCCCTCCCACCCCCCAGTCTCTTCGATTGCCCATTCTCTCTCTGGCCTCCTGCCACTAGTGTTACTGCTATATTTGCACAATTTACATAAAAATAGAAGTTTTTAAGAAAAATCAAAAAATGAACTTTAACAGGAAAAAAAGAGGACAGGAGAACAAAATGATTAATTTTGAAACAATGAAGCGAACAAACAGAATTCCCACTGTTGGAAAAAAAAGACAAAGTTCCCGAAGTTTTTGCTATTTCATTGAACGTGTCCTGTGCCATGTTTTATTTGAATGTCGTTTAGTGGAGAAAAAAAGAACAAATAATTTTTGTTAGGAAAAATATGCTATTATTTAAATGTTACATGCCTTGCGGCATAAGGGTTACAAGCAAAAACAAAGGAGCTTTTGCAGCATAGGAATGGATAACTGCCTGCTAGACCCCCGAGACGCAAGCGGGGAGACTGAACTAGTTTATGACAAAGTAGCAATTTTTATTTTACATTTTCCATTCCTTTTCAAGAGGGGTACATCATGGATGAAGGCAGCTGCTCCAGCCCCCCTTCGCATACAGTGCCTCCTCTTGATTTCAAATATGAATTATGGTACAGAGGGGAGAGATCCCACAATGCTTTGCACAGCTAGGCACCTACGGTGAAGGGGGTTGGAGGGTCCCATCCTTACAGCAGCAATACAGAAATGGTCCCGGACAGCTCTGGTGTCGCTTGAGATTCTACCAGAGGTCTCAAAAAAGGTTACCTTAATGGCATTGACGTATACTCTCAAGGCTTTTTTTCCTGGTTTTTAGGTCTGAGACATACACATTTGAAGATAATTTTTAGCAATTTATTTCCCCCAAATAAGGGTTAATTTGATATTTTTTTTATGTCCTCTGCTGATCCCTTTAGCAGCAATTATAAATTTTAAGTCATTCCGGCAGGAACACGCAGGACACCCTGCTTTGGACTTTAAACATGGCCGCTGGGTTAACACCATTTTTTTCATAAGTTTTATTCCCATTTTGAAGTGTTGGAGTTTAAAAAATATTGACCTACCAGGTCAGTGCCACCGTAGGGCAAATAATGCAGGGCTATACACAGGGGTTAAGTCCGCGTTGGTACTCCACGGTGTAACCTGGGCCTAACTCAACCAGGTCTTCAGGTGTGCCAAAAAAACATTCAGTTGGTGGGTGTAGGTGTAAAGCAGAATGGTGATCAAACAAAAGATCATGTAAGTGGGGAGAATGGGGCTACTCAAGGTGCAAAACTGCTTTTTATGTTCTTCTATTGTTGGTTCGCATAGGTTTACGATGTACTATGTTGTCCACTCTTTTTCCTTCCGTCCTTCAAGTTAGAAGAAAAGGTGCCCCGTTTCAAGCCATTCACAGCTAAGAAAGCTAGTATAATTGGCCCATTATTATATTAGAAATTGGTTCCCAAATGTAGCTGATCTGCCTGCGTTGGTTTGAAGGAAACAGATAGCTATGGATGTATTTCTCACTGAAGAGTTTAACATTTTAGAGAACAGAGTCCGATTATTTTTCTCTTAATTGCGAATTTTAAAGAACATTCATTGGCGCTGAACTTTTTTTTTACAGAAGTGGTCATTTACAACTAGAGAGAACAACAAAGATCCAAGCCTGATGAGTCCTGACCATATGTTAAAGTATCCATTAACCTCAATGGAGCTCCACTCTGTAGTTATCAGCCTCAAAATCTGGCGCGGGTAGGGGCTTCTTAGATCTGTGTTTTACACTTAGTTTAAATGTCATGAAGGAAACAGAACTGGGAACCACATAACATACATAAATGATGGCGGAGGTTGAAACTCTAAAGTGGAGTTATGCAAACATAGCAAGTTCCCCCTAAAATAATTTAACACTAAATGGGAAATGAAAGCTAATTTGGCAGCCATATGCATTATGAGGTTTAAGTTCAGCCTAGATTTGTGTAAAGGCATGATACTATAATGAATACATCCCTTATCTTAATTTTAAATACATTTTAGAAAATGTTCAAGTATTTTACATTTACAAATCATTTAAAAATCTATAATGTCATCATGGATCCTGGGCCATTCCCTTGATCCTACTGTGTCTCAATTTCCCTACCAAGAACTATTTTTCACAGAGTGTAAACACTACATAACAAGGGAACAGATATGTTTTTGGGACCCTAATGAGATGTCTTGTTAATCCAGAAGAAAATATTGACATCTTATCACAGTTCAAATAATTCTGATAACTTATTAAAAGGATCATCAGTGGTGGCATCTGTGCGCCCTTTCAAGCTGGTTGTAATTTTGTCTTAAATCAGAGGCAAAATCAACACTACCAAAATTACACCTATATTACATATGTAATGGTCTCGCAGATGTGCGTTCCTTGGTAGCTCTTGTACGCATTGCTAGATTTTTACTACAAGGTTTAATGCTTCACACTTGTCAGAGGGTGTGGATGCCAACACTTTTTTTTTTAGTTGTAGCGTAGTGAAGCAAACGTTGTCCCCATGACCGTACCAACAGCAAAGGGTAGTCTTATCCTGACAAGCTTCAGTCTGATTTTAATACCAAAGCACATCTTATAGGCAGATGAGGGTTCCCTCCATTAACCCTTGAAAGGCACAAAAGGTTGGTCTGAGCTCAGATAAATGCAGTACTTTCTGAACTGAAAGAAAGTAGAAACGCCATATATATATTCACAAGCCCTGCCCACACTTGTGCACTGTTTGGCATCAGTGCATTCTTATTGAAGTTGTTCATTAACAAAGTAGCCAATAGAAAGGTGCCAAATACGTGTAGGGTTTATCACTCATGTGAGAGCCGTTCCCAGTTGTGTATTATAAAGAGCTCCACATAGAATGAGTTACGCTCCTTCGCCCCCGTTCCAACTCTGTTTAATGTAATCCTTGATGGCTTTTCCTCCCCTGGGTTTTAGGGGTACGGGGAGGTGAACTGAATTGGGGGCTTTCTGACAGGTGCTGACGTTTTCTGCTGAATGTGAACATTGGGAGATTTCTTGAAAGGCCATTGCCTCTGAAAGGGTATTAGCATGGGTAGAAGGCAGTTGCACATCTGGCCTGTTAAAAAATGGGGGATTTCCCAAGCGGTCAGTGTTACATTACAGACTCTTTCAAAACCCTTATGGCTTTTGAAATGCACAAGCCCGTCAAGGAATCTCTACAGAACAGGCCATGTGTACACCTGTGGAGGATGCAACCAGTCTATTACCCTGTTCTGAATTTCTAGATTAATTGGACACAAGCGTTTAAGCAAAAAATTAAAAAAAGTTTAATTGGTAGCTTTGCTGTTCCACGAGCAAAAAAGTTGAGTGGGAAATGTTAGTGGTTATTTAGCCTTTCCAGTTCTGTACTAAATTAGATTCAATCAGGATTTTTGCCTTACAGCTAGGGCCTTGTTAAAGGGCAGCATCCTACTTTGACGAGTGGTCATGTTTATAAGGGGCACAGATTTTTGTCCTTTTCCCCGAGAGGTGGTGTTCTAGCTCAGTAGATTAATGCTCCTGCGGCAGACCTGTGAGGTCACAGATTCTTCAAATCCAGCATGGCTGGCTCAGTCTTTCATCCACCCAGTGCCAATACAATGAGCCCCATTAACACCTTTTTCAAAAGCTTTGAGGCTTCCTTTAGAGCTGGATGAGAGATTGGGTATTTTAATTGTCCCCAGCTCAAAACTGATAACCTGGGTTAATTCAAGTTGGTTGTTACCCCACAAAGAGCATCAAGCATGCTGGTAAAATCTGCAGTGATGTATTGCTCAATTTCCCTGCACTTATTTTATAAGAAGAAAACCCAGTGGAAATCTTTTTTGACTTGTGTAACAAGCACTTGGGTCAGACACCACTGTTCTAGCTATCACTTTGCGAGCAGCGGTTGTTGAGTGTCCTATCATCTTGCACAAGGGCGTGTTTTGGAGTGTGGTATTTTCACAACAAAATTTTAACAATGTAGATCCAGTCAAAGGTAAAAGATCATTTTATACCCTGGGGTGCGGCCATCATTAGTGCAGTGGCTCGGAGGTGTGAGGGGCCTACTGCATCACATTTAGGGCTCTTTATAATACGCAACTGGGGAACAGATGATTTTTGCTATGCCGCAGTGTAGATCAGAGAAAAATCTATTCATGTATGCAAAATCATAAGCATTACCACACAACCATGGCTACACGTTATAGTGTTGCATTGAGCCTAGTTTTGCAACTTCGCCAGGCACCTGTTCAAAAATTCATAATAAAATTACGTACTTGTATAAGAACATTTATAAAAAGGAGCTTTTCGGTCAGCCCTCTTCATGTATTATCGAAGTGTCATGTACCTTTGCCCTCCATCCCCCACAGCATAAAGCATGGGGCATTGGGTAAGCCCACTTCACCCATTGGCTCTCTTCATTTTAAGTGATGGCATTTTGCTTGTGTACCCACCCAAAGAATGCTGTCTACTTGAGTGCCAGGGTAGGTGGGCCAATCTCTGCCTTCATGTTTGTTTTTATTTTATATTTGTTTTATTTATTTTTTTATGGGTATTTTTTATTTATTTCTTCATATATATGCGCAACACCTATGTAAGGCTGCAACTTTTTGAAGCTTTTTTTTCTTACTTTTGATGCCTACTGCATAGGTTTGCAAAAGGAAAACTGTGGACTCCCCCAGAATAGACCAGTTCCTTGCCAATTCTGATTTAAATAGTCACCATGGCTCCTTCAATTGAGGAATGAGGAAATTATAAACTCCCCTCTCGCCCAACCCACATAGATTTGTGTAAGCCAGGTCAGAACCACCCCCACCCTTCCCCTAAAATATGTAATCATGGTTTTCATGGTGTATTTTTGGAGAAATTGTGTTCTTGTGTTTTGAGGCATAGATTTTCACACAACTCCATGATAGGTGCCAGATTTTGGTAGTGCAGATTCAAAGTCATTTGTTAGAAGCAGTGTGATCTTGAGTAGGGGTGGGCGTAACTCTTCTAATTCAGCGTAATCATGCAGATTTACCTAAGAATTCCGCAAGAAGAGTAATTCTTTATTTAATGCTATTTCTTTGCTCAAAAATCCCCCTTGCATCCAAAATGGACACAAGGATGCATTCTGCACTAAAATAGTGCTAAATGCAACAGAACATGAATAGCAAGCATGAGAATCTCTTGCTGTAGGATTTTCCCCCAACTTACTCCCAGCATTAGCCCTCTTGTCTTAGCACAAAATGCACCCTTGTGTCCAAAATGGACGCAAGGATGAAGTTTGTGCTAAGAAATAGTGCCGAGTGCAGCAGACCACAAATAGTGAGCGCGAGCGACCGCACGCTGAATGTGCTGTTCTGGTAGGGTGTCCCCCCCCCCCCCCCCCTCCCCCCTAAATTATTCCTAATTGCGCAAACAGGAGTAATCATATTAGTATCAAAGAGTAACGCAGAATTGCCAAAATTAGTTCAGCGTAATTGAAATTCCAACCAGGCCTAATTTTGAGCAAATTTCTTACTCATTACGTCTCCTGTTAATAAGTTGGAATTGTGTGGCAGTCAACCAACTTCGAAATGGTGTAATATTTGAAGAGATTAGTGAAATTTTATAGATTTACTCTGGGAATTGATTTTAATTTTAGGTGTGTTCTTGTGCATAATACACCCATTTACCTGCCTGAATTTTTTTTCCATAAAAGTGCACTTTTTTAATTTTTTTATTAGAACACCCCAATTACCCCTAAATAGAGGATAAGCCAGAGTATGTTGATCCTTTGAACTTGAAGCATTAGGCTTTGTTTTAAGTGGAAAAAATGATGGGTTATCACTAACCTCTTATGTCATGCATAGCCTATCCGAGAGAATGTGTTAAAAGGGAAGGGACTCCAATTAGTCTTCAAAACCTCTACCCCATGTCTAACAATCACACTGTGGATACTTTTACACATTAGTAAGTCATGCCTGACCAGAATAGTATGTTTGGCAATCATGAACTTGATTACATTTTTGAAAGGGGTAACAGTTTAGAAATATTTCAGCATTGGCAATTTAATAAAATATTTGTGAGGAGGGCCCGATATTAAATTTTTCACTGGGGAGGTGCAGCAATTCAAAGTTTGAAGACCACTGTCCTAGAACAAGCACATTTAGTAATCTGCCTACTTAGGCTGTACATCTGGCTTTTCCTTGCCACTGAGATTTATTACACAGCACTAATGCTTCTAGCTTCTTCGCACACCTGCGTTGCTGCCCACTGCCATTACTGTGAATGTCCTAAGCCCCATACCCACCCTTGGCAGTGCCACTCGTGACTCGTAACGATTCTTGGCATTTCAGCCCCTTCACCTCGGTCTGCTTTACCCCCTTGGTTGCAGGCGTCCATTTCCGAAAAAAAAAAAACTAGGTGTTGCTGGGTGGCACAAAGACAAGACAATCTGGTTCTGCTGGGAAGGAGGGTCATAGTTAGACATTTCAGTCTACACTTAGCAGGGTAAGATTTTAACGGGAAGAAATAACGGAAAACCTACATTTGTTGGCCACACACATTTCACTAAAAACATGTCACAAAGGCAGCGTTGATACCGGTTTGAGAGGTGAATGCCAAAGCTACGAACACCGGAGGGAAGATTGTTCTGCCGGTGCCCAACACTTCATTCATGTGTACGTTGCCATCCGCTTTTTCTTTCTGTATCAAGACGAAATGTAATGCAAAAGGCGAAAAGGCGTCTCCTGCCCAAGACGTTTTCTATGTCGATGCCTTGCTGTAAGGGCAGAGAGACCGGAGGCGGCTGGGCAGGATGGAGGAGGTTGTACTGAAATTAGTTCCTTTTTCTTTCGACGTATCAAAGACATGTCACAAGTTACAAGAAGGTAGAGAACAGTAACCGAGTAAGTCAAAGAGTGCTGAGACGTTCCTTCTGTGATTGTTTCAAACTTGAAGCATCGGCGCCAGTTTGGCCGTTCTGCGATCAATTGTGTAAATATCCTGCTATTTCCTATTTTAATGTTCCTCAGATTTAGTACTTGTAAATAAAAGAAAAAAACACAAACTGCGCATCAGGAAGAGATTAAACATTTTTGCTAAATAATGCCTGCCTGTCCTGTTGTCTGATTTTTTTTTTAAACTCTGAGATTTGTTTGACCAAGTCAAAATGTTGGGTCCCACTGTCATATTAGTGTGTGCTTCATGGCCGGTGGGTGACCCCCGCCCGCCTTCCTGAGTCGATCACCTGGCAGGAAGTCTTCTCTGCTGCATGAGGTTGACTTAGTGCTGCAAGTCTGCGTCCCTCCTCAAGGCGGCCATTTTATCAGCGAGTCTGCGCCCTCCCTGAGACCGCCATGTTGTAGCCGTTCATTGTTTTCCCAAGATCACCATATCAGTAGACGGCCACACACTATGAAATTAAATATGAAACACTATCACTAGCCATTTTGGGGGGAGCGGATACTCTGGCCCACGTATCTGTCCAACCTTGTGCAATGGTTCTGGAAGACTGCATTGTTGGGTTGAACATGCATATTGGCTCAACATCATGTTCAGAGGTCTAGAAGACGCCATTCTGTAGAGACATTGTGGTAGGTACCTAGCGGGTGGTCTGCACTCGCCCACCATTCAACACCACCATACAATGAAGGCGTATTCAGAGCAGCTGAAGAGTGCTTCATTTCACTCCCATCAAACCATCATGGCGCGTTCTAGGCAACGGAACCAGGGGAGCGTGCCCACATGCCTCTCAGCCCGCGTCCACAATCCACCACTGCGCCACACAATGCAAGGGTGGAGCATCCTGTTCAAGCAGGGAAAAAATAAACCAAAGGTCTTGATTGAGAAAGAACCCATAGGCTTCTCTTACACAAGACCCACTGGTTTAAGTCTTTTGTTTAAAGTATGTGTAATAGCTTTTAGACTGCACAAAGAGAGAGTGAATGTGCTCTTTGTTAAGGTGTCTTTCCAGGCCGCTATGCTGAATTGTTTGACAGGCGTTCTTGGCAATTATGTGCGGAGTTCTGTCAATTGTGTGATCAGCTGTATGACCGGAGCTGCTGGTACAGAGTTAGCAAGTTTTCTGCTTAAATAAATCCATAGTACACCGCAGCATGAATAGCATGCATCCATGGTCAGCTGTGTGTGGTCAGATGTGCAGCCATTGGGCTTGCACTTCTGTTTTAATCTTTAGTTTTAAAGCCCAAGTTTTGTAAAATGTAGAGTTCTTTCTGATTGATGCTTCTACCTGCAGATTTCTCACTTCTTGAATCTCCTATAGGTGCCACACTACAGCAGGATAAGTTGAATTGGCTCTCCTTTGTGATAGGTGGTGCCACCGTTCCAACTTGGCTCCAGTACCCTCCCCAGACAGGGCATTAAGATGCTATATATATATATATATATATATATATATATATATCCATCACCATCCCAGCAAGCTCACGTCGGTTCCTTTTTCCGCTCCCTTCAATGCGGATCCCTAGTTGCTCTCTTTAAAATATTTCCCCAGCAAAATTGCCGTTTTGCAGTGTGTTGACAGAATGTTTCTTCTGTGTATTTCAGAGTTTAAACCAGGGCCGGCTTTAGGGCAGTGCGACAGGTGTGGCCTCACTAGGTGCTGACCTGTGGAGGGGGGCGCTGACCTCAGAGGGCCTCTGTGTTTAGTAATAACCTATGACTGGAGAGGTGTGGGGTTATTTTGCCTGGTGGTTGTGAGAGAATCCAAGGAGGTGGTCATGGGGTGTCGGGGTGCTAAAAATGACTGTTGTGCCAGGTGCCACCAGCGCTAAAGCCGGCCCGGGTTTCAACCGTATCATTCAAACCACGAACCGATGTCCCTCTTGGAACCTCTTAGCAGACAGCCAATGCACCAGAGACAGATGCTAAGAAAGCAAAAAGAAAGGAAAAAATTAAATGATGATAAATATTATTTTATTTGGTCCTTCTGCAGCAGATTGCGTGAGGAGGCGGGGCTGAAGAGCAGGGGAGGAGTGGTACATCCCTCCTAAGTGTACAATGACTGTGTGGTCGGCTCTATCGGGCCGCTAAACCAGTCATGCACACTTTCCCCCTTCTCCGTACAGGCATTACAGCCTGCATGGAGAACATGGCCACCCTTACAGCCCCAGGCTGAGCGCCGTGTCACAGCGTTCAGACCAATCACAACATTGTATTGCAGCATTGTGATTGGGAGCCCTGGTGCTTCCTGCTTCCTGTTTCTTGCAAGAAGCCAGGAAGAGGACGCAGGAGAGGTGATGGCCGGCCGGGAGGTAAGTGAATTTTTTTCTTTTTCTGATTTTCCCCCCCCCCTCCACCCTTTCTGCCCCTCCCAACCCACTGTGACTGCTCTGGTGCTTGGGGCCCTTCGTACAACTCCAACCCTTGTGAAAAGTATAGCCGCAAGCATGCAAAGGCCATTGAGGAGCAGGAGGCAAAGCTCTTCTTGGCACAGGCCCACAGTGAATGCTGAGCATGTCACCTCCCCATGTCCCACTCCAGATCTCACTTCAACTTGTTTTTAACAAGTAAGCCTTCGAAGTAGGCTGCTTACGAGGATAAATCGTCACAAAAGAAACACTGAAACAGGAATTCTTCTGCATCTCAATGTTCATCCCGTTTGAGAAGGTGTTTCAGTGAGAGGTGAGGCGCAGCGGCCAGAGCGGCTGACTCTGGAGCGCAGGGCTCACGGTTCGATCCCCAGTAGCAGCTCAGCTCCGCATCATGTGACTCTGTGCAATAGCTCACTTAATCTCTCTGATGGCCCCCAGCGCCTTGAAACCGTAAGGGGTGATATGTTTGCAGCAGCATTGCTCCCAGACTCTGCCCTCAACTTTTGTCTTTGGAGATTGTACAAGTGGAGATGCAGCTAGCCCTGGGTCCTGTAGCTGTCCTACTCCCAATCTGGAGTACCTGGCACTAACCCTGCTCAGATCACAGCTTTCATTCAAGATAGTCTTGACCATCGAGACTGTTTTGGGACCCTCTGGCCCTGAGGAGCTGCTGGTACCACTTGCGCCTGCGATGTTGCCAATTGCTCCGCCTCCCTCGGCAAATGCCGTCTTACCCTCAACACCTCTGGTGACTTGGGATCAGTTACAAAATTGGATCAACTCTCAGAAGACAAAGGTCGTTCCAATCCGGTCAACACAAAAGGCACAGCAGGTGATTGAGTAATAATCTCCCCTGACACCCTTGCCTGATAATAATAATAATGTAATTTGTAGAGTGTGTAGTTACTTCTAATGAAGTATCCCGGCGTGGGGGGTCTAGCTCCCTGTGATCAGAGAAATACGGCAGAATCAGGCTTATCTGAACAGCCAATTTTTCGTTTTTTTTAATGAATTGGCGATTCCGGCTTTGCCCGTCTTAGTTGGAGATGGAGGGAGTTCTACAGCTCTTAGATGCTAAAAAACTGAAAGAGCAGCCCCCAATGTAAGCTCTCCTTTCAGTGGTGATGCAAGCCAGCAGAGCCCCTGCAAATCTAAGGTTCCTTGCAGGACAATAGGGCTTGAGGACTGGCTGCTAATAGGGGGGACCTTTGGTCACAAAGACCCTGTAGCAATAGCACCGTGCTTTAAAAGAGCCGCTACTTCAGTGGTAGCCAGCGTCGTTTTGAGAGCGCAGACCCCATGGCGGCCTGTCTAGGTAGGTTTAGCAGCAGACGGGCTGCAACGTTCTGCACACGCTCAAGTCTCATCAGCCGGGATTGTGAAACTCCTAGGTACAGGACATTGCAGTAATCTTGCCTGGATGTAACCAATGCCTGGAATACGGTTTTCCTGGCATATTCAGTCAGGAGGCAAATACTTTTTTGTTGAGTATTTAAAATACTGAAACATTTGCCTGCCAAAGCCATATTCTGGCTTTTAAAGGCAAGCTTTGCATCAACAAAATACCTAGGTTCTTGGCTTAGGGGAAGGGGAATGTCCGAGCGAGTCTGGCCACCAAGCAGAGGACCAGATTGAAGGATGGTTCCGTAGGATGAGGCCCTCGGTTTTCCTAGCATTTAATTTGAGGCAATTGAGATCAGTCAAGTGACCGACCTCCGACAGAGTTCCTCAGTGAGGCAGCCATGATGACTTCGTTCTGTGACAGGGTGACAATCAGCTGAGTATCATTGTTGTACAATATGATGTTAACTCCATCCATGCTCATGACGAGCTCAGCTCGTCATGAGGCACGGTGCTCCGGTGCTCATGACGAGCTGAGCTCGTCATGAGCTGTGGAACGCTCACACACGAGTATAATTCCCCTGCTGTGCTGTGCGTTCCACGGGAACGGGTGTAGTCATGACGAGCTCAGTTCGTCATGAGCACACTAGCACTGTGCCTCATGACGAGCTGAGCTCGTCATGAGCACGGGGGTTAGAACTGTGCTGCTCGATGTCAGCCAGGAGGTGCATTTACAGATTGAATAGAAGAGCCCTGAGGCACCTCCTGGTATCAGCAGAAAAGCCTGAGAGTGGAAAGATTTTGCTACACCTGAAACGTGCGTTCTGGCAAAAAGGAGGTGAACCCTTTCAAGGCCTTATAGGCAACACCTCAGCTCCACAGACGTTCCCCTAAACATATTTGTGATACGGTGTTGAAAGCCACACTCAGTTCCATCATCAGCAGTGCTGCAGTGTCACCGCTGTCAAGAAATTGCAGTTTGTCATCTCAAGGAGATATTTTGCTCGGATTAGGACCACATAAAATGCCAAACATAGTCTACCATATGATGAGGATGAGGACGACAGGAGGGAGGGAGTCCATCTTTTGCCACTTTATAATAATAATAATAATAAAGTAGGTTTATAAAGCGCATGGTGACGCCATCTCGGCGTGTCCCCGTGCTGTGGAGAAGAGAAGAAGCGTGACAGGTGGACTCTAAGCTATAGATTATATAGGTGAGTTTTTAGAAGTTTTCTGAACTTAGCTTCTGTTTCTACTAGCCTAAGGCTAACAGGGAGTTGGTTCCACTTATTTGCTGCTAGCACTCTGAATGAGCGGCCTCCCAGTTTAGCTTTTTTTATACGGGGAATTCTGAGTAGGCCTGTTCCCTTAGAGCGGAGTGCTCTATTTGGCTCATAAGTATGGACAAGGTCCTGCAGATACTGTGGAGCCTTGTGCCATATAATCCTGTGGCACATTAAGAGTGCTTTGAACAGGATCCTTTTCTTAATAGGCAGCCAATGTAGAGCAGCAAGAGTGGGTTTAGATGCTGCTCTTTTGGGGAGTTTTAGGACCAAGCGTGCTGCTGTATTTTGGAGTACCTGCAGACGCCTCAAGTTTTTTTCGGTGGTTCCTAGGAATAAAGCATTGCCATAATCTATACAGGATGTTACCAGAGCTTGGGTCATGGTTCGTCTAGCCTCCAAGGAGAGTAGATCCAGGGTGCGATTGAGAGTTTTTAGTACCCCAAAGCATTTTCCCACTAGTCTGTGAATGTGGCCATCATAGGATAATTTGGGATCAATCCAGATGCCCAGATTCTTTGCCTCTTTACAGGGGGTAGGCATCGGACCAAGGCAAGTTGGCCACCAGTCCACCGTCCAGCTTGAGTCCTTTCCTCCAATTACCAGTACCTTTGTCTTGGAGCCGTTAAGCTTCAGGCAGTGTAGGTTCATCCATCCTGCTAGGTCCTGCATGCAGGCCTTGAAGTTAGCTGCTGCAATGGTTGGGGTTTGGGACAGGGAGATTAGCAGTTGGGTGTCGTCGGCGTATGAAACTAATTCTACACCGTACGATTGCACCACATCCGCTAGAGGGGCCATGTATAAGTTGAACAAGGTGGAGCTCAGGGCAGAGCTCTGAGGCACCCCTTGTTCTAAGGCTATGCTATCCGATGCAAAAGAGCCCCGCTGGACCTGAAAACTACGATCTGTAAGAAACGCTTTCAGCCAGCCCAGCGCAGATTCAGTAACACCAGCTTTGTTTAGACACTGTAGCAAGATGGAATGTGCTACAGTGTCAAACGCAGCGCTGAGGTCCAGCATGATCAGAGCCATGGTGTGTCCGGCATCTGCCCCTTGACGCAGGGTCCCAGTCGCTTTCAGGAGGGCAGTCTCCGTAGAGTAGCCTGGCCGAAAGCCAGACTGAGAGGCGTGAAGGAGGTTGTTCTTTTCCAGATGAGACATTAACTGGCTGTTAGCCACTTTCTCCACTACTTTGGCTAAATAAGGTAACAGGGAGATTGGTCTAAGGTTTTCAAGAGTTTCGTGGCTAACATTCGGTTTCTTTTTGATAGGGAGAACAATTGCTTTTTTCCAATCCTCCGGGAGTTTGGCGGAGGCAAAGGAGACCTGGAGCACATGCCTAAAATACGGCTCCAGTACCATGAGGCTCTCTCCCAGCACCCTAGGTGGAGCTGGGTCCCGAGGGGAGCCAGATTTGATACTTTTACATATGGTTTTTAAAGTCTCTGGAGGGGGTACCGTGAAGCATTGTAGACATACCTTCACAGAGCTTACTCCTACTCTTTCTACAAAATCACGTCCAGATGTCGTGTTACCAGAGAAAGTAGCATAAATATCTCTTATCTTTCCTGAGAAGTAGTTTGCTATTTTAATACATGCTTCAACTGAGTCGTTTTGAGAAGTGTTGTCATTAGCTACCACTGAAATCTTGAAAATTTTGAAAAGCTCCTTAGAGGAGTTTTCAGCTTCCCCAATACGGGCTTTGTAGTGCATGGCCTTAGTAGTTCGTAGTTTAGTGTGGTATTCCCTTTGTGCCTTCTTATAGTTAGTTTTAATTAGAGGACAGAAGTCCAAGCGCCATCGCTGTTCTAATTTTTTGCAAATAGATTTCGCGGCTTGTAATTCGGGTGTGAACCACGGGGCGGTTTTCTTTCTAGTGTTAACTCTCTTGGCAATGCATAGCGGGGCAGTAGTGTCTAAGGCGTTTAAAATGCGCTCCTCTAGCTTGCTGTTAGCGCTTTCGCAGTCCGCACCCCCTGGCTGATCCCCCTAACTCTAGTAGCTTGTTAAAGGTATCTTGTGCGAAGTTTTTCCATTTTCGACGTGGGTAGCAGTTATTATTGTCCTTGTTAGTCTCAGGCTCTGGTATAAGCATGTAAAAAGGAATTAAGAAGTGGTCTGACCACGGTACCGGTGAGGGCTCCTGTACTCTCACTCCGTTCCAGTTTCCAAAGACAGGGTCTAAGAGGTGACCATGTCTATGGGTCGGGGAACTATTTTTTAGGTCCAATTGTAAGGACTGTAGCTCTTGCCTGATGTCATTTGCCTCTTTAGCTAGTGGGTCTTCAAGATGGACGTTCATGTCTCCTAATATCAGAATTCTGCTCTTCCTTATAGCTAAGTGAGCAGCCGCTTCCACTAGGCTAGTAGTAATGTCATAGAGCCTGCCTGGGGGTCTATAGACAAGAATACCTGATATAGAGTGTTGAGGTCCAAGCTTGATTGTAAAAAGACCCGCCTCACAGTTGTCAATCTGCAGGGCAGATAAAGAGCATTCCAGCGGAGCTTTGATAGCGATTGCAATCCCTCCGCCCCTCCCCTCAATCCTGTCTAATCTAGAGAGTGAATAGCCAGGTGGCATGGCTTCTATAATTTCAGGGTCGGAGTGTTCCCCTAGCCAAGTTTCTGTTAAGAAGAGTACATCCAGTTCTTCATCTTCAAGGAGGTCCCGGATCTGATTGCTATGCTTGCTAAGTGATCTACAATTTAGCAGTCCTCCTTGTACCCTCCCTTTGTCCGAGTCACTAGTAGGTTCACTAGAGTTTTTGAAGGGGCACATGGAGCAGTTTCTGAGAGATGTCGCCTCCATAATATGCCAACAGGGTGCCTTAATCGAAGGGCATAGATCTAGCAATACCTGTCTTCCATATTGTATGCGAGTGGACCCGGAACGGCCAGGGGTCGTGGCCCCGGGCGGCTCGGCCTCTGTCATAGATGTGGTTGCCTATTTGGTCCTGCAGAATGCCGCTGGCCGGGTACTTCCCCCTGAGGTGGGGTACAGTGCACTTGAGGGCGTTTCGGGCAATTTTGCTCAATTCTGCTGAAGTTCTTGAATTTCCTGCACTGGTGTAGGAAAACAAAGCTAACTTTGTCCTGGAAGTACTGCTGCATGCCTCCATGATTGTGGAGCCCTTCTTTCCAGTGACGCGGCTGATTCAACCCTGGAGCACTTCAAGCAGGGTTGTGTCATGACCCGCTCTTCGAGACTGGCTTACCCTGTGTGCAAATTTTGCCAGCTAGACCGCAAGTTCAGAAGATATTTCAGTTGCTTGCCTATTCGACAACGCCAGCCTCCAAAGCCTGCGCAACAGCCCAACACGTTTTATCACCGCTATAGTGGGCATGTTGGCTCAAAAGTTCATTGAGAGCACCAACACCTTTGTCCTTCGCACTAGCCCTTCCTTCAAAACTAATTCACAAGAAACAGGGATTACTAATCTACTGTTTTAACTCTAATATTGGGGTCTGCAGTAGCATGCTGTTCGACGCATAGTGCTTCAACGCTTCATCAGGTATCGGAAAGTGCTGCATAACTACAAAATTTCTAATACATAAAAAGGCTTGTGATGCCTACCAACCCGTTGCACACAGCACGGTTTGTGTAAGGGTGAACTGCAGTGATCCATGAGGTGCTATTATTTTTCCTTCCCTAGTTCTCAGAATGTTTCATGGTGTGATGACACCATACAGGTCAGCGGAGTCTGAGGTGTTTTTTGGAAATAGTGTGGTAGGCTTGTATTGCCGTCGGGTTGATGCCTTGATTATGCTTGTGTGACCATCTGGTTCCTGCTCAGGTTTAAGAATGCAAGCACTGAGATTACCTTTTGTGTTGTTCTCTTTCCCAGTAGCCAGCAGGACTCTACCTCTTGCCAAGCCCAGTGGCCAGGAGGAGATGATAAGCCCCTTGTACTGAGGGGCTTATCACTTGTCATTTGTATGAAGATCCTAGCTCCGCCAATTTAGCCTGATGTAGAACAACCTTACTTCAAAGTTAGTGGGTAGGGGGCGTGGCTTGAGCGCCGCAAAAGATGGCGGCTTGACTGCGGAGCTCCGGGCATCGAGCGCCGACACCAGCGGCTCTCTCCTTTTCTGCTGCACCATTCTGGACGCCGATTGCATTTTCATACGTCGGAGCATGAGGTGAGCAGACTGATACCGCCTGCGACCCTCTACTCCGTTTGAATGCATTTTCTCCGTGACTGACGCGGCGCGCTTCCCAGCGGCCGCCATTTTCTTTCAACTCTGCCGCGTCTCCGAACCCTGTCAGCGGAGAACCTGCGCCACGGTGCGGTGATTTCCAGGTGAAACGCGCTTAATGCAGCAATGATGAAACACGCAATGTTCCTATTCCTCATTGGCTGATTCTTCCTGTTGGCGCTTTTTCAGCCTTTGGTACCTCCTTTTCCTCAAGCTTTCTTCACGCTAATGTTGTTTTCAAGCTGTTTTCATCATTTGGACGCCGCTCTTCATTGAAATTTACCGAACAGGATACCATTTGTTTCTGGCTACCCTCAATAATTTCTATCTGTTCCTACACATGATGCAGACGGTTTCCCTTCTCATGTTCACCATATGCAGTGTAATTCCAGCTATGTGTGCACCTCTATTTTATTGATGGCTTTTGTGTGACGCATTTTTCTTTCATTTGCATACACGGTCCTGACATCACTGTGTTGAGCTCTACCTTCCACAACACTGCTATTTTGTCAGTTTGAGGGGCACCGTCTTCACACAACTTATATCTACGGAGTCTACAGGTACATTATTATTATTTATCTCCCATACCATATATGGGGAAACTGCGCACTCTCAAGCTCACGGCTTCCAAAACCAAACTGCCTCTTTCCTCTGACTCTGACTCAACGTCGCACGCCATGGAGGACACTATCCCTTCTAAAGCGGATATCACTCGTGGGGCAATACCTAAGGCTACTGTCACCAGTAAACTTCCACAACCTGGCTCCACGAAACGTCACAAGAAAGATCCTCCATCTCCAGGTTCTGAGACACCTTCCGCATCCATGGATCTCATTCTTGAAGAACTCCGAGCACTTAAACCCTTTATGGCTGAAACTACTAAAACACTGCAATTTCTTCATGATAAATGGTCCACTCTCGAATCCAGAGTCCTGTTAGTGGAACAATCAACGGAGGCTCTACAATCTTCTTGTTCTAGAATTTCTACATTGGAGAAGGATGTCTCTCTCTTAAGACGACAGACAGAAGAGTTGGAAAATAGAAATCGTCGCAATAACCTACGCCTTTATAATCTTCCAGAGCTCACAGAAGGGTCCAATCCAACCTCCTTCTTCCAAACCTTTTTACCGAAAATTCTAGATCTTCCATCTTCTGTCACTCTTAACATTCAACGTGCTCATAGACTGGGTCCGAGAGTTTCCTCCAAACCACGCGGAGTCATCATGCTTTTCCTACAATATACCGATTTACTTCAGGTACTTTCGGCAGCCAAAGCAAAGAAACAGATTATCTGGGAAGGCCACCGTCTGTATCTATCTCAAGATGTAGCCAAAGTGACAGCTGACCGAAGGAAACAATTTCTTGATCTACGACCACGACTGCGAGACCTTGGTGCCAGATTCGGTCTCCTACATCCTTGCCTCTTCAAGGTTACGTATAAAGAAAAGACAACGACTTTTGAAGATCCACGAGTCCTTGAAGAATTCCTCCGTCACCATGAAACCATCAACATGGACACTGCCAGACCAGTTTAATAATTCATGTGTTTTCCTGATTGATTAAGTATTTATCCTTTTGTTTCCCTACTGTGCCTAGTATCGACTTCCCTTATCCTACTGTTCGCACATATCCCTTGTTTATTTTGTTATACTGTTGCGTAGTTCCTACATTTGGCGTTCTTATGTACTCCTAACTTCTCTTCTCCTTTTTTGTCTCATCACAGATTCTCTCCTTCTGTTCCCCATCCCGGTGTAGTTTTTTGCTCCCTACAATTGATCCTAAGCTGGTTCCTCCGGTGTTCGATGACGTGAGTTTCTGTTGTTGATGTCGTCCTCTTCTGGCGTCGTCACCCCCCAGTTCTCATTTGTATTTGTTGTTATGTCTCTTCTCTTGCTTTGTTCTCTTATCTTCTTTTATACTCTTTTCTCTCTCTCATATTTTTCTTACTCTCACCTTTTCTCTCTATCTCTCTCATACGTCTGTTCTTGCAATCTTACTACTTCTCTCAACACTTCTCAACTACCTTTTTATTTCACCTTATCTTTTCTTTTATATCATTCTCCTGCTAATGTACATTCCGAGTAGTCACCTGGAATGTTAAGGGGTTAAATAACCCCATTAAACGTCAACGAGTTTTAACGCATTTAACCAGAGTTAAAGCAGATGTGGCCCTCCTTCAAGAATCCCACCTTACGGATTCAGAGGCTACTAAACTTAAACGATGTTGGGTGGGTCATGTTTTCTATTCACCTGCTGTAGGTAAGAAAAATGGTACAGTTATACTCTGTCATAAAAAGTTAAATGTTTCAATTGTATCTCAAGAATGCGACGATGATGGTCGTTGGGTAATTGTTAATCTTCTTATAGATAAAATACCTCTAGTTATTTTCAATGTTTATGCCCCAACTGGTGTTGATAAACTGTTCTGGCCTGCTATTTCGGACAAACTTGTTACCCTCAATGACCAATACGTTATTCTTGGCGGTGACTGTAACCAAGTTTATGACCCCTTTATTGATAGAAATTCAAAAGTTAAATTTGTTCCTTCCAAGATGCACACCCAGTTTATCTCCTCTATACAGAATAATGCATTAGTTGACATTTGGAGGCTTTGTCACCCTGACCTCAGAGAATACTCTTTTTACTCCCCTACACATCACTCCCAATCACGTATTGATTACCTTTTTCTTAGCAAACCATTGGCTCAACTTGCCATTCATTCAGATATAGGCTCCATCCTAATTTCAGACCATGCTCCCGTTTTTGTAGACATTGATCTTATTCCCTACTCCCCTCATTCAGGCCGTTGGAGATTTAATAATTCCCTACTTCTTGATTCTAAGTTTTGCACCCAATTTAAGCAATTTTCCACTGAATTTTTTACACATAACCATCTCCCTGAATCCCCCTTTGTTATGATTTGGGACTCGTTTAAGGCAGCTGCACGAGGTTTTATCATTAATTTTGTTTCCCAAAAGAAAAAACAATCAATCTCTAAGTCAACTCAACTCTTGGATAAAATTAAGAAGTTGGAATATGCATACTATAACTCAAATTCTGAATCTTCTTTACGTGAATTAATCGCAGCCAAATTTGACTTCAATAAATTCACCACCAACGCCGCCTCTAACTCTCTTCTAAAATGCAATTCCCGCTACTATGGCGGACAAAACAAGATGGGCAAGCTCCTGGCTAACTACCTTAAGATACGTAAAGAACGTACAAAAATTGAATCCTTGCAAAACCCAAATGGAGTATCTTTCTTTAAAGATAAAGACATACTTGCTCAATTTGTTTCCTTTTACCAAAATCTCTACACCCCAGAATCTATTCCCGACCCTCAAGATCTTCTTTCATATTTTCAAAACATCCCTCCTCCAGAAGCTTCCCATCTTGACTTTCACTCATTGGACTTGGACATTAGCCAATCGGAAATTTCTCATGCAATTTCTATTCTTCGTCGAGGTAAAGCCCCAGGGCCCGATGGTTTTACCATTGAATTCTATAATCACTTCTCCTCCCTTCTTCTCCCAAAATTGCATTCCCTATTCCAATCTTTTGCGGCCTCCGGATCCTCTCAAGGAACTTTCCAAGAAGCATTGATTTGCTTAATACCTAAACCAGATAAAGATCATACCCTTTGTAAGAACTATCGCCCCATATCACTAGTAAACACTGATTATAAAATTTTCGCCAAAATTATAGCTCTCCGACTAGATCCCTTATTACCAGAACTTATAGGTCCTGAACAATCCGGTTTCGTTAAGGGTCGCCTATCATCAGATAATTCCCGTGTCTTCTTTAATATCTTGAGTAAAGCTCCATCCCTTTCCTCCCCCCTTGCTGCTATCTCCCTTGACGCTGAAAAAGCATTCGACAGAATTGGTTGGGACTTTATGTTCCAAGCTCTCCATTGGTTTGGCTTCCCCCCTAAATTCATATCTCTAATTTCTCTATTATACTCTAGCCCCCATGCTTCAATTTTTGCAAACGGTATGATTTCCGATTACTTTCCTCTCCAAAGAGGGGTTCGTCAAGGATGCCCACTATCTCCTTTATTGTTTATTATAGCCTTAGAACCCTTTTTAACTAAGATTAGACTTGATGACACGATTACTGGTTTCCAATATGGTACTCACCAACAAGCTAAACTATCTGTATACGCTGATGACATTTTATTTTATTGCTCAAATCCTCAAACAACTCTCCCTTCCTTCCTTAGTCAAGTTTCTTTCTCTACCGTCTCAGGATATCGTCTTAACATTGATAAATGTGAAATCTTACCTTTAAACCCCTTATGCCAAAAACATCTCTTTGACTCTTCTGGTTTTTCCTGGCAACCCATAAAGATTAAATACTTAGGTATCTGGTTTGCCCCCCGTATTCCAGACACTCTTAAATTTAATTTCGAATCTCTTTCTAACAAAATCAATACATCAATAACACGTTGGAATCCTCTATTCCTTTCTTGGTGGGGTCGACTTGATTCCATCAAAATGATGTTAGCACCCCTAGTCCTCTATTCTGTTTCCATGATTCCCATCCGTATTCCAGATCATTACTTTAAATCGATTGACTCCATACTATTAAAATTTTTATGGAAAGGCAAAAAATCTCGGATTGCACTCTCCTCCCTGAAAAAAGACAAATCCCTTGGTGGTGTCAAGTTCCCCCACTTTAAGTCATATCATACCGCATTTTCATTAAAACAATCTATGAAATGGCTCTCTTCAGATCTTCCTCGCATTCCTCCACTATGGCTCACATTAGAATCCTCTCTTCTGCATCCTTACGATTTTCGAGAAGTCCTATCCTTTACCTCTAAGGTGTCATCCATAGGTTCCCCCATCATTTCTCACTCTTGCTCTCTTCTTCGTCCATACTTAATATCCACCTACCCATCTGCCTCCTCCACCAACGCTCAACCTATCTGGCATAATAAATTCCTCAAAATTCGCAATCGTTCCTTATATTGGAAATCCTGGCATTCCCTTGGTCTAAAATGGATCTCACAACTTCTCTCGGATAATCAGCCTCTTTCTTTCCAAGATCTTCAAACTCAATTCTCGTTACCTGCCTCATCCCGTAAACAGTATTTATCGATACTTCCATCCCTTACTCAATATCTTTCTTCACTCCCATCCTCTAACTCTATCCCTACCACACATCTATCGATTTCTAATGCTATTGATCAATCTCTTTCTGCGTCATTTATTTATAAATCTCTACAATCCTCTGCTGATCGTTCAAAATCTAAGGTTGAGTTGGCTTGGGAGGAAGATTTCTCTCACTCATGGTCCACTATCTTATGGGACAAAATCTGGTCCAAGATTCACAGTACATCCAGAGCTGCAAATACCACACAAACCTTATTCTTTATTTATAATCGTATATTATTCACTCCATTGCTCCTGTCCTCCTTTTCCCCAGACACTCCATCTACTTGTTGGTCCTGCACATCCCTTTCAGCTGATTTGAAACACATGCTATTTGAATGTCCCCCTATATTACGTTTCTGGCACTTAGTTTGGTCCCAGTTACAAAAAATTTTCAAATTTACAGTTTCATTCTCCATTTCACACATTTTCTTAGGTTCCCTATCTCCCACCTTTGTTGAGTCCGACTCCAACCACAAATTACTTGACTTATGCATAGCCATTGCTTTCCACCATATCACATCGCATTGGAAACAAGCTAAGGATGTTTCTTTTACTGCATGGTGGAATGCAGTTTGCTTTAATCACCGACTTGACACTAACTTTGTCTCTCCTATCTCCTTAGCAATCAAACGTGATCTCTTATGGCTTCCCCTCACTGACTATCTATCCTCAGTTGCTAAACCTCCTCCACCACTTCCACTACGTACGGTTGAAGTTTGTAAACCTCCATAAATGCATTACCTTAATTTATTCGATTATCATATTATTATTTACAGCAAATGTTTTATCATATTTTTAATCTGTTTTCATATTTTAAGATATTCTTCTCATCCTCCTATGTTCCTCATACTCATTGCCTGTTTTTTCATATTTTATGTTTCAGTTTCCTAAATGTAATTCGCTAATATGTAAGATCACTCTCATTTTCGCATAACTCTTGATTGTTTCTTCATTTTCTGTCTTTGTTTCTTTATATTTCAATAAACTTCAAACATAAAAAAAAAAAAAGTTAGTGGGTAGCCTGATGTAGACCGGCCCTACCACAAAGATGGTGGGATGGTCCTGCGCTCGGCCGCCAGAGTAGAATGAGCGCTCTTACTGCGTGTGTTGCAATGAGCCCGGGGTCTGATCACCTTAGCGCCCATTGACTTGGGTTGGACATGTGCACCAGGAAACCCATGTCAGCCGGGGAGCATGAAGCTATCACCGCATCATCTACCAGTGTAATTCGAATAACATCAGGCAGCAGCCAAATAACATCCGAAACCATCAATAGTCTAAGATACAAACATGTATTTAGGCTATAGAAAGACACCAGCCAGTAATAAGTAAGAACAAGAAGGCATACAAAAGGAAACTAGGAAAACAACAAACAAAATGAGCTGACTTAAAATGAGGACTCTTTCCTCCTTGGCTGTTGGAAATATGACAGACATTTCTTTGGCAGCAATGCAGCGGGGTCTGTGTTAGCACCCTTTGTGCTGGGAACATCAGGGCATGGAGGTCGGGAAGCATGCAGTGAATGGTCATCGCTAGCCCTAGATACCACACCGCCATCACCCAGTGAGACGTGGCGTCCCTTACCTGGCTGGAACTTGTACTCTGGGCCCAGCACAGAAATCTGCTGCTGATAAAACCTGTTCTAAAGCCTAGATCTGTATTTCCCCTTTAGGAAAAGATGAAGCTTCGAGGTCATTCAAAGAGAAGTCCTTGTAAAACAAACAGCAGGATACCTTGGTGAGCATCTTAACCTGTGCTCTTCCGCCCATCACCGGGTAAACAAATTGTGTTGCTTATATTTTTTTCTTAAAATTTTTCTTAAAAAGGTAATTCTTTTGTGTGTTAAGAGTAAAGGCTGAGCCTGGAATCCATTATTTTTGTTAAAAAATAAAACTTACAAGCAGCACGTGTTGCGTGAATAACAGCCCACTGATAACTTCCACATGTTGTGTCAGAATTAGACGGCAGTCAATAAAGCAGTTAAGATGGGGTGAAATGGTTTTCTTTGGTCGTAGAACGTTCATGCATTTTTCCTGTCATCAGGGGAAAGTGTTTGGTGATTGCACCTGCTGAGTTGCTACTGCCAGGAAGCGGACGTTTTTTAACTTTACCTCTTGGCTCGGCCTCTTCTCTCATCGGCTTCGGGAAATCATACAAAATATTCCTGTTCTCAAATTAGCCTCAACCAATTGACATGTTTAATGGACCAGGTGATCATAGCGCCAAGAAACGTGGGTGCATGAGAGCTCTATAAGCAACATATTCCATAACCCTAATCATTTGTAGAGGGGCGAGCACTATCACGGTCTTCTAGGAGGTAGGCAGCTGGAGTAACTTTAGGATCCGTGGAGGGTTCATAGGAAAAAGCGTCTGTCAGTGGGAGTCCCACCAAGAAAGCCACTGAGCTGATTACAATGTGCACGTCTGTTGAGGCAACTGTTTGAGTTGGCGGAATTTAAGAACAATTTGTGAAAATTTATCTTTTTTTGGGTTTCCACTTCCGATTTAATCTTGAACCCCATCATCCAGGTCCTTCCTGTGCTGCTACTACTTGACCAGGATGCTAAGCCACCAATGTCGCTGGAGTCTGTTGGTGTATAGCAACAGTGTATTGATAGATTCACAACATATATGTGCAGTGAGATAATGATGAGTAGTACTTACCTGTCTTCACACCCCCAGGGCCTCACTCCACCAGGACTCCTCCGGCAGGTCATTGCCAGCACAATGGGAACATCTAAATCAGTTTGTGCAAACCCACCAGCCTGACAGCAACAGAGTACTGTTAGACAGCCGAGAAGACTGGCGATGCAGCAGAACGCAGCCCGTTGATGCCACATCTAAAGAGTGCGGGCGGAATGCCATCAGCTCAACAAAGTACTTGAAACTGCCGCCGTGGTGGGATAACGGTAGTTCTGCCAAGATCTAAAATCAAGTCCTGAGGCTCAAAATATGAGTATTTCACACTGAGGTTCCACCCTGGGGAATCTGTGGATCTGCAAAATCTGCTCATTGTGAATGGCTGGCTGCAACCTCAACAAAAAGTTGCAGCTGTCATCTTAGGACTTGGGGGCTCGGTCCAGGAGTCCAATAAAAAGAAGAAAATAAGATATAAGTGGGCTGGGTGCGGGCTTCAAAAAATTGAAATTCACTGAAAAAACTGCAGTTAAAGTGGCTTTATAGTTAATAATTGTAATTATATCTTATTATACATTTAAAAAAGAACACAATTAGTAACTGAAAAACCAAAGGTTAAAGGGATGTTAGAAATTGTCATTTTATCTTATACATAAAAAAAATCAAATGGTAACTGAAAAAAACAAAGGTTAAAGGGACGTTCTAGTTAGTTGAAATTTCCAGTTAAACTATAAAGCTTCTACTAACAAAACCACTGAAATTCACCAGTTATAGTGATCACAAGTAACTATAACTTGTGCCCTAAACCTAAAGTAACTATAACTCAGGACCTTGCTATGCACTGATTGTACCCAAACATATTACATCACTCGTGATCAATGACTACATTAATACCATCGCTAATGACATCTGAAATGACACCACTGTAACAACACTGTGTATGTGCCTTTGTAGTATCCTGGGAGCAACTTATTAATGCCTGATACCAAAGTTCAAACTGAGCAGTCTAAGCCATGTCCTTATTGCCCTTTTGCAGAGCGTGCAGAAGAATAGTAGACGGTCTACACCCTCCATAACATCTGTACAACATACACATGTGTTGTGCTTCCACTTACAAATAAACTGCCCACGAAGCAAGGTGCCAAACCTGAATTTGATATACAAAGTTCTAGCTTGAAAAGAAGTAATAGTGTCGGAAGGTTTGAAAACAGAAAAGGGTTTATGATTGTAAATGTAGTGTTGCTTGTATAGCGTACGTATCACCCCAGACGTGGCATAAAGGCGCTGTAAGCATACCGCTGAGGAACCCTTCCTGGCCTCTCCCTATGAATTGCCCACTCCTGGGCACCCCCAGGGTGAAGCCAGGCATCCTAGCGCTGTTGGAGATTAAGCAAGCTATTGCCCAGAGTTGCAGCGTGAGACCCATGATTAAATTAGGCACCGAGGCGAGAATTATCAGGTCCAAGGAAATTGAGCCCAAGCCCCGCCGAGGCGGGAATGCAACCCTGGTCCCGGGCAAGACCTCTGCCTCAGAGTCTGCCGCTCTAACCATTGAGCCACACTTCTCCACTGATTCGAGAACCCATCTGTCAATCTGTTTAGTTCAAAATTTCTATGATCTTGTTCTGTTGTAATACTCCATAAAGTGTACTTTTGGTGGCCTGGATGCCCCCGTCTATGGATAATGGGTCGCTCCAAAGACTTTACATTCCTAAGATCTTGTAGCAGTATTTTATACGACGTATCCAGGGAAAAGAAAGTGACTTATCAATGTTAATAATCTCTTTTAGGGATTTTCTGTATGGCATTAAATCAGGGGTTGACCATAACCTAATCCAGAAAAGGAGGGGCCTTGAGACAGACCTGTCCCCTTCCTCTCAAGCACAGTGTAAATAAAAAATGAATGGTCGAATGGGGGTATATGGATACTTTCGGGTTTGGAACAATAACTTGTGCCCTAAAGTGACTATAAATGATGCCCTCGCCATGCACTGCTAATGACCTGCCATATTACATTACTCGTAACATGTCGAAGATATCATTGACAACATCAATATGAGATAATTGATGGCAAGAGGTGCATGACGGGAGCACGAGCTATAGTTACTTAAGACAACTAGAAATGGTGAATTTCACTGGTTTTGTTCATTTAAAACTAGGCCTGGGCAGAGTTTTGATTACGCTGAAGTAATCAGGGTAATTTTAGTAATTCAGCATTGCTCTTTGATGTAGAATTCCCTATAATTACACAATTACTTCTGCTTGTACAATTAAGAGTAATTTGGGGGCAAAAATCCTACAGGGAGAGCACATTTAGCAAGCACGAGTGGCCACGTGCACTCTCTATACGTGTCCTGGTGCATTTAGCCCTGTTTGTTAGTTCAAAATGCAGCCTTGCGTCCATTTTCGATGCAAGGGTGTCTTTTACCTTAATAAAATAGCACTAGTTGCTGGTAGTTAATTGGGGGAAGTCCTACTCCAAGAGCGCACATAGCGAGCATGAGCAGCTGCTTGTGCTCTCTATTCATGTTCTGTTGTGGTTAGCTTTATTTCTTACCACAAAATACATCCTCGAATCTATTTTGGATACGAGGGGGCATTTTTTGTGCTAAAAAATAGTCTTGGAGAATTACTCTTCTCATGTAATTCAAACGTAATCTTGCAGAATTGTTAAGTAATTCTGCGTGAATACCCTACCCAGAATTACAGGAGTTACACCCTCCCCAGCTTAAAATGGTATGCTTTAACTGACATTTTCACCTAACTATAACGTCCCTCTAACCTTTGTTTTTTCAGTGAATATATATATGTATACATATATATCTGTGTGTGTGTGTATCTCTGTTTGTACATACAGACACACACACCCACCCCATCATCTACCTACTAAGATCATTACACAGCCTCAAACATGTGAGGAGCCGTCACTAAACACCTTTCTTTGTTCACTCCTGCAATACAGATGTTCTCAGGGCTCCTGGGGGAAGCTTGATAATGTCAGGACATAGGAACTGAATCAGAGTTAAGTACTAAGGAAAAATCCTATGATTTGGTGTGGAAGTAGTAAACCCTTTGTTGGAGAATTGACTACCTGTATCAGCCTGACCAATAAATATGCAAATAAGTTCCATTGGTAATTTTCCTAATGCATATGCATTTTAGATATCCTAAAAACGTAAGGAGATTTAACCACTCAACTGGTCCGTGTGCTCCTCTTAATGTTATGCAGGTTATGCAGGAAATAGATGTGTTGTCCCTTAATAAGTAAAATAATAAAACTTAAGTAATTGCCCTAGCAGCACTTTTCTCTCTTCTTTTCATGTGGTGTACATGCACCTTTTGTATATATATATATATATATATATATATATATATATATATATATATATATATATATATACCAAAAGTTTTTGCCACGATAAGCAATACACGCACTCAGAGAAAGTACAGCTAGTGGCCGTTTATTTCCAAGATAACGCTACGCGTTTCAGCACAAAAGTGCCTTGGTCACACGTTTAAAGGTGTGACCAAGGCACTTTTGTGCTGAAACGCGTAGCGTTACCTTGGAAATAAACGCCCACTCGCTGTACTTTCTCTGAGTGCGTGTATTGCTTATCGTGGCAAAAACTTTTGAATTATTGACATCACTCGGCGGCGGGGTTGGCCGAGTGGAACACGCCACCTGACTACGGGAACCGGATCCCGGAGACTAACCCTCTTGCCAAGTGATTTGATATATATATTAAATAAACATACTTCATTCTGCGTCATCTTTTGTAGATTTGGCGAAAACCAACAACTGACTCATATGTGGTCATTCTTATTAAAATCATTCTTTTAAACATCATTCTGAAGCAGGGTAACAGACAGGACCGTCTGGATACGTTTATTTATTAAACAAAATTTTGCCACAACAGCTGTTGCTTGCTTGGATTTTTTTTGCTCAAGTGCTAGCACACTTTCTTGGAGATCCAGCAGAAACCAATCAAAGCAGACTATTGATCAGCATGTATCTCAGATCTTTGAATGTAGAAATGCCGAGCAATGCAAAGTGTGGCAATCAATACCGAAGCCTCATTGATTGCTGCAGCTGAGAAACCTACCTGCCAGGGTGCCTGGATCAAAGATGGCCCCAACACTGCCTCAAAGAGAAATAATCAGGAGGGTGTGCAGGTAGACCTGCCAGGGTGCCTGGATCAAAGATGGCCCCCAGACTGCCTCAAAGAGAAATCATCAGGAAGGTGTGCAGGTGTCATGGATGGGCAAACCTGCCCTCAAACCCTTCAGATCGTAAAGTCTAGCCATGTCCCCTTTTGCTCATGGCCTTGGAAGTCTGCGTCGCCATGACTCGTCAGCTCGCGGCGGCTTCATGCACGGATGCGCCTCACCGTTCCATTTTCTCAATTACTTGGGATTTAATGGTGTGTAAAATGCCTTCCCTGGAGTTGTTCTTGGCCATTAGTAACAGACATTGATTACGCTTCAAATGTGTTTTAGGGAGTAATAAAAAAAAAATAAAGACCAGACGGTAGAGATCAATTTACCAAACTAGTCATCCATCAACCCGCAGCCACCTCAGTACCTGCAGGAACGTAAACATGTACTTAATGATGTGACATGTGACAGAGAGAACGAAAGATATCACATGCCATGAACCAGGTCTGTTCTGAGAATGATGAGATATGTCATTAATTAGCATAAATCTTCAGTGCCACATTATTTTACTTAGTAATACATTTCTGACATGTGGTGCAGGTTGCATAACGTCTGATTCAAGATTGAATTGTATGCTCACCAGTATCATGAATAATATAATATTACATGTGGATATATTAAATATAAAGGGGCAGATTTACAACTTCTGGTGCATCTCTGCTAATCAGCAGGGATGCGCCAGAAGAGTTGCGACGCATCTGCCCACCCGTGCGCCACCACTGATGCACCGCATTTACAATGCGGTGCACCGTGGCGCACGGATGGGCAGATGCGTGTCGCATCCCCTGGCGGAAATGCAGCGCATTGCTGGAGTCTCCTGCAAGGCTCGGGGGTGCCCTATGCCTATCATGCTGAGTCAATCCACACACCTGCTTGAAGCAGGCGCAGGGTTTTGACGCAGCATGGCCGTAAAAGTGACTCCGTGAAATCTGCGTCACTTATACGAGGCGTACCTGCAAGGGAACGCCCACCCTTGCCTGGAACACCCCCATGAAACCTGACTCAGGTTTCATGTGGCGCAGGGGTTTACAAAGTGACGCATCTCCCTAGATGCATCATGTTGTAAATGCTGTGCAACATGGCGTATGATTTACGCCGCCGCTGCGTCACAGAAGTGATGCAACGGCTGCATAAATGTGTCGCAAGGGGCTTGTAAATCTGCCCTAATATCTATAGAGAATGTCGAGATGAATCTTCTGTGGACATGCATTGCGCCGTAATTAGTGCATGAGCGTTGAGTGCACACCTGGCACATATTGTGTGCAATTCAAAGATGAGGCTGTAAATCAATGTATAATAGGCACTAGGTGATTACAATACAGGTCAATGTATTCAGCTATGATGTAAAGATTAGGGAATCAGATGGTGGATACACCTTTGATGTACATTATTGGATTAGAGCACGGTGCATTGATTTTAATGGTGATACAACGTGTGTAATTAGAATATGGAGTGGTGTTCCACCTGTGAAACATATTATTGCAATTAGAGAATGGGGCCATAAATCCACCTCTGATACATAGTGTGTGATTAGATCATGGGAGAATGAATCCTTCTTTGATGCCTACAGTGGAATTAGAGCATAGGTCCTTCAATACAACTTTGAAACATATTGGCGAACGAGGCGATGCAGCCTTCTATTATATTGTCAAGGGACCTTGTTACTGTTTTGCTCTCTTTCTCTTCCCCCTTCTTTCTCCCTTTTTGTGCCCTTCTCTCTCACTCTGTATCAAGGTTTTTTTTTAATGGAGAATAAGTGTCTGTCCTTAAAAAGCAGAGCCAGTACCGACCACTTGCAAACACCGGCCCAATTTTAGCACTGCATACAAAAATGCACAATAGGCATTGATGTGACTAAATTCAAATTCACTCTGTCTGCATAAAGGGAGCTATTCAAGCTGAACTTTATATCACAGCCATGTGAACTCGGAGTTGTGGTGTCTGCTTTTGGGAGAGGCTAAGTCTGTGCCCGAGCCACCATTCTTGTCAGAAGATACTTAAATAAACGTGCAATGCACTGTAATGCCTTGATCACTAGGGGAGCACTTCCATTACAAGAGTAAAGATTCATGAACTTAGTACACCTTTGGTGACATTAAATGCCTCAAAGGCATGCAATCCAGAGCAAGCTAAACAGTGTGACATCACAACAAGCACTAGCTGGAATGTTCTGTCTTTCCGGAATGTCAGCTCTTGGCAAAGATGGTCACCAAGGGCGTAGCTTAGTCAATAGTTTTAGGAGGGTGTGGCGCTGAGACTCCCCAGAAATATGTTAAATAAACAATGGTCCACTAGGATTTTAATCTCTACAGTGAAATGCACTTGTTCCTTGTAGTCAAGGACCGAGAGTGTTTACAATTTAAAATACCAAGATATATATTGAGAACAGGCTGAGAAAGATATGTTCTTTTGCAATTAATGTATTAATTGCATGTTTTAAATCCAACGTATACTCGTTTGCATGGAAAGGACCTGGAGCTCATGCTTTTAGCTTAGAACTGGTGCAGTGAGGGGTGATGAGATAAGCAAAAAATGCAAAGTGCATAACTGTTAAAAAGACATATGACTCCTTTTGTACACAATTTTTAAGAATATGGAAAGATCTATGTAGGTCTGTTGTCAATGGTGTTTCGGCCTCTTTTAAATTGAGGTCATCATCAGGATGGGAGCAAGAGCGGAGAGTATCTGAAAATTTTGAGAAAAGCAAGATAAGAATATGTAGGCGAAGAGCCTGCCTGTTAGGGGTTCTATGAGAGATTGACTTGAAACTTGCCTGGTATGGGGGAAATCAGGCTTGGAGATAGTTTGGTACTTTGTGGAAGCATAGATGGCGCTTAGAGCTCTAAGCATAAAGGAAAAAAATGTATGATACGGATGTTGCTGTTAACACGTATCATATGTGGCCCCGACTCGAGTGTGAGGGATTCCCTTGTAGAAGAAATCCAGTTGTACCCATCTCCCCAGTGGGAGCACTGAGGTACGTAGCGAATACTGAAGTAAGTATTGTTCCTTGTGGCCACCCACCCAGAGGGAGAGACTGCAGCATTAGCTAGCTAGTCTGGTTCCAACATAAGTGAGAAATCCTAAAGAGAGAAATTACTTAGTGTTCAGGTCACCAAGAATTACTAAAAGTAGCTGAACATGCTACGTACTGACTTATGGTGGGGACCAGTGTGGCGACATAGGTAGAGGAATTTAATCTAGGCTGGAGGTCGCGTAACTCGTTAGCATGGAGGAGTCGTGTTCAGACATGCTGGTGTACAGGTGTGTGAAGGGAAGGGCTGTAGGATCTCATTTTTGTGACATGCAACAAAATGTAAATACCTGAAAATTAATTGTACACGTTCAGCACTTTGGGAAGCAAAATTGAAGCACATTTATTTTGTAATTATGTAGCGTGAAGGAAGAAAAGTTTTTACTAGGATCAAAACAAATCAAAACACTTTACTTGGTGGGGAACAAATGATACAGATGCACAGAAACCCGAGTTCTACATTGTAATTTGGGTGAAATATAGTTTTATCAGTAAAACTGTCTTTCTGTTCAAATTTAGTGGCAATTTCGATGGACAATGTGCTGCCTAGCACCACCGCAGGATGCTTTAGTTACATTAAAAAATTCCCCTCCTCAAGCCCATTAAAGCAATGTAGGTTGAAAAATGTAGTTGTTCTAAAAAGTGTGCTGTGGTTCTAAAAAGTTTGGGAATCACTGCTGTAGACAGCCAATCCGACTGAAACTGTCAGGCAAGACGGACTGAGAATTATTAGCGGGGTGTCCCACCCCATACTACCCTCTGAAGCTATGCCCCTTATGGTCACAAAGTAGCTAAACGTGATTATGGCAACTGCTTCGAAGGAGGTTTTGATGCATGCCCTTGTAGGGCCTTTGGCAACATAACATCTCCCGCCTGGCTTGTACTGGTTCCAAGTAATTAATGTGTAAAAAAAAGAAAACAAAATGAAGTCCAGGGTCTAAAGTTTTTTTTAGGAGACCTCTGCCAATGACTCATTACTTTGAGGTTACTGAATAGTCAGTCTGTCTAGTCCTGCCTCCACCTGATGCCTCTTTCTTCCACCACACTACACTTCCTGTCTCTCTATCTCGCTCTGCAGATTCTTTTCCATCCCTGCGATCACTCTTTATCACTTGTTTTTCCTATCTTTCTCGTCTGCCTTCTTTATCCCTCTTCAGCCTTTCTCGCTATTGCTCTGAGCCAAAGTCTAATGATGAAAAATAGGCCCAAGACCCCAAAAATGAACGCCCAGGCCACCACCTACAACCACTAAGCACCTGCACAAATTAAGCCTGGGCTCGCCCTCCCTAGAGTCATCAATAGGGAACAGGTTAAGACCCCTGGCAAGTATTTATAAGCATGTGTACCATCACCAGAATTCAGATAAATATGGCAATGAAGGCCAGGCAAAGAAATTGGCTGTTTTGGCCGAAGAAAAAAAATAGTAGCTGAAACATCCTCCTTTTGGTTACACAAGAAAATGCTATTTATATTTTAATGGCAGTCCCAGCATACCAGGAAATTAATGCCGAAAGGTTTAATTTATAGTTTGAGAAAACTGCTGGGCGTCAGCAAATAAGGCAGCAAGATCGTGAAATAGCCCTCGCTCTTTCTTATCACTGGCTTAAACTGTGGATAGCAAAGGCCTCCCCGTATTTTGTTAAATAAACATTTTTCAAAAATAGCCACCACGACAATAGTATGGATTTACAAGCCCAGATCAACCGATTCAGTCCAAAAGGGTCGACATTAACTTTCGGCTATCTTTATTTTTTTCTTGATTGCTTTTGCTATCTTAATTAAGTTGCCAGGACAATGTATTGCGCGCCCACAACCTCGCCTCCCCACTCCTGTCCCTCGCCGCGTTCCGTCACGCGCCGCGCAGCGCCAAGCCGGGGAGCTCCTGAGGAGCATTCAGGAGGCGCTTGCCAACAGGTGACAGCGCCGGAGGTATTTATAGAAGCGCGGGTCTCTGCTGGCCAAGCAGCCCTGTATCTGGTCTGCTCTTAAATTGATCCCTCTGGGGTTGCAGCTCACATCTCACTTCTTCCAACTTTGTAGCACTAATCAGCGGAAGTTTGGTTCCAGCTGGTTTAGAACTCGGGATCACCCACTGAGCATAATGTTCGGGCACAAATGAAAGCAATTACTGAGAAAAGGCTTGCCTCAGTCTTCGATCGCCAGCCCCAAAGGCTTCTCGTTTTCCCCGAAATAATGTATATATTTTTTTGCAACCAGCTGCCTTATTGAAGAAACATTCCATATATTACAGTTCTTAAGCGAGGACAATGTCTCGAAAATTGTGATAAAAATTAAGAAAGCTTTTAAAGGGATAAACAGTCTCTACAAATTACAGGGCCACCCAAACTTCATTGTGCACCTAGTGACGTAACGCAAAATGCCCCCCTCGCTTGCAGAAGTGAAGAGGGGCCCTCGAGCAGTGCACGCCCTAAATAGGATTGAAACAGCGCCCTGGGCGGAATTTCGGAAAGAACATTCGGGGTATCTGTTGTGTGTGTGGATGTGAAGATGTCCACAGGAATTGTATGTAATATTTTTTTTTTGCATGATTAATTAAAATCTTACAATTCAAAAATCACCAGTACACAATCATTAAGACGTATCTACACAAGCAAAGTCATAAAAATACATTAAATACACAAATTCAATTCATCATTATTATAATTCATTATTAGAAATATTAAAATAACAATTATTTACAGGTTTACGTTCTTTACTTTTGTGCAATATCTCATGTGCAAATGTCCTCTAACTGCCAGCAACTTCCAATCCTATTATGCTTGAATCATTCACTTCCAACTTCTTTTTTACAAGGGTCACACATTTTGTAAAGTTTGCAATCATTACTTTTTACGGAAGATGGGAGGAGGGCAGGGGATTGATGGGGTGCTAACAATTACGCTGAGGTACATTAAGGGATGATTACAAAGTCTTTAACAGGATCAGATTGAGACCAAGCGGAATGGACGAGCTGCTATTTACATGACATTAAGTCGGGTAGCTTCCTGCTGCACCCCTCAGAATAATGGGCCCGACCCAGCTGGCCCAAGCCCAAGGCGGGCCCTGCCCCTGAGTCTCCCAGATCTCACAAATATTCACAAATTGGCCTTGGGTGGAGGGCGGGGGCTTCGGCGGGCCCATGTTACACCCCTGTGCACTCCCGCTTCCTTACCCATATATACACCAAATACCTGCACTTTACCAAATTGTTGCTAATATTTTTGGGCAATTGCAAACTCTGGTATATTTACAAGGGGATAGCGCCACCAAAACGTCACTTCTAGCGACGTTATGGTCGCGCTATACCCTTCTCCATATTTAACAAGAAATTATATTTTTGGTTACTCCTGATCCGCCCCCTCCTGACCTCCAGTCTAGGAGTCGCCTCCATCTCAGACATGCACTTCCTTGTTTTAAACTTCAGCTACAGACTAGACGAGGTGGGGGAGGAGAGATGCACTTGTAGAAAACTTCACACTGGCCGCGCATGCGCAGTAAAAGTTACTTTTGCGTGCCCTGAGGCTCGCGCAAGCAGCGCCTGTCCCCTTCTGGGGCTCCCGTGAGGAAGAGGGAGCCCCAGCACCAAAGAGGAAGTGAAGTGCAGGAGCTGAAGTCCCGGGAGAGCAGCATATAGTAGTGCGGGGCTCCCATGCCTAAGGAGGAAGCCCCGCATCGTGCTGCCAGATATTCGGAGGAGCTGGAGTGCTCCAGTACCGTGCCGCCGCCAGCGGCCACAGCGGGTGAGTTTGCATCTTTCCTCTTGGCGGGGGCAGGGGGGGGCTTGGTCGTGCCGGGGAGCCAGTGTTAGAGGTGCGTGTACGATGCGCCTCACCGGGTGAGTTTGCACATTTCATCTTGGCGGGGGGCGGTGGTGGGGTGGGGGGGCTTGGTCGTGCCAGGGAGCCGGTCTTAGAGGCGTGTGTACGGTGCGCGTGACGGGCCGCGGAGCCCACGCAGAAGGGAGAGGGAAAGTGAAAGTTACTCCACGAGGCTTGCAAGGGAGACAGGAGATGGGCACAGCGTGTGAGTGTATGTGGTGAACGCTCGCGTTCACCGATCCCATGTGACGTACAGCCTGCGCGTGCTCATCTCCTGTCTCCCTTGAAAACCCTTGAAAGCATAGTCGACGACTATAGGTCTCGCATTGCGACAGCGCTTCGTACTACGTCGCAGGTGCGAGACCTAAAAAGTGGTTTAAGCCACTTTGAGTAGCTTAACGCCACCTTGTAAATACGGTCCTTTTACACACATCCCTTTGAGTGACAGGGGCGTACAATGGGTGTTGCTGTGGGCGTTCCACCGCAACACGCATAGCTTTTTGATGCTGCCCTAAATTTACGAGGGTGTGTAAATCTGAGGGAGCGCCACAAATGAACACCATGCAATAGTAGATGTTAGAATGGTGCAATGAGGAGAACGGGGACGCTTTGCAGAATCCTTCTTACCTGCCGGGACCTTGTGCTTTGCTTGCTGTCTCTGTGTGCTGCGCCTCGCGGTACCCGCTTCGCGGGTCCCGCTTCATGGTGTGTGCTGCTGCAGGACTGTGGACCTAGGGAGTGTTGGCCCTTTGGAGTCTGCTGTGGGCGCGTGGGTTGGAGCAGGGCTGCGAGCAGCGGGACCAGGACTGCATCTCCCAGGAGTCCTCGCTAGCCCGAACCCATATTACCTTGGCCGCTCTCCCTGCTTGCCCCGTCCCACCAACGATCTCAAAAACCCCTGCCTCTTGATTGCACTTGGGACGCTTTGCCGAATCCTTCTTACCTTCCGGGACCTTGTGCTTTTATTTCTCCTAAATTTTGCATAATCTGTGTGCTGCATTCTGCAACACACATAGAAAGAGCAAAACACCATGATTGATTGTTGCAGCACACATAGAAGTAACAAATCACCATTTAAGATTGTTTATCAAATCACCATTATTGATTGTTTATGTGCAGGAAGGTACACCGTCCTGCGCATAAACAATCATTACCTTCCACTCAGGCACCCTTGCACTATGCCTGCTTTGTCACTAGGCAGCTACTTTTAGTGCCAGTAAAAAAAACAGGGGTGCTGTATTGTTATAAATACAGTACATCCCTGCATTTTAGAAATGGCAAAGCGTGGCGCTGCCAAATTTGGCGCAGCTCCTCGATCCATTTCCTTGTTAATATGCCCCTCAATTTTGTACAGCTTATAGATCAAAGGAAATCATATTATCTATACTACTATTATAAAGAGAGAACACAAACCTTTTGGCAAGGTAAACTCGGGAACCACAGCGCCAATCCACACACCCAATACATTGTTGTAATCCTCAGGGTGTGCAGATGGACATAAGCTATAGAAAAAAAACAAAAAAACGTAAATTAAAAAATATAACTTAAAAAAAAAGCAGTGCCCTGAAAGTAGCGCTGGCCGCGACGTACGTGATGACGAGAAGGAGCGGCGGTGAAGTGAGGAGTGCCAGCTCAGGTGCGTCATGAGGAAGAGGAGCGGCGGTGAAGTGAGGAGCGCGGGGAGGAGCGGCGGCTCAGGTAAGGCTCTGGGACGCGGGAAATGTTGGGGCGGGAGGGAGCCGGTGCGGGAGGTTGGCCCTGAACAAATGCGGCTGAGGTAAGGCTAAGGCTCTGGGGCCAGCATTTCAGGCTTGCGTGCACTCCTTCCCCGGCCCCCGCCCCCCACAACATTGTCCGGGACACAGACAATGTCGTGGCGGGCGGGGGCGGGAGTGCACGCAAGCCTGAAATGCTGCCCCCAGCCCCCTTCTGCCCCAGGCAACGCTGGGGCGGGCTGCTAGTCTAGGAATAAAAAGGTTTTAGGAACAAGTTCTTAATTTTTACGAACTTTTATTTATCACAGATGATGTAAACGTTGCTCGCTATAGCTTATATCTCTTCATTATGACGTGTTTTCTCTGCTTCCTTTATCTGTAGAATATCCTCTTATATTCCTTAATTTCCTGCAGTAGTTGGTTGTCTAAACATGCTAATAGCGTTCTAGGACTATTGACCTGTTCTGTACGTATTCCTGGAGCCAGATTACACAACTGTGCACATATGAAGAGCAAAGTTTACACTGGAACACGATGCAGTGCAGAAACTGCATTTTCACACCAATCACTCAATGCAAGTATATTTTTCCACTTTTGGTCGGTGCAAATTGGTCAAAATAGACCTCTAAAGTATTATGTTATTTTACCTGATTGACATAACTTTGTAAAATCATGAAGAGAATGGAGTGTTGGTGGGTGGAGGGGATTCAAGGCAATGAGATCCGTACTCCTGGATTACTGATGTACTGTTGGGAAGACACTGGGTACGAAGAGTGGGTTGCCTTTAAGGGAAGCTCTGAGTTTTTTAAAAACTTGAAATGTTTTACTTGAGTTTAAAAACTAAAGCAAGAAATATATCACATTTAATTAGTATTGGAACAGAATACAATAAGTTGCAATTCAATTTTCCGAAAACGACTATTAAAGCCATAAAGTAAAAACAAAACAATTGCAATATATTTTTTACAGCAATCATTGTATAAATACCTATTTCATTTAGGAATTTATTTATTATATAAATTACTATAATTATTAATGTATGTATAATAAATCTGATATAATCTTATAAATCGAAAGATATAATTGGATCTAGAATACCATATAAGAAGAGAAAATTGGAGATGCAGAAATGAAGATAAATTAAAAAGGATTAAAATACATATAAATAAGTACACTATTGCCTCTTTTGAATAATTTCAAAATATTAAAAGGTTGTATGCTATAAATATTAGTTTGAATTCTAACACGCTAATAACCAAACTACGTTAACATTTGTAGAGGTTTAGTAGCCTCAACACATGATACACTAGTATTTTCCTACAGTGTTTGATGAGAAAATGTATTAAAGGAAGTCAGAACAAATCTCTTGTGATCTTACTGTTAATGTAAACAGCATAGGCTCTATCTACCCTATGACTGAAAAATACACAGTTCCACAATGTATAAAAATATAATTTTTGTTTATCATTCTAACAGGAAGTACATTGTTGGTAAGCAATTGAAACTAATAAACAGAGAATTTAACAGTTTCTACAACTAAAATCTGGGTGGAAACTCCGTGCACCTGAAAAGATATTTGTTACAGAGAAAGGTAGCTAAACTAAGAATTCTATTAATTATGCCCTGTGAGAAATTGGGTTAACGGTTGAGGGGGGTGTGAGCTCTTCACAAGCAACAACCACTATCTCTTACAGGGTGAGCCATAAAAAGTCACTAAATTTACCTGAGCTTAACCCTCTGGTAGCATGGCACAAAATCAGTAAGTCTTAACTCTGAGACAATGTGTAAAGTATTTGTGCAGCACACCAACCGCAACAAAGTGAAAACACAGCACAAGAAAAATACCACACCAATTTAGGAAAATAGAGTACGGTTTAATGCATTGTTTGACCCCAAAATGATGAATATCCAATCAGTTGAAATGGAGATTTGCAATTTTAAAGATTTAGGTAAAAATAGTGAGTAGAGGCATAAAGTGCCAACTGTGGTTATCTGGTTGTGCAGGACCGGGACAAAGTCACAAGTTCATGCTGAGTGCGATGTGCCAAGGGCCAGATACAGGGACCAGGTTAGACCCACTGAGAATTGTACCTTATATCCTGGATGCACTGGGTTGCGCCACCCTGTGGTGCTTCCGAGGAGCAATGCGGGGTCCTGCGTCAAGTTGCGTCACACTGCTCCAATGAGGAGATGCAAGGGCTGCGAGGCGAGGTACACTTTGAATTGCATCATGTTACGTCAGTTCTGACGGGTAGCTCCTAGGGCTGTAATGCAAAATACTGCGTCAAGTTGCGTCGGTTCCGATGAGGAGCTGCTTCGGGTTACATCATATTGAGTTGGTTCTGGCGAGAACCACAGCTGGGCTGGCAGAGCACCATTATCCCACTTCCAAGGGTCCAGGACTGGGGAAGCACCACTTTGGGGTAAGATGGGGGTAGGACGTACAGTAGGCAGAGTCCAGGTGCAGGCGTCAAGGGTGTTGAAGCCCTTGGAGTCACTCTGGTGTTCCTGGGTTCAAGGTGAAGGTCCAGTCCTTCTTCCTCAGGCAGCAGGGCAGCAGACGGGTCCCTCTTGCAGGCAGAGCAACTGGGCAGTCCTTTCAGCAGAGCAGCTGGGCAGACCTTCTTACAGCAGAGCGTACAGTACATCTTCTGAGTCTTCCACAGGCCCAGAAGTGATCTGAAGAGTTGGGTCTGAGGGTCCAATATTTATGCCTCTTGCCCACTTTGAAGTGGAAGAAGCTTCTAGAGTTCCTCCTGCAGAGCTGTCTGGAATCTCCTGCCTCCTAGCCCTGTTCTCAGTCTGTCTGGGGGACAATAGGCTAGTGTGAAGGCCTTATTGCGTGCGGTCTGGCAGTGCCTTTGAAGTGCAAGTGTGGTAGGAGACAGCTCTGTCCCCTGTGATTACGCCAGAATACCTCACCATGCCAGCACCCAGACTCTCTATTGTGCTACTGTCTGGAGGGGGAGGGGGGGGGGGGGGGTAAACATCGTTTACCATGCATGCGAAACAATGCATGCCATTACAATGCGGTTGTTACAATGACCGCGTTCTTACATCGCATACCATTACAACTCAAGTCGGAACAACGACTTGCTCTAGGGGACAGAAGGTGTTGGATTTAAAATCAAACACCTTCCCTACTGTTGCACAAACTGGAGTTCAAATAGTAAATTATACTATTCGAACATGCAGCATCCCCCCTGCAGCAAGTCGTTGTTCCGACTTGCATTGTAAAGATATGCAATGTAACAAAGCGGTCATTGTAAGGACCGCGTTGTAATGGCAAGCATTGTAAACGCATGCAAGCTAACGTGGCATATTCGTCTGGGGGGAATACACAAAGGCCAGCACATATTGCAAGAATATTTTATGAGGCAATGAGGATGCACCAAATTGGAATCATCACCAGCAGGTAGAAAATCTAGACTCTTTTAGAAGCATGTATTTTCAATAATGTTTAGTAGGTGCATGTTAAGTGTACTGCAGATAATGAAAAGAGATGAAGTTATTTTCAGTCAATAATTAAGATAACCAGACATTATCTTTATCATACCAGCATTATGAACAGATAACTCAGTTTTCACCTTTATGACCTGATTTACAGCTAGGCGGCCCAGCCCGGCTGTTGTGCCAGAAGCTGCACCTCCTGGTCTAGTTTAAAGACATCTATGATCTTTGTGGACATTTTCCCCTAAAGTGGGTCTGGCATACATGGCAGGAGCCGATTCAGGTGAAAAATGTTCCATGCCAACAGGTCCATGGTGGCATGGCAATTCTGGCGACTCTTATGCTATTTTCGCAGTGGGGTTCCACCTTGAGAATTAACGTAAGTAATTTATCCCACGTGCTAGGAGGTTACTCTCTGTTGCAGGACGGATTTGTCCAGGACCATTGGATGCTGATGGAAAGTACATCGAATGGGCGACTCTGCTTTGAGCTCTCTTTCGATCACTTCTCACCAGTGTTTGTCTCATCATACGGGGGTTTCAAGTGACCACAGAACTGCTGATGGGTCTGTCATTGGGAACTCCAACTCCCCGTACTCCACTACTGAGGCATGGGCAAAAAAGAGACAGACAGGCAGGTGCAACTATCAGTTTTGATGGATATCCCATCACCATCATCGCTATACATGAAGCCCTGTAGTCTACTTGTCTTTAAATTTTGAGCTCAACACATCCCTCAGCCAGTGATGAAACACTTTGTGGGCCAGGTGAATCAATTGGCCCTGGACCTGCAGAGGGGAAGTAAAAGGATAGGTGCTTTCACCAGTGACATGAGACAAAACCTTTCTAATAAAAAGCAGAATCCTTCCTGCAGTAGTGTATGTGATGCAAAGAGGTGGCCACAGCCTTGTACTAAATGGCTTGAGATTTGAATGGAGCAAGGCCTGTTTCGTGATGGAGGTTTGCTAGTGCTGGCAAGTCCCCCAACATCGAGCTCTTTTTGTTCTGTCAAGGGAATCTGGAGACTCCTGCTGGTGGAAAGTAACAGGAGCTAGTAATGTGGGTCAACCTGTGAGTTGCAATGAAGTCCTTCTGGAAGTCAACTAGTGTTGGAATGATAGTTGTGGAAAAATGGGAGTCCCATCCTCCCACACGCTACCAGTGAGCCGGAGGAAAGGGTGACGACATCTGAAGACGTGGACCATGGAGGACATGTCCGCCGTGGCCTGCAGAAGAATGAAAAGGACTGGGGTGTGGGATGTGTCTCCTGTATTATGGGTAAGGTAGCTTGGAGGGCTATCAGTAATAGAAGAAACAGGTACCTGTCACCAGGCAATGGTGCCTAAGCGACAGGCAACCAAGGGCCATTAATGGAGCAGGCACCATTACTACTGCCAGTGCTTAAGATTGAAGCTTCAGTGACAGCCCCGGGTCCAGGGGATTAACTGATCAGTAATGCTTTAGCTCACTGACATGAAGTGCAGGACTGCTCCAAGATCCTCATACCTCTGTCATTTCCTGTAGGTAAGGATGCCCCTGCTATCAGATTAGAAGGGGCACCTCAAGATTGATGGATCACAATCTTAAAAAATATCTTTGCAAGCCTTTTGGTAAAATATTTTAGAAACCATCAGGCCCAGAACTTAAGGTTCGGAATGTTTGCAGAACTGAAATAAATTTACTGAAGAGCTGAGATACATCACAATGTAAGGCCATAGCTGCAGTCTTTGCAGGACCTCTCATCGTGGGCCTTGCGGAGGCAACTCCGTACAGCGCTCTGAAACCCCTTTGGGTCTTGTTCATGCTCTATAAAACTTTTCAAATAAATAAATAAATAGTACTGTGAAGCCAAACGCAGATGTAGTGAACAAAGAGAACATACATGTGGACGTTCTTGCCTGGTGTAATCTTCAATTAGAAGAAGAGCAAGGACATTCTACCACTTTCAAGGAGGTTGCAAACATTCTGTGAAGGCAAACACCGTTAGTTGTGTAGCTTGGAAAAAGTCAGGTCTCTGGTAATCTTATACAGCCCTGGAGGATGCTGGGAGTAAGGGTCAGATGAATCAAAGCAATTTTTAGTCTCAAACGCTGCGATACGCAAAAAAGTAGCGTTTGCAACTAAAAATTTGACAAATTATATGTATGAATGAAATTGTATTGCAAAATTCAGGAATAGCAAAATTTGTGATTCCTTAATTTTGCGTAAGCATTTAAGGAATCGCAAATTGCGATTCCTTAAATGCTATGCATCAAGCATTTAGAAATCACAAATTACCACCAACTTCAAGTTGGTGGTAATTTGCTATTGCTTTCACAAATGCACTTTTTGGCATTTATGAAGGTGCCATATGGTGCACATACATGCCCTTAGGGCATGTGTGTGCGCCATATGCGCACACATGTATATTTCAGGGGTGCATCAGGGTGTCCTTATGACTCCCTTGCACCCTTGAAATAATTCTCAATTTGCGATTCTTAAATTGCGAATCGCAAATTCAGAATAACTTCCCATTCATTCCTATGGGACTCCTGGCCCATAGAAATGGATGGGAAATTATTCCGTAAATGCGAATTCGCAATTTGCTATTCGCAAATAAGGAAAATAAGAAATCGCTAAAATATTGCGATTTTTTTAGATACATACCATTTTGCATGATAAAGGAACTTGGGGTCCCCAACAGAAGTCCAAAAGCAACGCAGTAGCCAGGTCGTCTGCAGCCCTGTTGGGATTCGCCAAACGGATGGGAGTGAGACCAATGGAGGCTATACTTCTAAAGTATACAAAGCAAAATGCTTGGCAATAGCCACCTATGGCTCTGCTATTTGGGGATATACAAATCAGGATGACATCCAGAAGGTGGAGAATACATTTTTAAGATCCCTCCTTTCCGTACCACAGTCCACCCCCACCTTTTCAACTCACTCAGAGCTGGGGCTGGGGTTTGTTACAGATCTATTGAAATCCGCCCCCGTAATCTGCTGGATCAAAACCTGGTTTAACCAGGAAATCTCCCTAAACCACTTGATTCTTGATTCTTAAAGATTGTCTTGCTCTGGATAGAGCTCACGAGATCCCATGGCTGGTCTATATTAAGTGTATAAACAAGTAGGAGGACCCCACTCTAACTTATAGAGGACGGTGGGGAAAGTAATTAGAAGAAGAAAACAGACGTCCGGGTTCGTTGGACAGCCAGGATGTTGTCTTATTTTAGTATAGGACTAATGGGCATCATCTTTAACAACCTAGGGTAATTATCAATGCTTGAGGGGCATATTTACCACGAAGAAGGCAAAAAATTACACACTTGTTATAAAGCAAAGAACATACATTTATATAATTGCTTGTGATAGGAAAATTACGTATATGTTGTTTGATAGAATAATTATGGGGAAATGACAGGATCCAAAAAAGTTGATTCAGTTATCTGAAGCCAATCTTATGCATTTACTTACAACAAAACAGACACATTTTAAACAAGTTATTTGATTAAAAAACGTTTTTTGATTAAAAACATATCACCACATTTGTTTGGTAACAGTATACAAGTTTTATTACACTGGTTGCAGTCTGAATTTTCACTCGGCTGAGTGATAACGCCGGAGAGACGTTGTGTGGAGTCTACAGTTACCTGAGAGTGGGCCTGGGAGACGCTGGATTTGCCCCCTCCCTGGCCGTATCAGGTAGTTGCTTTGGGTGCACTCATTGCGGAAAGAGAGTCGGGAGACGCCGGATTGCCCCCTCCCAGATTCTTGTGCCAATTTAACGCCCGAATTTCGTGTGGTCTTATTGCGGAGAATCAGTGAGACTTTATTCTGAAAACCTTTGCCTGCCGGTTAGGCTGCTTTTGTCTTATTTTCTTTGACTGTGTTGTTTTCAAACATTGGTGGGCAGTTCTCTACGGCCAGACATTTAGGTAGTGAAGACTGACCACCGTACCGTTATATTTGTTTTGGAGCCTCGTGGGGGGAGGAGAATTATTTCGCCTCCGGAGAATTGAGATGCCAAAGGACCTGATTTATTAAGGATCTTGTGAGGGTGTTTTGGTACGTATGGTATTTGGGTGGTTTGTGAATACGGGGCCGATTGAATGCTGTCCCGAGATTAACACGGTTGTCCTTCATCCATTGTAGGTCAACCGTGTTTCATGAGAGAAGTATCTCAGATGAGGGAAGGGGTCATCTCCTGAATAATTACCAGGTACTGTCTAAGGTCAGGATAACAATACTGGAGAGCAGAAAGAAGAGTGTGTGTATTAATGTGTGCCTTCTTTTGTTACAGGTGTCCCTTCCACTGCTGCTCCTACCCTTACCTATCCCTCGCTTGACTGCTTTTGTGCTCTGGAGGCTTTTAGCTCGTCAGAGTGCAGGGACGTCAGGAAGTGGACCCCATTTGAGCATCGTTCCGACCTCGAGGAGCCAGCAGCCGTGACATTTCGAGGTTGAACAAGGACCCATTATGAGACCAACACATTTATTTGAGGCCTAAAGGACAGATGTTGGTCAGTTAGAACTCCAAGGCTTTTTACAGCTGCTTCAGCGATGGTAGCACACCCATTTCAGAGGGTCAATAGTGGCTAGACAGTATTGAAGGATTTTGATTTAACACCAACATTTCAGTATTTTCAGCATTCAGTTTTAGGTGATTCTGTCTCAAGCATCTACTGATAAAGCACATCACGTCTTTGAAGTTATCCGGTGTGGGGGCGGACATCAAGCTGAGGTCGGAGCTGACAGTCATCAGCATAGTTAAAGATCTGACCATCTGTTTGACAGCTCATTTATTAGCGATTGGATATAGATGTTAAAAAGACGAGTGAGAGAGCAGACCCTTGTGGAACACCACAATCAATATTTATATCTGCTGCCCTAAACGGAGTAAATTGAACTGCCTCTATTCTCTAGAAATAGAGGCAATCCAGTTAAAGCACTCCTCCTAAACCCTACTGATCACAGCCGACCTAATTAGATCTTGTGCTTGACCACGCCAAAAGCCGTGGATAATTCTAGCAGGATCTAGACTCGAGTGTGGCCATCATGCAGGTCCCTTCTCAAATCACCAATAACAGATAGAATCACTGGGGCCGATTCACAGAACTAATCTGAGGCAAAATCCTAAACTTACTACTTTTGGTATTCACAGAAGGCATTTAGTAGTCCTAAATTAGGGTTGTGTCTTAAATTAGGATTTTGTCTTAAATTAGGATTTTGTCTTAAACTAGGATTTTGCCATAAATTAGGATTTTGTCTTAAGTTAAACTTAAGTTAAACTTAAGTTTGTCTTAAGACAAAATCGTAACTTAAAACAAAATCCTAACTTAAGACAAAATCTTAACTTACGACTACTAAATGCCTTCTGTGAATACCAAAAGTAGTTCGTTTAGGATTTTGGCTCAAATTAATTCTGTGAAACGGCCCGCTGTTTCCTTATTGTGTCTAATGGAAACCCTGCTTGATAAGGGTGTAAACATTTGGAGTCAAACAGATAAGAGCTCACCTCCTGTGCTAAGTGAGCTTCCAGGACTTTAGAACAAAACATTGCACTCAGGCTCAAAGTTCAGAAACTTATTGTACACTTCAACCACTGCCCTCACTACAATCACAAATTGACTCAAATTTGGTAGCATAAGCACTTCATAACTAATGTGAATAAGTATAAAATAAATACCTCAACCATGTCTCTCTTATTTGGGCAGCAACTATGGGTTTCATTAGGAACAAGCAGAGCTTTTAGTAAGAATAATTCTGACAGTGGGACAATTACCATTAAGATGGCTCAGAGATTTAATTTTCTCATGAATGACAATAGTTCTTAAGAGCATCACCGCAGGGCCAACTCAGCCTTCCATCCTTCCAAAGATAATAACTTAAGTATAATAACAAATGTACCATTATACTGAGTAATGATAACAACTGCTATTTGCGTGTTTTGCAAACAGAAAGGGATATTTTATGGCACTCTATACAAAAAGGAGTTTTCACTCTGTTAATGCCTATGCATATCAATGGGAGTGGTAAGTGTGCAACTCTTTGGGATAGCCGGATGGGAATCCTTATGGGAAGAGAGAGTGTATGTTCATCTGGAATCAGTGAGCCCACAACCCTAGGGGAGCAGATAGTGACAATGCTGTGAGTGTTTTAGTTCAACACCTTATTTTTTAGCAGCCTACCATATGTGTATTTCCTATATGTCTTTCAGACTATTAAATGATGAATACATTGCAGAGGGGTTCAGCTTGACATCGCTGCACCCAGACAAAAAAGGCAATTTATCCATCTGCAGAAAATACCTCCAGGTAATAAAATTGTTCTAAAGTGTGTTCAGCAAAAGCATGTCTTGCTGTAACTGCATATAAATTGCCAATTCCAGAGAGCATTCAAATATATATAAAAAAACAGATATTGCTGTACTTTCAATGACATTCCACTTAGGTTTCGGCCTTTAGAGAAATGTCATTCCCTTCTTATTTCCCTCCACATTAGTGTTGCGCGGGAAAAGAGATGGATGGTTGCAAAGGTTGACGCACATTAGCAGGCGGGAAGGCGAGCGGGCCGCCACCACCTGCACAAAGGGCCCCCCCCCCCGTCGGCAGGACCAGAGGGCCGCGCGCCACACTGAATGACGCTCGCTTTCCCCTCCCAGGTGCGCAGGCAGCGGTGGAGACAAAAGCCCAAAATGTCAAAAGCTGCAACAAAGTAATCTTCAGCTAAAAGTAGACACATTTTACATTTGGAGTGTGACGTTTCCCGCCTAGTGACCTTAAGCGCTTGGGTGGTAAAGATTGTGCAGCAGAGTTTAACAAAGGGTAGATGAAAAGGACGAAAGTAAAAAATTAAATTTATTGATGGTTAACTAAAAACATTCTTGACTGCATCTTACTTATTCAATAGCATATAGTTTGTCCATACGTTTATATGTTTTAAAATCTCATACACTTTTTTATGAATCCACTTACATATATATATTACCCACTGGCGGCCATCAGTAGGTAGTTTTAGTTAGGACCTATTTTCCATAAGTAAATGGTTTTTTCAATTGCTTATCACTTTGGTGCTGTTTGACGAATCATCACAACTTTTTTTTTAAAGGGGACCAATGCTTCTAGGTGTGCATGGAAAGTTTTGTGGTGGTCGGTCAAGCAGGGGCCGAGAAAAAAGGGGGGGTCACAAAAAGTACATTTCACATGTTAATTCTCATAGAGATTTAAGACCTGACTACAGACTGAACTGCTGAACAGAATGACACCAAATATGGCAGAAAGCTAGATCTGTTCAGTAATTTTCGAGATATAAAAGGAAAAAGAAATATAGATATCTAGGGACCCTCCGATAATCCAACTGATCTCATACTGAGATCTGACTGGCTGCCACCACTTCAACCAGGACGTGTTGGCAGCCATTTTAGGACTTGGATTCAGCTGAGTACCAAAGCAAAGTTCAAAATAAAGAAAAGGGGTCAGAGGAGGATTACCCTGACCCACTAGGCCTGGCGCTGGAGTCCTCTAGGGACTCTGCTTGGGCCCAAAAACATTTTTTTCAAAAAGTTCCGCAGCAAACATTGAGACTGATTCGCGAAATCAAGCGAAAATTTTAAAAAACAAGTTTGGTCTCCATTGTATTTCAGCCTCCGGGTGGGCCAGGTCCCGGGGGCACATTTAAATATATATTATGGTGGGGCCTTTCGGCCCATCCCCTTGTCTGATATGGGCCCTGGGAACTGCCATGTACCCGGGGCCAGGCCAATGTGCAAATATGAGAGGAGTGGCCGTGCAGCCCCCTTCTGTAGGCTTTTTATGGCCCTGGGTACCGTCGCCTCCCCGGGGCCAGGCTGATTGATGTTAAAGGTGCAGAGGGGCCATGTGTCCCCCCTCCCGGGTAATTTACAGCCCCAGGGACCACCACCCTCCCAGGACCTGGCCATATTTGGAAAGGGGAGGGGCTTCATGGGCCTCCTCCTGGACTGTTTTCAGCTCTGGGGACTACCACCTGCCCCGGGCATGCCCTCTAATAACAAAGGAGCGGGGCTGTCCGGCCCCCTTCCTGGAACCTTTAATAACGCTAGGGACTGCCACTGGCTCCCTATTTTCTGAGGTACCCACCCTCAGGACATAGATGCTTGCTCTCACTTGGCAGAAGCTTTGACAGCTCCCACCAAGCAGGAACAAACAGTAAGTCCACTCCCAGCGGGCGGGAGCAAGAAAACTGCTCTCGCTCACTGGGAGCGGACTCAAATGAAAGGAATAATCCTGGGTGCGGGGAGCTGCATTTTTGGCTACTCCCTGTGTGTGGGAGCAATGCGGACTCCTTCTGGAGGTAGGGAACAGGCCACCCTAAGGTCCCAAACACTGCACACTGGGCACCCTGGGTTTGCTCCAGGATGAGGTCTCCGGGGCCAAATTCTTCCTGGCGAAAGGGGCTGCAGAGGTTGTGTGGTAGGGTAGAACTCACCCTGATGTGGAATAGTGAGTTCTATCAAGAAACGAGAAAGATTAGGCAGTTGAAACATTGCGGTTCTGCTCCGACAATGTGCACACATTGTCGGAGCAGAACCGCAATGTTTCAACTTCATCATCTTTCTCGTTTCTTAATAGAACTCACTATTCCACCCTACCACAACCTTAAAAGTTAGATCTTCTGCTACACCTTATGAGGTAACTCCTTAATTTTACAGTACCACATATCAGCAGCTCACTTGGGGAGAGTCTGATAGTTTTGGGAGGCCGTGCTTGTAAATATCTCAATCTTTTCACTCACCTGTAAATGTAGGGCTCTATGATTACATCTGAGTTTCTTTTCACTCAGGATATCCCTTTTCCAGTCTCTTATCGCATTCTATTTTTTAAACAAAACTGCTTGCATTTTCAAGTTTCTTTGGACACTTGGTGATGGGATCTAAGCACTATTGAGACGGCAGCAAGCTAATTCTTGGTTTCCATGCTCTCATCCCTAATGTATTTATGCCGATTTGTAATTAGTGTTTTTAATCTTTTTTTTTGTTTCAATATGTCTTTAGACCCGTTCCTCATGGACATTTATAAAAATATAGTAGGACCATTGTTTAATCTTGATATATGCTTTTTGTCTATATGCACCCTGTTTACGTTTCATTGTTTATGCACATGGCTTCCTGATGAAGGCGTACAGCCGAAACGCGCGTAGGACACAGATTTTCACGAGCCATGCCAGAAACGAATGTCCTCTATATAAAATGAAGTGATTATTTTTAGACTATGTATATGTCTTGATAAATATTGAAATATTGCAAATACTTTCAATCTCAAAGACATTTATTATTGACACTGTGAAATATGTTTTCGGTAGTGGGCTAATACAAGAATTAATTCATGAAATTTTAGTGCCACATCATAGTGCAAAATTGATTATAGAGGACTATATGTTTTCTCTTTTTGTGTACATAAAGTAAAATCGTTTGTATTAATAAAAATAAAAAATATTTTTGATACCGATTAACAGAGGTTGCATATATATGTTCATGACATGTAATGTTTAGGTCTACGATTATTCTAAACTTTCCTAAATTGTTTTACTTACACTCTCCTCAGGTGACGTACATTTTCCCATGCAGTTTGGTTGGTGTCATTCGCGTTTCGAGGTTTGCATTTGATACTGTATTACAGGCTTTTCTTGGCAGATGACTTTGGACCCACATCCTCAATGATGCTTACAACCATTCACAGACCTACAAAACTACTCACACACCCAATTACAGACCCATACAGCCATTCACAGACCCATACAGCCACTCACAAACATACTCACAGACACATACAGCCACTCTAAAACCCACTCACACACCCACACAGCTACTCACACATCCACTCACAGACCTATACAGACCCATACAGCCACTCACATGGCCACTCACAGACTCACAAAGCTGCTCACACACCCTCAAATGTTTTCACACACCCACTTATACACCCACACAGACACTCACTTACCCACTCATAGACCCATACAACTACTCGCAGATCTTCTCATATACCCATACTGCCCCACATACCCACTCACGCAGCAATAGTCAATCACACACCAACTCACTGACCCATACAGTCACTCACACCTCTACTCACTAACCCCTACGACCACTAACACAGCCACTTACACACATACAAAACAACTCACACACCCACTCACAGACCAATACAGCCACTCACACACCCACTCACAGACACATACAGCCACTCACTGACCTATACAGCCACTCTTACATCCACTCTCAAAAGTTACAGGTTACAGTTAGGAAATAAAACAAAAAATCCTACAAAATTCAGTTAAAAAAACAAAAGTTACAGGGATGTTTTAGTTAGGAAATAACATTAAAAAGCCATAGAAATTCAATGAAAAAAACAAAGGTTACTGGGACGTTATAGTTTGGAAATAGAATTGAAAAAACCCCATAGACATTCACTGAAAAAAAACAAAGGTGAATGGGATGTTATAGTTAGGCTCAAATTTCACATGCACAAAACTAAAGAAATTCAGTAGGTATAGTTACCTGAGGTAACTATAACATGCACCCCTGCAATGCACTGCTTATGACCTCACATATTACAACAGTCATGACATGGTCAGTGAGATCACTGATAACATCTCAAATGACATCACTGATGACATCATGCACAGAACCACTCACATACCCACACAGACACTCACAGACCCATACAAACACTCAGACACCTACTCACAGACCCATACACACACTCCCCACCATCATACACCCATAAAACCACTCACACACCAACTTCACACCAATAAACCATTCACACAACCACTCACACAACCACTCAAGCACTTATATGGCCACTCACCCAACCACTTATACAGCCACTCACACACCCATTCAGCTACCCATACACCTACTCACACACCCATACGACCACTCAGACACCCAGAAAACCACTCACAAACCCATTCCTAAACCCATACAGCCACTCACATATTCAATGGCAGACCTATACAGCCAGTCACACACCTATTGACAGATCCATTCAGAAACTGATTTCAGCCACTCAGACACCCACTCACACACTGATACACATTTAGATTATATATGTTAGAAATAGTATCACTCATTAGTAGTACAGAAAGAATACTATGCAATAGCTTAGTATATATCTTTAAGTCTCAGAAATATTTCCGAAGCACTTACATTTACTGGATCATGTCATCAGTGATGTCATTTGAGATGTCATCAGTGATGTCATTTGAGTGATGTCACTGACCATGTCATGAGTGATGTACTATGTGAGGTCATAAGCAGTGCATTGCGGGGGTGTAAGTTATAGCTAGCTCAGGTAACTATAACTCCTGAATTTCTATGATTTTGTGCATGTGAAATATGAGCTTAAGTATGTCGTCTCTGTAACCTTAGTTTTTTCAGTGAATGTATATATATATATATAATATACACCGATCTCCTCAATCAACAAAGATGACAATGCCATGTGTGGGCTTGTGATATTTTTATTGTCTGGCTACCATAGAGTGTTTAGGTACTGATTTTGATGTCCCATTGAGGTGCCTATCTCATAGGGACCGCTGTGGGCACGCCGAAGAACTGCCTGCCAGACAGGAGTAAACTCCTAAACTGGGGGATGGTTCAACCACATGTTTGGGGTGCGGGAGCGGAGTGGTCCCACTTCCGCACAGCCAAACTCATAATAAGGCACTATGTTTTATCTTTTGTTTCTCCAGAATTGCAACACCTCTTCTACATCAAATAGTCCAAAACTAACTTGCAGAAAGTGAATTTGTATCTCCCACAGAAGTGCAAGATCTGAGTAAGCTTGAGTTCTGGCTTTTCGTGGCTCGTCACAATGAGTTTGTTGGTTCGTTTTATAATATGCCTGGATATGCTATTTACAACCTTGTTCAGTATTTTCTTAAAACATAAATTAGGCCATTTGCAGTCTCGAAGAGGAGTGATTTTCAGCCCTGTTAGTATAGTGTCTTTATTTAACTTCCATGAGGTGTTTTCAGCGTTATCAAATTCTTGACTTTAGGGAGTCCTTGTTGGCATGTTTTAATTTGAACCAATATTTTAGCTGTTCCGCATTTGATGCCAGTGTTTGCTCAAATAAATTAAATCCCAGTGGACTTTTGAACTTTACTAGCTAAATTCGGGAACCAAAATATTAGTTTGTAGAGTTTGCTCTGTGCCTGACTTGGCCAACAATTTAGATTGCCATAGAAATCTCCAAACCTGTAAGTGTAAGAAGGTAAGAATTTTGCACGTATTACTTTGAAGAGTGGCTCTCATGAAGGGCCTGCCAAATGTTTTCATAACTTAGCAAACACACATTTTTAACCCTGCTGCTATGATTTTAAGAGCCTGAATGTGGAGTTCATATTACTCTGAGGGAGGGAATTCTATCCCCAAGTATTTATACAATGTGGTAGTGAAGATGAAGTTAGACTGTAATTTTCAAGTTTGTCTAGTACTGCCACATTTCAATAAAGTCAACACTAGGGGCCAGATGTAGGTAAATGACATTTACCGATTTTAAATTACCGAATTTTACCGATTCGGTAATTAAAAATCGGTAAATCTGAGGGGTGGATATGTAGGAACATCCAGGGGCCAGATGTAGGTAGGCATTTACCGGTCGGTAACGGCCGAATTCGGCCGTTACCGACCGGTAAATGCAATTTGAGATGTAGGGCCCTGTATTTTACAGAATCGGTAAATGTACTGATCGGTAAATTTACCGATTCTGTAAAATACCGAATCCGTATTTTTTCCGATTCGGTAAAATTGATATGTAGGTGGGACTCTTCTGAGTCCCACAAGCATTACAGATTTGGTATTTTACCATCAAATACTATTTGATGATAAAATATCGATTCTGGTGTGCATGCACATGTGTGCATGCACACCTGTGCCGTATGACAGGCAGACCTGCCCTTAGGGCAGGTATGCCTGCCACATGGCCCCCAAACCTTTTTTGGGGGTGCTAGAGGGTGTCAAAGTGACACCCCCTGCACCCTTGTCAGAATCGGTATTTACCGATTCGGTAAATACCGACCGGTAATGCCCCATTCATTCCTATGGGCTTCAAAGCCCATAGGAATGAATGGGGCATTACCGGTCGGTAGTTACCGAATCGGTAAATACCGATATTTACCGATTCGGTAAAAGGAACATCTGGATGTTCCTACATATCCACCCCTCAGATTTACCGATTTTTAATTACCGAATCGGTAAAATTCGGTCATTTAAAATCGGTAAATCTCATTTACCTACATCTGGCCCCAGATGTTCCTTTTACCGAATCAGAACTGTCACTATCTAAAATGTATCTTTGAATAAATCCGTTTGTGAAGGCATGTTAGACTTCAAGATAAACTTGAAGACGTCAAGAGAAACTTGAAGACTAGGGCGCTCGACCTCGGACCTGGGGAATTGGGTTTGAGTCTCGGTAATGACACTAAACATCCTGTGATTCTGGGCAAATCACTTAATCTGCCCGTGACTAACAAAAATTTATGTGTCCTCATGTAACGTAACTGGTGCTATGTAAAGTGCTCTGATACCCGATTCGGGTCAAGTTCGCGCTATATAAAACTCTGCAAAAAAAACCCCAAAAAACTACTTTGCCCATTGCCCAGTGGATCACCTGAAGCGCAAAGTTCAGATCCATGTTGCACAGCAAAGGTAGGGGTTCTAGATGCCTTCCTTACACTGTACGGCATGAAAGCGCTTCAGAAAGATCTATGTTATATTTACGAAACCCGCACTTCAAAGCAACATTTCTCTGAAACATGTGCCTACGTGACAATCATAAGTAAACAACATCAAAATGTGGCCATTGTGTGGACTGCAGTCCTTTAAAAGCTCTCTCTATGCTTTAGCAAATCCCTCCGGCTGCACCCTTTATTGTACCAATGCATTCATGAGAAAACTGCTACATTTTCACAACTCTCAAAAGCCTGGTTTCCATCCTCCAGAAAAATGAGCTTGGCTTACAGCGCAATGGCGCCTTGACCCAACCAACCTTCAATGACAGGTATTTGTTTTAGAATGATATCCTTATGCATGACAAGTGATCTTTCTGCTTGGCTACACCCTCCAGCCTAATAAAATTCTCAAACACAGTGAAACATATATACATATGTTTTTCTTTCTTACAATGAACCATATTTATAATTGCCCCCCACCCTTCCAACAGCACCCTCAAAAAAACAGAAAAACAGGAGGAGTTTTTCTGGATTTGCTGATTTGTACCGTAGGTTTCTCGCAGGATATTATGGTTCGGTTGTGTCAGGGGTTTGTTTAACTCATAAGAATGTGTCACTTGTCTGGAGCTATTTATAGTGCATTGATGGTCATAAACAATTTATTTTTTAATGTTCCTATGTCAGAAAAGTCAGATTGAACTAATGCAATCAGTTTGTGGACTTTTACCTCCATGAATGCTATTTGTGTTCCGATGTCCCAAGTACCTTCAGATGGAACACATTTATCATTTGTTGTTTCATTCGCGGAGTGAAATTGTACCAGAAGGTAATTCTTCAATTTGATATTTGGAGCTTTTGAAGGGAAGTAAAAAGTTACATGGTTGCTGGTTTTCTCCTGTTGTAAATTCATAATTACTTTTCATACTGAATGTAAGAGTGGGACAGGGAATAGAGAACACAGTCTGACACAAGACTAGTTATTAACTTGAGTCAGTTCCCATTTTTCTGCTGCAGCAAAAATGCTCCTTTGCCAATAGAGGTGTTACAGTGAAGGGGTTTGATGCCTGTTTATTATTGTACTCATGGTAGGCTCTTCTGGAAAGGTAAAAAAATGTCATTTCTGGAATCCAATACACAGTGACAGGTAGCTGCAGTGTAAGGACATGGAACTCAGAAAACTACTGATTTGAATATTATTTGCTAGCTGTGCATAAATGCATTTCATATATCTAAAATAGTGGCCTGTATTTGCTTAATGTAAAGAAACGAATGTAACTCTTACGCACCTTCCCTTAATATCTTGTGTGCCTTGCCATTCAGTGTGGTAGATCTTATGATAGATTGTCAGCAAAAATGCTGCCATTTTCATACTCGAAGACGTTATATAGCATGGCGCCATCCATTGAATTATCTGCAGTTCGTTTATTAGGTGTATAGGCACAAGTCTTTTTAAAAAGAATACATTTGGCATGAACTACGGGGATTTCCCAGAAGTCTTTGCCTTGCAGCACTACCATGACTACACCAAGTCTTGCTCCTGCTCTTACAAAAGGTACTCCAGCCTCACACTAATTCAATGTGGATCACAAATACACAACGACTGGAGTTTCTTTTGGGAGAGTGGGATTGGGAATTGGATGAGAAAGAAAAACTAGCTGGTGGGAGGCTTTCTTCACATCAGACAGATTTCAGTAAGCGCAACTTCTGTATTTAGCTCTACAAAAAAAATGTAACTTATCCGTTTTCTTTTGACTACTATCATAAGTCAAAAGATGTACTATCATCTACATTCTAATATCACTTTGTTTTAAAAGCAACTGATACCACAAACATCTCTCTCTCAGCTACTCTCCTTAAGTTTCTTATAATATGTAAGTAGATCTATAAATAAAAAATATCCTGGTGATTACTTTTTATGCTGACACTCTCTGTAGAGAGGATAATAAAAGTATGTGTTAAAGAACTCACCCTACTTTTGGCACTTTCTATAAAAAGCAAATGAAACCTCACAGAATCTTAGGAGGTTGGTTAACAGCACTCACAACCCAATAAAGTTCACGAAAAAAGAAGAAAGTTTCGTCTTTGTCCTCTTATAAAATGATTCCCAGTTCAGCAATGTTCATTTCATTGTGTGAGTAGAGTCAAAAGCAAATCCTTGAAAGGGATTATTACAGTTCAGGAAACTACCATCATGGTGAAAGTACACTCTTCTACCCCCCCCCACCCCCCCCAAGACCCGTAGTAGTGGAAGACATCCAAGTCAAAATGAAGAAAATAGTGTGGCTCCAACAAACTCAAGGGTTTCCAAAACTGCAGTGCCAGCTTTAGGAAGCTGTTTGGTTCGCTTTGCTTTCTCTATTTATACTGAAGATTCAAGATGACCGCTACCACGAAATCATGATAGATGAGATTTGCAAGTCTTGTAATGTTTTGTTTTAGTTTCACTTTCACTTTATGGCATATTTGTCCTCCGCGACCGCCATCACTACAAACAAATTCCTTCAAAAAAAGTATTAGGAAATTTTGCCATAAGATTCAATTTCCTTTCATGACAGTTTGTGAGCCCACCTCTACATTCGTCTTTCACCTTATTCTTGTTCATAGCAATATTCGCTTTAAAGCCTTTCCTCTGTGATATTTAATGATTGAGGAAAACATTTGAATCTCAATTCAGCAAGGCCCTGGAAAATTGCTACACTTGGGATTTGCAATTTTTCTTTACATGTCATCCGCGAACAGATGGGCAGAATGAAAGTAACAATTAGATTCTGCAACATTTGCACAGTGTTAAAAATAAAACACAGCATGTCCGGAAGCCTAATGTCCAACTAGGGTTTAATACAAAAAAGCAGGCAGCAAAAGCAAAGATAAAAAGCCAATTGCCATTTCAACTAACCAGGACTTTCGCTCGAAAATGGCCATTTGGAGTTATTTGCTAAAAAATGTAAAATTGTCTGGTATATATACAATTTGTTATCAATACCAATCTCTGTACATGACCACATTGCAAATTGTTATTTATTGCAAAAACTAATAGTGCAGGTGTCAGGGTCTTCTCCTCAAGGAAGCGCAAGACGACTTTCAAGGGAAGATATTATTCACACACAGTAGCTTCCATAGTTTCCCAAAATACTGCTTCCCTTTGCAAAGTCTGAAAACAAGGTTACACATACCGAAAATGTGCACTGTACAACACAGAGTTTAATGACTGACTCCTGGGCTTACCGAGGCCCTGGAAGGTTTATAGCTAACATAATGCCATGTTTGGCCATAAACAAATAGCAAAATAGCAACAATATATATATATATATATATATATATATATATATATATATGCCCTGGAAGGTTTATAGCTAACATAATGCCATGTTTGGCCATAAACAAATAGCAACAATATATATATAAATATATATAAATATATATATATATATATATATATATATATATATATATATATATATATATATATATATATATATATATATCATCAAAACAAAACCCTTTCAGGCATATATATAGCCAGGCATTTTGAGTTGATGCACAATGGTGATGTCAAAGGATTGACATATTGTGTAATTGATTCAATTCCAGCTAGTCAAAGAGGGGGTAATAGATTGAGCAAGTTAAGGAAATTAGAATCCATGTATATAATAAAGCTGAACACCAAGCAACCAAACGGTCTTAACATCGAAGAAGATTTACATAGACACCTTTAATATCTTCGGTGCTTCGAAAGTAGTACCTGCTAGATTCATAATTATGAAATTTGTTGATCATGTTGATTTTTGTGTGGACAGCATATTGTATATTGTATTTGCACTTGACATCCAACATGAATTGAATCCAGTGTTGAAACTATTGACTTACGTATACGAAATGTACAACCAGGGTGTTTGCTCACTAGAGCTATATTTTCTGTAAATGTTTTTTGCGAGTTGTGATGAAACACAGGCATTAATTTTTTAACCTAGAGAAAAGTTGGAAATATTTATATGATCCCGATAGATATTTAGGTAAGCCCACAGGGGCTCAATTTTGATAACAACTTTTTACTCTAAACGGGTGACAAGCGATGACTAAGTGCTTAATTTTGTACTAACTTAATGTTAGTTTGTCAACGCGCGTCACTGTTAATAAAGTTTTTACAAATGTGTTAAAAAGATTTTGATCCACATTACAACTCGTAAAAAAACATCGTAGTACATAAACACCAAGTTGTCTAGGTTTTGTAGTTATATTGAAAACACAACTAAGTTTCTAACTAACCGCTTGGTAATCATGTTAAAGTAAATGTGCAAAACATCGTCGTCACATTGATTTGTTAAAAACTAAGTCTGTCCTTGTTGTCAGTTGACATGTGGTCACTGACGTCCATGTAGTTGAAAAAAACTTTATTTCTTTAAGATGGCCGCGCGCTTTCCTAACCACAACCAGTGATCAAGACTACTGTGTAGTCGAAACGCGTTTGGCAGCGGCAATAAAGAAAATCGTGAAACCTCACTTGGCGTGGTCATTTTGCAAGGATTGTGAGGGACTCGGTCCAAGGAGTCCCATTGAGACGACGCAACTCTCGATCTGGTGGAGGCAGTCGATACTTGGATACTTGCTGTATATATATATATATATATATATATATGCTTAGAGTTCCGTTTCTTGTTTCCGTCTCTCGTAACAAACGGGCGCAGACCCAAGTTTGGTTCAAATACTTTTTTATTTCAATCCATTACGCCCTGCATCACCGCCATGATGCATTTCGGGCATCTCCGTGCCCTTGCACACATGACGCGCATGAGGAGTGCCTCCCATTTTTAAAGTGACAGTGCAAATTACAAATTAGGCATAAACATGGAAAACATACTTCATTCCAATCATTATGAGTCGTTAAAGTGCATTGATTGTATCAGGAGCTGCTATTTACCAATCATGAAAGTAAATAATAAATATTATCACTTTAGTCACAATTTAAATATTCATAAATATGATAAAAAAGTTTTTAAAAAGCGAACTCTCCTAGGAGTTTCATTTTTTTAAAAAGACATCTTTTTGTTATTTAGCAGCATAATATCTTAAAAACTATTGTATTTTAGATGACAGTTATTTGTGCAAAAATGCAAAATATATCTGTATAGATACAATGTAAACAACCACTCATAAATAATATTGCCCAAGTGGCCCATGTTGTAAATGTTTACCATGAAATTCAATGGCCTAAAGTGCTAGTGCAAAAAAGGAATCTTATCAATATATAGGTGGTCACAGCCGTGACCTACCCTGTGCAAAAATGTGCAAATAAAAAACTTTAGAAGGCAAAAATTAGAAATTGAATAGAACTCTCATATAGACATCAGTCAACAGAATAAATATACAGTAGAATCGCCTCTTATCTAAAACCCAATATAAAACACACAGTATAGAGATTATAGACAAGTATAAAAATCTTCACTAAAATTCAGACCCTGAGGTATCTTGCTATCAAGTTACAAAATATATTGAGTTTCCAACCTGTGTAACAATGCTTCCCGGTGGCCACCTCGTTTTTGGGGCAATATTGCGTCAATAACATAGTATTTTAGATCTTCTACATTGTTGCTATGACACTCCTTAAAGTGGCGTGCGACCGGATATGCGGTGACATTATTAGTAATAGCCCTTAAGTGTTGGAGAACTCGTTTGTGTACCTGTAATTTCGTACTTCCTATGTACCTCAATTTACAGGTACATTCTAATACGTAAACTGCATACTCTGTTTTGCAGTTTAAGCTTTTCGTTATTGGAACCGGCTTGGGTCTGAATGGTGTATTATAGCTTGTCATATTTACCCCGTATTTGCACGCTCTGCATGTTTTACAGCGTACAAAACTTTTCTTCGGGCTTAACCAGTTTTGAGCTGTCAACACCTCAGGACTGCTTTTAACTAGAGCATTGCTCATGGATTGGGCTTTCCTGAATGTTATGCTTGGGGATCGGGTAGATTGAATGTCTAAAACTGGATCGCTTCTTACAAGAGGCCAATTTCTATTTAAAATCTTACGTATAGCTCTGTGTTGCAAGCTGTAATTTAAGATCAGTCTAGTTGGTTGTTCCTCTTGTAGCTCTACATCATTAGTGCGCTCCATCAAGGCTTGTGTTTGATTTAGCCCCCTTGTTTTACGAATAGCAGTATCCAGTACAGCTTCAGAATAACCCCTGTCCAGGAATCTCTTCCTACTTGCTGACTGTGCTTTTCTACAATCTTGGTCATTACTGCATATTCTGGGAATCCGAAGCATCTCCCCATAGGGGATGCTTCTGATTAAGTGGATCGGGTGGTGACTGGTGGCATGTAGTAATGTGTTACCATCTGTAGCCTTTCTGTGTAATTTGGTATTCAATATGTTATCCCGAATAAAAACTTCCACATCTAAAAAATTGATTGTGCTACTACTCACCTGTGCTGTAAAACCAAGATTAAAAGCATTACAGTTAATACATCCCACAAATGCTTGAGCACTCTCCTCAGTTCCCCGCCAGATTAAAAAAATGTCATCGATAAAACGGTACCAACATAAAACCTGCTTCTTTAGTACATCTGAGTATTCCTTGTTGAGGACCTGTTCTTCCCAGTAGCCCATATGTAGGCACGCATAACTTGGTGAAAAACAGGCCCCCATTGCTACTCCTCTGACCTGATTAAAGATCTGGTTATTAAATAAAAAAAAGTTATTCTCAAGGCAGGTTAAAATCATGGTTGATAACATTTTGCTGTTCATTTTCATATCCTCAGGCCTGGTATCCAAGTAGTACTCTATCGCTCTGATACCACCTCGGTGGATAATACTCGTATATAGAGTTGTCACATCAAGTGTTACTAGGAGACAATCTTCCTTCCATTCCAAGTCACCTAGTTTCCTTAAAAAGTAACTAGTATCCTTTATGTAGGATGGAAGTTCTTTGACATAGTTCTGTAGGAAATAATCCACATATCGGGAAGTGTTCTCTAGTAAACCACCGCATGCTGATATAATTATATATATATATCCTTCTGGCGGTCGCCAGTTTGCAGTTATAGTTAGGACCTAGTTTCCATAGTAGAACATTTCTTGTGTTGCAATAACTTTGGTGCCGCATTTGAAATCTTCAGGAAATTTAGTTCAGCTGCTGTGTTGAGAGTTTCAGGGTAAACAGTCAGGCAGGGCCAAGAAAAAAGGGGTGGCCCAAAACATGTTTTTGCATGAATTTTCTCTTAAGGATTTTTAACACGACTACAGAACAAACCGCGAATGGAATTACACCAAATTTGGGAGAAAGCTATATGTTGGTCCAAAAAGCGAGCTTTTTGTGATTTGGTGTAAATCCGTTCAGTGGTTTTTGAGATATTTAAGGTTAAAAAGTATAGATATCTGGGGACGCGAATCTTTGCAGTGGTCTCACGGACAGGGCCAGAGTGGCCGTAGATGCCACCGGGTGTTTCCCTGGTGGGCCGGAGGGGTGGGGGTCGGTTTTGCAGCAGTGGGGGGCAGTTTTGTCATTGGGGGCTGGTTTTGCAGCAGTGCTGTTGTATCACCTCCTTCTAACAAAATAAAAGCTGGAGAAGGGTTTAGACCAGAGACCATCTGGCATGCTATGTGCAATGTAACCCTTATAATTAAAACCCTAATGCCAATGTCCAAAAAGCAAACTATACAGACCACCACATATTAAACTTGTGAAGTTCAGCAACACTTTTCTTTCCTTTCTCTCTGTCATCTTTCTCTTCACATGACATATTTTCACAGCTCCCAACTTTCTCATTGCCAATTGTAAAACAGATGACATTGTGCAACATTCATGATGGGTCATTTTTGTAAATTAATCAAAATATGATTGTAAAATTTGGCCAAGATATTAATGTGCACATTTTTTGTGACATTCTGCTCTCTAGTTTGTTTATGAATCTCCCAGTCAGGCACAAGGAGCCTCGTCATTACCTTCCCTCTGTGAAACAATTGTTTCTCTACTGTCCTGGGGGCAATAGAGCAGAATTCAGGAGCTACAGAAGGCAGAGTTTCACATTCTTACCTGCAGAGGGAGTGTGCATAATCTCAAGAGCTCTACAGTCCAGTCCAAGTCCTAGCCAAAGGGAGACCCCCACTGCAGTGCGTCCTACCTGGGATCCACTCCTGTGGCTAAAACACAAACTCAGGGTGTCAACAACTGTGTAGAACAGTGGTTCCCAAACTTTTGACTCCTGAGGACCCCCATTGAGTCACCACTGGAAGCCGGGGACCCCCAAGAAAATTGTATGCGTTAAATTTCAAATATTAAAACAGTAATTCGAAAAAAATACACACGTGTGCACACAAATAAAATACTCAAAGTTCTAAGGATTTTGGGGCCAGATGTACGACCATTTCATTTAGAACCTCGCAATTGGCGACACATTGTGAGTGGCAAATTGAGAGTCGCTAAATGAAATGTTCAACAGTGTGTTTAACACTGTTTGGGATTCCCAATGGGGTCGCAAATTGCAAGGTTCATTAATATTAATGAGCCTCTCACAATTTGCGAGCCCATTGGGAATGCCAGCCCTCCCAGGGATGGTGACCCGTTGGGCTCTGCAGGCCACCATGTCTGGGACTGCTTTTAAATAAAGCAGTTAAAAAAAAAATGCAGCCCGTTTACCATGCATTGAAAAAAAAGAAAATGAAACGTTTTCGTTTCATTTTCTTAGGGCAGGCAGAGGTCCCTGGGCCATTGCCTGCCCTTAAAAAATTATTTTGCATGCATTTACAAAGGGACCCCTTCCCATTTTCGAATGCATTACCATCTACTTGAATAGGTGGTAATTGCGAGTGTTTTGCGACCGCAAAACATTTGTACATGGTTTTGAGACTCGCTATTTGGAAGCGAATGAACTTTCCAAATAGCAAGTTGCAAAACCTATTTAGCGAGTCGCAAACAAATTGCGACTCACGAAATAGGCAATGTACTTGGCTCAATAGGTTTTTGCATGCGCAAACGGGTTCGCGAACCCGTGAAGCACCATTTTCTGCTGACAAAAAAGGGCATATGTTAGTAGCAAAAAAGACGGCGTTCGAAGCAAAAAACACAAGGTGATAATCTAGAAGCTAGTACATTGCTTCGTCTTTTAGAAATACAATTATATTTTGAAATTCTTCAAACTTCTTGTCAAAACTGAAATTTCTATTTTGCATTTTTCAGTTTGTGAAACAAATAAAATATTTCTTAATTGATCTATTTGTTTGATATATACTGAGTGCTCTGATGGACTTTGTCTTTGGATTGGACTCGGTTGCCCATTGCTGAGGCGTAGTAACAGTTTCTATTAGGGTACCACAATCCCAATAAGTGATTAAGATGCAATATTGTGCTCAAGGAGGTGTCATATATTTGCTTACTTGATCTGAAAGGGTGTGTGTTGATGTGATGTGGATGAATTGTTGTACTTTGATGGGACAATCAGCAGAGTTTGTAATGGACTCGTGCTGCCTGCACCAACCCCACACCAACCCTGGAGGCTACACTGCTCTGCACTACTCTGCAGTGAACCGTTCGAAATGCACTCTGCCATGCACCACCCTCATGGTGAAGACAGTGAGAGGCCGCGCAGCTTCTGTAGAAGTCTTTATAAGTGGTATTTTCCGCCCTGAGCCACAAGTGGACCTTTGGCAGTCTGGGGTAGAGGCCATTCCAGTGGCGTCATCTCTGCAATTACACTTCTGAAGGGCTTTGTGATTTCCCTAAGTGTGGGTCAGGCTTGTGGCACCAGAGCCTGGCTAGGGGAACAGTTCATGGAGATAAAAGTAGGAGCCTCATTACAGCCAGATACTTCCCCCACAGTCCTCTTGCACTGTTCGGCCTCTGCCATCTTGTTTTTCTGTGGGGAGCAGAGACGGGCCCTGCAAATTAAGGGAACTGTTCCTGTTCAACACAGGGGTCTACCCATGGGGAATACAGAACAGACCTAAAGAACTGTACATGTGCAGAATTAGGATATTAGAAGCTAAATACACCAATCCTAACAGGCGAGGGAAATAGCTTCTTTCCAAAGTGGCATTCTCATACTTTCCTTAGAGAAAAACATGTAATGATATGTGAATGTGTATCGAACCTAGATCAATACTCTTTAAGGCATGCTTGTGCTTTCAGAGGAGTTGTGCCAGAATATTGCTATAACAATATCGTCTGATGTAAATATTGTGGGGCAGATTTACAAGCCCCTTGTGCCCCTTTTACGCCGCCGTGGCGTCACTTTTGTGACGCAGCAGTAGCGCAAAAGTTGTGCCATGGTGCGGGGTATTTACAACGTGACGCATCTGGGAGATGCGTCACGTTGTAAAGCCCTGCCCCAGAAAGAGGCATTTCTGCGCAGGTGGGGCTGAGTCAAATCTACAAGATTTAACTCAGTCACTTTTGGGGCCATGCTGCGTCAAAACCATGCGCCTGCTTGAAGCAGGCGTAAGGATTGACGCAGCATTGTAAGAATAGGGCCCCCCAGGGCATGGCTGGAGCTGCGTTGCGTTTGCGATGAAAACTCCAGCAATGCGCCGCTTTTACGGCACAGATGCGTCACGCATCTGTGCCGTATTTGCCCCACGGTGCGACGCATTGTAAATGCGGCACCTCCATGGTGGCGGAGACATGGCGCACAATAACTGGCGCATCCCTGCTGATATGCAGAGATGCGCCAGTTATTGTAAATCTGCCCCTGTGTCTTAAATATTCTTCACAAAATATCACTCATTGAAGTTGATAGAAGCCACTCTACATCCAATGGAACAATATTTTTATAAATTATATTTATGCCATAATATTTGTGTCCGATCACATTGCTGTATACAATATTTCCAACATACCCCCACCTTCAGAAGATGTGCATAGTAACAGTTCCAGAAGGGGGTTTGTTATGTCATCGCCTGTAACAATCAATGCATAGTGTTTTTTGCATTGTATATGTAAAATGTATTTTCAATAAAAATATTTTGAAATAAAAAAAAAAAGAAAATGGTCATTTACTTCTTGTCGATATCTGTATATCTGGACTCAGTTGTAAAACAGGCTTTACTTCTTGACTGTTCCTTGACTGTGTTTGCCCAGACATCCATATTATCCTGGGAGGTAAGTGTAAGAGCCCTAAACTTACAGAATCTATAGGAACTGAATAATCAAAGCTCCCTTATATCAAGAATATGCTCTTAAGCATGGTCTGTTGTTACCGAAGACTTCAGCCCCATCTGTTATATCAAAATGCCAGGGTTGCAAAAGGTGGGCGGACATACCTGTTGCGCCCTCTGGCTACTGAGAGCTTCCCTAAAGTTATTTTTGTACATACATTTTATGTATGATTCTCTGCTACACCAATTAGGGTGAACTTGAGAGTGTTTCGATGTAGACGACTCAACAATATGTTAGGTGCACCAATCTGTGTATTTATAAGTTTGTTCAAACAGTTAGCCATACAAAGGAATTCTTGTAAGTGAACTCAATTTAAAACTCTCGGAGCAAGAGTTACACTGTGGAAGTGGTCTATGATTTTGTAAAATAGTATTTTCTATGCAATTAAAGCATAGCCAAGTAGGCAGGTCTCTCACCGCAACTCCTTCCAGATGTTCGGTTGTCATGAATATTATGTTTTTTCTCTCCTGGGCATTGCCCTCCTTCAGTTACATGTGTCTATTAATTAAAAGCGGATATGTGTGATTAATTGGAAGTGCATTTAGCTTACCTTACTATGTGGTGCAACGTGCTAATCAAGTACTGTTTGAATATATTCGCAGTATTTAATCGAAGCGCTGACTGCATTGCCCTGCATTATTTGTATTGCTTTCTGATGAGTTTCTAGAAGGTTGATAACAACCTGTCTTGTTTATTGTCATTGTTCAAAAGAACACCCTTTCACAGATAGAAAATAAGTGAAAGGGCATCACATCACTCTGTGCTTATTATTTATTGTGAGAATTTCTATAACAGCGAAATTACTTTATAAAAGCCAAGCACAAGGAAAGAGAACTTAGAGAAGAGACTTTCACACCAGTCGACGGCGGGAAATTACCAATCACAATTGAAGGCTACTGTCGAGGCACTAGAATCCGAATTAACGTTGGCCATAGGCATACTCTGTCGCAACAGTGACAGAGTGCACGTCCGCCAACATTATGGTCTGCCCTTCGAATTTAAAAGCAGGCAGAACATAGTTTGACCATGTCAGAGGCTACTCCATCTCAATCATGACCAAACTACTTCGACAGCCTGACGGATTAAGGGCTGTCGGAGAATTATCTATGTGTGCAGCTGCTCAATTAGGATGGGTGGACATACAGCCATTTTTTTTCGGCCCCTCACTGACCAGGGAAACCCTGGCGCTAAGGGACAGTAGAAAACAAAAACATGAACCCCCCCTAACCATAAGAGATTGCTCCCATGGTGAGGAGGCAATGGGTTTCTTTTGATTTTTGTATTTTAAAATGAAAAATCTTTGGATACTTTGCCATACGACAATTCTAGTAAAAGCTAGAAATGTCCGTCGGCCCAATGGACATTTCTAAACTTGACACTTGGACCTTCTGCAGTATTTTATTTTGCTGCCCTGGCAGAGGACGGCCCGACTGCCAAAAAATACATCGGTACCTTAGCTTTTGTGACTTTGCTGGCTGAACCTGTCAGTCACGCTGGCCTCGCACAACAAGAATAGGTGGCCTTGCTTTTATATTGAACACAAGTCCTACAGGTATGTGGGTGTGAACCTTCTCTGACAAACAAAACAGGTTTTTATTTTTTGCCACCCTAGAATTATGCTTTGTTTTTCACAAGTGATGACATAGAATAACTTCCGAACGCCCACCTTTTAAGAGATGTCATATCTAGCCAATTCAGATGGGCTATTAGGTTTTCTTGTACTTAATAAACTCTCAGGGCCATATGTATCAAGGTACCAATTTGCGATTCTGTAATAGCGATTTATAAGAAATCGCTATTTCAGAATCGCAAATTGGTATGTATCAAGAAAATCACATTTGTTTTGCGATTTCCTAATATTCCTTAATTGCGAATTCGCAAATTGCGAATTCGCAATTAAGGAATACTTTCCCATTCATTTCTATGGGCCAGGAGGCCCATAGGAAGAAATGGGAAATTTGCGATTCGCAATTTGGTAATCGCAATTTGAGAAGAATTTCAAGGGCGCAGGGGTGTCTCAAAAACACCCTGCTGCACCCCTGAAAATGGCATGTGAGCGCATATGGCGCACATACATGCTCTAAGGGCATGTATGAGCATCACATGGCACCATTGGATTTTCAAAAAAATGCTTTTTTAAAAGAATTCGCAACTTACCACCAACTAGAAGTTGGTGGTAATTTGCGATTCCTTAAGGGCATTTTTGAATTTTTTTTTCCTTGATACATTGCATTTAAGGAATCACAAAATTTGCTATTCCTTAAATGCAATCGCAAAATAAGGAATGGCAAATTTTGCGATTCCTTATTTTGCACCCAAATTGTTTGATACATACCATTTTGCGAAAATGGGTTTGCAAACGCCGAAATTCTGCGAATTTCGGCGTTTGCGAACCCATTTGGCCTTGATACATATGGCCCTCAGAAACAGTGCACCCTTTAGGTTCTGTGGTAATCATAGTCTGTAACATACACCTGCATATCATTAAGTTCAAATATTCGGTTGTACAACGGTACAACGCAGGTAAATGCATTGTATGCCTTTGCCATGGATTTGTTAGCAAACATGTTTTTACAGAGAACAGGAATTTACAACGCATGCCAATACCACACATTGGGGCCGATTATGATCGCGGACGGACTTGCGTCCGTCCGCGATCATTGAGGAGGTGGGGACGTCCGCATGGGCTGCGGAGTCCCCTCCTGTGCGATTAGGATGTGACCGCCACCCTGGCGGTCACATCCTCTATTTTTAACATTGCAGCGGGTGCAGCTTCAAGCTGCACCCGCGGCAATGTTAAAAATGCACGCATTGCATTTGCATGCAGAAAGAGGCAGGCACCGCGCGGTGCCTGCCGCTTTCTGCATGCAAATGCAGGGGGGTACCATAGGTATACCCCATGTGCACCCCCCACCCCCCCTTCACCTAGGGGGCCCGCAACGGGCCCCCTAGGTGAAGATCCGTATGCTTTTCCACGGCGGAAAACCCGCCGCGGAAAAGCACTTTTAAAAGCCCATCCTGATATGGCGGACGGTGTCTGAGAGACACCGTCACCATATCAGAGCTTTTCCGCCGCGGTTGTAAGCCGACCGCGGCGGAAAAGCTGCGGACGGAAACCAGGACCCACCAGCCATCCTAATGTGGCGGTGGGTCCTTGGTCAGTCCGCTGCGGTTTTTCCGCATCCTCGGGGCCGGCGGAAGCCACCGCCGGCCCCGAGAATGCTGAAAAAACGCAATCATAATCAGCCCCATAGTTTTTAGATTTAAAACCAATGTATTAGTGGGGGGAGACCCCCACCCGCCCACCTTACCTTAAATGAGTGGTATTGGCATGCGGTTTAAATGCATATTCACGGTAAAAATATGCGTGCTAAAAAATGGGTGGTAAAGGCAAACGAGGTAAAGACCTTGTTGTAAATCAAACATCTTTCGTGGGTTGAAGACAAGGCATCCCTCATGAAAAGGTCACACGGCTTGATGACCCTGAACCCGTATCCCACACAAGCACCACAGAGCTACCTTGAATTGGGTTATACTAAATCTGTTAAAATGAAGATTTGAAAGTACAGGTTATGCCTGTTACCATGTATCCCGTATTTTCCACACTGTCTAAAGCAGAGCTTTCCAAACTGTGTGTCCCGACACAGTACTGTGTCGCCTGCAAATGGTGGGTGTGTCGTGGGATGACACCAGTATTAAGGCCACTTAGCACTTAACTGCTACTAATAAGAGGCATTCCTTTGAAAGAGTGTCTCTGAGTCCGCTGCAGCAGCGCGGACTCTGAGACACTCTGCTCTATGGAGGCCGGACGATTCACAACAAAGCCTCATTAACAAGTAAATGGTCTTTTAAAGACCTGGAAAGTACTCGGGTGCAGCGGTGTGTGTGCCCGGGAAGCTGGGGTTAGGTGACAGAGGGTGACTGGCAGAGGGTGACAGGTAGAGGGATGGAGACAGAGGGAGATAGAGGGAGGAAGATAGAGAGAGGGTGACGGAGAGAGGGAGACAGAGAGGGAGAGAGGGACGGAGACACAGAGGGAGAGAGGGAGGGAGACAGGGATGAAGACAGGGGGACGGAGACAGAGGGACGGAGACAGAGGGAAGGAGACAGAGGGAGACAGACAGAGGGAGGGAGGCAGAGAGGGAGACAGAGGGAGACAGCCACAGGGAGGGAGACAGACGGAGGGAGGGAGCAGAGAGAGAGGGAGACCGTGGGAGACAGACAGAGAGAGACAGAGGGAGACAGGGGGAGGCAGAGGGAGACAGAGAGAGGGAGACAGATAGAGGGAGACAGAGGGAGACAGACAGAGGGAGGGAGGGAGACAGACAGAGGTAGGGAGACAGACAGAGGGAGGGAGACAGACAGAGGGAGGAGGGCGACAGAGGGAAGAGGGCGACAGAGGGAGGAGGGCGACAGAGGGATGGAGACAGAGGGAGGGAGACAGAGGGAAGGAGACAGAAGGAGACAGACAGAGGGAGACAGACAGAGAGGGAGACAGAGGGAGACAGCCACAGGGAGGGAGACAGACGGAGGGAGGGAGCAGAGAGAGAGGGAAACCGTGGGAGACAGACAGAGAGACACAGAGGGAGACAGGGGGAGGCAGAGGGAGACAGAGAGAGGGAGACAGATAGAGGGAGACAGAGGGAGACAGACAGAGGGAGGGAGGGAGACAGACAGAGGTAGGGAGACAGAGAGAGAGGGAAACTGTGGGAGACAGACAGAGGGAGAAAGAGAGAGATAGAGACGGAGACAGAGGGAGGGAAACAGAGGGACGAAGAGAGGGGGACGGACACAGAAAGAGGGAGACAGATAGAGGGAGACAGACCGAGGGAGACAGACCGAGGGAGACAGACGGAGGGAGGGAGACAGACAGAGGGAGGGAGACAGACAGAGGGAGGAGGGCGACAGAGGGAGGAGGGCGACAGAGGGAGGAGGGCGACAGAGGGATGGAGACAGAGGGATGGAGACAGAGGGAGGGAGACAGAGGGAGGGAGACAAATAGAGGGAGACATATGGAGGGAGACAGACAAGAGGGAGACAGACGAGAGGGAGACAGACAAGAGGGAGACAGACAAGAGGGAGGGAGACAGAGGGAGGGAGACAGAGGAAGAGGGAGAGAGAGGGGGAGGGAGACAGAGAGAGGTAGAGAGAGAGGGAGACAGACAGAGGGAGGGAGACAGAGGGAGACAGAGGGAGGGAGACAGAGGGAGACAGAGAGAGAGGGAGACACAGAGGGAGACAGAGGGAGGGAGACAGAGGGAGACAGACAGAGGGAGACAGAGGGAGAGGGAGAGGGAGGGAGACAGAGGGAGGGAGAAAAAGGAAGGGAGACAGAGGAACAGAAACAGAGGAAGACAGAGGGTGACAGACAGGGGGAGACAGAGGGAGGGAGACAGACAGAGGGAAGAGGGTGACAGAGGGAGGGAGACAGAGGAACGGAAATAGAGGGACACAGAGGGCGACAGACAGAGGGAGACAGAGGGAGGGAGACAGGCAGAGGGAGGAGGGTGACAGAGGGAGGGAGACAGAGAGAGCGAGACAGACAGAGAGAGACAGAGGGAGGTAGACAGACAGAGGGAGACAGACAGAGGGAGACAGACGGAGACAGACAGAGGGAGACAGAGTGAGAGAGAGGGAAGGAGACAGAGGGAGAGAGAGGGAGGGAGACAGAGAGAGGGAGACAGAGAGAGAGGGAGGGAGACAGAGACAGACAAAGATAGAGACAGAGACAGGGACAGACAGAGACAAATAGAGGCAGAGACAGGCACAGGGGCAGACAGACAGAGACAGAGAGGGAGACAGGGACAGGGACAGTGACAGGGACAGACAGAGACAGAGAGGGAGAAAGGGACAGGGACAGAGACGGGGACAGACAGACAGATAGAGGCAGAGACTGGGACAGGGACAGGCAGAGACAGAGACTGATACAGACAGAGACAGAGAGGCAGAGAGGTAGACGGAGAGGGAGAGGGTGACAGAGGGAGACAGAAGGAGAGAGAGAGAGGGAGACAGAGGGTGACAGAGGGAGGGAGACAGAGAGAGAAGGAGACAGAGGGAGGGAGAGAGAGTGGTAGACAGAGGGAGGGAGGCAGAAGGAGACAGTCAGGGGGAGACAGAGGGAAGAAGAGGGAGACAGACAGAGGGAGGCAGAGAGAGACAGAGGGAGAGGGAGACAGACAGAGTGAGACAGACAAAGTGAGGGAGACAGAGGGAGAGGGAGAGAGAGGGAGAGAGAGAGGGAGAGGGAGGGAGACAGAGGGAGGGAATCAGAGGGAGGGAGACAGAGGAACGGAGACAGAGGGAGGGAGACAGAGGGACAGAAACAAAGGGATACAGAGAGCGGGAGATAGAGCACGGGATAAGGAGGGCGACAGACAGAGGGAGACAGACAGAGGGAGGAGGGCAACAGAGGGAGGGACACAGAGGGAGCAAGACAGACAGATAGAGACAAAGGGAGGTAGACAGACAGAGGGAAACAGACAGAGGAGACAGTTAGAGAGAAAGAGAGAGAGGGAGACAGACAGAGTGAGTGAGAACCCCCCGAATCCCCCTTAGGTGGTTCGGGCTCGCTCGCTACGATCGCTTGCTACACTGCCTTATTGTGTCCCAAAATTATGAATCTCCAAAAAGTGTGTCACCAACATGAAAAGTTTGGAAAGCTGTGGGCTAAAGGATAAGGCGGGCTTCCTTTGTTGGTTATGTGGTTCAGCGCCAGAGGATATGCTGCATTTGTTATGCTCCTGTGACAAACTGTTGGAAGAACGAAAACATCTGCTAAAATCCCATTTTAATCAGCGTGGGATACGCTCATGAAAACAAGCAGTTCTTGCCTGCTCTGCACCCCACGATCCACAGCTGAACTGTAGTCTTGTGAAGTTTATGAAGGTGGTGGAAAGGAGAATGCCAAGACTTGACTCTTAATTGCCTTTTAGATGGTATTATAATACAAAACTGTACTTATTTCTACTTAAGGTCGCTAAAAAGCATGCATTTTATGATTTTAAAATGAAATGAAAAATTGTGATTTATGACATACTGGGTTTACAAACCTGTATCTATTTCCACTTAGGGTCGCCAAAAAAGTATAACTTTTTATGATTTAAAAAAAAAAGAAACGAAAAACTGTGATTTATGATATACTATTTTTACCGATGCATGTAGATTTAGTTTTAAATGTGTATGTTTGTACTGCAATGGTTTTAATTAACTGTGCAAATAAAAACTACTGACTTACTTACTTACTCGTTGTAAAGGCTGTTTCGCAAATATTCTAATGCATAGAAACCTGCAATACGTATATGAAGAATGTACATAAGTATTTACTGTGCCTGTTATTTTTTTATTATGAAGGATTTATTGAGAGAGACAGCTACTGAAAGAGTGTTCAGGCGCTACCTAGCAAGTCTGATCCCTAAACAACAGTGGTACTAGAAAGCAGAACTGAAGAGCCAGGTCTTAAGAAGTCTCTTAAATGTCACAATATCCCCAGAAACGCGGGCTGCCAAATAAGAGAGGAGCTACCGCCGCACTTCTTCTGTCTGAAGTGTGTCACACATTTCTACTTATCTGTAATAAGAACATTACATCACTCCCATGTTCCTACAAATTACTAAATTTCATTTCTGAGTTGAGGAAATCAGTGGCACAACATATTGACAAAAAAAATCCTAGTATATTTGCTACATACAGATTTTTTTCTTTTGAACTACTTTCCTGACAAATTGCAGTCATTCATAAATTATTAACAGAAAATCCACACCCAACGCAATGATAACTTTGTAAATGGTATAGGTACTGTTTGGGCACAATTACACAAAGTGCAGCAGGGCTGAGAAAGTTAGCGGCAGTGCAGTGCAGTTTTTACTGACCTTTGTACTGGACAATTTGTGCAAAAACAACACTTACATTACTTGACCCATGCAAAAACTACATGTGCGCCGATAGACTAATGTAAAAATGACATTTTGCACCAGTCATTTGGTACAATATTTAAATAATTCCACATTTGTAAACTAGGGGTAGCCAGGCTCTGCGGGCCGTCGGGGAGATTTGGGGCCCGATGTAGGTACCCTAATACCGGTCGGAAACGGCCGAATTCGGCCATTTCCGACCAGTATTACGGTTTCCAGATGTAGGGCATGCATTTACAGAATCGGTATTTTACCGATTCTGTATTTACCGATTCGGTAAAATTACTGAATCGGTAAATACAGACTCTGTAAAATACTGATTCTGTAAATGCAGATGTAGCTGGCACATGTCAGAGTGCCACAGGGCTTTAAGAATCGGTATTTTACCACCCAATCCTATTGGGTGGTAAAATACCGAATACAGGTGTGCATGCACATCTGTGCATGCACACCTGTGCAATGTGACACACAGACATGCCTTTAGGCCATGTCTGTGTGCCACATGGCACACAAGTCCGGAATTGGGGTGCTAGAGGGTGTCAAAGTGACACCCCCTGCACCCTTGCAACAATCGGAATTTACCGAATCGGTAAATACCGATTCGGTATTCCACATTGATTCCTATGGGCTTCAAGGCCCATAGGAATCAATGGGGGATACCGATTCGGTATTTACAGAATCGGTAAATACCGAATCTTACCGATTCGGTATTTACCGATTCTGAATTACCTACATTTCCCCCCCTCTAATTTACCACTTCTGAAATACCAAATCGGTATGATTCGGTATTTTAGAAGTGGTAAATTAGAATTACCTACATCGGGCCCTAAGTGAGCTATTGCCCAGAGTCACATGATGCTGAGCTGAGCTGGCGATTGAACCGTGAGCCCCACACACCAAAGTCATCGCTCTGGCTGCTGCGCCACATCTCTCCCAGGGACCAGTGCAATTTATTTAACCTGGCTTAGTATAGGGGCGCATGAGCCATTCTGGATCTCAGCATACATTTACGCTCAAGCTTTAAAAGTACATTGAAATAAAGTGCTTAAAATATTTGTTTGCAATGATGTACATGTTGCAGGTCCATATTTTTATATATACCTGGAATCAGTAGATATCTCGTGTCACCTAATGCAATGTGATGCGATGGTGTATTGTGTGACTTTGCATTAATAGGACCAAAGTAAGATCTTCCATACGTAAAAAAAGATATATCAAGTTCGGCGACCCTATAAGGCAAGTTCGGCCTCTTTCTTGTGTTTGGTCATGCACAGTTTGCTGACTGCAACCCCATCAACAAACGTTAGGGTGCGCTACACCCAATTAAGAGGATGTATGTTTATTAACACGTAATGAAGTACCCACTACCATATATAAAATGTATATTTCGGTTAACCTGGTGTTAAGTGAACTAATAAGTCAATAAGCTTTCAGCCTCTTTCTTACATCTGGTTGTGGCAAAAATTGCTGACTTGCAAACTCCTTAACAAATGTTAGGGGGTGCTATTTATTATACGATGATGGGGAAGAAAATATAAGAGTATAGATAAGACAGCAGGAGGTGGGTAGTTTTGGCAAATATATGGAGAACTGAAGTTTGAGACAGGAACTTTATATTTGACGGTAAACATCCTTTACCACAAAGTTTTTACCACGCGGTACCTTTACCACGCGGCCGTTACAACGCAAGTCATTACCACTACTTGCGCTGGAGGGCGCTAAAGTATTACAAATAGTAAATTTACTATCCCAACACCTTCCCTAGGGTCCACGGGGACTGGTGTTAGAATAGTAAATTATACTATTCGAACTCCGCGCCCCCAACGCAAGTCGTGGTAACGACTTGCGTTGTAAGGGATGCGGTGTAAAGGGATGCGTTGTGACGGTACGCGTTGTACCGTCATACATCCATATATGACTGAATACACCCAAATGATAAAGGTTGGAGAAAAAACCCCCATTGTTCCGGAAGTTACATTTTACATCTTTGGTTTGATTGACAGTGTCTGCAGGAGAACCCAGGTTGACTTTAGCTAATACCTAACTAATTATACTCTTGTAACGACATTCCAGAGTTCTAATGACAACTCTATTGTAGGTTTTGTGGCTAATGAATCTGTCAGTGTCATTAAATGTAGAGTTAGCTCTCTGCAACGGTATGGTACATGGGTGCATTAAGCTACAGAAAATGTTACACCTAATTTCGTTTTTTCTTTCCAGGGTGTGATGACATTTATCTGGCTATGCAGAATTAAATTCTCAAGGTTGAACTTGGGATGCATTATTTGACATACAAGGTCTGCTTCTTTTTTTGTGAATATTATGTCTTGAAATGTACCTTTTTTAAAAAAAAAAAAAAAGCCATTCTGCACTTTAGAAACTTCTGACCTGATACATTATGTTCATTCAGTTTTCATCCAAAGCTGCCCACAAATAGGACTTGGACCCTAACCTGATATGGTGAGGCTGTAACAGCACCACGCATTTATTTGAGAACACAGCCGAAGTACACGGAGTAAGCCTGGTGAAGGTTGTGTGACCATGCACACTTTATTCAAGTGCCTGTAGGCTGGAGCACATTACTTGCTCTGCAAAAACCCATTCCTTCGCTGTTTTCTTAATTAATGCATTTTTAGGCAAAGCAGCTGTTTTCCTGGTTCGAACAGCAGACAGGAATGCTCGGTTCTTGAATTTAAGAGTGTAAGATAAAACCTTACCCCTCCAGCCAAATGCTCTTCAGAGCTCAGCTTCTCAGAACTGATTTTTTCTTGGTCGCCTAACGTGCAAAGATGTGAACATTTTCTGAGGCTAAAGAAATGATGTCAACAGCTGCCTTGTATCCTCCTAATTAATACCCCAATGCTATCCGAGGAAGTAGTCTGTTTAAATTCCAAAGACGTACTCATTACAGAATGTGTACATTGTATTTTCTGTCAATCCAACAAAGCCTCACAACAGAGACAGTTTGAGTTTTTGGACTGGACTCAAACAGAATTAGGGGGCATATTTACAAGGGCTTTATCTCCGCTTTTTTGGCTTACAAAGCAAAAAAGGGGAGATAAAACCAGGGCCCTATTTACAAGAGGGTGCTAACATGCATAATCACATGTTGGCACCCTTTTTCCCAACGCCTCCCTTTGCATCTCCAATGAGATGCAAAGTGGGCGTTACTGGGCGTACCCCGGATGAACTACCTTGCAAATATCGCTGATGTTTACATCGCAATATTTACAAGGCAGCCCACATGATTTTAGCACACGTTAGATTTTGGCGAAAACAGCCGTTTTTCCCAAAATCTAACGTCTTCTAAAATCCTGACAGCCATCCCTAACATAGGGGGTGGATTATGCTGATACGACCCAGTGTGTCGTATCCGCAAGAGTATTGACGTTTTGCAGGGAACATCGCTGGAAAACCAGTGATGTTCCCTGAAAAGGGAGATAACCTCGCTATCTCTGGAATTTGTATCGCCCTAGAGAAATGCGTTGTCAATAACGCGCTACCAGGGAGATAAATTCCAGAGATAGCCTGCAATAATATTATTATCGCTAAGCACGGCCAGCGATAATTATCGCTGGCCGTTGATAATATGCACATACATTTTTTGCATGAAGCTTAACAAAAGGCACCCTTTGAGTTGAGTACCATGTGAACCATGTTGTATTTGAATTCAGGCATCCTGGCCTTCATTATATGTCAAACTGGAGTTTCTGATTCTGATGGGAACTCACATTATCTGCTGAACTGGGAATTTCAACTAAGGCAGTAACACTGTATTCTCGATTTTATGCTCATCGAACATGTCCGTAGCAAAAGCTGCCATATTACCGCAGTTGAAAATGGCTGGAAAAGACGGCATTACCATGAGGAGTGGGTGAGAAAGATCTGCCTCCTATGGTAATTCCCCATTATGTAGGGGCTGCTGAAGATGCAGCCCGGAAGACCACAGCATTTTCACTTCTCTGAATTAATAGTATCTACGTATTGGTAATCGTGCGTGTGGACTACTGCATATGTAATTTCATATGCAGATGACACTCAACTTATCATTTCCATGGGGCAAAACCCTGAATCTGCCAAATATAAATTTAGAGACGGGATGACAAAGATGGCTTCCTGGATGACGCCTAATTTCCTTCAGCTGAACTCTTTTTGGGAAGGCACATGCAGTCTAGTCCAACGACTGATGGCCGTCTAAACTGGGCCCTACTCCAACCCCTAAAAAAATGCCAAAAATATAGGTGTACTTATGAATGGCAGCCTTTCCATGAAACAGCATGTCAACTCAATCTCTAGCACATGTTTGTGTCTGATGCGCATGCTCAAGAAAGCATTTCATTGGATTCCTCTCCATACTAGGAAAACTCTCATCCAGGCATTGAGAGTGAGTCGCCAGGGCTACGGGAATGCCTTATTGGTCGCAATGAACAAGTGCCACTTTTCCAAACCTTAGGTTGTTCAGAACACGGCTGTCCGCCTAGTCTGCAACCTCCCTCCTCGCTCTCCATCTGCACCTATATTAAGATCGCTTCATTGGCTTCCTGTAAAACAGCATGTCCTTTTTAGGTCTCGGCCTGATCCAGCGCATGCGCTGATCTGGCCGAGACTTTCGTAGGTGCTCTGAGAATGCTTCTTTCGTGGGGATCAGCTCACTATTACGCGCACAAGCACGCGTGACGGGCACAGCTGCGTCGGGTGCTGTCGCTTTTGCTGCACAAGCGCGCACTGTTGCTGAGCCCTTGATCGCGATCACTTTCACTTTCACTGCTGAGCAGCCGTGTGCCTTTCAAATGCATGTTTTACATTTGAAAGAGCTCTTCATGTTTTGTTTCCCTGGCTCGGCGCGGCACATGCTTCACGTCTGCCATGCTTTATCTTTTTTTTGTGTTCCTCATCCTTTACGTTATAACATCAGCGTGACAGCATAGCGCTTCATCACGGACATGTGTAGTGTTCAGGAGTCAAAGGGTGTCTCTTTAGTACTTTCCATGCCACCAACTGAATCGGAAGGTGAGCACTGAGCACTGTATCTCTCCCCGCCCTCAGGAGCGGGCCAGACCGCTGCATGCAGCCAGTTCTCAGCGGGTCGGTGCAGCCCTGACGAAAGAAACCAGAGTAGAGTCCTCCTGAGAGAGCGGCGTAACAACAGCCTTTTCTCTTTGTGGCTGAGACTGGAGCTGTGTGCAATGGCAGCAGTCTTTACGGGAGATAAGTGAGAAGCGTGCGCAGACTTGGTACCCCCTCCTCCAAATCATCCTGGTTACCGCACTTTTAGATTTGATCTAAGTTGGGTTAACTTTAAATTCCAAACTTACTGGGTTTGTTTATATGTTATTTTAAGACCTGCCAAGTTGCCCACAGAATGTAGTTCATTCCAGTACACCTTGCCCGCAAAGTGCAGTCCCAGAGTTACTGTAGCAGTGACAAACCTGCGTAAAGAAGTACGGTCTGGTAGACAAAGAATAGACATAGCTGGGAGGAAATGGCATGACAGGAAACGTTGTAATGAAGTGCAAGACGGCACAATATGTGATTACAATACTACTTTCAGCATGAACGTTGCTACTTTTGATAGACTGGAATTGTCCCCGAGAAACAATTCCCCTTTATGTGATGGCTGCTTTCAGGAACATAAAGCATATTTCAACAGTTGATTCAAATGGTTCATTGTCCTCGCTTTACTTTTAACATCCTGGCCATTTTGTCAAGTAAACTCAGAAAAGTGACTTTGTTTTTCAAATGGAGAAGACTTGAGGCACGTTTAAAGGCCTGTTCTCACCCTCTGTGGCTATCTTCTTTAAAATAGGTCCTGTGAATCTCAAATGCTATTTAGGCTCATGTGTGTGAGCTTATCTGTCACCTTAGCCTTGGCTTTAGAACTACCATTTAAAATGTAACGACGATTTGAATAATAAACGTATTTCTCATTGACTTGCGCACTTCTATGCCTCAGGTCTTTGTATAAATCACTTAATGGGAGCTAGTGATGTCACCTACTCCTTCTCCACAGTGGTTCCCTCCACATTCCTCATCACCAGCTTCATAGTTGAGTGGGGACACCACCTGGTCAAAAGGGCGACCATCTCACTCCAGGTCGCCTGGAACACTCTCTCCAGTCCTGAACCTTTCACCTATAAACCACTGATTCCAGGTATTAGCCCAATGCAAGGAAATCAAAACTACAATACCCAGAATGCATGAGGTTTTCATATAAAAGTGCAGGACTGAAAGCAGTGTCTGTAATGCCCAGTTGTGACAGGCAATGTGTTTGCCCATTTAAAGTTCTCTTTTCTATTTCGTAAATATGGCCCTTTATTATCACTTCCTATAATTACATTTGCCTCACCTGCAGCTGACTCTTTCTTAAGCAACTTCTTTAAGTAACAACTGAGATAAAACATAACGGGGCAAGATACCTCAATTTAACTTCGCAAAATCTGCGAAATTGCCTCATCCCACCAAGCGACAGCACACACGTAAAGCACGCAACCTCCAATATTGTAGTTGCTAAAAAAGATGACGTCTTCAAATCATATTATTAAACCCACTTCAAGAAGAAGAAAGGTAGGGCAAAAGGGAATAAAGGAACTGGAAAGCACGAGAAGGGAATATAAGCACCCCTGAATGGAAAAAGCATCCACCAATGTCCTTCATCTGGGTACTTTTGCCCATGCAGATTCCACACTGTATGATATTCTCCAGGCATCAGACTGGGTATAGTATGGAAAACATTTCCCGAGCAATAGCTCTCCAGCGGCACTAGGTGGCACTACATGGCTCCAGCCACACTTCATTAGCATCAGACATCACACCAGAGTATATATGGCACAGAGAGGCCCGCTGGCAGGGCTCAAGTCCTAAACAAGCATTGGCATAGCCAATAGGTCTCGCTTTTGGGACCATTTTAAGTATTTAGTTATGCAGCACAATATCCTTGGTGCAACATCATCAACTGTTGCATGGCTAAACACTTATAAGGTCCCAAAGGCGAGACCTATTGGCTATGCCAATGCTTGTTAAACTTTTCTGTCTGGTTTTTAAATTCTTGCCAGTGAGTGGCCCATGCTATCTTTAAAGCAAGCTGCAGGGATACATTCCAGCTCGCTACCTTAGATCCAGTGAATTATTGTTGCTACGTCTTAGGCGTATTTGTACGGCCAGACTTGGGGCCACTCTTTGTCTTTTCTGGCCCCGAAACACTGGAACCAGCTACCCCTGCAGCTTCGCTTTTGTCGGGGCCTATCTTCATTTAAGAAATATTTAAAAACATGGCTGTATAATCTCTAAAGTGATCATGAAACTAAGGGCCAGATGTAGGTAGGCTTTTACCGGGTGGTAACGGCCGAAAATCGGTAAAATCGGCCGTTACCGAGAAAATGAGATGTAGGAGGCCATGATTTACCGACTTGTGAAAATCCGAGTCGGAAACATACCGACTCGGTAAGAATGACCCGGTAAAATTACCGTGTCGGAATATACCGTATACATAAATACCGAGTTGGTATTCTCCGACTCGGTAAATCAGGAACGGTAAAAATTAGCCATGGAGATGTAGGTAAGCAGAAAAATACCGATTCCGCCGAAAAACGGTATTAATTAGTCGGAATTTACCATGCATTCAAAGCAGGTGGTAACCAAGGGAGGGCTATAAAAAAAGTCCCAAAATGCACCTCAGGACCCATGATGGCGGCTTTTTACGTCATAGCAAGACGGCAGAGACTACAGGCAGCAGGACAGAGAGAATGGCTAAGGGAGGAACAAGTGTACAGGCAGAGGATAACACTGTTCCAATTGACAGAGCCTGAAATACTGCAGAGGTACAGGCTACACCCAGACACCATCAAGCAATTGATCAGGGACCTACACCCTCTCCTGGACCACCCAACACCCAGGGCCCATGCGATCCCACCTCATGTCCAGGTGCTATGTAGCTTACACCTGCTGGCCTCAGGGAGCTACCAGAGTGTGATAGCTGCAGTGGGTGGCGTGTCCCAGGGCTGCCTGTCCCGCTTCTTCAGGCGGTTTATTGACGCCATGATGCAGAGGATGGGGCATTATATTTCATTCCCTGTTACACCGGCAGATTTAGCCAAAACCAAGACTGACTTTTATCACCTGGCACACTTCCCTCACGTGATCGGCTGCATCGATGGCACCCACGTCCCACTCTGTCCACCTGCAGCCACAGAGCACATATACCGGAATCGCAAATCGACGCACTCCATCAACGTCCAGGTCATATGTAATGCAGGTAACCTCATCACTGACATCGTAGCCAAGTTCCCCGGAAGTAGCCATGATTCATTCATCTTCCAGAACAGTGGCATATACACGCGCCTACTTGCTGGAGAATTCGGAAATGGATACCTGCTAGGTAAATCACATTGACACACCCTGACACTCACATTAGATCTACGTCTCATGTACTTGCAATTAATGTCTATCTTTCTCCCCCTAGGCGACAGTGCATATGCCCTGCGGTCCTTCGTGCTCACTCCCTACCTCAACCCATCCACCAGGAGTGAAAGGCGATACAACGTGGCTCACAGATCCACACGAAACGTAGTTGAGCGCACATTTGGGCTCCTAAAGAGCAGGTTTCGCTGCCTCCACAAGAGTGGAGGTGCACGGCAGTACACCCCAATCATCTGCTGCAAAATAATAGCGACCTGTGCAATGTTGCATAATCTCGCCACCAAGCAAGGCACTGAGGTGGAGCTCACATATCATGAGAACATTGATGACGACCCAGAGGTGGCAGAGCCCCAAGCTTCAGTGGCAGCAGCAGCTACAGATGGGAGACTGAGACGGGCAGAGGTTACACAACAATATTTCTGAGTGAGTAAAGAGACACAGGCATGAATGTAACTTTGTTGAAGTAGTTTAATATTCACTACGCCACAGCATTGTTAGCTCACATTGGGCTCACTAATACAAACACTCCATGAGTGTGATGTCACGGTTAACACCACCGTGACTACAGCCTTGGTTGGAGTGATAAGTCATTGTTTGTGGGCACGGGCCACAGGGCGGGGCTGCTGTGGCTGTGAATCTATGTCCTCACGCTGGCCTGTCACACTTCCACCACGCCTGCCACTCCTCCGTAACTCATGCACAGGAGTGCCTGCACCACTCCTGCTGGCGGACCCCTCGCTTTCGGCAGCACAAGTGTCGCCTCCAGTGCCAGTCTGTTGCGCGAGCACCAGCTCCATTGCAGAGGTCATCCTGGCCATGCCTTCACTTAAATTGTTGCAGCACTGCACTATGGCAGTTGCAAACGTGTTCAGGGCCGTGGTTTGCTTGCGCGCATCTACACGGGCCTTGCGTCTCGCCAAATGGTCCCTGTCCAATTTGTCACACAGGACAGTCATGCACTGTGTGATATCCGATATTCCTGTCGCCATGGATTGCATGCTCTCTGCCATTTCCCCTATGCCCTTGCCTACTGCATCCAGTTTCTCATTTGTTGTGCGTGCGTGCCTCTGAACCCCCATCATTGCTTTCGCCTGCAGGCGCTGCACCTTCACCATGGTGGCCTCCAGTCCGCAGAAGACACCTTGGACTTGCCGCACATCCTCTTCCTCCCGTGGACGTCGCCCTCGGACACTGGCCCGCGTGACTCTGGGAGTGGGCTGCTGCTCGGTATTGCCTCTGTCCTGTGTGCCACCCTCCTCCTCCTCCGATGATGTTTGCAGTATTCTGCGAGGGGGCACATCATGGCTCCTGACTCTTCCCAGCACTGGGGATGGTGATGTGGGGGTGGGTGATAGTTCTGCCGCTCCTGTGTCCTGACTACCGAATAGGAGAGGGGATTGTGGATTTTCAGCAGTTGCCTCCTCAGGTATCGGGGCTGCCTGCTCTTGGTCCTGCCCTGCGTGAGATGTGCTAGGTCCGGCTCCTTCCCTCCTCTTCTCTCTGACCTCAGCTGTGTTGCGCTTTGACTCTCCTGTGGACAGACATGGACATTGAGTCAGTTATGTTGATCACCTGTGTCATGTGATAAAATACACTTCTATAGCACTTTAGCCTGTCTCTCATTTGCCTATGCTACTTGTCTGTTGCTCCCCTTGCTGCAATGCACGCTGACTGCTCTGATCTACACGTGACTACATTTCACAGGATGCATTGCAGGACATTAGTTAAACCTGTTGTGGAGTCTGATTTGTCCTGTGAGGGGAATAGGTAAAAGGGTAAATGATAGTGTTCTTGCATCTTACCTGGTTTCTTGGCTCCTCTTGCTGAGCTGTCTGCGTCTCCTATTCCGTGTATACATTCCTTCTCAAGGGTGGATGCAACCATCTCCTCGATGTCGGTGAGTCTGGGGGCTCTGTTACTTCCTCCGCCTGTAGCATCACATTCCTTGCGGTGGGCAGCAAGCTTTTTCTTGGTGATAATGCGGATGTCATACCACCGTTTTTTTAGGTCTTCTAGGTCACGGTGGGTGACACCAATGGCATTTACCTTGCCTTGTATGTCCAACCAGGTGCTGCGTTTGATGGATTCTGCAACATGCAGAGTTTGCTTTCCTAGAATTCTGCCATGATGTCTGACAACCTCCGAAATCAGCACCTGCAGTTCCTCCTGGCTGAACTTCTGCTTCCTTTTGCGCTCTGCAGCTTCTCTCTGTGCCTCCTGGCTCTCCATCTTGCAGTGTATTTCTGTCTCAGGTAAGGCTGCTCCACACTCTGTCCTCCTGCTCTCCTGACTGTTTGTTTCTGCACCTGCATGGGCGTGGCCTGTCCCAAGTACTGGGGTGTGGTGGTTGGATCTGATTGGTTAGTTCCCCTGTGGCTTGAAATTTGGATGTGGTTGCAGTACCTGATTGGTTCACAGGCGCACATGTTTGTCAGTTTCAAAATCTTCGGCGGATAGTTCCGACACGGTAAATACCGGGTCGGTGTTTACCTACTCGGTATTTACCGGGTCGGAAGTTGCCATTCATTCCTATGGGCCGTAGCACCGGTGGATCGGTTTGGGCTTTTCCGTCTCGGATTTTACCGTGTAGGTATATTCCGAGACGGTAAATACCGTTTCCGATTACCGACTGGTTCCGAGTCGGTATTTGTTACCGCCTTCATTACCTACATCTCATTTTCCTACTCGGTAATACCGAGTCGGTATGACTCGGTATTTAAGAGGTCGGTAAATAAAATTTACCTACATCTGGCCCTAGGACCTGTGTTGGCTGCTTATGAGCCGAGAGATCCCCCCCGGGATGATTTGTGCGCTTAATAAATGTATATACCATAACATGATACTTCTTAGTCACCCGGACTGAGGACCTATTTGCTTTTTACTGTGCTTTTGTAAACAATGCTCTTGAAGTGTGCAGTAGATACAGTTTTATTTTCATGATTACTTTTCAGCTTGTTTACCATAGGTGGGCAGTTATGATGAATAATACAAATAAGATGTTGATGAATAAATCAAAGCACAACTTTGACTATCGGCGAGAGGGCGCTCTGTGGAGGATGGTATTAACCCCTTAAGTGCTGCGTCGGTGCGTTGGCCAACGGCAGCACTACCTCCCCAGTGCTGCGCACGACCATTGGACGTCCATTCAGCACTGGTTCCAATGGACAGCGCAGCACTGGGGAGGGATGTTTACTAGCATCTATGAGGTTAACAAATGTTACTGCAGGCTTCCTTTCAAAGTCTTAAAGATGCCATTGCCCGTCTGGCAGCAGCTCTGGAGACACTACTTAGCATTGGTTGGTGTGGAGTGTGGAATGCTCCAGTTCCATGACACTACTGTTCTTTCAGGGGAGGAAAGACTGGCAGTCATCACAGAGTGCCTGGTCTGTCTCGGCTGAGGCTGCCTGCAAGTAGAAAACGTCATATGTGGCAGTGTTCTGAGAATTAACTACAATTTAAGGAGGCTATGAACTCTTGTGTGTTCTGTAGCGATGGCGCCCATCTTGGATATCTGGGTATAAATTTCCTTACGGCCCAGAGCATCTCTATGGGGCATTTGTGATACAATGTTTCTTGAGCTAGAACATCACTACTCAGATGGATGCCTTTGCCAAGTTGTATTGCTTCCTATTGATATGTATTGATGTATATCAGGAACACAGAGATGTGAAAAAAATGCCTCGTTTTGTGTGGTCACCTCCACTGTTCCCACCAAGCCGCACACGTGGGCGCGCGCGCACGATGGTCTCCTAGAGCGCGCAGTGTCCTGAATTCAGCGCGCACTCTATGAAATCCTACGAGACCATTCGCGCCGCCGCTTTTAAAACTCGAGCGGCGCGAAATCCGTGCTGGAGGCAGAGGAAGAACATGATGTTGCAGGCGCGCAAAGCCCTTTGTGGTCAAAGGGCTTCTGCTTCAATCATCCCTCCCACCTCACCCCCGTCGTGTGTTGACCCCCCGCTGAGACAGCTTCCCAGCCGCACCCGAGCACTTCATGGGTCTTTGAAAGACCATTTGCACGTTAATGAGGCTTTGCTGAGTTTCACTCCTCCTTAGGGCCCCTGCAGCTCGACACCTCCTACTGCTGGAAAAATTAGCTCCCCTCCCACCCCCTCTAATTGCTTGCTTGGTCGGCCTTTCAAGAAACATGCTCTGTTGTCAGCATTAGGAAAATAGCTGAGAGGGGGTGTGGAGGTAAAGTTTCCTGCACTCCGCACGTAACTCCAGCGGGTCATTTCTTTGGGGCAAAAACATTCTTTTCCCTGTGTTGCCCTCTCCCCTCCCATCCCTCTCCATTCCTTACAGGTTCCCTTCCTACCGCCATGCTTGTAGCTCTTCCTTCTCTCAATGCGTTGTTCAGCCTTTCTTGAAACACGCTCTGCTGACAGCATTGGAACAAAGGTGAGCGGCGGGGGTGGGGAGGCTAAGTTTGCTGATGATCCTGCACATAACTTTTTTCACAGGAATACGTGCCTCTGTGCTCCATGAATCAGTCACAATGAAGGCTGTAGAGCAGGGTCGGATTGGGATCACAATTCGGCCCGGGCACTGACGAAAAAAGTGGCCCACATTCAAGAGGCGTGGCCCATATTTAAGGGGTGTGGCCCACATTCAAGGGGCGTGCCCTTTCATGAAACACCATTTGCACAGACAAGGAATGAAAGTGGGAGGATACTGTTCTTGCACACAACACAGGGCCAAGGTGACAATGGCCTACATGCTGAGCAACTAAAAAAAATAGCAAGGCCCCTTTTTGTCACAAAATTATTCCAGCCCTCCAGCACAGGAGCACCTGAAAAGCAGCAAAGCCCCTGCTATTACTAACCTACTCAGCCCTCCCCAGACCATCAGCTCAGTAGCACATGAACAGAGGTAAGGCCCCTGCAATTAGTACATTAATCAACCCTCCAGGCCTTGGGAAAATGTCCTGGCAGGGGAGCACAAAACACAGCTTTCTGGGTCATCCAAGGTAGCCAGGTAGCCAGGGGGGAGGCTGAGGTGAAGCTGGTGCATGGGAAGTGCCTTCACAGTGTGTTCTGGCAGTTTGAGTATTTACCATTTACTGTAGTATTACCCTTGTACCTGTGTATGGTACCCTTTTCTAACTTGCACACGTCACTTTTCTCTTGTAACACACTGTTTGCTACCTCTCACTTTTGTTTGTTTTAGATACTTGCACAAGTGCCACCATTGCCTACGTAACGTTTGTTCTTGTGCTGGAGTGTCTGCCATTAATTGCAGTATTATACCTCTACTTGTACTTTGTACGCTTTTGTAACCTGCACACATATCTCTTTTTCCTCCTGTAATGTATTGTTTGCTCCTCTTGTATTTTGGTTGCTCACTATTGTCACTTTTGATTCATGTAACTTAACGTTTGCTTTTGTAATTTGTCCACTTATAATTTTCTCCTCGTGTATTATTGCTGTTCCTAGTGTGAAGTGCTCTGGCACCTTCGGGTAGAGTCCGCGCTATATAAAATCGCATAAATAAATAAAACAAAAAAATTCCAAACATCACCAGGCCCCCACAGCAAGACCCATTCTTTCTCGCCCACTATGCCCTGAATGTGAAGGGCTGTGGGCGAGGTGTTCAGACTAACACCGTTTCTGGGCTGCATGGGCCCCAGGGGGCCGAGGTGCAAATGGCTCAAAGGCCTGAGAAACACCTGGCCCCCAGGGAGGCCGATTATTGCAAACAATCACCCCTCCCCAGCCCAGCCTCAGCTTGATTGCTTGGCAGGGTAGGGTGAAGGAGAGCCCACAGCTGACAATCGTTGTCTGGCCGCACAGCGAGGCTGCTTTCATTTTCTACGTCTCCGTGCACTCTGTGGGCCGTTTTTTTTCTCCCCTTTCCTAGTCCACTCTCTGTGGACTGGGACAGGGGAGAAAAAAAACGGCCCACAGAGGGCACTGAGGCACCGGCCCTTCGGCCCATTCCCGAATGCCTGCCTTGCCAATCCGCCCCTGCTGTAGAGCATACTTCATATCTGCGTGTCTTCTAGAGGAGGGACTGTGTTGCGCCTGAAAGGAAGCTACTGATTACACTCTCATTCAATCCCTGGCCCCTGCACTGCGACTTCTAGAAAGTGTTTTACTGTTGATAATGCGCTTAGATAAGTGGTCAACCGTCCATGTATTTCTTTTTGTGCACATACACGATTTTCCCATTGGAATGCTTGTTTTCACTTTTATTTGTTAATATTTCCATATAGATACAAAAGGTTTAGAAAAATTAGTTTTTTGTCCAGGCCCGTTCCTTCTCTTTACACCCTACTCCATAACAAAAGAATAGTCATGCTTTTGGCATCTGTGAGCTACAGGGCAGTAAGCAACCGAGAGTCTGAAGAGCAGGTGGAAAAGAGGAGTATAGAAAAGATCGCTGTTATCCATGTAAAAAGATGTGAAAGGTGATGGTGTACAAACTCCAAAATGATTTTAATGAGGTCCCATTGATCAGTGTATACATCATTGTAGATATGCAGAGGTCACATGTTTCCACTGTGGTTATTAAATAAACCTTGCCTGCGCTTTCCTGCCAGTTCTAAACATTGTTTTAATGGCAGGCAGGAAACAGGGCGTTAATGCAGTGAATGGAAAGGGTGGAGGACAGTCATGACAGTGCAAGGCCCGTTTTGCTTATGTGATATTTATATTCTTGAACAAAGATGACTAGTTACTTAAATGCTGCATTATTTTCCGACTAGACACACCTCAGAGCAATTTCACCAGCATTTTAAAATCAGCATTTCATCTATGGGGGCGACTCACAAAAGCATTTGAATAAAAGTGCAGGGGTACTCTTGCGAGCTTCTGTGAACTGGCCCAATCTAAAATACGAGAATATTTGGACCGTGTTCATATACATTTAGGAAGAATAGAAAAGGCTGTCCCTGTTTTCTACTTTGGAGGGAAGGGATTTAGACGTTTCAGGGCAGAGTCACAAACGCATGTAACAGTTCCTCAAAAAGTTTTTGCGTAGTAGCACTTCCCATACTCCCTAGTGAATTGGCACCAATATGCCTAAAATCTTAACACAATCTTGCAGGTGTGTACTTTTAATAGATTATTATTATCCCAAAGGGCCAAAGTAAAGTAGTTTAAAACGTCCATTCATCTAAGTGCGTGAGGTGGCATCAAATTTACAGGTCCCTCTCGCGGCCTGCATGACTCCGGGGGTACACGCGGGGGGGGGCGGGGGTAATTAAATACAATAAAAACAAATAAACTAAAACTAAACTTACCAGGATGAGGCATCTCATCCCCCGGTCCCGCGTCACATCACGTCTCTGAGTCCAAGTGACAAATCGTAGGACTGGATGCGACTGGGGGCGATATCCTGCCATTTGACAGGGCATGGGGTGACTGTATGTCACGCACCGAGCAGGAGCCTATCTGCAGGCTCCTGCACTACACTAGGCATGCGCAGCATGCCTAATGTAATGTCAATGGAGTGGTCGTGCTAAATAAAAAGCGCCCCTCGCAACAAAGGCGGGGATGGATGTTATTACAGAAAGTGAGTGATGCCCCCATCTATATGCCACACTTACTAAAGTCAAAAAGGATCCACAAATAAGTGAACAAGAAGCACACACTCCATCCATGCAAGGTAAATGCCTGTAAATTGATACTTGTATAGCGCACTACTCACCCGCAATGGTCTCGAGGCGCTTGTACGAATACCACTGTGGAGCCCATCCTGGCTTTCCCTGTGAGGCGTCCACTCCTGGGCACCCCCAAGGTGGAGGCCAGGCATCCTTAGCGTTGTGGGGGCCGTGGTGGAGATTAAGCAAGCTATTGCCCAGAGTTGCAGAGTGGGACTCCATGACTGGAATAGGCACCGAGGCGAGAATTATCATGTCCGTGGAATTTTGAGCCCAAGACCCGCCGAGGCAGGGAATTGAACCCTGGTCCCGGGCTAGACCTCCGCATCAAGGTCTGCCACTCTAACCATTGAGCCACACTTCTCCACAAAGACCCTAACCCCAAAATGTACAAAGAAGGGAAGGGACAGACTGCTTGGCTACAGCGCCGGCTCTGTGAAGCAGAATTTTCAGCACAGACATCTCATCACTGTACCCCCCCCCCAGCAGTTATTAAATATAATAGATTTATCAATCCAAATAACTGACTAACATAGAACCACTCAAATTACGTTCCTATTTCACTATACTAATTCAAAATTAATCCTTATGGGTTCCAGAGTAGCGGGTAAATACAAACCTCTTTCTCTTTTACCCTTTTCAATCCAAATAACTGAATAAAATTTCCACCACTCGAATTACTTCATATTTCACTATGCTAATTTTCAACACTAATCCTTTATGGGTTCCGGAGTAGCGTGCTACTTGCCAGAAAAGTGCTTCAACATCCTTTAGGGGTAACAGGTGCTATATGAATGCAAACCTTTCTTCCCCTTCTATCCCTCCGCTATCCTTCTCACTCCAAGTAACTGACTAATATGTGTGGAAATGCAGTCTTTTCAGTTTTTAAGCAAACGTTTGGAGGGATATTTGGCGCTGCACACACACACACGGTCTGGTTCCTGGTGCACATAGCCATGGCTGCAGCGCACAGAGACCCTACACTGCCGCACACAGAGGAAAAAAATTAGAGGGAACATTGGTCACCTCCATTGTTTGCTGAAATGTTTTGGTTGTTTTTAAACTCTGCACAATGGGGCACTGCTCTACAGTACCCAGTGTATATTCTCAGACCCCCTAGAATATGTAAAAAAAAAATAGCTAGTCCCTGGTTGGCATATTAAACTCTCCTGTAAGCATATAGTATATTGTGCAGAAACCACACCCATGGCATGGAAAGTTAAATTCCACCTGTATTATAATAATAATAATAATCATCATCAAATTTGTAAAGCGCATGGTTACACTAGGCTAGTGTGTCCCTGCGCCTTCTTTTTGAATATTAACAACTCCTCCTTATGAAAGTCTTGTAGCCAACAAGGTATGGTGCATTGTATTTAAAAGTGGAATATGTATAAATGTATTGTTACCATGTCCCTGCAGTGACAAGCCCCCAAATGCTATTTTCACAGTGGAAGGCTCTGGCTGTCCTCTGAAAAAACTAGCGTCAGAAGGGAGCTGGTCCCAGAATCAGTTTGTGGTAGCTTAGGAGGATTGGACTATTTATTTCCCTAAACACAACCCTGCCTGGTACACAAGCTTCCTCCAAGGGCAGCAGACCTGTGCCATTTTGGATTTCTCCTAGAATAGTGTATTCTGGGAAATTTTACAGTAAAGGACACTGGATGTGCTGTAAAAGTGGGTAGGGTTGCCCCCCGGAATTGTTTCCCATTGGTTAGGGAGTGTACATGAGTCATCGCAATCACTAACTATTGTTTGTACAAAAATGGACCTCACCACCAGCTCCTCTTGAACACTTTCTCGATCTGTGGAAGATCGGAAAAAGATGACACCTTCTGTTTGAGACCCTTGATGAGACCTGAAGTACTGGACCTACTTCCACTTGTTCCTAGGACAAAGAAGTAGACTCGAAGGGCCGTTGACTAACCTCCTGCGTGGCTAACGTTTCACAACAACCTGCAAGAGACATATTTCCTGAAGTGACCAGTGACCAGATGCACCTGGAAGAGGACTGGACCTTGATGGTGGCCTCTGCTGTGGTGAGTCCTGACCCATTAGTGCTATCCCTGAGATTGGGTGAGCCATAGTGGTGTCAAGAAAGAATTATTCTTGGATTTCAGAATATTTGCACTTAGAAATATTTCGGACTTCTAGACTGCCAGAGGACTCTGACCAACTGGTCATATAAATCTGCCCAAGGCGTGACCTCCCCTTCCCTAAGCCAATCACAATGCTGCAACTGCAGAGTTGTGATTGGTGAGGATGGCGCCCAGCCAGGCGCCTATGGGGAGGCCATTTTCTCCATGTAGGCTGCATGCAGCCTATGTGGAGAAAAGGGAGAGTGTGAATGACTGGTTTGGTCGGCCCCAGAGTTCCTGCTTCTCGCACTGCAAGAAAGCAGTGGGGCGACGCTCCTCCGCCCTAATGGAGGAGCCGCCCCTGTTCAACACGTGTAACCACTGGCAATAGCTTGGGGTAGCACCCTAACCCACTCTTCTTTTGCTCACAATGCCACCTCAGTTTGGACCCAGCTATATGCAAATCAATCTTGACCCTGCAGCCCGAGTGATTATCAGGGGCTGATATTAATTTAAGCATTCTTTCTATCACTGTTTTGTATACTTATTGTGTCGCCATAAGCATGATGGTATGTGCAGATGTGGGTCTCATGCACACTGTGTCACTGGAACCAAGCTGTACTCAGCTGATGATCCCGTTACTAAGGTGAAACCAGTCCTGGGTTGCCTGTGTTACTGTTTAGGGAGGACCTGGCCTGGCATTTCGGGCTGGACTGTTCCTATTGGAGCAAGGTAAAGATTGATTTGTATATGGCTGGGTCCAACTCGTGGTGGCATGGTGTGCAAAATAACAATGGATGGGGATGCGGTCCGAGTGATTACCAGTGGCTGACATTAATTCAAGCATTCCATCCATCACTTGTGTGTATACTCAGAAAAAACCATAGAATCAAAAGTGACATCATCCGTAATATCACTCATAGCATATCACCAATGGCATCAAGCTGACATAAAAAAAACACCAAAAATGATGCTCTCCAGTTTCCTCATTGTATCACTCTTGAGCGATAGTTGTAAGTCTCTCCCATTGTATCATTTGTTATTCCAGGGACATGCTTTGGCGTAGGACCTCGAGGTAGTCACATATGGGGCCTAGCTGGGAATTAAAACTTATAAGCACAGGTGGAGATTTCCATCTTTGCGGTAATTAACTTTTTTTTTTCCCATACACAATTATTCCCATTCTGTGCCTAGAAACGTACGCCAAGTGCAGGTTTCCAGGAAAGTACAGAATGCCATGTAACATGTCCCAAGGAATCCTTTTCACCTGTGCAGATTACTACATTGTGCAAAATTCTGAACAGGAGAACTGGATGCTCTTTTGGAAATGCCCTATCTCTGGGTGGGTGGAAACTCTTCTCCATTAACACCAGCAAATATGAGATGAGCTGTTCCCCTTCCATTCCTGGATGTGGAGTTAGTGCAGAATGAGTGGTGTGAATGTCTGACCATTTGTAAGGTTGGAAGAGGCGAATATAACTTCGGCAATGCCTACAAGTGTGTTTGAGGGAATTCCCAAACGTCCATGGCAAACCATGAGTTGGTGCGTGTATCAAGAGGGAGAGAGAGGACCAGATAGCTAGTCCAGATCCCCGGTTTATATGTCAAGTAATCAAAAGGAGACTAGCTATGAGTGGGGTTGGTATGATATTTATATTATAAAAATCATGGTGACTCAGTTAAGTTTTGTCAATGGGGGGTGGCACCTGTTGGGTGTCTTTAGAAAGCCCTCACCCACCAACCTAGTTGGTGGCATGCTTCATCATCGGGCCCACCCAGTGACACCTAGCTTGTCCCGGGTGTGCTACGACGCCTGGTTACAGCGGAGCAGGTATGTCACTGTGTGTGCGGTGAAAGTGGTGAGATAGTGAGTTTATAACGGCTTGGCGGGGGTCCCAGTCCTCAAGAAACTTTATTAATTGGGCCTCCGTCAGCGGTTAAAAATGAGGCTGTTGGACGTTGGGGGCAAGTTACGACCTCCCACGTCCTTTAAGGTGTCAACATGTTTCAGCCAGTGCCTTATCAATATGCTGGCTTTCTTCAGGACAAAAAATATGGTGTGAATTAAAAATTAAAAACTAGTGGGTGTGTAGTGTGGACTATGTGTCTACACGCCCTAAAGTGTATCTAACTGTGAGAGGGAGGGGATTCCCTTCTCAAGATCACCTGTACAATTAACATAAAGGGCAAAGACAAAACATACAAAGGAAAAAGAGTCACTGGAAGATATAGTCATATATATCATGGCAGCCGGCTTAATAGCGATGAGTTGCAGGCTATAAGCGGCTCAAGTGTAATGGTATGGGTGGTACCATTATGGTGGAAGATCGCACTAGAAATTCGATGGTGAAGTGGTTTAAAAAAACGGAGTTTTGCAACAGTGGTGAAAGACAGTGAAAACAAAGCTGTGTAAGGCTTCTGCTTACGCTAGTTTTAAGGTGTGTCCTCTTCAAGGTTTGTTGAGGTGGCAAGGGGTTGACCCTAGGGGGGAGATAAAGGGTGGACCACTAGAGTTAAGGAACCTGTAGGGAGAAAAGAGCGGTAGCGCTTACCCATGGTCGAGGTGGTAGTGACTGCATACTCACAGGATTTCTGGTCAGCGCCGGCTTTGGACCTGTTGTGCCTCCTTCGCAAAACCGGTAAGGTATGGTCTGTGTTGCCGGTTTATATACTGAGGCTGATTGGTTGAGCGAGCGCACCTGGAGAATAGGAGGAATGGTGGAAAGACTCGTATTTGCAGAGTCATAATCGTGCTCAGGTGAGTGCCGGTTCTGCCGCGTTGGGACGCGGTGTAGTTTGCAGTGTCTGCACATGCGCGGTGTGGTTGTTGCACTCAGCGCATGCGCGGTGGAATCGAGCTACTGCGCATGCGTGTACTGGGAGCGCTATCTCGCGGACTTCTATCGGTATGCGCTGAGGGCGTCTGCTTCAATTGCACGTGTACACATGATGGGGGCTACATTAGTACACAGGTGGGGGCTACATTAGTTGGTTCCTTGTGATAAAGGCACCCCTTATGTTTGAGGGATTGGATATGTACTATTCAGGCAAATCCAATGGGCAAGGCAGCAAGTTATGTACTATCCAGATGAACTAAAGGGCAAGGAGACCCAGCATCTAGGACCATCAGGCTCAGGGGGTGATTCAATTATTAGGGGGCAGATAGATGAACCCTGGAGTCACAAGGGGGTCAAGGGATTTCAGGGGATTACATCTAAGGCCACAAGGCTCAGGGATTTGTACAGAGGGTTTTGTACAGACAACAATGGGAGGGTTGGTGGGCCCTGGACTTACAGATTGGTCAAGGAGTTCCAGGGGATTGCATCGTTCAGACCCTGTGTTGCAGTGGAGAGGCGGTATATCCATCTCTGCTCTTTACTGAGTAGTTTCTTGTCATTATTAATGGGACTTTCAGGGATTTGCTCAATGACTGCCCAGGTAAAGTCATTGGGTGTGTGGTGGTGGGTGATGAAATGGTTAGTCAGTTTACTGATGTTTTTCTTGCATCGCATAGTGCTACGATGCTCAGTGACCCTGGTTCTGACCTTACGTGTGGTCATCCCCACGTATCTGAGGCCACACGTGCATGTGATTAGATAAATCACATTCCGTGAGTTGCAATTGGTGTGGCTCCTTTGGGACCAGATCTTGTTGGGTTCGAGGTTTAAGGTTTTGGTGTGCGATGTAAGATGACACACACTACAGTCGTTGCAGGGGTAGTGTCCTGTGACCCTAGGTAGGCCCCATGCATTGAGTATTGTGTTCTCTGGAGGTTGTGGTGGTGGTTTTGGTCGGGTGCTGACTAGTTGGTCTCGCAGGTTATGGCACCTCTTGTACGCGAACCTAGGGAGTTCCCAGTTCCTGTGTCCCGAATTGATAATTTTCCAATGTTTCTTGATTATTTTTGTAACCTCATTGGAGGCAGTATTGTAAGTGGTGACACATGTGGTTGGTTGTTCCTCATCTTCTTTGATGATGTCTTCAAGGAGTGCTTCTCGGTTTTGGTTCCTGGCCCTCTTCTGTGTTTTTTTAATGATGGCTTTTGGGTAACCGCGGTTGCCTAGTTTAGTGGCTAGGTCTGCTGATTGGGATTTGTAGTCATTCACACTCGTGCAGTTTCTTCTGATACGGAGAAACTGGCCATAAGGTAAATTTTCTCTGAGAGGGCGAGGATGGAACCTGGTGAAATGAAGTAATGAATTCCTCGCTGTGGGTTTGTGATAAGTGGTGGTTACAAGGGTTCCGTCTTTAGCTGTGATTTCCAGGTCTAGGAAGGGGAGTTGGTGGTTGCTGGCTGTGCTTGTGAAATTCAGATATGGGTCTCTGCTGTTTAGCCAGTTCAGGAAGTTGTCTAGCTCGTGCTGTGTGCCTTGCCATATGACCAGTATATCGTCAACTTCCTGAACTGGCTAAACAGCAGAGACCCATATCTGAATTTCACAAGCACAGCCAGCAACCACCAACTCCCCTTCCTAGACCTGGAAATCACAGCTAAAGACGGAACCCTTGTAACCACCACTTATCACAAACCCACAGCGAGGAATTCATTACTTCATTTCACCAGCTTCCATCCTCGCCCTTTCAGAGAAAATTTACCTTATGGCCAGTTTCTCCGTATCAGAAGAAACTGCACGAGTGTGAATGACTACAAATCCCAATCAGCAGACCTAGCCACTAAACTAGGCAACCGCGGTTACCCAAAAGCCATCATTAAAAAAACACAGAAGAGGGCCAGGAACCAAAACCGAGAAGCACTCCTTGAAGACATCATCAAAGAAGATGAGGAACAACCAACCACATGTGTCACCACTTACAATACTGCCTCCAATGAGGTTACAAAAATAATCAAGAAACATTGGAAAATTATCAATTCGGGACACAGGAACTGGGAACTCCCTAGGTTCGCGTACAAGAGGTGCCATAACCTGCGAGACCAACTAGTCAGCACCCGACCAAAACCACCACCACAACCTCCAGAGAACACAATACTCAATGCATGGGGCCTACCTAGGGTCACAGGACACTACCCCTGCAACGACTGTAGTGTGTGTCATCTTACATCGCACACCAAAACCTTAAACCTCGAACCCAACAAGATCTGGTCCCAAAGGAGCCACACCAATTGCAACTCACGGAATGTGACTTATCTAATCACATGCACGTGTGGCCTCAGATACATGGGGATGACCACACGTAAGGTCAGAACCAGGGTCACTGAGCATCGTAGCACTATGCGATGCAAGAAAAACATCAGTAAACTGACTAACCATTTCATCACCCACCACCACACACCCAATGACTTTACCTGGACAGTCATTGAGCAAATCCCTGAAAGTCCCATTAATAATGACAAGAAACTACTCAGTAAAGAGCAGAGATGGATATACCGCCTCTCCACTGCAACACAGGGTCTGAACGATGCAATCCCCTGGAACTCCTTGACCAATCTGTAAGTCCAGGGCCCACCAACCCTCCCATTGTTGTCTGTACAAAACCCTCTGTACAAATCCCTGAGCCTTGTGGCCTTAGATGTAATCCCCTGAAATCCCTTGACCCCCTTGTGACTCCAGGGTTCATCTATCTGCCCCCTAATAATTGAATCACCCCCTGAGCCTGATGGTCCTAGATGCTGGGTCTCCTTGCCCTTTAGTTCATCTGGATAGTACATAACTTGCTGCCTTGCCCATTGGATTTGCCTGAATAGTACATATCCAATCCCTCAAACATAAGGGGCGCCTTTATCACAAGGAACCAACTAATGTAGCCCCCACCTGTGTACTAATGTAGCCCCCATCATGTGTACACGTGCAATTGAAGCAGACGCCCTCAGCGCATACCGATAGAAGTCCGCGAGATAGCGCTCCCAGTACACGCATGCGCAGTAGCTCGATTCCACCGCGCATGCGCTGAGTGCAACAACCACACCGCGCATGTGCAGACACTGCACACTACACCGCGTCCCAACGCGGCAGAACCGGCACTCACCTGAGCACGATTATGACTCGGCAAATACGAGTCTTTCCACCATTCTTCCTATTCTCCAGGTGCGCTCGCTCAACCAATCAGCCTCAGTATATAAACCGGCAACACAGACCATACCTTACTGGTTTTGCGAAGGAGGCACAACAGGTCCAAAGCCGGCGCTGACCAGAAATCCTGTGAGTATGCAGTCACTACCACCTCGACCATGGGTAAGCGCTACCGCTCTTTTCTCCCTACAGGTTCCTTAACTCTAGTGGTTCACCCTTTATCTCCCCCCTAGGGTCAACCCCTTGCCACCTCAACAAACCTTGAAGAGGACACACCTCAAAACTAGCGTAAGCAGAAGCCTTACACAGCTTTGTTTTCACTGTCTTTCACCACTGTTGCAAAACTCCGTTTTTTTAAACCACTTCACCATCGAATTTCTAGTGCGATCTTCCACCATAATGGTACCACCCATACCATTACACTTGAGCCGCTTATAGCCTGCACCTCATCGCTATTAAGCCGGCTGCCATGATATATATGACTATATCTTCCAGTGACTCTTTTTCCTTTGTATGTTTTGTCTTTGTCCTTTATGTTAATTGTACAGGTGATCTTGGGAAGGGAATCCCCTCCCTCTCACAGTTAGATACACTTTAGGGCGTGTAGACACATAGTCCACACTACACACCCACTAGTTTTTAATTTTTAATTCACACCATATTTTTAGTCCTGAAGAAAGCCAGCATATTGATAAGGCACTGGCTGAAACTTGTTGACACCTTAAAGGACGTGGGAGGTCGTAACTTGCCCCCAACGTCCAACAGCCTCATTTTTAACCGCTGACGGAGGGCCAATTAATAAAGTTTCTTGAGGACTGGGACCCCCGCCAAGCCGTTTTAAACTCACTATCTCACTACTTTCACCGCACACACAGTGACATACCTGCTCCGCTGTAACCAGGCATCGTAGCACACCCGGGACACGCTAGGTGTCACTGGGTGGGCCCGATGATGAAGCATGCCACCAACTAGGTTGGTGGGTGAGGGCTTTCTAAAGACACCCAACAGGTGCCACCCCCCATTGACAACACTTAACTGAGTCACCATGATTTTTATAATATAAATATCATACCAACCCCACTCATAGCTAGTCTCCTTTTGATTACTTGACATATAAACCGGGGATCTGGACTAGCTATCTGGTCCTCTCTCTCCCTCTTGATACACGCATTTATAGGCAGCGCGCAGCTGTGAGAGCATACCCAACCATGGCTGAAAACCATGGTCTAACCTTTACTGAAAATGACCTGGCAGACATACTATCTGACCCGTCATTCCAAGCAGATTTTAACATCTCTAGCACGATCGCACAGACCACAGATTGGGAGACCTTAACAGAGAAAAAGCGCAACAGGATACGCACTATCCTACATGGGACAATCCTGGCCCAATATCTCAGAACCAATTCAGCTCCAAGGGGACTTCTAGTATCTAACGCACCCAGGATCTTCCTTGATGATCCCACCTTCAGGAAGGACTGGGCCCAGATCGCTTGGCACTGTACCAGGGACTGGATGATACTCATCCTAAAGACAGCCAAACGTCTATCGGACACATTAATGCTTGAAATAGAAGAAACAGAGAGGCACTTCAAAGCTACAATCACGTCATACAAGAAAAAACTGGATGACCAAAATAGAGAGGTCAATGAGTACAAGGACTACCTGACCCAGTCCAAATTCAAAAAGTTCGACAAAGATCTTAAAAAATTCTCTTATGCTAAAGTTTACCCATACTCGGAGGAGAACTATACCCCACCCACCAAGGAGGCCAATATATCCAACTCCTCAGGTGACGACAGCTCCGTCTCCAGCGATTCCAGCAGTGGATCACAAAAACGGGGAGGAAGAGGACGAAGAGGTCAACGTTGGCCCAACCACTGGCAAGGAGGACAACCAAACCAATTTTATGGTTTTCCACCCAACATAGGCCATATGCAGAACCCTTACTTTGGTTTTCCCAACATGTACCACCCAGGACCGATGCCGCTATTTGCAGGCAACCAGGGTCCACATTTTCCTTTTTTAGGCGGGGCCACAGGACACGGGGACGCAGAAGACCGAACCAACACAACAATGCACAGGTTCATTGGGCAGAAGAGGAAAACCCTGTCAGCTCCAACACACGCCAGAAGACAAAAGAAGCAACACCAGGAACGAGCAAATAACCAATCCCACGAACCAACCGTCACTGGTGTTCAACCTATCTAGCACCCCACTGTCCACAAAGGAACGTGCAGTATTGGAAAGGGGATTGTCATTCGTGCCCACCACTAGACTTGACAAATTCAAGTTACATGCTGAACTAGCACAATTTTTCAGAAAGCTGAAACTTAAGTCTTTCTTTGAGAAACCAACCACCGACACAGTACCACCTGACACCAACCCCAATACCACGGGCCTCAGAGTCAAATCCACCTTTGTCCCACCACCCTCTTCCATCCCTGCTGAGATCACAACATTTGAACAAGCAGTATATCATGACATTGAGAATCTCAACCCAACCGAACACTTCAATAACCTGTCATGGGAGGACAGACAAACAATACAGCGTCTCCAAAACAACCCCATGCTAATAATACAACCAGCAGATAAAGGAGGAGGAATTGTCCTCCTTGATAAAACAGACTATGACACTGAATGCCGCAGACTACTCAGCGACAACAGAAATTATCGCAGACTTGATCATGATCCAACAGAAGAGTTACGTACCACCATCAGCGCACTGGTCAAGAGGGCAGCAGATGCAGAACACATCTCCAAGCAGGAAGCCGAATACCTCTGCCCTGAAGACACTAGAACTCCATACTTCTATACGGTACCCAAAGTACATAAAGGGGTAACCCCACCCCCGGGTAGACCGATAGTATCTGGTATCAATTCTGTACTAGAACCACTCTCTAGATACTGTGACTTTTTTCTGAACCCCCTGGTACAACAGACCCCCACCTACATAAAGGACACCAAACACCTGCTGCAGGTTATCAACAACATTGCTTTTGACCCCGACAACCAGCTGCTGGTAGGGCTTGATGTGGAAAGCCTTTACACTAGCCTTCCCCAAGACGCCACCTTACAGGTGCTGCATGACATCCTGGAAGATTCTCCCTGGCCGTACCATACCCCAAGGAGCTTTGTACTGGCCTGTGCAACCCTCGCGCTCAAAGAAAATTATTTTGAATACGATGGCACCTTTTACCTACAAACAAACGGAACATCCATGGGCAGTGTTTTCGCGCCGAGTGTGGCTGGATTGTATGTACATCATTTCGAAAGAACTAACATCACTGTGGAATCCAACCCGTTCAGACACCATATCCTGAAGTGGCACAGGTATATTGACGATATACTGGTCATATGGCAAGGCACACAGCACGAGCTAGACAACTTCCTGAACTGGCTAAACAGCAGAGACCCATATCTGAATTTCACAAGCACAGCCAGCAACCACCAACTCCCCTTCCTAGACCTGGAAATCACAGCTAAAGACGGAACCCTTGTAACCACCACTTATCACAAACCCACAGCGAGGAATTCATTACTTCATTTCACCAGGTTCCATCCTCGCCCTCTCAGAGAAAATTTACCTTATGGCCAGTTTCTCCGTATCAGAAGAAACTGCACGAGTGTGAATGACTACAAATCCCAATCAGCAGACCTAGCCACTAAACTAGGCAACCGCGGTTACCCAAAAGCCATCATTAAAAAAACACAGAAGAGGGCCAGGAACCAAAACCGAGAAGCACTCCTTGAAGACATCATCAAAGAAGATGAGGAACAACCAACCACATGTGTCACCACTTACAATACTGCCTCCAATGAGGTTACAAAAATAATCAAGGAACATTGGAAAGTTATCAATTCGGGACACAGGAACTGGGAACTCCCTAGGTTCGCGTACAAGAGGTGCCATAACCTGCGAGACCAACTAGTCAGCACCCGACCAAAACCACCACCACAACCTCCAGAGAACACAATACTCAATGCATGGGGCCTACCTAGGGTCACAGGACACTACCCCTGCAACGACTGTAGTGTGTGTCATCTTACATCGCACACCAAAACCTTAAACCTCGAACCCAACAAGATCTGGTCCCAAAGGAGCCACACCAATTGCAACTCACGGAATGTGATTTATCTAATCACATGCACGTGTGGCCTCAGATACGTGAGGATGACCACACGTAAGGTCAGAACCAGGGTCACTGAGCATCGTAGCACTATGCGATGCAAGAAAAACATCAGTAAACTGACTAACCATTTCATCACCCACCACCACACACCCAATGACTTTACCTGGACAGTCATTGAGCAAATCCCTGAAAGTCCCATTAATAATGACAAGAAACTACTCAGTAAAGAGCAGAGATGGATATACCGCCTCTCCACTGCAACACAGGGTCTGAACGATGCAATCCCCTGGAACTCCTTGACCAATCTGTAAGTCCAGGGCCCACCAACCCTCCCATTGTTGTCTGTACAAAACCCTCTGTACAAATCCCTGAGCCTTGTGGCCTTAGATGTAATCCCCTGAAATCCCTTGACCCCCTTGTGACTCCAGGGTTCATCTATCTGCCCCCTAATAATTAAATCACCCCCTGAGCCTGATGGTCCTAGATGCTGGGTCTCCTTGCCCTTTAGTTCATCTGGATAGTACATAACTTGCTGCCTTGCCCATTGGATTTGCCTGAATAATACATATCCAATCCCTCAAACATAAGGGGCGCCTTTATCACAAGGAACCAACTAATGTAGCCCCCACCTGTGTACTAATGTAGCCCCCATCATGTGAACACGTGCAATTGAAGCAGACGCCCTCAGCGCATACCGATAGAAGTCCGCGAGATAGAGCTCCCAGTACACGCATGCGCAGTAGCTCGATTCCACCGCGCATGCGCTGAGTGCAACAACCACACCGCGCATGTGCAGACACTGCACACTACACCGCGTCCCAACGCGGCAGAACCGGCACTCACCTGAGCACGATTATGACTCTGCAAATACGAGTCTTTCCACCATTCCTCCTATTCTCCAGGTGCGCTCGCTCAACCAATCAGCCTCAGTATATAAACCAGCAACACAGACCATACCTTACCGGTTTTGCGAAGGAGGCACAACAGGTCCAAAGCCGGCGCTGACCAGAAATCCTGTGAGTATGCAGTCACTACCACCTCGACCATGGGTAAGCGCTACCGCTCTTTTCTCTCTACAGGTTCCTTAACTCTAGTGGTCCACCCTTTATCTCCCCCCTAGGGTCAACCCCTTGCCACCTCAACAAACCTTGAAGAGGACACACCTTAAAACTAGCGTAAGCAGAAGCCTTACACAGCTTTGTTTTCACTGTCTTTCACCACTGTTGCAAAACTCAGTTTTTTTAAACCACTTCACCATCGAATTTCTAGTGCGATCTTCCACCATAATGGTACCACCCATACCATTACACTTGAGCCGCTTATAGCCTGCACCTCATCGCTATTAAGCCGGCTGCCATGATATATATGACTATATCTTCCAGTGACTCTTTTTCCTTTGTATGTTTTGTCTTTGTCCTTTATGTTAATTGTACAGGTGATCTTGAGAAGGGAATCCCCTCCCTCCCACAGTTAGATACACTCTAGGGCGTGTAGACACATAGTCCACACTACACACCCACTAGTTTTAATTTTTAATTCACACCATATTTTTAGTCCTGAAGAAAGCCAGCATATTGATAAGGTCCCTGAACGTGCATTGGAGCACCAACGCGCCTGCAGCAATTGTTAATCCTCACACCAAGGCCAGAGGCGGGACTGCGAGGACCAGCGTGCTGAGCGGCGCTGATCGGCCGCAGCTGGTCCTCTTCCCGCCCCCTTCACCTGTCCTTCTCCCTGATAAACTGAGACAGTAACGCGCACGCGGGACGCGCGCGGGACTAAGGCCGGGGCGAAGACCGGGCAAAGAGCGGGCCGTTTGAGGCCGTTCGAGGTCTAAGAGGTCTGGGCTGGGCCATGTCCCCTGGCTGAACGGTTGTCTATGTTCATGTGAGTTAGCCTCTTCTTTATCTGTGTTTTAGCTCCCTATCGTTTATCATGTGTACACGAGCCAAACGCAGCAAAACTGCTAGGGGACTAAATAGACCTAGTGGGACCCTGGATGACTTTCTAACAAAGAGAAATTTGGCCATTGACGCCGAAATTAACAAAATGCAACAAAGGGTCTCCTTGGAACTTGATGCCGCTCGTAAACTGTCCTTAAACATTGCTTTCTCGAAGAAATCCTCATTAGGCAACCTCGCTTTAGCACTTACCCCTGAGCGTACAGCTGGCCCTCGCTCTTTGCTTACACTGGCAGATATACACCACCGCCCATCTTTGTCTCCATGCGACCAAGTGAAGGATCTTTTACCAAATCCTCCGGAGGAGGTTACGCCACCCACTCCTGTGGTTGGTGTAAGCTCACAGGTAAAGAGCAAGTCGCCTAGGGCTGCTGCACATGCTAATAAAAATGCGAAAAAAATTGCTCTTCAGCAAAAGAAAAGCTTGGCTAGGTCTGCATTTGCCCGTAAAAAGGCTAAAGTTGCGAGAGCCCAGTTTTTTAATTGCCGACGGCAATTAGGCGTCCCTGCCCCTGGGGTAACAAATGATAAAACCTACATAGACTTGCCTGTTAGTGTCACTTCCCATGTCCCGGAGGGTGCTGCAAATGTTCCCCAGGTGGAATCTCTTCCTGACTCGAGTAAAAATGGGCCAAGGGAGGGAAGATTGAGTGGGGTTGAGGGGGACAAGAGGGGCGATGAGGAATTTGTACAAACTGTTTGGGATACACTTAAGAAGCTACTTACCCCCTTGGAACTTAGACTCTCCAGAATGGAAAACCATCTGCTTGAAATGGACAGGACAATTGTTACACTGGCTAGTCTTAGTCTCAAGCAGATGGAAGCTAGATTTTCACAGGGGGAGGTTTTACCTTCACAACCTTTAGAGGCAGATGCACCCGTTGCTCTTCCTCTGGGACCCAAACCTGTACCTAAACCTCGCACAAAAATTGGGAATAACACCATTACCATCCCAAATCATAGCGCTTGCCCTCCGACAGAGGCCCCAGCGCCACCTAAACTTAAGCACACTGCCTCTCGTGCTGGGACCGACTCACATCCCCAACAGAATATAGCACGTCCAAAACCTATGCCTTTAGCTGTACAGCAACCCAACCAGTCATCCCTCAATACCCAGCCACCTCTTGAATCTAGCAGACCTAACTTCCGTGGTGGCTATATTGATCCACCACCGGAAGCTAGTTCATATGTTATTGTATTAGCTGGTGTACCTACTCTTGATCCACAAGTAAAAGAGGACCATTGGTCCCTTAAAAATAAGGTAATACACTGGCTCAATACAAATAGACAGCTCCCAAGCCACCAAAGAAGCCGGGTACTAATGGTGCGAAGAGTACCATGGCTCGGACCGAGCCACAAATCCATCATGGGTGACTGCATAGTGGTGACCTTCGCTGACCCCCACACTGCACAGCATCTCTGTTCATGGGCCCCTTGCGAAGAAGACCATACAGTCGTTGTTAGACCCCTCACTTTTTTCTATCCTCCTAGAAATCAGCATAGGATGGGTGGGCCTTGGACGACAATTCAAAAGTCCAGGAATAGGGGTTTTAGGAATGGGGGACCAAGCCAGAATGCCTGGTGGCAGGATGTTCCTACGTCAAATATGTTTGGCTGCCTAGAGGAGGTTGACTGACTCGGGGGGCGAAATTAACAAGGAACCTGGAAGACCCTATCTCGTACACCACGATAGGTTCTAGTATGGCTTGTCCTATGTCGCCACTAGGCCAACGAGCAACACTTGCCAATGCTCATAATCCCCTCCCGGCCGAGGTAGGAATCCTAGCTCAGTCTGCAACTCCTTGTCCTAGTACCCCTGCTAATGAAATCAAAATAGCATCCTGGAACGTAGCGGGCTTACGGGGTCGCCTGGATAATGATGATTGGGTAGACTACATCACTGCACATGATATCATCTTTTTCCAGGAAACCTGGTCAGTTGCCCCATTGTTTAGACTAGGTTTTTTAAACTTCTATAAACCGGCAATACAGGGCCTGAAGGGCAGAGCTTCGGGTGGTCTCACCATATGGATAAAAAATAGCCTGGGCTTCAGCGCCAGAGAAATACTGGTGATGAATCCTGATCTTCTTTGTATATCCTTAAGTAAGGAGAACTGTAAAGATATAATCCTTATTAGTATCTATGCCAGAGGATGTCAGGGTGGTAAGAAACAACCGATCCTTAATGACTTGGAAGCCTTCCTAAATGAGCACAAAAGCGACCAGCTCACTATAGTGGCTGGTGACTTGAACTGCTCATTTGAACCTATCCTGAACCTTGCTGAGGATGTTGGCTTAGATGAAGATTCCGCTTGGAACATTCCTCCGCTAACAATTACTAAGGGCGTTAGGGGAACCGAGACTGCTTTTAATTGGCTTGGGCTCTGCCTGGAATGGGGGCTCCGAGCAGTGAATGGCAGTAGCTTATCTGACAAGGAGGGGAAGCCAACCTTTGATAATGGGTCTTGCGCAAGCCGCATTGACTATATATTAATTAATATTGAATTTTGGGCCTTTGTAACCGACATGACAATAGATACCAGGCCAGAGAGTGATCACAATCCTCTCTCACTCGTACTCAAGGTTCCTGGACTAGGGCTTTCCCAGGCGGAATCAGCCTGTATCACATCTGACCTTGTCTTGTGTGACAACAGAAGACGGGTCAAATGGACAAGGGTGATAGCTGACCCAGAGCTTGTCAGTCAGATAGAAGAATTGGTCCTACATACCAAAGATAGGATGATGGCACCATCCCCAAATGACATGCCTAAGTCTAATAATGTTGACCTCCACGAGGCATGTTTTGCGGCTATTAAGGAACTTCTCACCAGGCCATGCCGGAAACGGAAGGCAATGCAATCCAAAGGCTGGTATAATAAAAATTGTAGAAAAGCCCACGGCATCCTTATTGCCGCGGTTAAATCTAGAAATATCCCGGATATTAGGGCAGCGAGACAGGTTTATAAACGCACTATCTGGGAAGCTAAAAGGGATTGGGACGATTCCTATTGGCTTGATCTTCTTCAAGCATGCGAGTCGGCTAACCAAACTAAGTTTTGGGAGATAGTCAGGCGGGGCAGGGGTTCAGATTCATTATCCCCTGAAAACCATGTTTCTGCAGCAGACCGGGTAAAATTCTTTTCTGCCCAATTTATTAACCCAAATGTCCCCCAGTTGGCTGAAGGGCCCTTAACAGGGACCACATTAGCTTTGCATGGGGATAGACTTACTTTTAGTATTTTAGACACTGAACATGCACTAGGTTCCATTCAGTCTGGGAAAGCACCAGGCATTGATGCTGTACCAGTTGACCTTTTCAAATTGAATTTAGATCTGTGGGTCCCTTATATAACAACCTTAGCAAATTCCATCGCAGCTGGGGAAAGGATACCGCAGTCCTGGAAAGGGGCGGAGATAATCCCGGTCTATAAGAAAGGGGATCGATCTTTACCGAAAAACTATCGTCCCATTAGCCTGATCGATACCATTTAGAAAGTGGTATCACGAATGGCCCTAGCTAGAATTCAGGGGTGGATTGAGCAAAACAACATACTCTCCCCCATGCAGGCAGGGTTCAGATCAGGCACCAGTACCCTTGACCAGGTGTTTCGTCTTACCATGATGTACTGGAAGGTGGTTCTTTTGGGCGGTGGTGTCATCTACGCTGCTTTTGTCGATCTCAGGTCGGCATTTGACCTGGTTCCCAGGGCAAAACTTTGGGATGCCCTGAGAATCATGGGATTTCCATCAGAACTACTAGAGCTGGTTAGGCGCCTTCATGAGGATAATTTTGCACGCGTAAGATGGGGTAAACAGGGTCAGGTGACCGCTAGCTTCCCTGTCGAACGTGGTGTCCGGCAGGGTTGCGTGCTGGCCCCTACCTTGTTCCTCCTGTTTATCAACCGGGTGGTTGCATTTTTTAATGACACTCATACTGATGCTCCAACCCTGGGGGGTTCAAAGTATCCCATGTTAATATTCGCCGACGACACCCTGCTCCTCTCAAGGACTCGAAGCGGCCTACAGGCTGCCTTAAATAGATTTGCTGAATTTTGTGCAATAAATGACCTCCAGATTAATGCTGACAAAACCAAATTTATGATTTTTAACAAAAACAAACCTATCACCAGTTCATTTTCATTAGAGGGTGTTCCAATAGAACAGGTTAAAGTCATGTCATACTTGGGCGTGACTCTTGACCATCAACTTACATGGAAACCCCAGTTGGAGGTGTTAACCCTTAAATTTGTTCGCCTTACAGGATGCCTGTTGAAGGAGCAGAAAAAAACCTTGACAAAACGCATTACACCTGCGTTAAAAATTTACGAGGCTAAGGTGAATGCGGCTACCCTGTATGGTGCGGATATTTGGGGTTACAAAGGTTTGTCGGCTCTCACCACTGCACAGAATAGGTTTTTCCGGAACCTAGTGGGACTTCCCCAATCTTCCCCCATTACACCATTGCTTTTAGATTTAGGTTGTAGACCGCTGGATGAGATGGCACAATACCGTCTTGTAGCTCTTTGGCGTCGCCTCTGGACGACCCAAGAACTTAGCTTATTTGCCCATGAATTAGGTGAGGTCAGAGCATTGTGGGGTGCCCAGAAAATTCCATGGCTACGGGAGGTTAAACAAATACTGTATTCTATGGGCCTCCCAGAGCTATGGTTACATCCAGAATGTTCTAGCTTCCCATCGAAAGTGGAATTCAAAGAGCTTTATTGGGCTGTTAAAAAATCTGTACTGGTCACCCACTCCTCTGATAACAACCTAACGGGACAGTTCCTAATGCATAAGATAACCCCATTTCTTGAACCTTATTGGGACTTGATATGCAAAACACTTGATCGCAAGCTGTACCATCAGTTTCGGGTGGGAACCTTGCCGATCAAGTCCTTTACTGCGAAGTGGGCAATAAACTCAAGTAACAAATGCCCCTTCTGTCCTGATCAGGTAGAAAGTCTGGGCCACATATTCTTTGCATGTCCTGCTTATCGTTCGCCTAGACTAAAATGGTTGAAACCAATCTGTAAAACACTTAACTGTGGGGGTAGCCACGCAGCCCTACTTAAATTGAGAGATTTACGCACTGCTAAATCAGTGATTTGTGTTGCCAAATTTTTGGGTTGGCTGTGGCTAATTCGTGTAAAGAAACTGTAAACCGTTTTTTTTATTAGTTTTAATGCTTGCTGTACTCAATCTTTTATGTATCGGGGGATCCAATGTACAATGATGTAATGTTGAAAATGCTTTTTAAAAAAAAAAATTTTTTGCTCTCTTTTATGAATTTTTTATTTGAAATAAAGACTAATTGAATTGAACTGATAAGGCACTGGCTGAAACATGTTGACACCTTAAAGGACGTGGGAGGTCGTAACTTGCCCCCAACGTCCAACAGCCTCATTTTTAACCGCTGACGGAGGCCCAATTAATAAAGTTTCTTGAGGACTGGGACCCCCGCCAAGCCGTTTTAAACTCACTATCTCACCACTTTCACCGCACACACAGTGACATACCTGCTCCGCTGTAACCAGGCGTCGTAGCACACCCGGGACACGCTAGGTGTCACTGGGTGGGCCCGATGATGAAGCATGCCACCAACTAGGTTGGTGGGTGAGGGCTTTCTAAAGACACCCAACAGGTGCCACCCACCATTGACAAAACTTAACTGAGTCACCATGATTTTTATAATATAAATATCATACCAACCCCACTCATAGCTAGTCTCCTTTTGAATACTTGAAACCATGAGTTGGAACACACAGGGCCTCATTTATGAGAAGTGACGCATCGCTGTGTCAAAGCAGCGATGCGTCACTTCTCAGTGCACCCTCCTTGCGACATGATGGATGCGTCATATTTACTGTATGACACATCATGTCGTAAGGAGTTACAGATATGTCAGTATTTCTGGCGTATCTGTATGGCACAAAAGTGATACGTTGCTGGAGAGTGTCAATGTGACGCAACTCCTTCAATGTGTCCTTTCATATGGGGCAAGCCCCATGTGAAAGGGCCTGCGCCAGTCTTACGCCTGCTGTGAGGCAGGCGTAAGATATTGACGCATTTGCGTCCTAGAAGTGGCGCAGTGAAATCTCATAGATTTCACTGCGTCACTTCTATGACCCTTTCTTGCGTCAATACGCCCCCCTTGCAAACATTAAACCTGGCGCCTGTATAATGTCGCGCATGGGTTTACAAAGTGACACATCTACCTAGATGCGTCACTTTGTAAATATGGTGCAACAAAGCACAATTTTTACGCCACTGGTGCGTCACAAAAAGTGACGCACCAGCGGTGTAAAAGTGACACACAGCCTCATAAATGAGGCCCACAGTTTCCACCCCTTGAGAAGTATTTACGTTTGCTGATTTCTCTGCACTCGTGGTGGAGAGAATCTCATTATTGACTGTGATTTCGAGTCAAGTGTAAATGTGTATTTTCTGCAGCAAACTTATTTTTACTGCTGAGAATAACTTTGTAAACAGTGTGCCTCATAGTCAAGAGCAATATGTTTACAAGAGGGATTATGAGTACACATTCTCACATTTTATTGTAATTTAGTAAGTTCTATAAAGTGACAGTGGCCTTTTCAGAGTTTGTTCATGGTCATTATAGGGGTATGGCAAGGCATTGATTACAGTGAACAAGAGAACTGTCCAGGAGGCCTTTGGGAATAGTCCTCGCATGAAGAGGTCTTAAGGGCCCGCTGTGGCCCTAACATGTGCAGCAGAGTCACTGGCTCCTTGGATCCTACAGGTGTACTCTGACCCATAGCTCTATCTAGCAATGAGCAGATTTAACAACACTTTACGCCAATACAAAGTCGCCATTCCAGCGCTAAAGTGTTGATGTGTTATTTCCTTTCCAGACCAAAATGTTTTTTGCACTTTAAAATAGTCTAAATATAACACGAATTAGTGCTATTACACTGGTTTGCCTAACTTTTTGTCAAGGTGAGTCCCATGGGTGGTACTTGGGTGTTCCCACACTACTTCCCTTGTTTTTATTGTACAAATAACTATCTACTAGCATTAAAAGATGCAATCTCCTTGAGGCAGCCATTAACTTGTAGAAATGTTTTAATTTCCCCGACCCTAGCAAGAGTGCTGGACTGTACAGCACACATCCAATGTTTACAAAGTTTTAATGTATGTCTCAGCATAGTGTTTTTTTGTACTGGAAGGGAAACAGGACCAGACTAGGAACCAACCCCCAGATTCATCAAAGTGCCGTTTAGCGAGTCCTTAATAGCGATTTTTAAGGAATCTCTATTAAAGACTCGCAAAACGGGGTGCATGTAGAAATCGCAATCTTTTTTGCGATTTCTACTGCTTCCTTATTTGCGATTCGGTAATTGCTAATTGCAAATAAGGAATGGCTTTCCATTCATTCCTATGGGCCTAAAGGCCCATTGGAATGAATGGGGAGTCATTCCTTATTTGCGATTGGCAATCAGCGAATCGCAAATAAGGAAGCGATTTCAAGGGTGCCAGGGTGTCCAAAGGACACCCTGTAGCACCCCTGAAATGCAAATGTTCACTGGTGTTGCGCACACACATGTCCAAAGGACATGTGTGTGTGTAACATACAACTTAGAAAAATGCACTAAAGTGCATTTTTCTAAGTTTTCGCTATTTACCACGAAGTTACACTTCGCGGTAAATGGCGGCCCCATATTGCGAATTCACAATTTTAAAAAGGTTCATGAATAGCATTTAGGAATCTCTAATTGAGATTCCTTAAATGCGAATTTTCGCAATTTAGCGATTTCTCTAATTGCGATTTTTGAATTTGGGATGATGAATCCCAAATGCAAAAATAGCGCTCGTAAAGGGCCAGATTCTCAGAATCTGGCCCTTTGCGAGCCGATTTCAGCTTGATGAATCTGGCTGCAAAAGCACCAGCCCTCACATTGCACATAGCGAATGAGCCAGCAAGCGCAGCAAGTGAGTCTGACCTCTGCAAGGGGAGTTCAAGGGGTTTCCCCTCCAAGAAATGTTTGAAAACAAGTGCAAATATGGTGTGTTTTACAACACAATTTTCATTACAGACTCCCTTGAAGAGGGAGCCTATCATTACGGGTGCAGGGAAGTCTCAATGACTCCACCCCACATTGTGGAGTATTAGGGAATGTCCTCCTCTGATTGGCTAACTCTTGACAAGGTTAGAAAATGAGAGGCAGTAGCTGAATTTCCTGTTTCCTTTCTGGAAGCCTCCAGCTCCTCATGGGTCATCATGCTTCTTCTTCCCACCTCCCGCTGGTCCTGCTGTCATCATAGCGGGCCGGTTAAGTTAATAAATGTTTTGATGCATGTGTGCATGTAAGAATGTATGTGTATTTGCACGCACCGCTGAGAATGGGCGAGTGCAAGCGTGTGTATGTATGCGATTGTGACTGAGTGGTGTGAGTGTACGCACATGCATGCTTGTGAATGGATGAGTGTGAGTATGTGTTCAAGTGTGGGTTGTGAATGAATGGCTGTGAATATGTGTGCACATGTCTGCTTGTGAATGGATGAGTGTGAGTATGTCTGCACATGGATGCTTGTGAATGGATGGGTGTGAGTGTGGGTGCTCATGGATGAGCGTAGGTGAGTGTGCAAATGTGTGCCTGCCCCAAAACTTCTACAGGTTTGCCAGCCCCCACACAAAACCGGTGCCATCATTAAATGGATGGATGCCTCAAAACATGAATGAGTATTTGGAATGGTGAGGAGTGTGTGGGGAAATAATTAACAAATGGGTGGCAATGACTAAAGATTTTTAACTATGTGGAACAAATGGGCTCAATGCACCGACCAAAGATGGTTGTTCTGGGTTACATTTTAACTTCTGCATGAAAGCAAAACCCTCCTAAACAATGCCACCACAAATCCTTGTGAAACGTACATAGCCCGGATGTATTTACTACATGGCGCTGGTTTAGCACCTCCAAGAATTAAGCACAAAGCATAAGCTTTGGTCTAAAAAGGGAGAAAGGAAGAGATAACCATGCAGTGGCCAAATTGTACAAGCAGAAAACTTTACATCCATGCTGGCTTCCACTTCTGTAGCATTTCAACAAATCACCAAGTCATGGAAAAACGCTTCAAATGTTTAATTTCAAGCATGGTGGTATGGAGTTTGTTATAACCATAGATTAGATAGGGCTTACGTTCACCCAATGGCACTTGCTATCAAACAAGATTTACTATGGTTACCTATTATTAATTTCTTAAACACGTCTATACAATCTTTACCCCTACATAATCCTAGCAACGAAAAAGTACCCAAACCTCCTTGAAGTTAACGGTTAATAATTGTTGTATCATTTGTTTTATATCTTGAATATAACATAAGTTACTACTATAGATAATTACTGTTACTCAATTGTTTTGTTTTAAATATAAGACCAGCTTTACCAGATAATGTAACCTGCTCCCCCCCTTTCTACCCATCCATCCCTCATCCCTTTTTCCTCCTGTATGAAATTTTTGGATTCGATCTTTTTTATATATTGCGTCTTACAGCTGTTATATCTTATATTTATATTCAATAAATTCTCTTTTAAAACTGGAAAAAAATGCTGGCTTCCACTTGACCACATTGTATGATCCTAGGCAGATACATTTTTCCCTCATTATCACATGGCAGCACATGGAAATGCACCAGTTAAGGATGTGTGCTGCACAAAAACAAAACAGTATAATGTTAATCTACAGTAACACTCAAAGGCCACATCCAGGAGCCAAAAGATAACTGACTTTCATCTTGTTTCACTATTAGCCATCAGAATAGTGTTGGAGCAGTGGCGTAGCTGGGCGTGGGGGGGGGGGGGCTGCCCCAGGCAGCATGAGTTTGTTGGCCTCCCTTCCCCCACTCAAACCTGCGGCCGTCATGGCCTCAATAATTAGCAGCACTCCTAACCCCCACTCTTACCTGTGGCTGTTGCTACCGCATGAATCGCCAGCACCCCCCCTTTGATCAGGCTGCCGCGGGCGGCGAGCGCAGGGGCCGCCACGGATGGCCTAGGGCCTACCTACGCCACTGTGGTGGAGTGGCATGAATGTTTCTAAGTTCATTATTAGAATCATTTCTCACAAATGCCACACAATGGAATGGTATAATTGAATATATTATACTGAAATGTGTTACAACTGTCACATAATAAAGAAATACTGTTTTGAAGAGTCTTTATCATAAATGCACTGGACTCTCTGAGCCAAGCAACCGCAGACCCTTCACCCCCCCCACCCCCCCTGAAGGTCAGCACTGCCTGTGATGACCCTGCAGGAGAGAGGAACCAACCAAGTGCACAAAACATTTGTTTTGCATCGTTTGTAAAGCGATGAAGCGCTGCCGGCAAATATTGCGGCCAGCCCAGCTCCCTGTCACAAAACCAGCCCCCACCATCAACAAAACCAGCCCCGCCCTCTCAGCCCACCAAGAAAATTGCCTATGTCAGGTACAGGCCTAAGGGGACCCTTCCAGTACAAAACCTATGCTACATATCACATACACTCCTTTGCACTATCGTGCATAGGAGTGTGCTTGCAGCTAGGCGACCTGTTAGAGCACCTGTGCAGGGGTTGACAGCAGCAGCGCCATATCTTTGTAAATGTAGCTCTGCTTTGTGTTTTCTACCGTGGACAGCACAGTGACTTTGGTTGCTGAACTGCTTTCCGCATCTTTTTAATAAATCTGTCCCTGGGCACCTAGATGCCCTCGCCCCCTGAGATCGCACGGCAACCAAAAAGGTTGACAGATACAGCCTAGTCTTACGTTAACAGAACATAACAAGCATTTACGATGCAACGGTTTTGCCTTTGCCAAAGTTAGAGCTATTGGCATTGTAAATGACAACATTTTTATTTATGTGTTGGTTTTGAAAATAGATAAACAAATGGCATTGTCATTTACAATGTCAATAGCTTAATCTCTCTCAAATGCGAGACCTATTGCATTTGCACCCCCCCACACACACACAAAGCCACCCACAGAGAGCCACACACACTGAGCCACACACACTGAGCCCCACACACTGAGCCCCCTACACACACAGGCCCCCCCCCACACACACACACAGCCCCCCCACACACAGAGCCCCCCCACACACACAGAGAGCCCCTACACACACACACACACAGAGCCCCCCCCACACACACACAAAGCCCCCCACACACACAGAGCCCCCCACACACACAGAGCCCACCCCCCCACACACACAGCCCCCCATACACACACAGAGCCCCCCCCACACACACAGAGCCCACCCACATACACAGAGCCCCTTCACACACACACAGAGCCCACCCACACACACACAGACCACACACACACAGAGCCCCCCATACACACACACACACACACAGAGCCCCCCCACACATAGAGCTCCCCACACACACAGAGCCCCCCATACACACACAGCCCCCCCACACACACCCACACAGAGCCCCCACACACACAGAGCCCCCCACACACAGAGCCCCCAACACACACACAGCCGCCCCACGCACACACAGCTCCCCCCCACACACACACAGCCCCCCCACACACTGCCCCTGCCAGTGACAGCATCAACACAACTACTGACCATCACACTCCTACAAGTGTGACAATACAGACTATTCCAGGCCCCCAAAGCTATAAGAATAGCTTGGGTGGCGGGCATTAGTCCTAAATATCTGCTGCTGTGCTCATCCCTAAACTATACAAATAGCGCCACCATCTGATATACTGTCATATTGCCAGTGTTGACAATTAATTGCTGGTGCCAAGCACGGGAAACAACCAGCTCAAATTAAGCACTGCAGCACACCCCTCCCTGCTCCTAGACGTGCTAAGTTCCAATTGTTGTGCGAGTGACAAGTTATGAACTGAAAAGGCCTTTGCCACTCATTATAGAAGAAGGTAAAGCTCAAAACCTGTGGCTGTGTTTAACAGCTCTGCTTCACAACCACCTTGGAGGAGGCTGTTAAACTTCCTTCTGGAAGGAATGAAGTTGGGCAATTGTCCCATTCAGTTTTTAAATGAGATTATCCCAAATTTACTCTGCATTGTAAATGCTGGTTTTATTGCTGTCCCATTTCATACAGATGGAGGTAGTTAAAATGGCCGTAATGTATGTGTCATCTTTAGAAGATTTTCCCTGTGGCTATCCTATCCATCCAACTTCCTTTACTAATGTGCACAGACACCCACATTTATATATTTTTGACATTTCGAATTGGAAATTTTCTAACCATTTGTCTCCCTCTGCTAGCCAATCTATGCGTGTGTTTTTAACCCATTTGTTAGTAGTGATACGGATAAGAATAGCACAGAGAGGAAAGAAGTGGATCATTTCAAACATTGCCAAGACACATTATTGCAGAAAATGTCATAAAATCTTTGCCATCATCCTTACAACTGGAGTGAAGGAAATACTTGATAGATCAAAAAAACAGCCACAAAGGTTTTTAGGTTAGCTGAGCACCTTTCACCATCACGGCCCCAAATTCGGGGACCAACTATGGTACTAGTATCTGGTTGTCCAAGATATTGGCATAAATCGGATCTTAAAAAAAAAATCACAAAACTAGAGCTTAGGAGTGAGTAGCAAACAGCAGCAACCCTTTCTCCATTTGACCGAGGTTAAATTGTATCCAAGACACATAACCAGCCACACGCACATCATAATCAGGGGACAGGTGGAAAGAGAGTACACAGACAACATTCCTTGTATCGACGAGTAGGTGTTCAAGATATCAAGCCGTGATAAACAAAGAGAGCAATGGTCCTATACTCCTTGAAACTAAACTCAACAAAGCATTTCTTGGTGGCTCACAGCAAAATGTGTAAGTTACCAATCTAATTGGGTGGGAGGAGGGGAGGGCTAGCTTAGGGCCAGACTCTAGTAATGGCCTTACAGGCAAAATCGGCCTAATTTGTCCTTGAGTTCAGCCAGAGATTAGCTCCAGGGGCGGCCTTAGGCATGTACAATGTCAATAGCTTAATCTCTCTCAAATGCGAGACCTATTGCATTTGCACTCCCCCACACACACACAAAGCCACCCACAGAGAGCCACACACACTGAGCCACACACAATGAGCCCCCTACACACACAGGGCCCCCCCCCACACACACACACAGCCCCCCCACACACAGAGCTCCCCCACACACACAGAGAGCCCCTACACACACACACACAGAGCCCCCCCCACACACACACAAAGCCCCCCACACACACAGAGCCCCCCACACACACAGAGCCCACCCCCCCCACACACAGCCCCCCATACACATACAGAGCCCCCCCCACACACACAGAGCCCCCCCACACACACACAGAGCCCACCCACACACACAGAACCCCTTCACACACACACAGAGCCCACCCACACACACACAGTCCCCCCCCCACACACAGAGCCCCCCATACACACACACACACAGAGCCCCCCCACACAAAGAGCTCCCCACACACACAGAGCCCCCCATACACACAGAGCCCCCCCACACACACCCACACAGAGCCCCCACACACACAGAGCCCCCCACACACAGAGCCCCCAACACACACACAGCCGCCCCACGCACACACAGCTCCCCCCCACACACACACAGCCCCCCCACACACTGCCCCGATGTGAGGCGACGACCCACAGACCCCTACCAGGAGGCCGCCCTCCACCTCTCGTACCTTGTCCGGCACCCCCGGGACTGACTTCATGTCACCAGAACGCCGCAACAGAGACAGGAAGCCGAACACCAGCCATCACCAACGAAACCCCGCCCTTCTCTCTCCCACAGGATCCAACCAGAGCGACAGGGCAGGAGGAACCTTATCACGCTGACCCCGGAAGTCCCGCCCCAAAGGCAGAGCCAGCACAGGATAAAAACAGGGATTCAACACAACACGTCGTCGGAGTTTCGTGGCAGGACCCTCTGGCTGGAGACGGAGAAGGAGAACAGACGTGCGAGGAAGAAGTGTGGACAGAGGAGTGGTGGAGTCCCTCGGAGGTGGCTGGAGAGCGGCCGTAACTCACTGGAGAGTTACGGCGGACCGCGTGAGTGCCTTTTGCCTTCTTTATCCCTACTCATTAGGAGTCCGTGTTAAAGTCCCTGTACATATTCCCTCTCTCCATAGTCTCACCGCCCCTGCACTGTATTATACGTATATAGCACCTCACTCCAAGACCCCTTCCGTTTCTCTCACGCCCCACCCCAGCACCCTCTCTATTTCCCCGACCTATATTCCGTACTCCCGGTACCTTCCTTCCCGCACTGTCGCTTTCCGCCCCTTCTTGCACTACCCTGGTGATGGTGAACAGTTGAGTCTCGGTACTTGCTGGATAGGACTAACGGTCCCTTGTTTTTCCTCTCTTCCGGTCCTCCTGGGAACCTCCCCGTCATCGGAACCTTCCCCGGACCATCGGCGGACGCCGGGAAGCAGAGAAGCACCGACCCAGAGTCCATCGCCTGGAGCCACACCTTCCGCCTGTTGGAACTATCTGTACTGTGCAACCGTAATAAAAGCCAAATATTGCCCACTACATACGGCCTCCTCGCCTGCTTTTCCGGCCCGCTACGCTCACTCCACCACATCTGGTGTCAGAAGTGGGATCTGCTGGAGGTATGGAGGCCGTAGTGAGGAAGATGGCAGAATCCCAAGAACAATTCGGGAAACTTATGGAGCAGTTCCTGAAGACTACCGAAGATGACAGAGGACAACTCCACGATGTCCTGAAGGGTCAGGGGGCGACCCATGAACAGACTATGACAAAGTTAACAGACGCTCTGGGCCAACAAAGGCCGATGACCTCTCTCCCCTCTGTGGTCCTTCAAAAGTATGTCCCCGGAGAAGACCCGGACTACTTTTTCACAAACTTCGAGAGGATAGCCCAAGCCGCTAATTGGCCTGTTGATCGTTGGGGACAGTATCTGGGTCCGCTCCTCACCGGTGACCTCCAAGCCGCATACCAACAGGCCAACATCCAGGGTAATACACCCTATGCAGACATTAAAAGGTGTATATTAGAACGCCTTGGCATTGACGACGATACCTACAGGGTGAAACTACGCCAGGCCAGGGAAAAACCCCAAGAGAACCCCAGAGCTCTCTCCTTCCGGATCCGGGATCTCGCAAACCGGTGGTTGCGCCCCGAAACCTCCACCAAGGACAATATTCTAGAGAAAATGTATCTGGAACAGTTCCTTAACTCCTTGCACCCGGCCACCCAGCGCTGGGTGAGGCAGCACTCCAGACTCACGCTGGAGACTGCCATAGAGATAGCGTCTGCCTATAGCAGGGCACAGGAACTCCAACGGGGTAAGGACGACCACCCCCACAGGCCCTTGCCAGCTGCGACTACTCGCCCGACCCGACCTCCCCAGGGCCGCCGACCTGAACCAACACCCCTATTTCCTTCCCCGGTAGTGTTCCGAACCCCAACTCCTGGACCACAGTGCTAATCCTGTGGAGGGTTCGGACACATCGCACGGATGTGCCCGCAGAAAGAGGAGCCGATGGAGGTCGGCTTTGTCAGAAACTATCTGTGTACCCCTCCTGGGTATACCCCGCCGCCGTTCTACTGTCCAGTATCCATCAACGGACAGCCACTGAGGGCCCTCGCCGATACCGGATGCCGGCAGAGTGTTCTACGACCACAAGACCTTGAACAGCCCCTCAGCAATCCTACGGGGTGGTAGCCATCCAATGTGTACATGGGGACACCAAACAATACCCCATGACTCAGGTACGAGTCCAGCACTCCCAAGACCCCGGCACCTCTCTCACCGTGGGCCTAATACCCGCCCTGCCGGAACAAGCCATTCTAGGGAGCGATTATCCGGGACTACCAATGCTCCTACAAAAGACTTCCGACTCGCTGACCCAGTGGTGGAAAGACGCTCCCTATCCTGAATATCCCGATCAAGTACCCGATCCTAAACCCCACAAACCTAGGAGTCAGAGAAGAAGAGAAAAGAAAGAGCACGTCAGCGCTTATCCCGCCATCATTGAAGATCACCCATGGCAGACCGACCGAGAGTTCAGGGCCGCTCAGCAGGAAGATCCTCTCCTACAAGAGGCCTGGGGAAAAGCACTTGATCATGAAGACCCCTTACAAGTAGGTCCTTACTTCATTAAGAAAAACGGGTTGTTATACCGAAAAGGGGGGCCCCAACAGAACGCACAGTTGCTTATCCCCGGCCCCTTCCAAGACAAAGTCCTTTTCCTGGCACACAGTCATCTCCTGGGAGGTCATTTCGGGGACGAGAAAACCAGCCAAGCCATCTTGGAGAAATTCCATTGGCCCGGGGTGTATCAAAGGATCAAGACTTATTGTCGCGAATGCATAGTATGCCAAAAGAACAGTCGCCACAGGCCACCCCGGGTCCCTTTACAACCCCTCCCTATCATAGATGTGCCCTTCAGCCGCATAGGGATGGACATAATCGGTCCCCTCTTGCCCTCCCGTAGCGGGTGTCGCTATGCGTTGGTCATAGTCGATTATGCCACCCGCTTTCCGGAGGCCATACCCCTCCGCCAACCTACTACCCAGGCTATAGCAAAAGCCCTGATCTCCTTGTTTTCTCGGGTTGGCTTCCCACGGGAAATACTCACCGACCAGGGCATGCCGTTTGTTTCAGCCCTTATGAAATGGGTATGTGCGGAGTTGGGAATCAAACAAATCCGGACGTCTGCTTATCACCCGCAAACAGACGGACTGGTAGAACGATACAACGCCACATTAAAGCAGACGCTGAAAAAACTCTTAGGCCTAGAAGCAAAGAGATGGGAAGATATGCTTCCTCTGGCCTTATTTGCGATTTGTTGCAAAACCCAGAGCAGCACCGGATACTCCCCATATGAATTACTGTACGGATGACCCCCTCGTACCCTGCTGGACATGGCCCAGGAAGCGTGGGAAGCTGAACCAGACCGGACCCGTCCGCTCCCCGAATATATGGAAAACCTAAAGACTCACCTGTCTATGATCCGTGATATCGTCAGACAAAATCTAGAGGTCGCCCAGGACAACCAAAAGAGACAATATGATAAGGGCACTCGCAGTCGGGTCTTTTCTGTTAACGACCTGGTTCTCCTTATGATGCCCTCGTCAGATCAGAAATTACTGGGACAATGGCAAGGACCCTACCCCATCCTTCGGCAGGTGACACCAGTCACATACGAGGTAGAATTGGACCCCACACGGGGCACCTCCCAAATCTTTCATGTCAACCTGCTAAAAAAAATGGGAAGGACCTCGTCCGGTGCTGTCAGGAACCAATAGAAACCCCCTATTCTCTTTCGACCCTTGTCTTGACCCAGAACTAAACCCCGTACAAGTCCAGGAACTACGACACACCTTGGAACCCCTGAAAGACGTCTTCTCCTCCTCCCCCGGTCGAACCACGGTCACTGAACACAAGATTGAAACCGAACCGGGGAAAGTGGTCCGCCTGAGGCCTTATAGAGTGCCAGAGGCCCGTTATCCGTCAGGAAATAGAAGCCATGCAACAAATGGGAATAATTGAGCCCTCAGTCAGCGAGTGGAACTCCCCTATTGTTTTGGTACCGAAACCCGACGGCTCGGTCCGTTTTTGCATCGACTTCCGGGAGGTCAATAAGGTCTCTAACTTCGACACCTATCCCTTGCCCCGGGTGGATGAAATGATTGACAGAATAGGACAGGCAAAATTCATTTCAACTCTCGATCTCTGCAAGGGGTACTGGCAGATACCGCTCCGGGAACAAGACAGAAAGAAGACGGCCTTTTCTACTCCTGATGGGTTATACCAATTCTTAGTCATGCCCTTTGGTCTTCATGGCGCCCCCGCCACTTTCCAACGTGCTATGAACCACGTCCTGAGGCCCCATACCCCTTACGCAGGCGCCTATCTAGATGACATCGTCATCTTTAGCGACAGCTGGCCCCAACTCTTAAGGCACCTTTCCAGTGTCATCACCTCCTTAGGTTCATACGGATTCGCCATCAATCCAGCCAAAACCACATTGGCGGCGAAAACGGTAAAATACCTGGGGTTTCTTCTGGGGGACGGCCTGATAAGACCCCAAGACAGCAAAAGTGCGGCCATCCGGTCTCTTCCATTTCCCCAAACAAAGAAGGATCTCCGAGCCTTCCTGGGGCTCCTTGGGGAACTTATTGGCCCTTTGTGCCCAATTTTTCCCAAAGAGCGGCAGCCCTTACGGACCTGCTAAAAAAATCAAACCGGTCAGATGAAATGCTCCGGAATCCCTCCTCTGAAGCCTATCGTGCATTCACAGACCTCAAAGGCGCCTTGACCTCCGGTCCTGTATTGGTACCCCCGAATTATTCGATCCCTTTCATCCTACAAACGGATGCGTCAGACTATGGGTTAGGGGCCGTGTTATCCCAGAAAGATGCGCTGGGGAACGAACGTCCCATACTCTATGTGAGCCGCAAGCTATTCCCCAGAGAGAAACAATATGCAGTTGTAGAAAAAGAAGCCTTAGCCATCAAATTGGCAGTGGAAAGCCTGCGGTACTACTTAGAGGGTAGAGACTTTATCCTCTACACAGACCACGCCCCTCTGGAGTGGATGGCTCGGAACAAAGGGCAAAATGACCGGGTCCTACGTTGGTTTTTGTCCCTCCAGCCCTTTCATTTTCAAACCAAACATAGAAAGGGCTCCGACCAAGGTAATGCGGATTTTCTGTCCCGGTACCCGCATTCTCCCTCCATTACAAGAAGGACAGCTAGGGGAAGAGGATGTGAGGCGACGACCAGCAGACCCCTACCAGGAGGCCGCCCTCCCCCTCTCGTACCTAAACTATACAAATAGCGCCACCATCTGATATACTGTCATATTGCCAGTGTTGACAATTAATTGCTGGTGCCAAGCACGGGAAACAACCAGCTCAAATTAAGCACTGCAGCACACCGCTCCCTGCTCCTAGACGTGCTAAGTTCCAATTGTTGTGCGAGTGACAAGTTATGAACTGAAAAGGCCTTTGCCACTCATTATAGAAGAAGGTAAAGCTCAAAACCTGTGGCTGTGTTTAACAGCTCTGCTTCACAACCACCTTGGAGGAGGCTGTTAAACTTCCTTCTGGAAGGAATGAAGTTGGGCAATTGTACCATTCAGTTCTTAAATGAGATTATCCCAAATTTACTCTGCATTGTAAATGCTGGTTTTATTGCTGTCCCATTTCATACAGATGGAGGTAGTTAAAATGGCCGTAATGTATGTGTCATCTTTAGAAGATTTTCCCTGTGGCTATCCTATCCATCCAACTTCCTTTACTAATGTGCACAGACACCCACATTTATATATTTTTGACATTTCGAATTGGAAATTTTCTAACTATTTGTCTCCCTCTGCTAGCCCATCTATGTGTGTGTTTTTAACCCATTTGTTAGTAGTGATACGGATAAGAATAGCACAGAGAGGAAAGAAGTGGATCATTTCAAACATTGCCAAGACACATTATTGCAGAAAATGTCATAAAATCTTTGCCATCATCCTTACAACTGGAGTGAAGGAAATACTTGATAGATCAAAAAAACAGCCACAAAGGTTTTTAGGTTAGCTGAGCACCTTTCACCATCACGGCCCCAAATTCGGGGACCAACTATGGTACTAGTATCTGGTTGTCCAAGATATTGGCATAAATCGGATCTTAAAAAAAAAATCACAAAACTAGAGCTTAGGAGTGAGTAGCAAACAGCAGCAACCCTTTCTCCATTTGACCGAGGTTAAATTGTATCCAAGACACATAACCAGCCACACGCACATCATAATCAGGGGACAGGTGGAAAGAGAGTACACAGACAACATTCCTTGTATCGACGAGTAGGTGTTCAAGATATCAAGCCGTGATAAACAAAGAGAGCAATGGTCCTATACTCCTTGAAACTAAACTCAACAAAGCATTTCTTGGTGGCTCACAGCAAAATGTGTAAGTTACCAATCTAATTGGGTGGGAGGAGGGGAGGGCTAGCTTAGGGCCAGACTCTAGTAATGGCCTTACAGGCAAAATCGGCCTAATTTGTCCTTGAGTTCAGCCAGAGATTAGCTCCAGGGGCGGCCTTAGGCATGTGCAAGCTGTGCGCCTGCACAGGGCCACCAAACCCCAGGGGCCACCATGCCAATATATATCCTTAATATAATAATCTTCTGAGGACGGATGCATATTCTGTGGTGGCCCCTGGCAGGGATTTGGCAGCCTCCGGCTCTGTTCCACTTCCAAACACCCTGACCTCCCCCCTCTTTACTGAGCTCCGCACTCCGCCCCACCCGAACCCCCTCTTCCGGGGCCCTCTACCTACGCTCCCTGCCCAGGGCCACCATGAGCCTAGAGCTCTGCACACAAAGACTTGCAAAATTTCTGCAAAATTTTTTTGCCATTTTTTCCTTAAGGTGACTTTTTGTTCCCGGCTGTTCTGGTTTCCATTTTAGATTTAAAGAAATGGAGTGTGGCCTGGGATTCGCACAGACCCTCCCTAGTACAGAAGTGCTACAGGTATTACTGGCGGGTATAGATGGCCACATCACACAAACACTGTATTGGGTGTTGTGATTGGTGCTGTGGTTCCTGAGATTACCATCCTCAAAGGTTTGGGCTCTCTCTTTATTATATTAGTATAGATGAGACAATTTCAATTATGGATAACTTTGTTTTTTATGCCTTACAGATCTGGTTTAGATGTCTTCAGATAGAATATATACCAACATTTTAGAACAGGAAAGTGGGAGATTTGAAAAAAAAATAATCGAGGATGCATTTTTACTGCAAGCTTCTAAAGAAACCGAGGCAGATTTAGGTGTCATGGATGTCCGTTAGGGGTCGCCAGGGGTTGCTGCAGCTAGAACCCCTGGCTTACCCCTTGCAACCCCTGTCTCTGTCATTGCAACCACTGTCCTCAGAGGTGGCAAAATCAGTGCCAAAAATACAGTGTTATGGACATTGGTTGGGGCTCCATTCTGTTTGTTGTCTGTCTCTTTTTTTTATTACAGTATTAGTGAACAATATCATATTTCCTATTAGTGGAATAGAAAATGGAACAAGTAGCTGGAATAAGGCCTTCCAACGCAGTAGAGGAAAGAAAAAAATGATTTAAATGTGTGTTGTGCTGTGTGCTTGCATGTGAGAGTGTTTATGTGACAGTGTATGTAAGGGTGAGGTGTGTCTGTGTAAGCATGTGTATGAGTGAAAGTGAAGGTCAAAGGGCATGTGATGTCACTTCCACTACCCCTTGCATTATGGTGAATCAACGTCCATGCGTGGGAGGCAGCTAAAATAAAGTTTGGGGGGTTCTAGGTTGGCATGTATGAATAGGCCTTTAAAAAGTGATAGGAATAAATATCGCACGAGTGGCTTTCAATTGACCTTGCTCCCTCGAACTAAAATCTGGAACCTTCCGAGTGTGACGGAGTAAACAGGAAGGGAGGCCTTGTGACAGGGCGTCGCGCGGGGCGGATGGAACGCGGAGCTCGCGCTCGGACCCGGCGCGCGAGTGCATTTCCATGTTTGTGCAGCGGGGCCGCCCTTATTGCAAGAGACGCGCTGTCAGGGCGCCTGCTCCGGGCCGCTCCCGCGAGCCTTCGGAAGCAAAGCGGCAGCGACAGCCCAGACGCTAATGGTGGTTCAGGCTGAAGAGTACAACGCGGCCTCGCTGGTTGTTTGCAAATAGGTTGTGAGCTCTCTCTGAGGGTGACGAGGAAAGGTAAATGATGCCTTGGCACTCGGAACGGGAGTCAGAGCATATTTCAGCGTTCACATCGGCAGAAAGAACTCTGCCGAGCTGACAAAATAACTATCAAGAAGATAGCTCAGTGGGTTGTGGTTCCGGCTGCAGATATATGTGTGCTAATGCAAGTCACAAGCTCCTATGACGTGGAGACCTGCTTATTTAACAACTGGTAGTATTCTGTATTTAGCTAGTGTCCATAGGGCAGTGGAGTGGTAAATATGTCCTGTAATCTGTTTAGCGTACGTTTTTGTTGAGCCCACAGATGTGAACAGCCACAGAATTACCGCACGGTGATTCCATAACTGATTTTCGCCAAGGCTTGTGATGAAGAGCTGTTAAAACACGAGGAATTACCAAGCGCAACTTTGTTACCACCATTTAAGTTATTACAAATTTTTATAGCGGTTATTTCCTAAATTGTCTTCCCAGTCAAACGGCAATGCCCACTGTAATGCACGGAGCTCAGTTTAATGCCCAGTTTTTAATTAGGCTTTCTTGATTTGGGTAATAAAGATAGGTAGAACTGCTATAAACCCGAAATACTATGCCATGCATAGCTAATTTGATTAAGGACAGTTCCAGTCCTGCTGATCTCGCCGATGCTGTCTTTATCATTTTTATAACGGACAGTCAGTAATTGTTCAGTTCACATGGCATCTGCTTATTAAACCCTTGTGTGACGTCACCAACTTGCGCCTGAACAATAATACCCGTGTCACTTGAAGATTTCTTTTTCCCACCCTTATTTTTAGTAGAAAGTAGCTATAGTGTTTGTTATGAATATATTTGCCAACGTCTAATACTGAGTTTTGTGGCCTCTCTATACCTATGTGTACACAGAAAAATTGCTGCAGTGCTATATGTAACGACGGTGTTCCAGGTGGGTGCTACAGGCTTCTGCACAGGTGTGTATCAACCAGAAGCCCAACTAGACCCAAACTTCGGGAGAGGGGCGGCTAAAATTCCGAGCCAGGGATGGCCCTAGCACGGTGCAGCAGTCTTTCTTAGTGCCCCGTACCCCATTCCTGCCTCCATGAATTCCCTCACTACCACTCGCCAACAATGCACCTCATCTATCTCTATAGCTCCTTTCTGAAGAACTTTTAATTTTTTATAGGGCTACCCGTAGTTAACTCACACTCAGTTCTGCGATCTGCATTGCACACGTTCTCTGTTCTGTGTGGGTGACAGGAGTGCCCAGGTGAGTGCACGGTGAGCGATATGACAGTGTGAAAGTAGGGTGAGATGAATGACTGCAGGGTGAGTGAGGTGATCATATGAATTTGGGTGCGGATGCAAGTGCAGAGTGGGCCGAATGAATGTATGGTTAAGGATGGGCTGGGCTTGTCTGAGTGAGATTTAAGTGGACATTGAGGGGGACAGGTGAATGAAGTGTCACATGAGTGCAGGGTGAGTATTGTGCTCGTGTGACTGCAGGGTGAGGTACAGGGTGAACAGCGCAAGAGCATTGTGATTGCAGAGTGATCACTGTGAGTGCAGAGTGAGCGGTGTGCTCATGTAACGCAGGGTAAGTGAAGGGAGAACGGTGTGAGTTAATGGCAAGTGGCATAAGTGTAGTGAGGTCACTGTGAGTGCAGGGTGAGCAGGTGGTGTGAGTGCATGGTAATCAGTGTGAGTACATTGTGATCGCGGTGAGTGCAGGGTGAGTGTGAAACTGAAGGGCGAGAATGAGGAGTGAGTTGTCTAAATGCAGGGTGCATTCCCTGACATTTGAAGTAACTCAGTATGTTATTGAGGGCTGGTGAAGGGTTTCAGATAAAAGTTAAACTAATGCTATTATGGCATTATTCAGGGTCCAGGGATTGAGGGTGGAGGAAATTAATATTGTGCTCATCCTGCAACAAACTTCCAGTCTTGTGATTAGGTTTGCCAGCTCATTATATTGATGTTCCAGACAGTACAAAAATAAGCAGTCAGCCAAAGCCTATTTTCAGCACTTATCTGTGCATACTTGGAACAGCGAATATAAATAGAAGTCATTTTTAATTGTGTTCTAGGGCTGCCTTAATGATCCATAACTGACAATTAAAGGGAACAAAGATTGAAAAGTCACATTATAAATGAATACATTGTATTTTATTTATAACCATATTTAGTGTCAAGACCAGGCCTTTGCAGGCTCTTTAACCCAACAACAAATGGCTGGAGTGTTTCTTTTGGCAACCCTACTTTATATTCCTTTTCATGAAATGCATTCTCACACTAAGACAGTAAAAAGCAAAATCCAAATTTAAGGAAGAGGCAGAGTGGGGGCCCAGGGGGTACTGGAACCAGAAAAAACAGCCTCAGTTACCAGTTTACAAAAGTATTTAAATATGCAAATGGTCTTTAAAGACCTGTGAAAAACTGGGGCATACCTGAGATAAGACTCCAGTTAAGACTCCAGACTGCCCAGCCGATGCCACAGCAGCTAAACCTGTAGCTGTCCAGACTGAGACACACAACTGAAGCCCTTCCAGCTCAATGGGCGTTGTGCTCCTGGTATCAACTCTCATAGAAGAAGGTAAGTAAGGAACAGATCTGGTTAGGATGCAGAAGTGGCTGGTGTTAAATTAAAGAAGAACTTACTAAGCATTGCACTGTTCTGCTCCTCTCCTCTTCATTGCCAGCAGGCACAGGCACCCAGACTGCCCTGCAGCCATGAGAGCAGCTTCAGCATTAGTTTTAGAGCCAGTAATGTCCTCTCCAGGACAGACTGGGAGCCGGTGCCTGCTGGTGTTGGAGAGAGCTTCACTGCGCATGTGGGTTTGGTCGTCCAGAGGTGGCCGGCCAAACCCACATGCACAGTAAAGGCAGCACTCAACACTCCCCCTGTTATTATCCTGATCCTGCCCCCAAGACTTGGCACAAACAAATAAAACAACAATAAAACGGGGTTTAAATCCATTTTATTATCGTCTTATTTTTTTAGCTTTTAAGCATGCTGGCGGGGGGGGGGGTCGGGTGGTCGGTGACGCTCCTCAGCCGTAGCATTGAAGCCGCTTCTGTTAGGATGAACCATTAGGCAGATGTACTTTCTCAATCTGGCCAAAAGGGGACATTCCAAGGGAATCTTGTTAAGTGGGTTCCATAAAGAAAAATCCAATTCATTTATATAACAAACTCTTCTTTTATTGTCAGATCTTCACAGCATTGTTTCCACACACCAGCCTAAGTCAGAGGCTCAGCAGAAACTGCCTCACTTCGAACCCACTGACATAAACCTTCCAAACATTCCAAATTCCACCAAAGAAGCAGAACAGAGTAAACCTTCCAAATACACTACATAGAACATAACAAGTCTCTTAGTTGGTCAAGACAGTGACACAATTTGCTTATGCAAAATGGACTCGACAGACGAGTGGCACGAGGCGGGCTATGCAAGTGATGGTAGACGCCTAGGTATGCATACAACAGTGTGGTTACTGGTTAACAGCACAGTAGTGTCTGATTTATTCTAAGTTGTACAGTTTGTAGTTCATGAGTCTGTGCATAGGTTGACTCTGTATAGTATAAATCTAGTTGTAAAGTGTAAAAGCACTGAATGTACTGGGGTTGTTGAACCTATGGACAGTAGTGAGATGGGAGGGATGGGAATGGCACTCATCTTAGGGGAGAGGAGTTGGCCTAACGGCTAGGGCGGTCAACCTCAAATCTGGGTACTGGTTTCGAGTCTCGACAACGACGCTCAACATCCTGTGATTCTGGGCAAATCACTTAATCTCCCCGTGCCTAACCAAAAAGACAAAAAAAATGAATGTGTCCTTATGTAACGCAACTGGTGCTATGTAAAGCGCTCTGATACCTGATACCTTCGAGTCAAGTTTGCGCTATATAAAACTCTGTGAAAAAAAAATAGATCTGCGTCGGCATGGTTGGGGGGGGTGAGACTGCACTACGTTTATTGTAATTTTGCACTAGGCTGACACCTCAACTCATCTCACCTTCTTTAAAATCCTACCCCAGCAACCTAACACTATCTAATCTCCGCCAGCCTATCTATCTCACCAACCATTCACCTGAAATCACCTAGCCCTACCTAATGACCTCACCTAAGTGGTATTAATATAATCTATTAAAAACTAACTGGAGGAAACACATGTCATTTTTGTTGCGCAAACACATAACTAATCACATTAATTATAACTAACCACTGGATTAACCTCTAACCTTGGGTTCCGGCATAGCATGCGACTTTCATTTCAGCGCTTCAGCGCCTCATCAGGGCTAGTAAGCGCTATATAAATAGAGTTGCAATTTCACTGTGATGAGATATGGATTCAAGAGTAGCGTCTCCAGGTCTTTACTGAACTGGACAATGGATTATACTTGGTGGATCTATACAGGGATGCTGTTCTGTATTTTTGGGCTGTGCCAGAAGACCTCACATCTTGTGTTCTCTTTTTCATCTAAAAGCTGCAGGGACACATTGGGACATTTTGGTTAAAGGACACTCCCAGCCCAGGGGGAGGTTCAATTGTTGCTGGCCCTGTCTGTCATCCTTTTAACATAGTCTATGACTGTGTAATCCAAGGTGATGCAGCAGTGTTGGTATCTGGTGGTTGAGGTGTTTTGGCAGTGTCCAGTTTGGGGTAAATGACGCTCACATACTTGGGTGATGGTTAGAGATGTAGAAAGGAGCTTTACGTAAACCTCTGCAGCCCCTGCAATGCTAGCCGCACTGCAGGCATTTGGCGAATGCCTTTATAAATCTATGTCTCCCAGCTGTATTGAGATTTAAGGCTCCCTTCACTAAACTTTGAAGGGACCCTCAGAATTCTGCTATAGCTCACATGCTGGTGATCTTAATCAATGAGTGATTCAGAAAAGGGGGTGGTGATGAACAGAGTGTCTGAATTAAGCAGACCACTCTTACCCAGCCCAAGGATCAGGGCTTGATCCATCACCGTTTTTTAGCTCACTGCACCATCCCAGCTCAGAACCTGGCTACATGCAAATTAGTCTGACCCTGGCCCAGTGCATCATGGGAACAGGGCAGACCAAACTACCAAGCCAATTCTTATACTGGGAAGGAAACAAGCTTCCGGGGACCGGTTTCTGGCATTTCAGCCGTCTTCGGCCCGGCTTGCTTGAATCCTGATGGTGCAATGAGCAAGGGACTCACATCTGAGTATACCCTTCCACGCTTATGGTGGACAAAAACGATTCAGAAAAGGGGGTGGTGATGAACAGAGTGTCTGAATTAAGCAGACCACTCTTACCCAGTCCAAGGATCAGGGCTTGATCCATCACCGTTTTTTAGCTCACTGCACCATCCCAGCTCAGAACCTGGCTACATGCAAATTAGTCTGACCCTGGCCCAGTGCATCATGGGAACAGGGCAGACCAAACTACCAAGCCAATTCTTATACTGGGAAGGAAACAAGCTTCCGGGGACCGGTTTCTGGCATTTCAGCCGTCTTCGGCCCGGCTTGCTTGAATCCTGATGGTGCAATGAGCAAGGGACTCACATCTGAGTATACCCTTCCACGCTTATGGTGGACAAAAACGATTCAGAAAAGGGGGTGGTGATGAACAGAGTGTCTGAATTAAGCAGACCACTCTTACCCAGTCCAAGGATCAGGGCTTGATCCATCACCGTTTTTTAGCTCACTGCACCTTCCCAGCTCAGAACCTGGCTACATGCAAATTAGTCTGACCCTGGCCCAGTGCATCATGGGAACAGGGCAGACCAAACTACCAAGCCAATTCTTATACTGGGAAGGAAACAAGCTTCCGGGGACCGGTTTCTGGCATTTCAGCCGTCTTCGGCCCGGCTTGCTTGAATCCTGATGGTGCAATGAGCAAGGGACTCACATCTGAGTATACCCTTCCACGCTTATGGTGGACAAAAACGATTCAGAAAAGGGGGTGGTGATGAACAGAGTGTCTGAATTAAGCAGACCACTCTTACCCAGTCCAAGGATCAGGGCTTGATCCATCACCGTTTTTTAGCTCACTGCACCATCCCAGCTCAGAACCTGGCTACATGCAAATTAGTCTGACCCTGGCCCAGTGCATCATGGGAACAGGGCAGACCAAACTACCAAGCCAATTCTTATACTGGGAAGGAAACAAGCTTCCGGGGACTGGTTTCTGGCATTTCAGCCGTCTTCGGCCCGGCTTGCTTGAATCCTGATGGTGCAATGAGCAAGGGACTCACATCTGAGTATACCCTTCCACGCTTATGGTGGACAAAAACGATTCAGAAAAGGGGGTGGTGATGAACAGAGTGTCTGAATTAAGCAGACCACTCTTACCCAGTCCAAGGATCAGGGCTTGATCCATCACCGTTTTTTAGCTCACTGCACCATCCCAGCTCAGAACCTGGCTACATGCAAATTAGTCTGACCCTGGCCCAGTGCATCATGGGAACAGGGCAGACCAAACTACCAAGCCAATTCTTATACTGGGAAGGAAACAAGCTTCCGGGGACCGGTTTCTGGCATTTCAGCCGTCTTCGGCCCGGCTTGCTTGAATCCTGATGGTGCAATGAGCAAGGGACTCACATCTGAGTATACCCTTCCACGCTTATGGTGGACAAAAACGATTTAGAAAAGGGGGTGGTGATGAACAGAGTGTCTGAATTAAGCAGACCACTCTTACCCAGTCCAAGGATCAGGGCTTGATCCATCACCGTTTTTTAGCTCACTGCACCATCCCAGCTCAGAACCTGGCTACATGCAAATTAGTCTGACCCTGGCCCAGTGCATCATGGGAACAGGGCAGACCAAACTACCAAGCCAATTCTTATACTGGGAAGGAAACAAGCTTCCGGGGACCGGTTTCTGGCATTTCAGCCGTCTTCGGCCCGGCTTGCTTGAATCCTGATGGTGCAATGAGCAAGGGACTCACATCTGAGTATACCCTTCCACGCTTATGGTGGACAAAAACGATTCAGAAAAGGGGGTGGTGATGAACAGAGTGCTTACTTCAGACACTCTGTTCATCACCACCCCCTTTTCTGAATCGTTTTTGGCCACTATAGGTGTGGCAGTGTATACTCAGACATGAGTCCCTTTCTCACTGCTCCATCAGGATTCAAGCAAGCCAGGCCGAAGACGGCTGAAATGCCAGAAACCGGTCCCCGGTAGCTTGTTTCCTTTCTGGTGAAGAATTGGCTTGGTAGTTTAGTCTGCCCTGTTCCCATGATGCACTGGGCCAGGGACAGACTGATTTGCATATAGCCAGGTTCTGAGCTGGGATGGGGCAGTGAGATAAATAACGGTGATGGATCAAGCCCTGATCTTTAGACTCGGTAAGAGTGGTCTGCTTATTTCAGACACTCTGTTCATCACCACCCCCTTTTCTGAATCGTTTTTGGCCACTATAGGTGTGGCAGGGTATACTAAGACATGAGTCCCTTTCTCACTGCTCCATCAGGATTCAAGCAAGCCGGGCCGAAGACGGCTGAAATGCCAGAAACCGGTCCCCGGTAGCTTGTTTCCTTTCTGGTGAAGAATTGGCTTGGTAGTTTAGTCTGCCCTGTTCCCATGATGCACTGGGCCAGGGACAGACTGATTTGCATATAGCCAGGTTCTGAGCTGGGATGGGGGCAGTGAGATAAATAACGGTGATGGATCAAGCCCTGATCTTTAGACTCGGTAAGAGTGGTCTGCTTATTTCAGACACTCTGTTCATCACCACCCCCTTTTCTGAATCGTTTTTGGCCACTATAGGTGTGGCAGGGTATACTCAGACATGAGTCCCTTTCTCACTGCTCCATCAGGATTCAAGCAAGCCGGGCCGAAGACGGCTGAAATGCCAGAAACCGGTCCCCGGTAGCTTGTTTCCTTTCTGGTGAAGAATTGGCTTGGTACTTTAGTCTGCCCTGTTCCCATGATGCACTGGGCCAGGGACAGACTGATTTGCATATAGCCAGGTTCTGAGCTGGGATGGGGCAGTGAGATAAATAACGGTGATGGATCAAGCCCTGATCTTTAGACTCGGTAAGAGTGGTCTGCTTATTTCAGACACTTTGTTCATCACCACCCCCTTTTCTGAATCGTTTTTGGCCACTATAGGTGTGGCAGGGTATACTCAGACATGAGTCCCTTTCTCACTGCTCCATCAGGATTCAAGCAAGCCGGGCCGAAGACGGCTGAAATGCCAGAAACCGGTCCCCGGTAGCTTGTTTCCTTTCTGGTGAAGAATTGGCTTGGTAGTTTAGTCTGCCCTGTTCCCATGATGCACTGGGCCAGGGACAGACTGATTTGCATATAGCCAGGTTCTGAGCTGGGATGGGGCAGTGAGATAAATAACGGTGATGGATCAAGCCCTGATCTTTAGACTCGGTAAGAGTGGTCTGCTTATTTCAGACACTCTGTTCATCACCACCCCCTTTTCTGAATCCTTAATCAATGAGTGTCATTTTCCACAACCACTAGAAACATTTTTTGTCTATGTGTAGATTTCCGTGCCCTAAATCAGAATTCCCAGGGGCCGATTCACAGAACTAACTTAAGACAAAATCCTAAACTTACTACTTTTGGTATTCACAGAAGTTAGGATTTTGTCTTAAGTTTGTCTTAAGACAAAGTGAAGACAGACTTAAGACAAAATCCTAACATAAGTCTGTCTTAAGTCTGTTTTAAGTCTGTCTTAAGTTTGTCTTAAGACAAACTTAAGACAAAATCCTAACTTCTGTGAATACCAAAAGTAGTAAGTTTAGGATTTTGTCTTAAGTTAGTTCTGTGAATCAGGCCCCCAGTTTTTATTATTGAGAGGATGGAAACCTGGAAGAAGTTGCCCGACACAGAATCCGGACGGACATGAAGACAAATTGCTGTGTGTTTGATAGAAAACACAGGGACCATTTCAGGAGTGTTTGGCCAATTCTTTCAGAGGAGCCTAGGGTTGTGAGGTGGATCTGGTGATTGGCTGATAGGTCAAGATGGACAAGCAGGAACAGGACTCTTCAATTGGACGACAGCTTCTCTCTTCTTCCCCAGGTCAAACCCCATGCTGAAGAGCCTAAGAAGGTGATGGTAGTTGATATGGACTCATTGATTCAATATTAACCTGTGAATTTAAGGGTGTCATTGGTTTGATGACAGCTGTCTCAGTGCTGTCCCAGGACCAAACCCAGGCTGATGAGCCCGAAGAAGGTTATGGTGACTGATATGGACTCAGTCATTCAATATTTTTTTATTTTTTTACTCTGGAAAGGGAGATGAAAAATTTGGCAATAGATTATTGGCTTATCTGGATGTATTGCGTTATTTTTTGAAAGGGGGACACTTTGCCATTTTCATGGCATTTGATAATGTCCTTTTTCCAGAAAAGATACAAACAAAGGGGGGTATGCCCAAATCACCCTCCTATACCTGGGCATAAAATATCAATGATGTGTATAAAGAAGAAGAAGGTATAGAGGGACCAATCCAACATTTATTTTCATTCAAGGTACCATTAATTACCCTAATGTTTCAATTGTTTTTTAGAAAATCTACATATCCATGATTTTAACGAATACACGTGTCATATGACGGTATGTATAAACATAATATGTACAGGACATCAGCGATCACTGAAGATCGCATATAAATAACATTCATATATATGATACAATACATATATACACTATATACAACACATACAACATATACAAAGAATACAAAAAACACCCCTACTGAGAGCAAAACAATCGGAATGTACACTCCTTACTCCGAGTAGTACACTCTGAGGAAATCCCTCTTGCGCCAGAGGAATCGCACCTCTAATCTAATTATTCTATAGGCGCTTTCCCTTTCAGCAGAAATCAAAATAATGGGACTCCTCGTAAATATGTCGACAAGGTCGCGTTTTAGCCAGTGATTCCTTTCGGCTTCATCAGGACAAGGGTATCAACATATCTCGAGTGAGAATTTCACACTCCAGCTCACAGACAGAATGGTAGTTCCAGGGAACCAATACCTGCAAACACCCGGATCGTAAGACCACTTGAATCTTGTATTGTCACGTTGGTCCAACTGGTCAGCAAACCCACAAACACTCACTCCCAATGTAGGCAGGGATCTCGTCTCCTGCACCTCGGGTTCCTGTCATCAAAAAGTAGATCCTCAATCCTCCATTCTACTTGCACCAGTGAAACACGCTCCTACAGAAAAGAGGCAGCCCAGATCTTCAAAAGAAATGTGAGAATCTGCGTAGGTATGTTCAAATTTCTGCTGGGGAAAAAAGGTAAAATCCACGGGAGAACATCTGACAATTCAAAAATGACAGTGAAAATGTATACTAGTGGTTGTCAATTTTTTGGGGCATTAAAATTCAGTTGCTGACTAGACAAGGACTGCGAAGAACAGAAGGTGGTGGGTAGGGATCAATTTCGGACTTTGCAACACGTACAGGGACTATAAATTCCCCCTACAGTGAGAACACAATTCTCAGTCTTAATTTTTGACTTTTTTCCACAATGAACACATGCCATCAAGTCATCAAGATCACCTTTTTTATTTATGGCAATCTGTACTTCAAAATAGTATTCTCTTTTTCATGTCTATACAATATTAGTAATCATACAAAATACACGTATATATACACATCATTGTTTCGCAATGAACAAAAAATCATAACAGCAAACAATATTCTAAAGTAAACTGATACATTTTGTTCTCTTATTTTCACCCAAATGGTCATACATAATCAAAGAGGTGTCCCCCTGTAAGATCAGGTGGTACACTCAAGAGGAAGTCGTGTATTCACACAATCAGTTCAAAAAGTTCTGAACCTAAGTTCAAAGATTGTGTACAGTCAAACAATTAAATCAGGTATACTATATCACAAAGACTCCTCGTCAAAATAGTATGTCTATGCGGACGCGTTTCGGCCTCCAGGAATCTTGGCCTCCTCAGGACAAGGGTGAATTAGAACTGCTCTCCCAATCTTAACTGTGCGTCAAAAAGCCCCTCAGGGACTCGATTTTCTGACACTGACAGAATATCACAGTTACGGCCTGTCAGGTTCGGGCCCTATCACAGCGGACCACCGGCTCCTCTTGTATTTCTGTGGAGCCCAGCAACTCTTCTCCTTCCTTGAATAAAACGCGGTCTGCAGTCTTCCACTGGTGCACTCAAACCCTGATTGAGTGCACCAGTGGATTGAGTGATTCTTTTCGATAAATATAGGTTGAGCGCAAGAAAGAAAAGAAATGGTCAAATTACTTAAACAAAAAACATTTATTTAGTTGACTCAGCCAAGAAATTCTTTTCAATAAATATAGGTTGTGCGCAAGAAAGGAAAGAAATGGGGGAGTGGTGGTGGTGGGTGGTGAGAGGGTAAATCACAGGAATAAGGATAAATACAATTAGATGATTTTGGAATCACTGGTAATCAAAACCAGACAGTGAAGACCTGTCCAATGTATAACATTCATTTACATGTAATCTGTAATTTTATAATGTGCAATTAATGCATCTTCCAAAGGAATGTCGGATAGGCAGCAGGTACCTATTGCGGGCCTATGCCAGGAGCAACATGGATTGCCCGGAGGTCTCCCGCAATTAAGTGAAGTGACACATTATTAACGGATGTTTTCTAAATATGGTGTTTGAATTTTCTGCGCACCTTTGATTCCTGTACCCATGGCCATTGAGTTCATTTTTGGACTACACACCTGAGTAGCCAGGCCTGGCACCTGGAATAGGTTGCCATATCCAGTCCTGAAGAAGACTCGCAGCTGAGGCTTAAATCTCCCTCCTTGCATCAGCCGAGTCGAAACGCCGACGCTCTCCACTTAACCTGTACCTGCTGCCGATCCGACATTCCTTTGGAAGATGCATTAATTGCACATTATAAATGTACAGATTACATGTAAATGAACGTTATACATTGGACAGGTCTTCACTGTCTGGTTTTGATTACCAGTGATTCCAAAATCATCTAATTGTATTTATCCTTATTCCTGTGATTTTCCCTCTCACCACCCACCACCACCACTCCCCCATTTCTTTCCTTTCTTGCGCACAACCTATATTTATTGAAAAGAATTTCTTTGCTGAGTCAACTAAATAAATGTTTTTTGTTTAAGTAATTTGACCTTGTTGGTGCTATTTACTGTGTGGTTTCTCTATACTTGTAGTCATGAACAGTATTTGAGTGCATGCATGAGGACGTTCATTGGGATATTGAGTATCAGTGTTGGAGTGCTCAACACAACACAGACTTTGTATAATTGACCTCCAGAGCCACCAAAACTGAATGCATCACACTTCTAGCATGACTATCAAAGAAGCAAGTGAAGGCCTAGATAGGCCACAATTACACAAGCGCTTCCTTAAGCCATTCAGGATATACATAGGAAGTTGGGCCAACAGGACATAATTAAGGGATCCTCTGTAATCTTCAACTACCTCTGGATGACCTCACAAAACTTACTAGATATACCCTTTCCTAAGACCCTTTTTATAACCAACTATTGCCATCATGGCCAGGAGACAGCATCTCCAACTGGACACCAAATGTTTTCCTTTACCACATTAAATCTTCCTCCCAACAGGTGGTTGACCTGGACTCACTGATTCAATATTAACCTGTGATTTAAAGGGCTCCATTGGTTGGATGTCAGCTGTCTCTGTGCTGTCCAAGGACGGAACCCATAACTGTAAGCCCTCTTCCCTTCAAGGAGTTCTATTTTTGGAGGATCTGAAAGCATTGTCAACATTTCAGCCCATTCGCCAAGGTCCTCCATGAGTTTTTCATCTCTCGGTGATGCCTTCATGTGCCAATCATCTACTAGAGCTCGCTCAAGTAAGTCTTTGTTCCAGTGATTCACTCAAGGGGCATCTGGGGAAATTCAAGGTATAGCTGTTCTCTTTTTTTTACTAAAAGCATCTGCAATGCCCACAACCATAATCTCATTTTGCAATCTTTACGCTTTAGTAGTATACAGAGCAGTCATGGTTTCATAGATCTCATCTCAGCCTTACCAGTAATTTCACTCACAGTTTTCACCACTTGATTCCAGAAACCTTCGATTCTATTTCTATTTCCAGGATTTATATAGCGCGCGGCTACCCGACGGGGCTCCCAGAGTTGGTAAGACCCTTGCTCTGAATAAGAATAGTTGTGTGTCCCTAGAATAGATGGGTTTTCAGTAGTTTCCTAAAGGAAATCCCTTCTTCCATAAAACACCCCCTTATCATACAGTGGTTATCAATTTAATGGCAAACTAATAAAATAAAGTGCACCAAATCGGCCCCCACTGTACTTATTTATGTTCAGCATTCCTAAATGTGCCAGTTGGAAATATGAGGCCTCTGTCCCTCTTGCAATCATCTGCCAGCCTATTGATGCCTCCTTGTGTCAGTGTCTGCTCTCATCTCACACTTCTCTTGTCAGCCTCCTGCATCATGATGCCAGGTTTGCTGCTCTTACGCAAGCAGCTCATCTTACATTCCCCTTGTATGACTGTATCCTCAAGTGTGTAAGCCACATTCATCATAGGAAGTAAGCCAGCTTCTCCATGGGTGCAGTGCTTAATTTGTGCCGGTGTTTGCCGGTGCTCTGCACTGGTACCTATTTGTAAATACTGGCATGTGTTTATGAGATTCCATTACATGGGAGTTGTGTGTATCTTTTAAGCAGAGTTCATTCATGAAGCATTTAACAAAATATCATATGTTAAAAATATGATAAAACTGTTACTTAAAACTACAGTTTATAGTGACATGTGGATAGTACCATCTTCAGTAGCCCGTGTGATGTACCTTGGGCCCTGGCACTTAATTGTTTACATATTAAGCTCTGCATGGATGACACATTGATTACGGTTTGTTGGCTTCCCAGCAAAGACTTACTGTACAGGTGCCCACACTCTAGCAACTCAGCTGAGCGTCTACAAAAAAGTCTGTCCCTACATCAGGCAGTGTTGCTAGTTTATGTGAACAGTGGCCCCTCTGACCCTTCTTCTTAGCTCTAGATATTCGTCCTTACTTTCTGATTCTTATGCACACTTCTTCTCTGACCCAGAATTGAAGTAGAGGTGGGCCATTTGCAGAATACTTCCAAAATAATCAAAATCTGCCAGAAAATGTAAAATGTGACACACTTATGCGAAATTTTCAAAATGTCTAAAATCTGCTAAGAAATCTTCGGGTAATTTTGGCTTTGGATTGCACTGGGATGGACACAAGACCGTGCTACCTATTTAGGCAACAGTAACCCTGTATTGTAAACACACAGCCCAACGATCTCATCTCCTATGTTGGCATAAACCCTTAGGGGCATATCTATAGGAATTGTGGTGCAGGGCTGCACAGCAAGTTATCATGTTGCGCTGCCCTGCATCACAGGAAAAGGGCAGGAATGTGCCCTATTTATCCAATACAGTGCATTCCTGTTCTTTACTCCTGCTCTGGCTCCGTTTCTGCAGCCTTGAGACAACACCATGGTGCAAGGGTGCCTGTGTTGTAGGCAGGATTGTTGTTTAGGGGGAAGGGACACCTTTCTGCACAAAAACAATCCATAGATGCGTTGTCCTCTTTCTATGTGTGCTGCAGAAAGAGGATTAAACGATGAGAAATAAACATATTTTTCCTCTTTACATCTCACCAGGCGAGGCGTATCTTTTTAGCGTATTCCCAGGTTTGGTAATTCTGGGAATGCATCAAAAACAATGGGATTTGCATAGGAACGCCCACCGCAACGCCCATGGAACGCCTTCCTTGCACAGAGTAATGGAACGCAGCAATTTGCGCTGTGTTGCATGACTCCATGGGGCATCTTACCAAGATTAAGTGATAATTATCGCTAAGCTTGGTTAGCGGCTATAATTTTATCGCTGTGCTTCGCCTATTTTTATCGCTTAGAAACCTTGCTATTATCAAGGTTTATCTCCTAAGCGATAAAAATCGCTGCAAAGCATGAATATCGCTGAAAAGTCCACGATATTCATGCATTACCGAGCTAATGCTCTTAGCCATGTTATCCACCTCCCATTGGATAACATGGCTAAGAACTGCTCTGGCCAGGCGTTAGCTTTTGGAGATATTCGCGCTTAGCGCGAATATTTCCAAAAGTAGGTAATAGGAGATAGCGATGTTAGCGACTGTTTCCAGTCGCTAAAATCTTCGCACGCCCACTTTGCATGTCATTAGTGATAAATATCACTGACATGCAAAGTGGGCCCCAAGATGATCGCTATCTCCTAATAGCTGTCGCTAACTGGTGTAAGCGACAGCTAGGTAATAGGGCGATAAAATTACCACCGCTTTAGTGGGAAAAATTCCCGCTAAAGTGGCGATAAGGCCCTTGGTAATATGCCCCCATATTTTTGAAGCCAATCAAAGTCACTCAAAGTGGCTTTGCGTGGCTCTATAAATATGACTTGGCGGTTTGTGTCGTGCATGTACCACCTTGCGTCATGCAAGTATGATGCTAGGTCCTCGTAAATTTGCATCTCAGTCCTATCCTGATTCTACGGCGGAGAGGGCTTGCAACCCTGCCATGTTTTACGCTGTTCTTGCCCTGGCATTCAGCAGCTGTCTCCCATGTCTATAAATGATAAATACAATGTGTGTGCATGGCTGCACCTGGACTGACAGCTTGAGACATCTTGTGAACACATAGCTGGGGGCAACCTGGAAGAATGTATGGTAATGCCTGTGAGCAGGCATCCGTGCGCCCTGCTAGTGACAGATGCAGGCTCGCAACGGGCTGCTGCAGCTTCCGGGACGCATACATTCTTTAGCTGATGTGCGTTGAGCTGTGTGGCACAGGGGGTCTCAGTGACATCCTTGTACAAAGTATTTTGCAGGTCATCCATAGGTTGAAATGCTTAAAAAACATAGGGAACCTTGATCCCGAGCGCAGTGGGTCCAGAGATGTGGCTAAAAAAAGAACAAAATATTCTGCAACTATTTTGGTGGCCTTTCACTTTGAGGTAAATACATATAAAATAACACACAAACTCACCTTAAATGAAAAAAATAAATGCAAGATAAATTAAAATATAGGGAATTCATTCTGTTATGTTAGGAAAGCTCAGATGTTTAATGCTATTTTGAATTATAGTGTCTTGACGACCCAAAAACAGGAATCCACGTTTCTCTACAACACACGGTAAATGTTTTGTAAAGATGTAGACAACATTGTCTGACCGCCGTGGAGGCCCAGCAGACATTGGAGGCTGGTGCGCCAACTGCTTTATGATCAACACAGCAGGAGGTGCAGAGCGGATAGAATTTGTGTGCAAGGTGAGATGGAGAGCCATACCGACAGGCAGGACTGGAGGTGGTAACAGCAAAGGACCACCGATGGGTGATGGAGAAGAAGGAGCACGAAGAACCAGTTCTGATAGGGTTGACTCTTAGGAGTTCCCCAGAAATATGAGAAACCTCCAGCTTGAACCCTGAATTAAGGGCTTGGCTGTGGGCTGGAACAGGTTAAGTGAAATGGGGCATCCCATTGAGGCTGTGTGGACCATTAAAAGCATGGAATGTACATCATAAGACAGGAAGCGCCCACCGCTGAATGGTTTCAATGAGACCGTAAACAGTTACGGAACAGTCTAGGTGGATCTGGAGATAGGTAATGAAACTCAGGCTGGACATTGAAGAACCATGAATGATAACACTAAGGGCCCGATTCACAGAATGAACTTAAGACTCAATCCTAAACTTGCTACTATTTTGGTATTCACAGAATGCACTTACTACTTCTGGCATTCACAGCATGCACTTACTACTTTTGGTATTCACAGAAGTTAGGATTTTGTCTAAAGTCTGTCTCAAGCCTGTCTTAAGTTTGTCTTAAGACAAACTTAAAACAAAATCCTAACTTCTGTGAATACCAAAAGCAGTACGTTCATTCTGTGAATGCCAAAAGTAGTAAGTGCCATTCTGTGAATACCAAAATAGTAGTAAGTTTAGGATTGAGTCTTAAGTTCATTCTGCGAATCAGGCCCGTGGGAGAAGAGCCAAGCTGCAGTTCTTGATGAAGCCTGGAAAGTGACAATGGATGGGGTCATTGCTGCACTGTCAGTATCTCTGGTACCACCTAACACTGCACAGTTGCAATATGCGTCTCTAATCACGACTTTATGAGTTAGAGACATCCTCCCGGACCCGGTGCGTGGGGTAGGTCTAGTTGACCAACGCTTGGACACTAAAATCCAGCTAACATAGGAGCAACACCCTGTGTTTTGACCACTGGGTACTGTTGAAGCCTGGACATATTATTGACCTAGGCAGATCCAAGCAACCACAGGTACCATTTTTACGCCAAATAGGATAAACCTGTCGTCTTTTGCAATAACTGAGTTAGCAATAGAACTTTAAGTGTAGATCGTTTTTCATTTTGGTCCTGAAGAATCGCGAGTAACAACTCAAAACGCGAGAAACATGGTGACCCCTGATAAATAAACACAGACACTCTACCTCAAGACATTACTCCCGGACGAGTGCTGTGTTCACTGCTTTTAATTAGGACAGGAGACCCCCAGAATAAAATTGTTCGATGCCAGGTACTCCCAGTCCTACCTTGTAAAATCACGTTTACATCTACACACTTCTGCCCCAATATCCACAATTCACCATACGGCTGTTGGATAAAAGATCTCAGGTAAAGAGCCCCGTTTTAAGGTGAGCCCGTTGGGTTTTGCACCGCCGACCCAACGAGGAGCAGCCCATATGATGAAGCATGACACCTGAAAGGGTGTGTGAGAGCATTAAAATCCAACAAATGGATTTCCAACTATAGACCCATGGTGGGCCTAGCTGGACACAGCCCCACCTTGACTCTGCACTCTACTATTCAAGGAACAACAGAACAACATTTTGTTGAGACATCTTCCCAAGTGCCAGACATGTCTTTGAGTTTCCACCATGGAGAACACTTTTTCCAGAATGGAATTAAGAAAAGGAACGGTGAAGTGATAAAGCTAGGGTGTGTATCACTGGAGCACGATAAGCAACATTAGTAAAATGATAAGATGCTGGAACATAGAGCTGGCATGCGGATGAGTTTATAGGAGTATGTTGACTGATGGTGCGATGTATTCTGGTGGTTTTATGGCTGTAGGTCTCTAGCAGAGATGTTTATCCAGCATCCATCATTGGAACAGTGGCTGAAGTCCTAGGGTCCTGGTATACAGTGGACCCATAAGCTGTTCCTGAATTTAGATATTTTAAAAGTGTATGTTTCAAGTTCCTTAGAGTGTTATGATTAGACGATCAGGAAGTAATAGTACTTTTTATTAAATGATTCTTTTCGCATGCTGAACTGTATGTGCCTACTCACCTTAACTTATTGAATTGATAGGGATTTTTTACATTAAAAAAAGAAGTTCAGACTTTCAGACTAAAATTGTTTTCTTCCTCTACGAATGATAACGGCACTTTCATCTGAGGTTCAAAAAGGCAATTCCTTACAGAATTTCTCGAAGGGACAAAAAAAGGTTTTTGCTCAAATAGAATGAGAAGTGTTTGTTTTTCCTCGCAGAAAAAAAAATGTTTCAAGGAGCTAAACACACCTTTCTCCCATGAAATGCTAGGGAGCTTTACCACAATAGATCCTGTAATCCTTTCTACCATAAGAAAGAAAAACACAATTTCCTGCTAGGGGCTGAAAAGGTGTTTCCCTTTCAGTGGCTCAAAAGAAGCTTTCGTCATTGTAACTCAAAAAGCACTTTCATTCCAGAGACTTAAAGGGTGCTTACGCTCTTTGAAACATAAACACTTTTGTCTTTGAAACTGAAAAAGTGCAAGCCTTTTTGAGGCCCAAGAATACTCTCTCCTGGGGTCTAAAAACGTTGGGGCAGATTTATGATAACTGGCGCATCCCCAGGGATGCACCAGTTATTTTGCGCCGCATTTACAATGCGGTGCACCATGGTGCAAAAACGGCACAGATGCGTGACGCATCTGTGCCCTAAAGGTGGCGCATTGCTGGAGTTGCGTCGCAAGCGCGACGCAGCTCCAGCAAGGCTTGGGGGTGCCCTATCTGTCCAATGCTGCGTCAAGCCTTACGCCTGCTTCAAGCAGGCGCAGGGTTTTGACGCAGCATTGGCCTGAAAGTGACTGAGTGAAATCTTGTAGATTTCACTCAGCCACTTTTGCGAGGCGCACCTGCCCCGGAACGCCCACCCTGTGCCGGAACGCCCACATGTGGCGCAGGGCTTTACAGCGTGACGCATCTGCCTAGATGCGCCACGTTGTAAATTGGTCGTAGGGATGCGCCACATTTACGCCGCAGTTGCGTGACGCAAACGTGGCACATTACCAACATAAATCTGCCCCGTTGTTTCTTTCAAGGGACTAAAAAAATGATACAAGATTCAAGATATAAGCAGCATTTTCTTAATGGCGCCTGAAAAAACAGTCTCTAATATGTAGTATTCTAAGGGACCTTTTCCTCACATAGTCATAAAGCTTTTAATCCAGAGGTTCCAAAAAGTGGGACTTAAACATCACTTTTTCCAAATAAAATAAAAAGTGCTTCTTTTCATTCTCCAAGAATTTCAAAGGGCCCGATTCACAGAACTAACTTAAGACAAAATCCTAAACTTACTACTTTTGGTATTCACAGAAGTTAGGATTTTGTCTTAAGTTTGTCTTAAGACAGACTTAAGACAGACTTAAGTTAGGATTTTGTCTTAAGTCTGTCTTAAGTCTGTCTTAAGACACACTTAAGACAAAATCCTAACTTCTGTGAATACCAAATGTAGTAAGTTTAGGATTTTGTCTTAAGTTAGTTCTGTGAATCGGGCCCAAAGTGTTTTGTTCTGGAGGCATGGCTTGGTGCCTAAAATGGTGGATTTAAAGCGCTGAACATCCTGGCCGCCGCCTCTGAAAACCATTCAAACATTGTACTGGTGGGACATGAGCCTCTCCAGACAGGCAGCAATTGTATTTCTGAAATGCCAGCACCCAACATGCATGCTGTGACCAAATCTTATTAAAACATTGAGTAAGGGGTGGTTAGAGATGAGTCCCCACCTTAAATATGGTTGCCTTGGTGCAGGAAAAACTGTGTACATGGTTTGTGTGGGCTAAAGAATGGATTGCCTCAACTGGAAGTAGGGGTCTTATTGGAACGTGGTAAACCTATGAGTCAGCTGCTGAAAATCAAGCTGAGATTTGAGAGCTAGGACATGTGACCTGCCTGAGATAGCCATGTTTGGTGGTGACAAGAGAGGAAGGCTTATGATGCAGAAGAGCAAAGCTTGAAGGAATTGAAATGTCAGTGCCTGAGCTCAGTCATCTCAGTGCAATGGTACAGCCTGAGACGGGACTGAGATCAAAAAGCATCTCATGTGGAGGGGTGGAGCTAGTCACCATCGTTGTGCATTTAAAGCGTCCATGTCTCAAGAAATATGACCAGTAGCCATCTACAAGTGGCCCTTGCCCATCAGTCAGAGTTTTAAGTCACTGACAGAATGACCACAGAAAATATTGTGTACACCGCCAACCAAAGCGTAGTCAATTCCATGTAAAACCACCAGGACTCCGCCGCCCAGCCATGCTTGGTTGGTTATATATCGCTCTAACCTATCAATCCCTTTTTACTGCACATATGAAACAGCAAAGCAACTGCAATCCAATCAACCACCTCCTTAATAATAAAACACACAAGCATTACACGTTGGATATTTTAGATTTATACATTATGATTACATTTTTATTCAATTTCACATGAACATTTCGATTTCAAGATTCTCAAAAGCAGCGTTCAGCATTGGTATTTTATTAAACCAAATAATTTGGATAAGGTGTTTTTTTAAATCATTTGAAGAACCTCATAGCAATTTCCTGCTTCTGATTTTGTAAATATAATTGCTTTCCAACACCAGAAAATGGCCTATTCTAGAGTTTCTTTCGTAGTATAGTATATTTCATCAAGCATCAAGCTAACCATTCTTCCAATCCGATCTCGACTCCCATGTCCTTGCTCCCTAGTGGGGAGGATTTCACAGTTCACTTCTCTGAAAAAGCAAGGAAAATTGAGCTGGAGCTACTACATGTCTTCCTGAATTTAAGGCCTGTGAACCTCACTGCATCAGCAGATGAGTTGTCGGAACCCACGGCAATATCCTCGCCCATTGGTTGTTCTCTCAAAAGTGACGCATCTTGGAAGTCCTTTCTTCATTCAGAGGTCACAGAGCTTCTACACAACATGGCGTCCCTTAACCCCTCCAACCATTTCAGTGATCCTCTACCTGCTAAGTTTTTAAAAAATCTCAATTCGGCCATTCTGCCGCTGTGGTCCAGGTTCATTCATGAATCCCTCATACAGGGCAGGATCTCTGAGTGCCTCAAGGCGGGGCAAGTTACTCCCAATTCTAAGAAGCCGGACTCTGATTTATCTCATCCTGACAACTTCCGACCTATCCCCAGCATCATGACTCTAGCTAAATTGCTCGAAAAATGCATCCACTCGCAGCTATGCAACCACATAGAGAGCTATCAACTCATTGACCCCTACCAGTGGAGTTTAAGAACAGGGCACAGTATTGAAACTGCACTAACTCACATTCTGGATTATGTCTTGAGGTCCATTGATCAAGATGTTCCTTGTCTCCTGATCCTTTTTGACCTGTCCCCACCATGGCACAATTCATATCTATAATGACCCCGTCAATTTGGACACTGGAGAAGTGTGGCTCAATGATTAGAGCGGCAGACCCTGATGCAGAGGTCTAGCCCGGGACCAGGGTTCAATTCCCCGCCTCGGTGGGTCTTGGGCTCAAAAATTCCACGGACCTGATAATTCTCGCCTCGGTGTCTATTCCAATCATGGAGCCCCACTCTGCAACTCTGGGCAATAGCTTGCTTAATCTCCATAACGGCCCCCACAACGCTAAGGATGCCTGGCCTCCACCTTGGGGGTGCCCAGGAGTGGACGCCTCACAGGGAAAGCCAGGATTGGTACCACAGCGGTATTCGTACAAGTGCCTTGAGACCCTTGCGGGTGAGTAGTGCGCTATATAAGTATCAATTTACTATTTACTGTCATTGTAGCAGCACTGTCTGCTCAGGCACAGTTCTTTGTAGCAGCTGCACAGTATGCTTGAGCAACGCTCGTTGTCACAGTGGCACGTTCCTTCAAGCATGTAGAACACTGTCCTCAATCCTGCTGTTTGGAATGACCTTTACGCTTCAGAGTTCAAGATGTGTGTGGCTCTCCCTTGGCAAACACACCTCCTGCATGGTTGGCAGGCTCCTTCCTTCTCTCAGCAAGTACTTTGGTTTCCAGGTGCAGAATTTGGGAACAGCTTCATTCTTCCAGGTCAGAGTCCAGGTGATATCTTCTTACCTTCGGAAAGCTGGCTGTCTGGTAGACACCATCTCTTCAAAGTACTTCTTTTGCTTGAGAACCATGGAGCTGGAATAAAAATTGGGTCAGTGGCTCCCACGTGGTATGTGGACATCAGACATGGGATGTGGATTCTTTGTCTGCACTTTCAGAACCACTTTGGAGGGGCTCTTCTTCATGGTGTCCTCTCCAGAATGCTCTTCAGTCCCAGCCTTTGTGTAGAATGATGCTCGTCACAGCATAAAAACCTCAAGTCTGCAGTATCCGAAACAGAGGCACCAACAGGTGAGAACTTTCAGCCAAAAGCTACCCTGAACAGTGATCAAGAAAGAGACAAACGTCTGGCCTCATCTAAAGGATCCTTCTCGCTCTGAACAACAAAGACTGCAGTTATCCCCACCATCTGCCAAATGGTAGTGCTACCAGAAGACTAAGGGCCAGATGTAGGTAATCCAGATTTACCGATTCTAAAGTACCGAATTTTACAGATTCTGTATTTTAGAATCGGTAAATGGGAAGTAGGTATTCATTCGGTAAGTATTACAGAATCTGTAAGATTCGGTAAATACCGAATCAATATTTACCGATTCGGTAATTCCCATTCATTCCTATGGGCCTTGAGGCCCATAGGAATGAATGGGAATTACCGAATCGGTCAATACCGATTCGGTAAAAGGGGGAACACATTGAAGGGTGGCAGGGTGTCACTTTGACACCCTGTTGCACCCCTGAATAGTGTATGGTTGCACATGTGGCACACATACATGCCCTAAGGGCATGTATGTCTGCCACATGGCACTGTAATAATTTGCAAAAAATTGCTTCTTTTGGGGTTTTCGATATTTACCACCAACTTGTAGTTGGTGGTAAATAACGAATCCTAAAATGGGAAAAGCACTCACTTGAGTGCTCCCTACATTTAGGATTCAGTAATTTACCGAATCAGTATTTAAGAATTCAGTACTTTACTGATTCCTTAAATTACCAAATCGGTAAATTACCGAATCCTTAAATTAGGCCCCTACATCTGAAAAGCTTAATACCGGTCGGTAACGGCCGAAATTCGATAATTTCGGCCGTTACCGACCAGTGTTAGGCTACCTACATCTGGCCCCAAATGTATAAGAAACCGCAGGAGCAACCCATAGACTTGGGGAAGACAGAGGCATTGTGTTTATAAACAGTAGCATTTGACCCAATATCAATGCCACATAAGTTCTGATTAGTGAGACAGTTGCAACTCTTATCCATTAACAATGAATATATAGTACAAAACACTTCAAGGGGACAGTGTATGCAACAGAATTATTTCATAGCAATATATGTAATAAATCATTAGAGATCATTACAAAATTGTATAGATTATACAGGAAAATGGTGCTAAGTAGTGTAAGGGATCACATAGTGAAAGTGAAACTAACAAAGTTGAAGAAGCTAGATAAAAGAGATCAAGTAAACATGGTGATAGACAAAGTGTCAGTATAATGGTTTAATTAAACTTGTTCCAGTGGACCATGCTTAATTTTTGAGAAAGATACCCATGGCATGTAAAGTTAAATGTCACATGGGGATTGCAGTACTGATTGTGCCATCCACTACAGTGACAGAGAAAATATGGCTTCAGGCCTACACTGAATATCCTGCCAGCAGCAGCATAAAACCTGCTGTGCAGACCTGCGAAATAACTTTTTTTTACAGGAAGGAGCCACTGCTTTTATATATTAATCATCCACCTCTAATTATGCCATGTACCCTATAAGGTAGGGAGACAAATAATTAAAAGTGGAACATATACAAAATAAAAATAGACATGTTCCTCTAGTGAATAGGACACAAAAGTTATTTTCACTGGCATCGCTGTAGCTCTATATCATAAAATGTCATAGCAGAGATTAAACATTTCAGCCTGTAACTTTTGACAGGAAACAGTTACAAAAGTAATTCAAAGATTATTTTTAATATTTAGTAAAAATGCCCATTTAATGGTAAAACCAGATTTTTTTATAAATATTTAGGAAAAGTGTATTTTAGAAAGTAACATTTTCCCAGCTTGAACTTCTAGTGGCTAATTAGTAGTAGCCTTCTTAGAGCTGATATGAAAGTGCTATCACTTTATGAGGTGTGAAAACTACTCCATGATCAGAACAATGGCCTGTGTGTAGCGAGGTGTTTTCCTTCTCCTTGCAGGATGCCCAGTGAAAGTGGACCGAGTAACTTATTTAACTTGAAAAGTGACCTGGATATTCACAAGTAAATGTAAGGTGAGACCTGCATACAGTGGTCGGAGTGGGTGGGATCTGGGGCACAATGTGCTAATACTTTTTTAATTTAAGGAAAGCCATTTCCCAACTTTTTGTGTAAAGACAACCATCCCGGACGGTTTATTATGACACTTTAAATGTTTCAGCAGAAGTGTAAGGCAGGGAGACTCCTGTACTGTGAAACCAAGGGAGGGGAAGACAGCTAAACAAGCCTTCTTTCAAGGGTGCCTGCTTTTCTGAAAGAAATGTAAAGGTGGTCAACCGGTTAATCTGCAAATGTAAGGGGTACTTGGAAGCTGGTATTGGCTTTAACTGGTGGAACAGATTTATTCTTTCCAAGTGGTATTACAAAGAAGTTACCAGCTGAGCTGTGAAGTGAGTGCTTTAAGGGATAGTTATAAAAAATGGCACTACGTACAGTCTGGGTTTTAAATAATCTATATTTTGGAAGCACTTATTTTGATCTTAAACCATTTTGCACATTTTGCAGCAGCCTACCTTCTTATACTATGTGTAAAGCAAGTTTATAATAATGACATACATATTCACATTGTTATGTTATTTTAATTTATTACGCACGCGAAACACCCCTGGAGGAGTGCTTTGGCAAAGGGCCAAGACATACGAACAGGCTTAAAAGCGCCCTTAAAATAGATAGGTCTTAAGCGCTTTCCTGAAGTGGGAGTGATTTTCACAGAAGCATAATTGTGTAGGCAGTTTATTCCAGAGATGTGGGGCAAGGAAGGCAAAATATCCACAGCCTGCTCTTGCCTCCTTTAACCTAGGGACTTTGAGCAAGGCCCTATCACATGATCTTAAAAGTCTCCAAGGGGTGTAGAGCAAAGTTTGGAGGCTAAATATGTGGGACCTTGACTATGGAGAGTGCTCTAGGTTAACAGCAAATCTTAAAAATAATTCTCTTTCTCACCGGTAGCCAATGTAGGGACTGAAGAAGAGCGGATGTTGCCATGCCCGGGGGGAGGTTGCATACGAGACGTGTAGCGGTGTTCTGAACTACCTGAAGTTTAGAGAGCGGATTCTCATTTATGGAGGCCAGAAGTGAGTTGCCGTAATCTAGATGGCTAAAAACTAGGGACTGGACACGGGTTTTCCTTGAGGAGAGTGTAGTAAAGGAAAAACTCTTTTCAGCAGACGTAACATATGAAAACAAGAGCCGGTAATGGCTGAGGTGTGTTCTGTCAAAGAGTGGGATTGGTCCAGGTAGACTTCCCGGTTTTTTACACAAGTTTGGGTACCAGGACAGGACCCAGCTCATATGGCCACCAGTCAGGAGCCCAGGGAAGTTGGGCTTATCCGAATAACATAATTTCAGTTTTAGAGGGGTTAAACTGAAAAGTATGTGTTCCAACAGTCAGGTTGCTATGGCTTTCATGCTGGAGGAGAAAGAAGCTTTAGATATGGATAGATTATTCCCAAAAGAAAATACAGCTGAGTATGAATTAATCTCAAACCCAAAAACTTTGACTAGCTGAGCAAGGGGGCCATATACCTATTTAAAAGCGTAGGGCTGAGACAGGAGCCCTGAAGGACCGCATAGTCAAGTGACATAGTTCTGGACTTGTAAGGACCCAGAACGAGCGCCTGGGTTCTATTTGACAGGAAACCCGCTAACCATTGGAGAGCCATATCATGAATCCCGATCACCTGTAATCTATCAGGAAGTGTGAATGAGACACTGTATCAAAAGCTGCTGTCAAATCTAGCAGAGCCAACATTGTAGGTACATTGGCATCAACGGGGCATTTGATATGTTCAGTGACCGCAAGCAAGGCAGTCTCAGTACTGTGAAGTGGTCTGAAGCCAGCCTGAGAACGGTCTAATAAGCTGTTAGATTCAAGGTAGGTTGTCAGTTGCTGAATAATGTATTTTTCCAGTAACTTAGCCAGAAGAGGGAGGAGTGAAATTGGTGGGGAGTTAGCAAAATCAGTCGTAACTAAGTTGGACTTTTTTTCAATGGGCCTGATCAAAGCTGACTTCCGTCTGAAGGGACTTTCCCAATAGTTATTGATAGATTGATTAAGGAGCAGATGTGCGGGGCCAATTCACATGCAAGGTTCGCCAGAACTCTGGGAGGACAAACATCTGTAGGTGAGCCGGATTTCGCTGACCTCAAAAGATTATAGGTGATTTCTGGGGAAGTTTCTTTAAAATTACCCAGATTGATGGTTGGGTGAGTAAGAGGAATATTATTATTATTATTATTATTATTATTATTATTATTATTATAAGAAGCTTATAATGTGGGCAGCTACCCCCAACGGGGGTGTCCCGGTGCTAGGACAGACGATAGATAGGGGTGCTCCTAGCAGGCTAAGAATTGGAAAAAAGCCAGGGCCCTTATTTATGAGGCCTTGCGTCAGTTTTGCGCTGCCGGTGCGTCACTTTTTGTGACGCACCAGCGGCATAAAATATGCGCCTTGTTGCACCATATTTAAAAAGTGACGCATCTAGGTAGATGCGTCACTTTTTAAACCCCTGCGCCACATTATACCTGCGTCAGGTATAATGTATGCAGAGGGGGCGTTCCCCCGCAAAAAGCCTCGTAATAGTGACGCAGTGAAATCTATGAGATTTCACTGCGTCACTTTTAGGATGCTGTTTCGTCAAAATCTTGCGCTGCCTCACAGCAGGCGTAAGACTGACGCAAGCCCTTTCACATGGGGCTTTCCCCATGTGAAAGGACGCATTGCTGGAGTTGCGTCACTTTTGTGACACACTCCAGCAATGCGTCACTTTTGCGCTTACAGATACGTCAGAAATACTGACGTATCTGTAAGTCCTTGCGACATGATGCGTCATACATTAAATATGACGCATCATTGGTGTCGCAAGGAGTGCGCAGTGAAAAGTGACGCATCGCTGTTTTCACGCAGCGATGCGTCACTTTTCATAAATGAGGCCCCAGGTTTTCAAGTCACGTCGGAAAATAGATTCAGATTCAGCCAACCGCAAGGACAATGGCAGGCTGTTCCAATTTTGGCGGTGAACACTGCAAAAGCTCTGCTGCCCATTCTGGCGCTGCAGAAACGGGGAGGTACCAGAAGGCAAAGATGGTTAGATCTGAGTAAGCGGTTAGACTGAGCATGCTCTAAGGTAGGCAGGGCCCTTACCCTGCAATGCTCTAAAAGCCAGAACAATTGACAAAAACTGAATGCGCTTGATCACTGGAAGCCAGCGAAGTTTCTTCAGTTAAGGAGAGATCGAGTGGTGACAAGGAATGTTATAAATTAACCTGGCTGCCGCATTCTGAAGAATCTGTAAGCATCTGATCAGGTAAGCAGGAACCCCAGCGTAAAGACTACTAGCATAGTCCAGATATGCGTTAATCAGCACGTGAACAATGGTACGGCAAGATTCCCGAGGGAGAAAAGGGAGAATTTTATGAATCAAGTGCAATTTACTGAAACAGGCAGCAGAAACCTGATCAACTTGCGCTTTACATGATAATTCATTATTGGACCAGAATAGCTGATTCCACCGGTTCCGGAAGGGGGTTCAACTCCAATGGCCACTATAGTAGGGGAAGAGGAGGGGGGCTTTTTTGATTCAAAAACTACACCTCAGTTTTATCAGAGTTAAGTCTGAGCGTAATTTGAGCCATCCAAGTGGAGATATTGCACAGACAGCATCTAAAATTTGAGAAAGTTGCTTCGTAGTGGTCCCTGAATGAGAACAACAATTGGGTGTCGTCAGCGTAGGCGATTGCTCTGACTCCACAAGATTCTACCACTGAAGCCAGAGAAGAGAGATATATATTTAAAAAATAGCGGGCTCAACGCGGAGCCCTGAGGGACTCCACAGTTCAGTGGTTTCTCCTCGGAAACAAATGGCTGAAGGGAGACCTGTTGAATGCGACGATTTAAAAAGATCTGATCCAGGATTAAGAGGTACCCTGAATCCCGAGGCTGAGTAGTCTCGGGCAAGCAAGATAGCATGAGAGACCGTATTGAGTGCCGCGACAGGTCGAGAAGCACCAGCATTGCCGCTTCACCTGTGTCCACACATTCACGAATGGTTTCAGAGACCTCCAGCAATGCAGTCTCTGTGCTAAATCCGGATCTGAACCCGGACTGTGAGTCGTGTAAAAGGTGGCATGACTCAAGATAGCTGGATAATCGCTCTTGGACTACTTTTTCTAGGACTTTGGCTGGTTTAGGTAATAGGGAGATAGGGGGATAGTTTTTAAAAACCGAAGGATCAGCATCTGATTTTTTTTAAATAGGTATTAGCATGGCCTGTTTCCAGGCTGAGGGGAAAACCCCAGTTTGCAATGAGGAGTTCCAGATCAAATTCAGGGGAGAGATAATGAGGGGGGCCACAGAACTAAATAGTGATGCTGGGCAGGGGTCCCTAGGAAAGCCTGATTTACAGGCAAGCCATTTTTGAAGAGCTAACTCAGTGGAGATCGGGATAAAAGAGTAAATGAGCCACTATTAGTAACAACAGAGTTTTGAACCGGGCAGTCTCGGGTGGGGCCAAACGTGGAGAAAATGTCTAAAATGTTATCATAAAAGAAGTCCGTTAGACCATTACAGAGTTCCTGAGTAGTGGGAGTCATACTAGACAGTGCTGCTGGTTTATTAAAATCTTTAACCATTTTAAAAAGGGTTTTGGAAGAATTACCAGCAGAGTTCACATTCTTTTTTTTTTTTTTTTTTTTTGGTTTTCAAAACTGCTTTATTACATAGTTAGAAAATTACACTGCTGTGTATGCCCACAACCCGGAGGCCGGCAGCAAAAGGACAATAGTGGCACAGGTTAAGCTCTAACATCAAGAGACACAGCCTGGGTACCGGCATCCCGGAGGCCCGGTGGCGATAAACCGAATTGGGATGCGATAGGGGGAGGGCGTTGGGCGGGAGAGGGGAAGGAAAGGAAAAAAGGGGTGGGTAGGATAAGGGGGAGAGAAAGGGAAGAAGAGGGAGGAGGGCGGGTGAAGGGAGGGGGATGGGAGGGCGGGTAGGCATGTTCACATCAGGATTCGCAGCAGTAGAACGTGTTTTTCATGGTTTTCTCCCCAACTCTCATCAACCCAAAACAAGGAAACAGAAAAATGAAAAAGCAAAGAAAAAGGGAGCATTGAGAGGCCTTACACATTCGAGTAGAAGGGAAAAGGAAAAGAGAACGAGTCCATATAGGTATTCAGAGAATATCAAGTACAGAGCACAATTCAGATCAGTGGTGGCGATCATGGCAACCAGCGGGCACAGTCAGCACTAAGTCCAAGACCATGTATCACGTCCTAATGTAGTAATGGGCGTGCGGAAGGGGCGGGAGTATGACACACATTGGGGCGTGGGAAGGAACAGCCAGGTACACTGGGTGTCGCATCGGAACATGTGATGTGTCAGGTGGGAGACACCCTACTTGCCGGAGAGGCAGGACAGAAAGCATTGGGGACACACGTCTCTGGGCACCCGGGCGTCTAGGTCAGCCAGGCACCACCCCGGTCGTCAAGGCGAAGACGTACCATCGTCATCCAAATGCAGCAAATAGGAGACTAGTGGCTCCCAAATGTCTTTGGGCCTGGTCGAGAGCGGTAAAAGTTCGGAATAAGTGACGTGTTGAACTTGGCAATAGGTCATATCCGAAATCCAGTCCTTGAACTTAGGTGCCCTGCCACGGCCCCAACGACATGCCACACGTCATTTAGCTAAGAGCAGAGCGGTGTCTATGAATTTCCTATCAGAGGACGGAAAGTGCGACGTATGCCCCAGCAGAGTAACAAGCGGGTCTGCTCCCACGGTAATCTTGGTCATCTCAGTGAGAGCCTCCACCACTTGTTGCCAGTATGCTCGCACTACCGGACACTCCCAAGCGAGGTGCAGGAAGCCGGCATGAGCAGCATGACAACGCTCGCATTCGTCAGTATCAGCGAGACGGAACTTGAATTTTTTGACCGGAGTATAATATAGTCGTTGCAGGAACTTGTAGTGGATCATCTTGAGCCTGCTGCTAGCCGAGATCCTGGCAGTGAGTGAGCAGCAGTACCGCCACTGCTCGTCTGTGAGAGCGACCGGTAAATCTGCATCCCAGGCCGCCTGAGCACCTGCCTCAAGAGGGTCGATGTCCGACCGGAGTCGGCGGTATAGGCCGGAGACCAAGTGTGCCCCATCCTGCGAACTGAGTAGAAAGTGTAGTGGAGAAAGGGGCTCTGGCTCATGGGGAAAATCCGGAAGGATATCCCTCATCCCCTGCCGGAGGCGAAGGTAATAAAAGACATTGAGTGGGGAGTGGACATGGGTGGCGAAGAAGACGTCCATTGACTTGAATACTCTATTCGCAAAAAGATCACCCCAGTTGACAATACGCAATCGACCACAGAGAAGCCGGAAACCACGCTCCTGCAGAAGCTCGAGGGAGGGATGAAAGGACAAGGGGAGAAGGGGAGAGTACGGGAAAGAGCAGGAGAGTCTCCTGGCCAGACGACGCCAAGCGTCCAGGGTGCAGGAAACCGATGTGTGCGGAGTCTGGATCATCGACTCCGGACAATGAAGTAGACCATTAAGGGGCGTGGGATGTACGATCCAGTCCTCCACCGCCAGTTGCGGCATGAAGGGCGTGGGAGCCATCCAATGATAAGCAAAGTGGGCCTGCGCGCAAAGGTAGTAAGCTTCAAGGTCAGGGACATCAAATCCTCCAGCCTCGTAAGGCAACATCAGTGTGGACCACTTTAGCCGCGGGGACTTACCACCCCAGAAAAGTCGACAAAGCTCCGATTTCAGGGTCTTGAAAAAGAAAGCGCCTGGATAGTACGGGATATTGAGGAATAGGTACAGGAAGCGGGGCAACACAACCATCTTGATGAGGGACGCCCTACCAGCCATGGAAAGTGGCAACGTGATCCAGCGGTCGACCGTGGAAGTAAGGGACGTGATCGCTACACCGTAGTTGGAGCGAAGGGTCTCCTCCGATCCCGCAAAATCTGTATACCCAGGTAGCGAAGGTCCGAACGGCACCATTCGAGAGGGTAGTCGAGGGGAAAGTCAATCACGGATCGCGTGAGGGGAAAGAGCTGGGACTTAGACCAATTTATATGTATCCCTGACATGCCCCCAAAAGCTACAAACTCCCTCAATAAAGGGTTGAGATGAAGATGAGGATATTTAACATAAAGGGTGATGTCGTCCGCATAGAGAGAGACATCTATCTGGCGCTGCAGGCACTGCACGGCGCCTTCCCGATGCAGCTGGCGGAGCCGACAAACTAGAGGCTCAACTGCGATCGCAAATAGGAGGGGGGATAGAGGACAGCCCTGGCGCGTGCCCCTCGTGACGTCAAACGGGCGAGAAAGGTTGCCGTTGACAAGGACTCGCGCCGTCGGTCGTGTGTAAAGGAGCTTTATCCAGGAAAGGAACAGCTTGGGGAAGCCCATACTTGACAGTACCGAAAACAGGTAGGGCCATTCGACCGAATCGAAGGCTTTAGAAGCGTCCAAAAATACTGCAGCGACTGGAAGATCAGGATGAACCGTGCGGAGAAGCGAAAATAAAGTGCGCAGGTTATGAGAAGTGGAGCGCCCGGGAACAAACTCCGACTGATCCGGCAAGACAATCCTAGTCATGAGCAAGGACAACCTTGTAGCTAGGACCTTAGCTAATATCTTCACGTCACAATTCAGGAGGGAAAGGGGACGATAAGAGCCGCATGAGCAGGGGTCCTTACCAGGTTTAAGGAGGGAGGTGATGACCACTTTGCGCATGGACCCTGGAAGAACGCCATCAGCAAGTGATTCCTCATATACCTCACGAAGAACTGGGGCCATTATATCGATATACGTTTTATAAAATTCGGCTGGCAAACCATCTAGTCCAGGCGCCTTGCCATTCTTAAGGGACATGATGGCTTCACGAATTTCGTCTAGCTCAAACGGGGCTGCCAAAAAGGCCCTGTCGCCGTCACTGAGCCAACAAAGCGCCACAGCACTCAGATAGTCAGCGTACGGCATCTCTGCTGGAGCAGCAGTGGAGTACAAATCGTGATAATGTGAAGTGAAAGTGGAGCGAAGCGCCTCCGAGTCCCTGATCTTGCGACCCTGGGCGTCAGTGAGTTCCAGAATTGCGTTACGGTCGCGGGGAACCCGAGTCAAGACTGCTAGGGCCCTACCCGGGCGGTCCCCCTCACAAAACCTCCGAGCCTGCCAGTGTTTCCCCTTGAATTTCGCCTCCCTGTCCGCCTCCTCCTCATATTTGGATAGAGTGGCCCTGAACTCAGCATGTAAGGCGGGATTACCCCCCTCGACCATACGGTTCTCCAATGCTCGCAGTTCCCCGTGCAGTCTACGGATAGTGTCCTGTATGTCCCGGAGGACCCCAAAACTTTTAGCTATACAGAAGCCTCTGACAGTGACCTTGAAGGCCTCCCAGATATGCTCCACCGATTCGACCGACCCCCTGTTCCTCGGAAAGAAGTCCGCAATTTCCTCCCCAAGCTCAGTTCGGAAAAGTGTATCTAGCAGAGCCGCCGGTTGCAAGCGCCAAGGGGGTCTAGGACAGTCCCACCCCGGGAGCCTAGTATGCAACAGGACTGGGCTATGGTCCGAGTACGTCCTCGGTAAATGTGTGGCCGTCAAGACTCCGGATGTCATACCGGGGGTAACAAGGAAATAATCCAGTCGTGCCCAGGTGCCTGTCTGTGAAGTAAAGTGGGTACCCTCCTGTCTGATCGGGTGTAGGGCCCGCCAGACGTCCACCAAGGCCCCCTCAGCCATAATGCCCTCAAGGGCCTCTCGCGCTTTAGGTTTGTATTGGGCAGCCCCATCAGCTCTGTCCACGCTGGGCACCAACGCAAGGTTGAAGTCCCCTCCCCAGATGAGATGGCGGGAGCCCACATCAAGGATTTTACCCCAAAGTGTGGTGAAGAAGGAAGGAGTGTCCACATTAGGGGCGTAGCAATTGGCAAAGGTAACAGTGTCATGACCCATTCTCCCCCAGAGCAAAGCGTAACGACCTCCCCCATCTATCAGTTCCCCGCATTTATGAAACGGGACAGTGTTCCTAAGTAGAATGACCACCCCCCTAGCATATGTAGAGTAGGATGAGAAAGTGCGGGTGGAAGCCCATTTGCCTGCAAAGGTGGTCCGTCCTTGTGGTGACAGGTGGGTTTCTTGGAGCATGGCAACATGCACATTATGCCTGGTAAGGTAAGCAAGAACATTACGACATTTCCTGGCATCGTTGAGCCCCCGGACATTCCATGACATGCAGTGTAACTGTGTTAGAGGCTCCAAGACCGCCATGTAATATGGTGTACGATAATATCATGTCCCCCGTATAGCAATGCAGGCATTCTCAAAGGGCTCGATTCTATGTACATAGCAATAAATAACATAATCCAAGACAATACTCTGTGTGCAGACCTCCCCCATCCCAACAGGCCCTCCCCCCCACCCACCGCAGCGCCCCGAACTTGTCTGCAGCCATCCAACCCCCCCCCCCAATCCCCCTCCCCCTCCCCCACCCCCAACAGCAAAGTCCAACATATCAACAGTCAGTGTGGGGTACACCCGATGGGGTAACAACATCGAGAGCGCACAACCGCTGTACCCGCCATTGGCCTCCAAAAACTGTACCGCCCTCGGTGGAGGCCAGGGCTAGGCAAGCGGATCCTGGTATACATTACCACAGAAGAGTCCAGACATCACCAAGTCCCAACAAGGAGGCAGCCACTTCGGATCAAACAGGATGAAGAGGTAGCAGGCCTGCACTAGGTGGGCGGAAATGCAGTGCAGCAAGATGTTAATGATCAGTTATCGTTCCCCGCAGCAGAGGGATCATCATCCCCCAGGTCATCAGCAGCAGCACGATCACCATTCCTGGCCCTACGGAGTGATTTCAAGTAGTCCTCGGCTTTTTGGGGGTTAGTGAAAAAACGCTGTTTCCCTTGGTGCGTGATCCGTAGTTTCGCCGGGTAGAGTAGGGCGTAGTCCAGTTGCGCTTCACGTAATTTCTTCTTCACAGGAAGAAATTTACGCCGTTCCTCCTGCACCACAGGGGTAAAATCCGGATAGATAGAAAAAGTTACACCATCATATTGGAGGGTTCTTTGAGTACGTGCAGCTCTCAAAGCCACATCCCGGTCACGGTAGTTCAACAGTTTGGCAATGATTGGCCGGGGTGGCAGGCCAGGTTTAGGCACAGGCGCCAAGGAACGATGTGCACGCTCGACAATGAATTGCGGTGAAAAAGCATCTTCGCCTATGGAACCCTTGAGGATCTTTTCAACGTAGAGCTCCATCCTGCCCGTGTTGGTGGACTCCGGAATACCCGTGACGCGGATGTTATTGCGTCGGCTACGGGCTTCCAAATCCTCGTTCTTCGCAGCGATAATCCTGAGGAGGTTGTCCATGCGAGCCAACTGTGTGGTATGAGTAGAGGCGACATCGTCTGCATCGGAAATGCGTTGCTCCGTAGCGGTAAGTCGTTCCTCATGCCGATCCACTCTGTGGGCTAGAGCATCAAGTCTAGCGGTGACACCGTCCACCTTCTCCACCACTGTCGCAAAACCCTGTCGCATTTCCTGAAATAAGTGGTGCAGGTCAAGTTCTTTGGCTGGGGAAGAAAGAGCGGAGGTGGAAGCAGCACCGGAGCTAGGTTCAGCAGGAACTGCCTTCGTGGGTTTCCTGGCGCCATCGAAGCTGATCTTCGTTTGGCGGTTCTCGGGACGAACCATCTTGGGTCTCTAGGTTGGGGCCACCAGTCGTTCAGGCCGCGACGGCGCAGCTCCAGCCAGGTCAAGACAGCCAGGAAGGCCGCAATGCGTGGAGAAACCCCTTCCCGACAACTACGGGCGGGAGCGTCCAACCGCGGTACAGGAGGGCAACGCAGCACGCGCAGCACCAGAGGCGGCAAGCAAGAGGGGGTAGGCCGGAGGCCCAGGTAGTCCACTGCACGGCTGTGAGAGAAGCTAGGCCCACGACAGCGCGAATGCTCTCCAGGGAGGCAGGCTCAATGCCCAGCCTGGATGTGCGGAGGGAAACACAGCGTGCCGAAAGTGGTGGTACTGGTGTCCGGCAGGCCCGATGGAGGCACACAGCTTGATGGGGCCGCTGCAGCGCAAGGGCCCTCAGGCGAGGTGGGTCCGACCCCAGGCTTAGAGAGGTGAAAGTATAGTGGTGGTACTGGTATCCAGCAGGCCCGACCAGGAGCACTATCAGGAGAAGTGGAGGGCCGCGTTGCAGTGAGGCAGCAGGCGCCCAGGGGCTCCCACACGGAGCGAGGTGAGCACAAGCGAGTCGGCAGGCCCCGGGGCCCGAGCAGGATATGCCAGGAGCGGTGCGGGGCCTCACAGCCCGCCCCAGCCGTAGAGGATGACAGGCGCAGGGCAAGAGCAGAAGGTGAGCACTGCAGGGGAGAGCGCCACTCACCACGCACGGAGCTTCAGCGGTATCCTCCGGCGGGCAGCAGTAGAAGGCACAGGTCCGCCAGGCAGCACAGTCATCCGGAGGTCCCGCCGGCAATCCTCAGAGGAGGGGCACCTCCCGTGCCCGCACGCCGCGAGGGGCCAGCAACCGGGCCACGAATCACCCGGTTCTGCAGCGAGTCAGAGGCAGGATGAGGCACACAACAAAGTCCGCGGGCTCCGGGGCAAGTGGGGCCTAGGGCCGCGTGGCGAGCACCGGCCTCATGCAGGTCACCGCAGCCGGCCGCCGCGTCCAGCAGCAGCCCGGGTCCCCACCGGGCAGACTTCCCTCGGCGAGATCTCCGCTCCCGAGGGCAGGACAAAGCCGGGCTCCGGAACGGAGGTAGCAGGCAGCTCCGCGCGTCAGATGGCTGGGTCAGAGGCAGTGCTGGTCAGTTGTGGTCAAGGATAGTCAGAGGATATCTGGCCAAGGTGCGGGAGCTGCAGTGTCAGGCAGCCATTCCGCGTGTGCGCCCTCTAGCGCCCCAGCAGAGTTCACATTCTTGACAAAATATTCTCTCATTTCTGAGCTCTTTATTTTATGAAAATTCTTAATCGCAGCTCTGTAAATTGATTTGGCCTCCACATCGTAGGGTAATCTCCAGCTCCATTCAAGTTTCTTGCACCGACGTTTTTCAGCGTGCAGAGCCGGAGTGAACCAGGGGGCTGAGTGTTTTTGTCTCGAAGAGACTGTGGGTTGAATAGGGGCAACCATATTGAGAGCAGAAGATAGCCAATCATTGAAACTAGAGACATCTAGATCCAAATCCCCCCCAACTGCAGCTGGGAGCGAGGCAGAGCAGGTGCCAATGTGTTGCAAGCAATTTTAAACCATTTCCTGCTTTGATCCCGGGCCAAAGATGTCTTAGTGGATTGAGAGAGGGTAGCCACACTAAATGGGATTAAAAATTGGTCTGACCATGTAAGCGGTAAAGGTAATGGCGCCGGGAAACCCTTGTGGGGTAGCTGTGCGCTGACATATACATTTAAATAAATAAATAAATAAAAAGGTGGTGCCGTGAATAAATTAGGGTTGTTCGTAAACAATAAATCTAACGTATGGCCAGCCCGGTGAGTGGGGCCTCTCAACCTCTGTATTAGATTAAGGCCTTCCAGAGTTTCTAAGAGCTGGCCGGCTTTAGTGCAGCGAGTATCGTCTACATGTAAGTTAAAGTCACCAAGGACTATGAAATGTGAATTTTTAATTGACAGATTAGCCACAATATTATAGAAATCCATGAGATGTTGAGGTGAGGAGCTGGGGGGTCTGTAAATAAGGATTCCAGCCATAACTAGATTCGATGCAGCAGAAATGCTGAAATACATAGCTTCTAAGGGGCTGATATTAGCGACTTTCCTAAAAGAGATCTCCCAGCCCAAACGTAGGATCACGGCAATCCCACCCCCCAGCTAAAGGCGACATGACTCTCATGGGGCTCGGCAGTGATGGTAGAGAAGTTTTGGTATATCTCCTTGATTTTACCATCAAAATGATCTGCCAGGGCATCGCAAAGTGATTGCGACAGAATAGGTTCTGGAGAGCAGGCTGCCGGATTTATGAAGAAGTTGAGTATGTATTTTAAAGAGTGTTTTAGATGAGTTCCTTTCCTCATCAAATTTTGTCGCATTGTTTTCTTTCACAGACTGGGTCCTCTTAGCATTGAACAGACACAAGTCACTGTTCTCCACTGCACCAACGAAAATTCAATTCTGTGGCTCTGTGGTTACACACACAGACCTCTGCAGTACATTAACTAATAGAATCTTCAGAATGCACAATAGTGCCTTCCCCACTTATTAAATGTACTTGTATTTATTTTTTATTTAAGCTGCGTGTCATTTTATTTGTAGTAACCTGAAGGTAAAAGACCTAAAAAAGATGTAGAATATTTTTTTTTGTCACACCTTTGACCCCACCACGCTCACTCACCCCGCCCCTCTTGCACGCAAAATCATAGTTCCCATACTTTTTTAATAAACTTCGACCACTGGCTGTGGAAGGCAACCTTTCATCCATTCAGCAAGGCTTGCACCGAACCCTGTGGGAGTGGGCTACTGTCAGAACCAGTGATAAGTGACCACACGAGGAGAATGATAATTTCCCTGGCCACACCCCTGGGGGGGGGACAGGCTCTGCACAAGGGGAGAAGAGTTTCCCATCTTCAATTTTTGGAGTAAGGCACACTGTGGGATTGTTTGCAGTAGGACACACAAGAACACTGCAAACGTGGGTAGGGTTGCCTCTGGATCATTATACCCTAATGGTTAGGTAGGATTCAGAAGTCACCTCCACCCATTAGCTAGTGCCAACCATAAATGTGGCACCCCAAGGCACCCTCCTCAGAAGACTTTATGGACCTGCAGAAGATCAGAAGAGAACTGTATCTGCTGTCTGTGACCTCACAGGAGCCCTGAAAGACTGTACCTGCTCTCTCTAGTGTCCGCAACAAAGAAGTGGACTAAAAGAGTCAGGGGCATATCATCAACAAAATGCGATAAGTATCGCAAATCGCGCTTAGCACGTTTTTTCATATTGCTGTCTATCGCTGGATTGTAGCGTTCTAATCTAGGACCCTGATCGATACTGTGACCTTATGCCCCTATACGGCTATAAATCCATTTATTCCCTATATTGGCATAACCGATCAAATGCAATATTCAGAAACTCGTCTCTGGCCTCACACGAACAGAGCCACATTTCAGAATCGCTTCCTCTGCAACTTCCTTTGCAGCTAATTAGTGCAATGACATAGCAGAAGTTACTATCTAAGATTCCTAGATTAACACTCCGAGTTCTTCAACAAGATAAAAACTCAGCAACCTGGGAAAGCCCCGCTTGCTATGTTTTGATTAGTAATAGAACTCTAATGAGCACTGATAGACGATCACTTCCTAGTGACATCTTTATTGACGTCTTATGTCCAAAAACTTACGTCAAACAAGGCACCTTTCAGGTATAAATATTACCAACGTTGCCTTAAGCAAACGCTGAAGCTGCTGCTGATGATACCATCGCTGAAGCTACTATCGCTACTGCTATCGCTGCTAACGAGCGAACAATGGTGTGGTGAACTTAGGAGCTGAACAGCCGTCCCTCTGCAAGAGCCCAGCATATGCAAGCTGCCCGCGGACGCTGCCCCTCCTCCTCCTCCTCGACGTGCTGAGAGAGACGCTGTTTTTTCTCCTGCCGAGAAATCCAGCTCCGGCGTTTCCAGCCTACTCTTGCGAGTGACTGGGATATCGAGTTCCCTGAAGGAGATACCAGACCTCCAGCATTCTATTCCAGAGGTATGGTGTTGACTAAACCCTTAGAGAGAATTCTTGAAGCAAACCTTGGCAAAACCAACTTAACTTAAAGCTACTTACTTACTCCCCTCCCAAGTATTAGGCTTAGGTCAGGTACACTGGGGTAGGCGTAGTTAGAAGCACCAGTTGAGTATTTTAGCCTAATGTATATATGAATGTATATATGTTTTATTCATTTTAAACCATTGTATGGCTAAGAAACCATATCAATGCTTTTACAGTATTATTTCGTAATACTCATCTTACTGTACGTACTTTTTATAATAACAAGTCTTGCAATTGTGGCAATTCATTTCTCTTGTACAAGAAGAAAGACTGTTCAATAAATGTTACCCTTTATTGAAAACGCCCGTCTCTCTATTCTCTACATATTGTGAAAGTAATCTGCACAACAACTGACTGAGTAAAATAACTGTCTATTGTTCACACAACTCTAGAGATTGACTCTTATCTGAGGAGCAAAGTTGTCATGTTGCACGGTTGTTGGAAAACTGAATCCCTTCTTGTCTGTACCAGGGAAGCTGATCACTTCCTATTAAGTCAAGAAAGTTTCCAGTTACCTCTGAGCTAGTTGGTAACAAACCCAATTAAGTTTAGCATAGTCAGTAGAGGCCTGGAAGATCCGCACTTTTACGTCGATACTACTGTTTATGTTATTCCAATGCGCAGGGCCTATTGGGAAAATAGGAACTACACTACATGGCGCCCAAACGTTTTGTAAGGCGATAAACTAACGCAAGACGTTAGAGTAACTCAGTCGTGCATATTTCACACAGACCCCTTTCTCCCGTAAATACTCCAATAGACGTCTGGAGTGGGTGAAAGGTTAAAATCCGCCCGAACTCAGTCGGAAGAGATTCCTATGTAAAGCTCTGGTTTATTCAACGTTGAAGGATACAGTGTTCCAAAGTATTGTGCACCTAATCTTTGTCTCCTTGGAGACCTGCTCTGCAAACCTTGCATTTATACAATGCCAGGAGAAAACGGAACCACTGGGGGTGCAGTAGATGCGACTCAGCAGGGTCCCGACGGGACTACTGAACCGGGTGCGATTATCATCCCGGCACATTTAAGAAAATCTATAACGTTAAAACTTATAGAAAATGGACTGACCACACAAGGTGGCACAGTCGTCTTTGTGATAGAGGCACACGAATATCGGCAGACAGAGGTATTCTATTCATGGATAAAATTTCCAGTGCCGCAACACACGAGTTCCACTACTATACAGTAGAGGATCCACCGGAAGAGTACGCTCCTTTCGAGGAGACTGAAATCTCATTAAAATACCAAGAACATTTACTTTAGTTTAAAGGCGCCCTAAAACATAATGATCATATTACCAGGCTCGGTCCACTAGGTAGACCAGGAGCAACGTGGCCGGTTCTAGCCAGCTACACACCACATCCGGACATTGATAAAATGTCCAGAGAAGAACTTTTAGCACAGCTAAAAACACTTATAAAAATACATAGGCAATTAGTCCAATATGTAATGCGGACTGCAACAGTCCAACCAGCTGTTAATGTACCACAGCTGACCCCTCATCAGGGGAACACTAATAAAATTACACCACAGAACATACAGTCATGTCTTGGTAAAACACCCATAAAACGGGAACAAATTCCTTTCTGGCTAGCACAGAAAATTACTCAAATAGAGGCAGTATTTCCGGATACCACCCCTATCGAGAAACACAGGATCCTGACCATCTGCCTTGCTATGGGGGTCGCACCACACGTGAAGACTGTGACACTTGGGGTACAGTCTTTGCTTCCATTTACACAAAAACACATGGTGTTCCGTCTATGGCGGTAATACCAGAAGTGCTAAAACAGATTCAGAATGAATACGGTCCAGAACCTGCTTTAACTCTTGGTATGAAATTACTGAAAGACTTCAAGCAGGTCTCGGCTATATTACTAGCCAATATAAAAGGAGAAGCAGCATCTGTGGCGATCCGCCAGAAGTTGAAGGAAACAAATATAACAGATCAACCAATTGAGCTTGCCAGAATCATAGAAAAATGCTATGAAGAACTAGGTAGAGACAGCTTGGGTGGAAAACCAGTAAAGCCCCAACTGCTCGAAAATCCTGAAAAATTATTTATTAAAAATAATTCAAACACTCCTAAAAAGAGCTGGGATGGAAATAAACAATCCACTCCCAAGGAAAAAGTTTTCCAGTCCAGAGGAAGGTCTCCTCGACGGAGGGAAAGAACTCCGACTCGAGAACACCAGTCTCCCCAGAGGGAGCCCTCTGAGAAAAGATATAACCTTAGAAATAGGGATAATTTGAAAAAACCTGATAGATATCAAAGTATTGATACACGTCCCTCTCGATCTTTTTAGCAGAAATCAGAAAGAAGAGGACGGTCAGACCCAGGAGAGCACACCAAGTCCAAAGACAAGGAACCTGCTCAGAGTAAAAAATCTCAATTTCCGAAAAAGAAGGTAGCCAGTATTAGAGTAATCAACCATGCCGAGAATACTGAGGACACAGTTGAAAAACGGGGAGTGGGCACTGACAATGTTAGACAGTGCAGCAGAAATCAGTATAGCCCGCAAGACCTTGATGAGTCATCTGGAGACAGTGGACACGAATTAATACATTCAGGTTGAAACTGCCGACACCAGACTTAGCGAGCCCCATAAGATATACGAAATAACATTGCGTATAGAGGGTGATAAGACTAGGAAAATAAGGGGTCTATTTTGGGATAAACTCTCAAAAGGCTATGATATTCTGTTAGCTGAAAAAGATTGGCCCCCAGAGTTTGTCAGGGAGTGCCCTCGTGGCGAAGAAATGATTATGCCTGCCTTCTCGAATCACATTCCGATTCACAAAAAATATACTTATGCAAGGAAATGGGCAGTAGCCCAGGCACCGGCATTATATAAAAATCATGTAGGATGGGATGAGGACTCTCCTCCCCACAAAATCCAGTTAAAAAGTGAACCAACTGCACAAAGGCAGTATCCCATTAAGCAAGAAGCTAAAAAACAAGTCAGGGAGATTTTAGATCAACTTGAATACCAGGGGGTGATTGAAACATGCACCTCTCAAATGAACAATCCTTTGTTTCCTGTCTCCAAGCCAGACAATTCATATCGTCTAGTTTTGGACTACAGACACTTTAATGCATGTTGCAAAACATTTGCAGTACAAAACTCGCATAGTGCTGCACTAATGAATAACATAGTTAGGAAAAAATATAAAACGACATTAGACATATCTAATGGTTTCTTTTTGTCAAAACATTGCACCAGAAAGCAGATACTTGACCGCTTTCTCCGTAATGGGGTCTCAGAAAAATTTCTGTAGGCTCCCACAGGGGTTCAAGAACAGCCCAGGACTATTCTCAGCAAGAGTAACAGAGTTACTACAAATATATGATGATGAGGCATTATCTTACGTAGATGATATCTATCTCACAGATGACGACTTGGATACTCACTTGAAAAGAGTGAACACCATTATACTTGGGTTCGCAGCAGAGGGTTACAAATTCAACTTTAAAAAGTCCCAAATTGCCCATCTGACAGTATTATTTTTAGGATACGAATTATCAAGTGAAGGAAAAAGCCTAGCGGACAACTTCTTAGAGAAGTGCGCTGTACTCCAAGCTCCAAAAACGCTGAAGAATTTACAATCGATTCTAGGCTTTCTGAATTTCGGTAGAACTTACATTCTAAATTACGCGGAGAGGGTTAAACCTCTCTACGAACTAATCAAACCTGATTTTAAACAAATCAATTGGACTCAAAAACACACAGAAATTTTGAGATCATTGCAAACAGACATGTTAGCAAAAACAAAATTAGATACACGTGACAACACACGCAATCTTGTAATCCGAGTCATCCCAGGAAGATGCGGATTCACGTACCTGACCTCTAATGAGGGAGAAAAGGTACCAATTTCAATTAAATCTCACTTGTACACACAAGCAGAAAACACATTCAGTCTAACAGAAAATACTGTGAAAGCAGTAGAAATTGCATTAGCAAATGAACGAGAATTAGCACATGGTAAAAGGATTAATATCCTCACAGCGGAATCCGCCTTCGAGGCGCTATTCCGCCCAGTAAACCTGCCTACAGTGTCACTGGATCCGAAATGGATACAGCATGTAGATTCTCCTGGAGCAGAAGATGTGAAATACTATTTCGCCCCGCAATTCGAAGAACTGAATGATTTAGAATATGAAGAAGAATATCCTCTGCCAATCGAACTTCTGCCTCTCCCACAGTACGCCTGTATAATCTATACAGATAGATTTGTACAGCATTTCAACGTAGAGAACAAATCCTACAATGCAGCCTGTGCGATTGTTAAAGGTCGTTGGCTGTGCGGTAAATTCAGACCGAAAATAACAAAAACTGAATCAGTAAGAAACTGTTCGGCTCAGAGAGCTGAAATCAGATCTTTAAAGATGGCGCTTGAAAATGCAGAACGCAAATTCCCGACACTAATCGTGTGCGATTCTCATTTTTGCGTCAACTCTTACAATAATAAGTTGCAGAGCTGGATTGAAAACGATTACAAAGATGACACAGGTGCCACAATAAAGCATAAATTGCTCTGGAAACAGGTAGCTCTTTTTCAGAAAGAACTACAAAAGACTCACGTGATACACACACAGAGTCTTCAACGTGATGGCGTTCACGTTGCAGGGAATTCATTGGCTAATACAGCCACAGCGGAAGCAACTAAACCGGCTTCCGTAGCCACAAAAAAGCGTGCAGAAAAATACATAGACGGGGAAACCATGCTGGCAGTCAAAATGTCCGTAAAAGGCGACTGTGCAGCACTACCCGTGAACTATCCACTCAATTATGCATACGTAATCGATGCAAATTCCGTTCCTTTTGCTCGAATCCCTGGAGTGGGGGATAGGGTAATTCCAAACCGGGACCGGAGGGGCTTCCTCACACAGGAAGCACATATGGGGTTGGGTCTGAGACACCAAACAATCAGGGACTCTCTGAGAGAATTAGAATCAGAGTACTGGTGGCCGGAAATGAGTGAAGGTATTTATGAATTTGCAAAAAACTGTGAAGACTGAAACAGAGATCACAGTGAACAACCGGCCAGTGTAGTATCAGAAGCCCTAATAGAAAGCATTAGGCAATCTATCCGCGCTATCAAAAAAGAGAAACGCGTCCCATTGTACATCATTGAGGCTAAACACACTTAAAAAATGTGGCCCCCAGCGCTCGGCTGACGCCAGAACGGTTATAAAAGATGTGCGAGTCTTTATCGGCACATACGCAATTGCCATGTTCCATTCTGACCAGGGTCCTGCTTTTAGCTCTCGAGCTTATAAGGAGGCCATGGCCAGCATGGGAGTTGGGTTGCGGTATTCTTGTCCGTCACACCCCGAAGGGAACAGTGTGGTAGAAAGAAAAAACCGGCACATAAAACGATCTATAACAGCGAAGGTATTAGGCTCGGGTGCTGGGTGGGTCAAACATTTAATAAGTGTCCAAATCAGTCTTAATAATTTGCCAAGAAATTCTCTAAAAGGTTTCAGCCCATACGAACTATTGTTCGGAACTAGAATGTCCATTTAGGACTTAGATAGTCAGGTATCAGTGGTACAAGATAAGAAAACAGACTTTGACATCAAAGATCGTTTGGCTGTTTTACAGGACTTGAATGAAACAAGAAAATCCTTAAGCAACATAAAGTTAAAGCAACAGCCAGCTACCACTGACGAGGCACCACAGGCACCAGCCCCAGCAAGGCCTGTCTGGATTCCAAAGATTAGGGATCTAGTCAGAGAAAAAATAGCGGTGAAGAAGGAATTTGGGCATTCTTACAGAAAAGCAGTACCTGTCTTGGCAGTCACCGAAACAAGATCAGTAGTACTACCGCCCCTTGCTGGTAAAAAGGAGAACAGAGTTGTATCAATCGACCTGGTAAAACCACAAGCATGTGGCCTATAATCAACAGTAGGCCCAGTGGACTCCCAAGAAACAACAGAATATCCAAACTTGCAACAATCCAAGAGGTTCAAACTGAAAGACTAATCACATTCGATCAGCCTGCAGTGCACAGAGAGGGACTATGCAATAATGCCATGGAACTCGTGCCTCTTGAAACACAGATTGAAACAGTTCGTCAAGAAACACCAGTCTACAATGATGTGGCATCTGAATGTGCTACCGAAAGACAAATTGAAAGAACAATCCCAACAATTGACAGAACTGCCTCTGGGTACTTCATCAACTTTTCCGAGGATCAAAGTAACCCCGAAGTGATGCCAGAAATAAAAAAGACTTTTAAAGAAAAAGCAACGGAACTCTTTCATCAACTAAAGGAAATTTACCTAATTTCTCCATGGCTAGAGTTCTGGTTCGGTCTAGGTGTATTTTTCCTCCTGCTTTGGCTCATCATGGTACTTTGTTTGGGAAAATTCATTGAGGGAAAATATAGTACAATGGACACAGCAAGTCAGAACATCAACTTAGTCCTCAAACCACACAGATCATCCCATGTGAAGAAAAGAGAACTGTCAACAGTAAATTTCACAGCCATTCCAATACCCGGTGGGGTAGTATGGGAGAAAACTGACTATGAGATCTATGGTCCGGTCAAGATCCTGAAGTATCCTCATCAGCTCAAGGTTTCCTTAAGTGACTTTGTAAAACCTAGTACATTCTCTGATGATTGGGACTTTGAAAGTATTAAAATATGATGTCTGATTTAGTAATGTCAGCTAGATTCACAGAACATGATTATTTACAAGGTTCGTCTAGTTATGAACAGATGTTCTGTTTCACACATTATGGTGACTATTACTTGCATAAATCTGCACAGCCTAGAAATGTTTTTAAGTATAACCAATGGGAACATTGTGCTACACCACCTAAAAGCAGTTCTAAAACATTCTTTGAGAAATTCAAGTACTTCTCAGGGTTTAACACCAGTGATGCAGAAACATTTTATTACAAACTGTTAGATAAAACAGGAATGAAAACAATGCTGACAAACACTAAATTGATATATTCAGAAGCATTTTATGAAAAAATGATGACATTTGGTTTTGATTATTGGAAAAATAACATTGAAACGAAAACCATTTGGGGTACAAAAGATTGGCAGGTACAAGGCCTAGAAGCATTATTCAGAGCCTGCATGTTACCAGAACAAATGATGTTTTTAAATGACACAATTCATCAAACATCCTGTCTTGGCCTAGCTAAGATCAAAGACCTAAACAAACCGTCTATTCCAAAGCCAATACCTGAAAATGCAACAACAGATATTGAGATAGACGTAACTAAAATTTTACATTTAAACAGAACACATCCTGATTGGAAAAAGTGGTTAATCTGGCCTACTGACACAAACAACTGTCAAGATAGATTCCTGAATAAAACACAGGGGTTAAAAATGACCAGACAAGACCCTAGATACTCCCAGAGACAACATCCAGGGATAGTAACAACATACAGTGTAGGGAAACTCTGCCTCGAATGGCTAGTATCATCCACACTGGCTGAAATTAAGCAACACTTGTCTTTACTTAAAGATGGTGCTGATTTGCGCGATTTTATTATGGGACCACGCAAACAGCGGCAAAAACGCTTCATAGCGGCCAGCATCTATGCTGCATACAACAAGGCTTGGAAAGTCACACAAATTGAAACAGCAGAAAAAATACGAGAAATTGATCGTATTAATTTGGAAAAATCACTTTCTGTAGTGGACAATGGGTTAATGACTCTGTCCTCCAGAATATATTCGTTGGAAAATATTGTATCCTCTGCCTTTGATATAATAGACAGAGACTTGCTAATGTTACAGCATGGCCAGTCGCAATTACGTTCTATTGTACAATTAGGCTGGACGCTGCAAAATCTTCATTCAGGCTATGTGCCTTGGCGTTTAATCAACACAACGTCATTGTTTTCCATCTTTAACCTTACTGATAAACAAATCAGCTTGGCACAGAAAGGAGCAGACTATACAATCCTGAGCATCGAAAAACTTGAGAGATTACCTTTGACAATGTCAGAAAGTCCTGTCATTGAATGGATAATACACAGGATTATCACAATTCCGATAACAACTTTCCGATGCCTTGAATACATACCTACTGGCCAGTATGAACGATTAGGTAAAGGATATGTTAAGTCAGCATGGAAATTACCATACACACATTCATGCTATAGTGACAGCGACAAAAATGTATTTCTTAGTGGTGAAAACTGTAAACGTTCACTAAGCGGTATACTTTTGTGCCAGGGTATTAATATACACAGAGCCTGTGAAGGTAATTCTAACAACCTTTCATGCCACCAGCTTGTCACACCTGCAACGCAGATAGTGCCTTTCTTTATGCAACTCGCGAATGGGAGTTACATTCTAAAAACGGATCACAGATGTTGTGGCCTTTTGCCAAGGAAAGCGTATCTCGTAAGCGTAACTTCCATGGTCAAATGCTGTATGCAAGCATCGTTTCCGAGCGGCCCTGGAGACATAGAGACTCCCATCTGGCCTCGTCTGCATTTCTCTTCTATACGAATTGATACTTTAAGCAAAATGAAGTCTGTGCTTTTGCAGACAACAGTGCCCATCACGTCATCAAAAGAGACGTATGATCTCCTAGTTGCAAGGACAGCTACGGAGGTTCATGACCTTTTATCAACAAATTGCCCCGTGCATTTCGTAGAAATGCTTAGCCAACTCCTTAACATGTCTAGTGCCACAGGCATCCCAGGCATATTTAAGACGATTTTTACGGGACTGCTAACACCATTTAAAGCAATTCTGGGAATCATTCCTAATTTTGTACATTCAGTCTTTGGCGGCATACCCCTATTTTTGGGACTTGTAGCTGGCATTTGACCCTCCTGCTCCGATCGGGCAAGCCAAAGCTCAGACATGACTCCTACGAGGATGGAAGAAACAATCCTAGCAATACGCTACCGGGACAGAATAACTAGAGTCCTTGGATTGGCCAGGCTGAGAGATCTAAACATGACCTGGTTCCTTTCATTCAGACCGATATGGCAAAACTGCATCTTACCTGTGCTACGATGTATGCTATGCGGAGATGAGTGCGTGTTGGACATCTGTCTTTCACTTCCATCAGCAGTACCAATGGATATCGATACTTTGCTCAGTCCGATAACGGCTCACACATTGTGTTGTCCCCAGCGGCTACCAATCCTGATGACGGCATTCGTTGAGACTCCTGTACTACGACTAGGTGGTAACAGTGGAGCGAGTGACAAAAGCAACATCACCCAGGTACGACCTTCTGTGAACATTGCTGATCCAGCCTTTGATGACAGCAATCATTCTCACACCTGCCAAGTTACAGCATAATCGAATTTGGTCGAAATGTCACCTGATTTTGTAGACCAATTCTTTGAGAGCCTGTCTGATATGATGTTCTCACCCGAACAGAAACAATAACTTTAGAGAAGCATTCCGACACACAGCGTTCCCATGAACTCTGAATTTGGCCTTCAGTTTTGAACAACAAAAACTGCTAAAAAGCGTTGGAACTCTCTTCCCCCGTTCTACAAGAATTCTTTTGAATTGAACACCTTTAAAAAGATATTCACCTTTTTTTGGCACGAAATATTCTTTGCTTAAAGTAGACCTATTCATAGAGAACAGAAGCTTCTACTTCTATTTTTAGATAAATCTAGAGACATAATAACTTTACACCAGCCTCTAGCACATTTTACTGCAATGCATTTTATGTGATGAAATTATCTCGCCCTTCTTTTCTGTATTCAGAGATATTTCATGTGTAATTCTTTTTGCAAAATCGTTCATTAATTGCATATTCTATAATTTGAATGATTTCTATGCTTCAAAAACGTACAGTACCTATATTTTCACGTATTACAAATACGCCTATTTCAAATGCATATATGTATTTTGGGGTGGGCAATGTGACACATGCATCTTATTGCTCTAGTTTTAGTAATTTGATGGACATGAATGCGTGGAGTGGGTGTAGCGTTCTAATCTAGGACCCTGATCGATACTGTGACCTTATGCCCCTATACGGCTATAAATCCATTTATTCCCTATATTGGCATAACCGATCAAATGCAATATTCAGAAACTCGTCTCTGGCCTCACACGAACAGAGCCACATTTCAGAATCGCTTCCTCTGCAACTTCCTTTGCAGCTAATTAGTGCAATGACATAGCAGAAGTTACTATCTAAGATTCCTAGATTAACACTCCGAGTTCTTCAACAAGAAAAAAAATCAGCAACCTGGGAAAGCCCCGCTTGCTATGTTTTGATTAGTAATAGAACTCTAATGAGCACTGATAGACGATCACTTCCTAGTGACATCTTTATTGACCTCTTATGTCCAAAAACTTACGTCAAACAAGGCACCTTTCAGGTATAAATATTACCAACGTTGCCTTAAGCAAACGCTGAAGCTGCTGCTGATGATACCATCGCTGAAGCTACTATCGCTACTGCTATCGCTGCTAACGAGCGAACAATGGTGTGGTGAACTTAGGAGCTGAACAGCCTTCCCCCTGCAAGAGCCCAGCAGATGCAAGCTGCCCGCGGACGCTGCCCCTCCTCCTCCTCCTCAACGCGCTGAGAGAGACGCTGTCTTTTCTCCTGCAGAGAAATCCAGCTCCGGCGTTTCCAGCCTACTCTTGCGAGTGACTGGGATATCGAGTTCCCTGAAGGAGATACCAGACCTCCAGCATTCTATTCCAGAGGTATGGTGTTGACTAAACCCTTAGAAAGAATTCTTGAAGCAAACCTTGGCAAAACCAACTTAACTTAAAGCTACTTACTTACTCCCCTCCCAAGTATTAGGCTTAGGTCAGGTACACTGGGGTAGGCGTAGTTAGAAGCACCAGTTGAGTATTTTAGCCTAATGTATATATGAATGTATATATTTTTTATTCATTTTAAACTATTGTATGGCTAAGAAATCATATCAATGCTTTTACAGTATTATTTCGTAATACTCATCTTACTGTACGTACTTTTTATAATAACAAGTCTTGCAATTGTGGCAATTCATTTCTCTTGTACGAGAAGAAAGACTGTTCAATAAATGTTACCCTTTATTGAAAACGCCCGTCTCTCTATTCTCTACATATTGTGAAAGTAATCTGCACAACAACTGACTGAGTAAAATAACTGTCTATTGTTCACACGACTCTAGAGATTGACTCTTATCTGAGGAGCAAAGTTGTCATGTTGCACGGTTGTTGGAAAACTGAATCCCTTCTTGTCAGTACCAGGGAAGCTGATCACTTCCTATTCAGTCAAGAAAGTTTCCAGTGACCTCTGAGCTAGTTGGCAACAAACCCAATTAAGTTTAGCATAGTCAGTAGAGGCCTGGAAGATCCGCACTTCTACGTCGATACTACTGTTTGTTATTCCAATGCACAGGGCCTATTGGGAAAATAGGAACTACACTACAGGATTTTCTCGCCCTGTTAGCGGCGTATCATCTACGTGTAGCGCAGAGGTGATGTGAAATCCAGTCATAGTGGCATAAGGCAGCGATAGCGGAATGAATCGTGTGATGATTTTCGGCGATGATGGAAAATCTTGCTAATACACGAGTGTGGACTTAAACTTAGAATCCACCACCTATTGTAAGGATGGTTTAGTCAAGTTTTGATCAGGCGTACAATACCTGCGATACTTGCGGTTAGCGCTACTTTATTTATCGCTGGTGCTGCAGTGTAAATAGTGCGAAGTTGTGCTTGCGTCGTTTTTCATGCAGTCATTGTAAGGAACTTCCACTCTGCATGTCATTAGCGATAATTATCGCTGACATGCAAAGCGTTAACAAAGCGACTGCTATCGCAGGTAAACTAGCGCTACATCATTTTAGCATGGCCTTGCTAATAGTGCAATAATTAAATCACCGCTTTTCGGACGAAAAGTGCAGATAAAGTGACAAAAAATTGCTTGATGATATGCCCCTCAGTCTGCTGATCTCCTGTGTGGCTCCAGGAATTCAACAGGCTGCTTGAGACCTTTTTGTTGAAGTGACCTCTTGACCAGCACCAACGGAGCTAGAACTGGACCTTTCTGGTAGCCCCTGTTTGAGTGCGTCCCAACACCTTAGAGCTGTCCCTGAAGTCCTGGAAGCCTTAGAAGTGATTCAGAAACCCTGAAAATGTAGGACTTAGAAACTGTTTGGCCTTCCAAGACCCCTGAAGCCATCAGGGGGACCTTGCTGCAAAGGTGTATGTCTTCTTCAGCGACTCCTTCAGGCTTGCCCTGCTGGAGGATTTTGAGGTCCATAAACATGTCTTAGTCAGGCGGTAAAATCTTGGACCTGGGTCGCAGTCTAATGCTTTCATAGACAATCATTGCTCTTTGTGCTTTTTGGTGCTATTTTTACTTAAAACTTAAAAAATGTATATCTCCAGTTCCTCTTATTGGAGTTTGTTGCTTTGGTGTCAGTTTGTTTATTACATTTAACTCTATCCTTCTGATTTGGTACTGCACAAATGGTACTGTTTTGGTACTGCACAATGAGAGAGCAAGATACAGCCTCTTTTACACTTGTTTATTTAAAGTGACCATTAATAATAAGACTACCACTTATGAAGACCCACTGAAACTCAAGAGCTTCCTTTATTCCTTCCAATCTGACTCCATGGATACTTCATTCGCATTTAATTCCAAGTAGTCACTTTTTGTTCTTATTGTTTTTTGCTCATTGCATTTGCTTCAATTTGCTTGTGAAGTAGATATCAGAATATTCGTTTTGATTTTCATCGTTAGTATTCATGTGATTACTACTCTCTCTAACTTTTTTCTACTCCCTTCCAGTTCTTGCTTCAGGTTTTGTTCTTCCCCTTTTTCCAAACGTATTTCTATTTATTAACTTTATTGTTCTTTACTCGTTTAACCTAATTTTTTTTCTTTTTAACAGGATGTTCGCCTAACCCTCCTCCCTTTCCCCATGTTTATCAGCAGTCCGTTGGTGCTGTGTTCCTTCCCGTTTCCCTTGTGAGTTTGGATGGCGTCATTCTTCCATGTGGCTTCCCACCCCTCCACCCTTTGTATGATCTGGACCTTATGTAAGTTCTCAGCATTCTTTCTATTTTTTCACTTTTGTGCTATTATTCTTTCTTTAGCTTTTCCCATTTCCCCTCTTCTATCAATCTTTCTCCTTCCCCTTTTCTACCTTTTCTTTTTGTCTCTCCTATCTTCTCCTTGTCCTTATCTTCCACAAGATCTTCTTCTTTTACCTCTCCTCTTCCCCTTCTGTTTCTTATTCCTCATCATTATTCGTTTGTATTTTCCTTATTGTATTGTTATTCCTAATTTTATCCTCCTTTTTAAGATGCTTAGTTTTTCTCTTAGATTTGTTCATTACACTGTATGCTTATTGCTTATCATTGTTATTTCATCTCAGAACATTCAGAGTCACTACATGGAATGTTAAAGGTCTACATGACCCTATAAAGAGACAGCGAGTATTATCTCACTTAGCTAGGTTAAAAACTGACATTGCCTTGTTACAGGAAACCCATTTATCTGATTCTGAAACTTCTAAATTGAACAGATCTTGGGTAGGCAATGTATTTTCTTCTCCTGCGTCAGGTAAAAAGAATGGAGTTGTGGTTTTGTGTCACAAAAAGTTTACTGTTTCTCTTGTTCATCAGGAAATAGATTCAGATGGTCGTTGTGTAATTATCAAATTGTTAATAGATAATATACCTATCGTAGTGCTTAATGTTTACGCTCCAGTTACTGTTGATAACAATTTTAGGGTACATGTTTCAGACAAACTGCTCACTATTGATGATGATTATATTGTTTTTGGCAGTGATTGCAATCAAATTCATGATCCCATTTTAGATAGACGCTCCTCAGTTAAAACTGTATACTCTAAAATGCATTCCCAATTCACTTCCACCGTTAAACGTAAATCCTTAGTTGATGTTTGGAGACTTTGTCATCCGGATCTTCAAGAGTACAGTTATTTTTCTCCTCCACACAAAACGCTATCCCGTATTGACTATCTCTTCTTTAGCAAATCCCTTACCCAACATGTTCTTCACTCAGATATAGGCTCTATCTTGATTTCTGACCATGCCCCGGTTTTTGTTGATAATAATTCCCTTCTTACTGACCCTAAATTCTCCAGCCAATTCAGTTCTTTTGCTGCTGACTTTTTTGCTACTAATACAGTTTCTGACTCTTCTCCTACCATGATCTGGGATTCTTTTAAGGCAACTGCACGAGGCTTCATAATCAATTTTGTTTCTCAGAAGAAAAAGAATTTTGAGAAACAATCTACCCAACTTCTTGCAGAAATTAAACAATTAGAATATGCCTACTTTCATTCCTTTACTGACTCTTCTTTAAAAGACCTCGTCTCTGCTAAAGTCACTTTTAATAGGATATCCACTGATGCTGCAGCTTCTTATCTCTTGAAAAGTAGTGCACAATATTATGGAGGTCAGAATAAAATGGGAAAACTTTTGGCCAACTACCTAAAGTCTCGCCGTGATAGAACTAGGATTACTTCCATAACAAATTCTAATGGTGACTCCCTGCTTAAAGATGACGATATTCTTCAAGAATTTGTTTCCTTCTATAAAAATCTTTATACTCCTGAATCGCAACCGCTTCAATCCGACATTTCCTCTTACTTTCAAACTCTTACTTCCCCTTCCTCCGCCCATGTTAACTTTGACTCACTTGAAGTAGATATAACTCTGAAAGAGCTCTCTCATGCAGTTTCAATTTTAAAACGTGGTAAGGCCTCTGGCCCTGATGGATTTACTATAGAATTTTATGCTCATTTTTCACAACTTCTCCTTCCTCACCTCCTTTCTCTCTTTAATTTTTTCATCACAAATGGCTCTTCCCTAGGAACTTTTCAAGAAGCTATGGTCTGTCTCATTCCCAAAGATAACAAAGACCCCTCCTTCTGCAAAAATTACCGCCCCATTTCTCTTGTTAACACAGATTATAAGATCTTTGCAAAAATATTTGCACTGCGTATTGATCCCATTCTACCCGAACTTATTGGCCCAGAGCAATCTGGTTTTGTCAAAGGACGTTTATCCTCTGACAACTCTAGAGTCTTCTTTAATGTTCTTGGCGGCCATTACCCTTGATGCAGAAAAGGCCTTTGACAGGATTGGTTGGGATTTTATGTTTCACACTCTCAAATGGATAGGCTTTCCTCCAAATTGATCTCACTTATCTCCTTACTGTATTCTGGCCCTAGAGCTTCTATTTTTGCTAATGGTAAAATCTCAGATTATTTTTCCAGAGGTGTTCTTCAAGGTTGTCCCCTGTCCCCCTTGTTGTTTATAGTGGCAATGGAACCCTTTCTCACCAAAATAAGACAAGATGCCCAAATTACTGGGTTTCAACTTGGCTCAGATCATGTCAAGCTGTCCGTCTATGGTGACGATATTCTATTATACTGTTCTCACCCTGATATTTCTCTCCCTTCCTTTCTTCAACAAGTTGATCTTTTCTCACAAATCTCCGGTTATCGCCTCAATCGGGACAAATGTGAGGTTTTACCCCACAATGTTCTATGTCTTCGCCACTATTTTGAGCAAACGGGCTTTTCCTGGCAACCATCTAAACTAAAATATCTAGGTTCTATTTCTGACACTTTAAAATTCAATTTTGAATACATTACTAAGAAACTGAATGACAATTACCAAATGGCATCCCCTTTTTCAGTCATGGTGGGACAGATTAGACTCTATTAAAATGATGTTAGCCCCTATAATTCTATATTCTCTTTCTATGATACCTGTTCGTATCCCAAGTTATTACTTTAAAAGAATTGATTCGATCTTGCTGAAGTTTCTTTGGAAAAATAAACCCCCTCGGATAGCATTATCAAGTCTTAAGAAAGATAAAATTAATGGTGGTCTCAAATTCCCTGACTTTAAATCTTATCACCTTGCTTTCTCTCTTAAGCAAGCTTCCAGATGGTTATCCACTGAACTTCCCTCCCATCCTCCAGTATGGCTATCCATTGAAAAATATTTTTTTCCCCTTTCGATCTACCTGAAACTCCTGCATTTACCGCCAACTCTTCCTTTTTACAATCTTCAGTTATTGCTTATACTTGTCAACTTTTAACTCCCCATTTACCATCCTCTTATCCTTCATTGATTTCGCTGCCTCGGCAGTCTATTTGGCACAATAAATTACTATGAATTAAGAATCGCTCCTTTTATTGGAAATCATGGAGATCTAGGGGTTTAATCTGGATATCTCAACTTTTGCATGCAAACATACCTTTATCTTTTTCCGATCTACAATCTCTTTTTCATCTTCCTAATTCTTGTAAAAACAATACGATCTCCTGCTCCCTGCCCTTCAGCATTATCTTTAATCATTACCTTCTTCTTCTACTCTTCCTCCTTCATGCTCCACTATTTTTCCTCTCCTGACAACTGCTTCTTCTGCTTCTAGTATTTACAGATGTCTTTTATCACCTACACAACAGTTCAAGACAAAGACTGAATTGGCTTGGGAACAAGATTTGTCCTCTTCCTGGGCGGTTTCCCTTTGGGACAAACTCTGGTTAAAAATCCATAAAACCTCAAGAGCAGCTAATACCACCCAAACCCTTTTTTTTATTTACCAACGCTTACTATACTCCCCCGCTAGACTGGCATCCTTTTCCCCAGACCTTTCATCTACATGTTGGTCTTGCTCATCCCCTAATGCCAATTTACTTCACATGCTTTTTCTTTGTCCACGTACATAAGAAACAATATCCCAACCGGTTTCAGTTTTGAGACAGTTTAGTCATGTATGCAAACAGCATTACATAAGCCCGTCCAGCACTCACCTAAATGACAACCCCGTACTGAAGACGATCCAGAGTAACGAGGATCGAAACGCCGTCGACTCCACAGCGCAACTACTTGGCGTATTCTATGCGTTTTGGCTCTACAACTTTGAAAATTATAATTGTGATTGATTAAGAATTGTCACTCATTGAGCCACCACTGTACATATATTGGTCACCTTGCGCCGTTCACGCTGTGCACCTTTATCACTTGAGTCATCACTTTTGTACTTGTATATATCACTATTCACCAAGTGCTTTCGGGTTGTCACATGATTCTCTCTGTACCGTGCTGCTTTAACTGTATTTCCATGTGCAACTGCCTTTTAGAATTGGTGAATTACAAGCCTTATGTAAACCATTTGAGCCTCCTTGTTTCAGACTTATGTAATGCTGTTTGCATACATGACTAAACTGTCTCAAAACTGAAACCGGTTGGGATATTGTTTCTTATGTACACTATATACCCAATCCCGACGCGGTGTAAAGGTCCTACTTCTGTCTGTTTTCACTACTTTTCTTTGTGCAAACATATCTATTTTCTGGCAATCTATTTGGTCTCGTATTAACATTATTTTTAACACAAACGTCCCCTTCTCACTTCCAGCTGTTTTCTTAGGTTCTGCGCAGCTTTTTCGCGCAGGCGAAAACCTAATGAGAACTGTAGTGTGGGTTTGGGTCGGCCCTCGTCATTCATTGGCTGGCTCCATAAATGGAGCCTAGCCATTGGACGAGGGGCCTGTCCGTCAATGCCGGACCAGACACGGGGGCGTTCCCGAGATTCTTTGGCTTTTGCCGACGTCACGCGACGTCAGCCGAAAGCCGGGAACGCCCCCGATTCTGGTCCGGCATTGCCGGCACCCGCCTTCCTGCTCCGGCCGTCGTCAGCGTCTCTCCTCCCCCTTTCCCGCCCCCTCCCGCTTGTTTCCTGATGCCTGCCTTCTTGCTCCGGCCTCTCCTCCCCCTTTCCCGCCCCCTCCCGCTTGTTTCCTGGTGCCCGCCTTCGTGCTCCGGCCGGCCGTCGTCAGCGTCTCTCCTCCCCCTTTCCCGCCCCCTCGTTTCCTGGTGCCCGTCTTCTGCTCCGGCTGGCCGTCGTCAGCTCTCTCCTCCCCTTTTCCCGCCCCCTCCCGCTTCTCTCCGATGCCCGCCTTCCTGCTCCGGCCTCTCCTTTCCCGCCCCCTCCCGCTTGTTTCCTGGTGCCCGTCTTCTGCTCCGGCCGGCCATCGTCAGCTCTCTCCTCCCCCTTTCCCGCCCCCTCCCGCTTCTCTCTGATGCCCGCCTTCCTGCTCCGGCCTCTCCTTTCCCGCCCCCTCCCGCTTGTTTCCTGGTGCCCGCGTTCTGCTCCGGCCGGCCGTCGTCAGCTCTCTCCTCCCCCTTTCCCGCCCCCTCCCGCTTCTTTCCTGGAGGCTGAGCCTGGACACAGCTCCATGGAGGCGGGCGGGACACAGCGGCTCCGCCTGGACCTCTCCCGGGCCGCTCCAGGCCCCTCAGGGCCCGCTCGTGCCCCCCGGCCGAGGAGCGAGGTGTGGGCCTACCTGATGACCCTGGCGGACCGGGGCCTGCAGAGGAAGAAGGCGGAGGAGGAGGCCAAGCACGGAGTGAGTGTCCGACACCGGGGGCCGCGGAGTGAGTGTATGGGATGGCATCTGTGGAGGTGATGAGAGGCCGCGTTTGGGGGCTGGGAGGGGAAAGTTTGAAAGGATGGGGGCAGCGGAAAGGGGTTGAGTGCTGAACGGTACCGGGGTGAGTGAGTGTGCTGAAGAGCAGGCAGGGAGTGAATGTCCAAGTTAAGTGGCTAAAGTGGGGATTTGGGAAAATGTATAGGGTGAAGGATTATGGTAATTCGGGGATGGGCAAGAGAATTGCTGCGAGCCGGGAGTAATAGGCTGGGTGCTGCAGGCGGAGAGGAGGGTGAATAGGAGGCGCAGAGCTGGGGTGAGTGTTGGACGAGTGACAAGGAGGCTGAAGGGACTCGGGCGGGATGATGGACTCCGAGAGGGGTCGCCTAGGCATGGATCGTGTATGTGTGGACCTCAGTCCACTGTATGTCATTCAGCGCAGACTGGCACAGGGAGGCAGGAGGGCCAGGCGAAGAGAAGAGAGGCAGCGAGAGGGGGTAGCGACTGGGAGGTATACTTAAACATTGTGAAAGGAAAACTGCTGTGGAGAAGAAAGGGAGAAAGAACAAGAATCGAGTTTGGAAGTGGGCCTCTCTAAGTAGACCTGGGAGAACAGAGAGACAACAAGAACGAGAGAGAAGTAAAGGATAACGAGAGAGAGAAAATGGCAACATAAATGAGCAGGGCGACCACCACATCTTTGAAAACCAAAGACCAGCACGTTCCACAGACATAGAAGTCGGATTATTATTAGCATCCACGCTGAGGCACAAAATAACTCAAATCACAGCACTCACTTCAGAAATGTGAGGAACATTAAGTGCATGTATCCTCTTTGTTAACTGATGTGCTGTCTTTCAGGGGCCCTAACTAAAGCTGACCAAAAAAATAGGCAACATAATTCTCTGCCAATAGCGTTGCGCTATTTAACACACAAAATAATGTTGTATGGACAAACGTTTCACCCCTTTAATATTCTTTTTAGAACTGTTTACAGCAATCCCCATCTCAAAGGTGACAAGGTAAACTTTGCAAAGGGTTTACTACTTTACAGCACCAGTTGATGCAATTTTTAAAGTAACGTTTGATTTGTTTCAGCTAGAAACAAAGTTAAAATATTCAAATTATGCAGCATGTGATATGTTATGATATGCAGAAAATGAAACAGCTGCAGAATCCATTAGCTAGACTTGTGAAACAACTCAGCAAGAGTAGAACAAGAAGGTATAGAAGGAACAAACAGGAGAACAAGCCTTAACCCTTTATGCACTGGCACCCTGACGCTGGAAGAGCCCCTTTGTCTTGCAGAGGCTCCACTCTATGTATAGCAATTTAGAAAGTAACTAGGTGCTTTCTTCGTTCTCTTTTTGCCCCAAGGACATTTTTTCTGCCCCAGAAAAACACAACACCCACTACCCACTCCCCTTCAAACTGTTGCCTGCTTGTGCCTCCGTGTGCCCCTGTTGCCTGCTTGTGCCTCCGTGTGCCCCTGTCGCCTGCTGGTGCCTCCTTGTGCCCCTGTCGCCTGCTTGTGCCTCAGTTTTCGTGCCCCTGTTGCCTGCTTGTGCCTGTTTTCGTGCCCCTGTTGCCTGCTTGTGCCTGTTTTCGTGCCCCTGTTGCCTGCTTGTGCTTCCGTGTGCCCCTGTTGCCTGCTTGTGCTTCTGTGTGCCCCTGTTGCCTGCTTGTGCCTTCGTGTGCCCCTATTGCTTGCTTGTGCCTCCGTGTGACCCTATTGCCTGCTTGTGCCTCCGTGTGCCCCTGTTGCCTGCTTGTGCCTCCGTGTGCCCCTGTTGCCTGCTTGTGCCTCCGTTTTCGTGCCCGTGCCCCTGTTACCTGCTTGTGCCTCCGTTTTCGTGCCCCTGTTGCCTGCTTGTGCCTCCGTTTTCGTGCCCCTGTTGCCTGCTTGTGCCTCCGTGTGCCCCTGTGTGCCCCTGTTGCCTGCTTGTGCCTCTGTGTGCCCCTGTTGCCTGCTTGTGCCTCTGTGTGCCCCTGTTGCCTGCTTGTGCCTCTGTGTGCCCCTGTTGCCTGCTTGTGCCTCTGTGTGCCCCTGTTGCCTGCTTGTGCCTCTGTGTGCCCCTGTTGCCTGCTTGTGCCTCTGTGTGCCCCTGTTGCCTGCTTGTGCCTCCGTGTGCCCCTGTTGCCTGCTTGTGCTGTGTGGGTGTGTGTGGAGGGCTCTGTGTGGCTGTGTGTGTAGGAAGCTTTGTGTGGCTGTGTGTGTGGGGGGCTCTGTGTAGCTGTGTGTGTGGGGGGCTCTGTGTGTGTGGGGGGCTCTAAGTGGCTGTGTGTGGGGGGCTCTGTGTGGGGGTGTGTGTGGGGGGGCTCTGTGTGTGTTTGTGTGTCATTTGCGATAGATAAAGCTAGTGGCATTGTAAATGACAATGCCATTTATTTATGTTAAAAAAAAACATAAATAAAAATAATGTCAAGAGCAATGCCAATAGCTCTAACTTTAACAAAGGCAAAACCATTGCATTGTAAATGCTTGTTCTCTCCTGGCCTCAATCCCCTTCTCACTTTAAACTAATTGACCTTTTAATAGCTATTGCATTTCACTTGATTACCTCTCACTGAAAAGATTAGTCAAAAGTCACTTACTCGGCCTGGTGGAATGCCATATGTTTTCATCATCGACTAGATACAAATTACGTCACCCCTATTTCCCTGGCAATTAAGAGAGATTTACTATGGATCCCTCTTACCTCATATCTAACCACTCTGTCTTCCGCATGCCCCTCCACTACTACACAGGCCAATACACCTGATGAAGTTCACAAACCGCCTTGATTAATCTCTTGTTGTCTCTCCCTTCGCATTATATATAATATTATTGCCTTCTCTATTTTTTATAGATTTTTACTCCTACATCTTTATTGTTATATATACGCATACAATGTATATTTTTTGAAAATTGTTACCTTATTTTTTGCATCTTTACTATTTGTTATTTCCCTCTCCCTCCCCTTTTTTCCCCCATTTTTTCGCTTAGACTTTTTGTTTATTGATTCCTGATTTATGCATCTTTAGTATATGCTTTTATATTTACATTATCTTGTATGATGCTCCCATGTTATACTTCTCTTTATATTTGGTTTCACTAAACTTGAACTTAAAAAGAATCAATGGTGTTAATTTCCCGCTTTTTAAATCACACTTTGTGGGCAAAATATGACTGTTTTTCACTAACACTTGTGCAAAGGCTGAAGCATCTCCAGCCCTTCTTGCTACACCCTTCCTCTGGACAGGCACGAGCTCAGTGACGCACGGTGTAACAGTGGCAGAGGAGATATGACAGAACACACTTTTGTACATAAAGATGCATTAACTCTTGTGCTTTTCGGTCAGAGACCGTCCGTCAGTTCCGCCGCCTGGTGGGATTGAATAATAGGGAACCGGCAGTGCTCATGCTGCAGTGATCCTCAGCCTGGTCCCGCGGTGCCACAACCCTCCAGTGCCATGATCCTCCGGTGCCACGACCCTCCAGTGCCCCTCTCGGGGCACTGGTACCGACATGACAGCCAGTGAGCGGCTGAGGGCGCGCACAGTTCGCTGCCATGGAATACAGAACAGCCCCAAAAGGAGGGGTCACGGCAGATGGCACCGTGGAGATCCTGCAGAGTCAGGCAAACAAACAATTCCGAAAGAAAACACATTTATCGTGTCAAGGAGAGGGCCGCGCGCCACGGCGCCTGGGACATAAAGTGGCGCGGATGGATCCCTTTAATGCATGCCCAGGGCGCCGGGTCTGTTCTGTGGCCAAGCGCAGCAGCACCGGCTGGACGCGGGAATTTACAGATCTTCTGAGCATCTCGTTAGAAGACATGTCTAGACTCTACAGCCCCGCGCTTCCACTCTTCCTTGTGCAATTCGTACACCCCTAGTCTAGGTCCCGTACGCTAGGGCATTTTCCATGATAGTTTCTTCTACACGACTTTTGCACAGCACTTACAATGAGGCGGTATACCAGGAACGAGATGTGTTGTAGCTAAGAAACTGACATTGCACTCCAGAAACCCGAGGAAGGGGCACCTTCCTCCACAAAAACAATCATTGGTGGCATTTTCCTCTTTCTGTGCCTGCTGCATAATACAACACTAATAGAAAGAGGAAAAAAGAGGAGAAATAAAAGTATTTCTCCTCGTTGTGCCAATCCTATGCCTTCCCTCGGCAGGCGTAAGATTCTGATGCATTCACAGCTTTACAAAATGTTGTAAAACTGGGAATGTGTTAGGACCCATGGATGCTGCGTGGGAACACCCACAGCAACACCCATGGAACGCCTCTTTCACGCAGAGTAATGCAAGAAAGGGGCCCATATTTACAAGACAGTGAAAAGTCCGTCAGAGTGATTTTACGCGGCCAGTGCGCCCAAACAAGTGATGCACTGGCGGCGCAATGGGATTGTAACTGAGGCCCAGCCAGTGCATGCACAATGCAAAACCTAGAACAGTGCTTGCACAATGCATCAATTGAAACAGTGCATGCATAATACATTAACAGAAACAGTGCACACACAATGTATAAACGGAAACAGTGCATGCACAATGCATAAACTGAAACAGTGGTTGCACAATGCGTTAACTGAAACAGTGCATGCACAATGCATTAACTGAAACGATGCATGCATAATGCATTAACTGAAACGGTGCATGCACAATGCATTAACTGAAATGGTGCTTGTACATTGTATAAACTGAAACAGTGCATGCACGATACATATACCCTAAGAGTGAATGCACGATGCAGTAACTGAAATAGTGAACACACAATGAATAAACTGAAATTTTAATGGTGTAAGCTGCAAGCCTCTCAGTGAAAACAAATGACCTCGATAATTGAGTCTTCAAAGGCCGACGCGTTTCGTGCGGCTTGCGCACTTCTTCATAGGCAGACTCTGGATAGGTGTCACCATGCAAGCACCCAGCGTTGTAATCACCTGAAATACTCGCCCATGTGGGCGGGACACACCTGTTGCCTTCTGGTCTTAGTGGTTCCTACAACACCGGGCAGTGTTCATTCAAGTGAATTTGCATGTGCTTTGCCAAATGTTCCAAATTAAAACCACAGTGGGCTGGTGAGATGTCCTGTGCATGAGGGGTTGCACATTCTGCCTTACATCACGCAGCTCCCTGCTCCCAAATGCCGGCGTCGGTTGGCGTCAGCAAAGACCGTGTTGACACGGCGGGGCTACCTCCGCGGCTGGACTTGCCGCTAACTACTCACACACAAAGTTGTCCCAGATGGAGAGCCCACAGCAAGGAGGTAAGTTTTCAGCGTTTTAATGGTGTAAGCTGCAAGCCTCTCAGTAAAGACAAATCACCTCGATAATTGAGTCTTCAAAGGCCGACGCGTTTCGTGCGGCTTGCGCACTTCTTCATAGGCAGACTCTGGATAGGCGTCACCATGCAAGCTCCCAGCGTTGTAATCACCTGAAATACTCGCCCATGTGGGTGGGACACACCTGTTGCCTTCTGGTCTTAGTGGTTCCTACAACACCGGGCAGTGTTCATTCAAGTGAATTTGCATGTGCTTTGCCAAATGTTCCAAATTAAAACCACAGTGGGCTGGTGAGATGTCCCGTGCATGAGGGGTTGCACATTCTGCCTTACATCACGCAGCTCCCTGCTCCCAAATGCCGGCGTCGGTTGGCATCAGCAAAGACCGTGTAGACACGGCGGGGCTACCTCTGCGGCTTGACTTGCCGCTAACTACTCACACACAAAGTTGTCCCAGATGGAGAGCCCACAGCAAGGAGGTACGTTTTCAGCGTTTTAATAGTGTAAGCTGCAAGCCTCTCAGTAAAGACAAATCACCTCGATAATTGAGTCTTCAAAGGCTGACGCATTTGGTGCGGCTTGCGCACTTCTTCATAGGCAGACTCTGGATTGGCGTCACCATGCAAGCTCCCAGCGTTGTAATCACCTGAAATACTCGCCCATGTGGGTGGGACACACCTGTTGCCTTCTGGTCTTAGTGGTTCCTACAACACCGGGCAGTGTTCATTCAAGAGAATTTGCATGTGCTTTGCCAAATGTTCCAAATTAAAACCACAGTGGGCTGGTGAGATGTCCCGTGCATGAGGGGTTGCACATTCTGCCTTACATCACACAGCTCCCTGCTCCCAAATGCCGGCGTCGGTTGGCATCAGCAAAGACCGTGTAGACACGGCGGGGCTACCTCTGCGGCTTGACTTGCCGCTAACTACTCACACACAAAGTTGTCCCAGATGGAGAGCCCACAGCAAGGAGGTAAGTTTTCAGCGTTTTAATGGTGTAAGCTGCAAGCCTCTCAGTAAAGACAAATCACCTCGATAATTGAGTCTTCAAAGGCTGACGCATTTCGTGCGGCTTGCGCACTTCTTCATAGGCAGACTCTGGATTGGCGTCACCATGCAAGCTCCCAGCGTTGTAATCACCTGAAATACTCGCCCATGTGGGCGGGACACACCTGTTGCCTTCTATTCTTAGTGGTTCCTACAACACCGGGCAGTGTTCATTCAAGTGAATTTGCATGCGTTTTGCCAAATGTTCCAAATTAAAACCACAGTGGGCTGGTGAGATGTCCCGTGCAATGGGGGTTGCACATTCTGCCTTACATCACACAGCTCCCTGCTCCCAAATGCCGGCGTTGGTTGGCGTCAGCAAAGACCGTGTTGGGTTATACTTCAAGGTTTGGACTGCCAAAACCATAATGCAAAACGGGACACACTCGTGCAGGCTAAAGACCTCGCCCAGATGGGAGGGGTCTGTCATCTAAATAAAGTGCAGGTGTTCCAAACCTCTTGTTTGCTGTTGTATTGCTCTGTTGACTCGTGAACAAGGATTCATTTCTGAAACGCGTAGAGCTTGGAAGACTTTCTTGTGCCAGTTTGGGAATCAAGAACCTGCCGTGACCTCACTGAATGAGGGTACGGAGTTGTGTGGGCTTCCTCACAGTGGGCAACCTTTGTATGATGGAAATTTAGCGGCTTGGTCCAAGTCGCGAGGAAGCCCGCCGCTGCCATGCGGACCTGCGGTGTTGAAAAATCGATGCTGTTAAAGGGACAATTCCACTCGCATGTGAGTGTTCATTGTAATACAGCGGGCGCTGTATTTCCTGCTGACACTTACCCACTTGGGATTTTAAGAGACATTAATTTGCAACAACCGCATCACCCACTGGGGTTATACTTCAAGGTTTGGACTGCCAAAACCATAATGCAAAGCGGGACACACTTGTGCAGGCTAAAGACCTCGCCCAGATGGGAGGGGTCTGTCATCTAAATAAAGTGCATGTGTTCCAAACCTCTTGTTTGCTGTTGTATTACTCTGTTGGCTCGTGAACAAGGATTCATTTCCGAAACGCGTAGAGCTTGGAAGACTTTCTTGTGCCAGTTTGGGAATCAAGAACCTGCCGTGACCTCACTGAATGAGAGTACGGAGTTGTGTGGGCTTCCTCACAGTGGGCAACCTTTGTATGATGGAAATTTAGCGGCTGGGTCCAAGTCGCGAGGAAGCCTGCCGCTGCCATGCGGACCTGCGGTGTTGAAAAATCGACGGTGTTAAAGGGACAATTCCACTCGCATGTGAGTGTTCATTGTAATACGGCGGGCGCTGTATTTCCTGCTGGCACTTACCCACTTGGGATTTTAAGACACATTAATTTGCAACAACCGCATCACCCACTGGGGTTATACTTCAAGGTTTGGACTGCCAAAACCATAATGCAAAGCGGGACAGACTCGTGCAGGCTAAAGACCTCGCCCAGATGGGAGCGGTCTGTCATCTAAATAAAGTGCAGGTGTTCCAAACCTCTCGTTTGCTGTTGTATTGCTCTGTTGGCTCGTGAACAAGGATTCATTTCCGAAACGCGCAGATCTTGGAAGACTTTCTTGTGCCAGTTTGGGAATCAAGAACCTGCCGTGTCCTCACTGAATGAGGGTACGGAGTTGTGTGGGCTTCCTCACATTCGGCCACCTTTGTATGATGGAAATTTAGCGGCTTGGTCCAAGTCGCGAGGAAGCCGGCCGCTGCCATGCGGACCTGCGGTTTTGAAAAATCAACGCAGTTAAAGGGACAATTCCACTCGCATGTGAGTGTTCATTGTAATACGGCGGGCGCTGTATTTACTGCTGACACTTACCCACTTGGGATTTTAAGAGACATTAATTTGCAACAACCGCATCACCCACTGGGGTTATGCTTCAAGATTTGGACTGCCAAAACCATAATGCAAAGCGGGACTCACTCGTGCAGGCTAAAGACCTTGCCCAGATGGGAGGGGTCTGTCATCCAAATAAAGTGCAGGTGTTCCAAACCTCTCATTTGCAGTTGTATTGCTCTGTTGGCTCGTGAACAAGGATTCATTTCCGAAACGCGTAGAGCTTGGAAGTCTTTCTTGTGCCAGTTTGGGAATCAAGAACCTGCCGTGACCTCACTGAATGAGGGTACGGAGTTGTGTGGGCTTCCTCACAGTGGGCAACCTTTGTATGAAGGAAATTTAGCGGCTTGGTCCAAGTCGCGAGGAAGCCCGCCGCTGCCATGCGGACCTGCGGTGTTGAATAATCGACGCTGTTAAAGGGACAATTCCACTCGCATGTGAGTGTTCATTGTAATACGGCGGGCGCTGTATTTCCTGCTGACACTTACCCACTTGGGATTTTAAGAGACATTAATTTGCAACAACCGCATCACCCACTGGGGTTATACTTCAAGGTTTGGACTGCCAAAACCATAATGCAAAGCGGGACACACTCGTGCAGGCTAAAGACCTCGCCCAGATGGGAGGGGTCTGTCATCTAAATAAAGTGCAGGTGTTCCAAACCTCTCGTTTGCTGTTGTATTGCTCTGTTGGCTCGTGAACAAGGATTCATTTCCGAAACGCGTAGAGCTTGGAAGACTTTCTTGTGCCAGTTTGGGAATCAAGAACCTGCCGTGACCTCACTGAATGAGGGTACGGAGTTGTGTGGGCTTCCTCACAGTGGGCAACCTTTGTATGATATATATATATATATATATATATATATATATATATATATATATATATATATATATATATATATATATATATATATATATATATATATTACCTACTGGCGGTCGACAGTAGGTATATATAGTTAGGATTTTTTTGAATAGGGATTTCTGAAAATTCTATGTTGAATAACTTTGGCGTTGATGGACGGAATTGGCTGAAATTTTCAGGAAAATGGCACATTTTGTTTCTGAGCGTCCCCTGAAAGTTTGGGGGGGTTCGTCAAGCGGGGGCCGAGAAAAAAGGGGGGGTCCCAAAACGTGTTTTTAACATTGAGTTTTCCATAGGGCGGTTGGACTCACTTTTAGCTCGAACGGCTGAATGGATTTCCACAAAACTTGGCAAAATTGTAGGGACTGGTAGCCCGATGTGCCTTTGCTATGTCTCAAGATATATGCTCCAGTGGTTTTTACGAAAATTAACTTTGAAAAATATATATTGGGCTACATTGGGCTATATATATGTTAGAGCCCAAATGTAGCCCAATGTAGCCCAATGTAGCCCAAAGATGGCCACCAGAGACAAAAAAAATCAAATGTACCCCAAATATCAGCCAGATGTAGCCCAACTATAGCCCAGTGACAGAATGTCCCAGAGTGTTCTAAAGAACAACTAGAGCGCTAACAGTCTTACTTATGACAAAAGTATGGCACACCTGAAGTCATCTTGATTGGAATAAAGTGTTAACACTTAAAACATTTAATTTGCAAAGGAACAAAATGAGGGGTTTCATTTTGCCATAGAAATTTTATATATATATAACGTGGTTTGGAGATGTTTGTGTGCGGCCACAGCACACAGAGGGCCCCCCACTCAACAAAGATTGTTCGGCGGCAGTAGTGGCAAACAAACTTTGGTATTACCTCACAGACTGGGGATGCTGCCGAACCACCGCATTGCGCGTCTGTGACCTGCCCACTGTTTGGATCGTGATCGCACGAGGGAGCGCCTCTCACTTGGATGTTGCTCCTGGGAAACAGAGTGTGCCTTGCGGGTGGGTGATGGTTCCTGGTCAGCCGCTTTTTCCACCGGGATTCGAGCGCCAGGTGAGAGGAGGCAGTCACCGCCCACTTGGGGGAGTACTGACATCGTGACTGCCTTCTGTGAAACTCGGAGCACTGAGTTTCGCTATGCTCCCTGACGTTTGCCAGCAGGCGTCAACCAATCGTAGTGAGGCCAGCTGGGTTAAAAGGTGGACTTGGAAAGCATTTCCCTAACATTAGGGCATTTGAGAAAGTCTAACGACGAAACGCGTCATGCCTGGAAATGCTTAATAAAGCGCGTTTCTGACCTGCTGAACTGGTGTGGCTTGTTTCTTTCCGTTGGAAGGGGACGTGGTTTGGATATATATATATGTATATATATATATATATATATATATATATATATATATATATATATATATATATATATATATATATATATATATATATATATATATATATATCTATATATTACCTACTGGTGGTCGCCAGTAGGTATATATAGTTAGGATTTTTTTTAATAGGGATTTCTGAAAATTCTATGTTGAATAACTTTGGCGTTGATAGACGGAATTGGCTGAAATTTTCAGGAAAATGGCACATTTTGTTTCTGAGCGTCCCCTGAAAGTTTGGGGGGGGGGGGTTTCGTCAAGCGGGGGCCGAGAAAAAAGGGGGGTCCCAAAACGTGTTTTTAACATTGAGTTTTCCATAGGGCGGTTGGACTCACTTTTAGCTCGAACGGCTGAATGGATTTCTATGAAACTTGGCAAAATTGTAGAGACTGTTTGCCCGATGTGCCTTTGCTAGGTCTCAAGATATGTGCTCCAGTGGATTTTGAGAAATTAACTTTCAAAAAAATATATATATCTGTGACAGCGTCCCGGTTAGCGCCCCGGTTCGCGTACCAGACGCGTAACGGAACTTCACGAGGCGAAGCGGATTGGCTCTCCGGTGACTCTCAACATTCTAAACAGTCCGGAGCGGCCGCCATCTTGTCTCTCGGTAGGATCGAGAGACAAGAGGTGGAAATAAACGAAGGGGGAAATGAATGAAAGGGGCAAGGTAGACCCCTCCTGACCCCCTAGGATTGATGTGGGGGCTATTAAAGGGCCCCACGGGGCAAAAAAAAAAATACTTTTTTTCGATTTTTCCCGGTGGAAGCGCTACCCGGTACGCGAACCGGGTAGCTCACCGGTAGCGTAACGGGAGTCCGCCATCTTGTGTTTCGGACGAATTTAGTCACAAGATGGAGGATAAACAATGTTGGGAATGGGTATAAGGGGGGCACGGGAGACATAGCCTGACCCCCTAGGTTTTCTGAGGGTGGCTGAGGAGGCCCATATATGTAAAAAAAAAAACCCCTTTTTTTTTCAAATTTTCGCACCGTTAGCGCCCGGTCCGCGCACCGGGTAGTGTTCCGGAAAGCGTAACAAGGGGAAAACCAAGGGAAATAGTAAAATAATATTTTAGAGTGCTTTGAGGTAGGGTAGCTCTGAATAGAGCTGTTGTGTTGTGTGGCTGATGTAAGTACCAACATGTAGGTACGAATGAAGAGTCTAAAATTCAATGTACACCGTCTCCTCTGTAGATATTTTGTATGTTCTAATATGGGTTATTTAAATGTAAATGTGTGGAAAAGCACTTCATGCTTTAAAGCAATTGTATTTTTGAACTGATTGTTCTTTCCTCTTAGTCCTCTTTGTTTTTTTTTCCCCACACTCTTCTTCAGCATGATAGTTGATAAATTTGTTCCCTCAAAAATGTATATACATAAAAGAATTATATTAAATACATATAAAATATATTTTTCCTTTAAAAGAAGAATACATTTTACAGCTTTTGATATTTGCTATTAAAAAACCATTGAAATTCACTGAAAAAACCATAGGTTATAGACCATATATAGCTAGGAATTAGCATTTACAAAACCTTGAAAATTCACTGAAAAAACCATAGGTTATAGACCATATATAGTTAGGAATTAGCATTTACAAAACCTTATTTTACTCACACAAAACCATTGAAATTCGCATATATAGTTAGTTGCACTAACTATATATCGCGCACCCGCAATCCACTGCTGATCATGTCACATATTACATCATTCATGACATGGTCAGTGACATCACTGATGACATCACTGATGACATCTCAAATGACATCACTGATGACATCACTGATGACAACATCCAGTGACTGTATGTTTCTGTAAAGTTAAAATATGTCTTACATATTGAAGAATGAGTGGATGTATAAGTGTCTGGATGAAGGATTTAGTAGGTGCATGACTGACTGTATGAGTGAGTGATTAAATGTGTCTCACTGAGTGCATGGGTTAGTGACTAAACTGTCTTAATTTGTGCATCATTATGTCTGTTGTTCTGTAAACTGCTGCATGTGTTGATCAGTAGCTATATGAGTAACTATATGGGTTATTGATTGGTTGCCCAAGTATTTGTATGGGAGACTGAGTGTGTGTGGGTGACTGGGAGGTGTATGACTCTGTGCATAGATGTGTGAGCAGTTGATTCACTAGATGTATGGGTTCAAAAGTGCATGTGGAAACAGCTGTATGGGCGGTTGACTGTGTGCATGAGTGTATTGGTGAGTGAATGGATATCTCAGTGCTACATGTCAAAGTAAGTACATATGTAAAACACAGTACATGTGAGAGTTGACATATATAAATAACTGTGCATAAGAGCCAGTGAATGTGTGAGTGACTGTATGGATCATTGTGAACCTTTATCAGGGATTGTATAAGAGAGTAAATATGTGTTAGTATATGTTTGAATAAGTAAGGTGTGTATAACTGTATAGTTGAGGAAATGGAGGTGTGATTGATTCTTTGCATGACTGACTAGGTGTGTGAGTAACTCCATGGATGAGTGACAGTCTGTGAGTGTCTGTTTACACTGAGTGTATCTAAGGTTATATTAGAGTCTGAAGAGGTTCATCGTATTATCACATGAATGATGTCATCAGTGATGTGATCAGTAATGTCAAATGAGATGTCATCAGTGATGTCATTTGAGATGTCATTTGAGATGTCATCAGTGATGTCATCAGTGATGTCATTTGAGATGTCATCAGTGATGTCATCAGTGATGTCACTGACCATGTCATGAATGATGTAATATGTGACATGATCAGCAGTGGATTGCGGGTGCGCGATATATAGTTAGTGCAACTAACTATATATGCGAATTTCAATGGTTTTGTATGAGTAAAATAAGGTTTTGTAAATGCTAATTCCTAACTATATATGGTCTATAACCTATGGTTTTTTCAGTGAATATACATATATATGATCTAAGCACTAAACAGTTCAATAAAAGTTGCAAAAAAATTAACCTAATGCAATATAAAATTAATTGACTGTTCTACACAAAGCCTGGCATTAAAGAATGAGGACATTATTTGCTTACAAAAACAGTTACTTCAGTGACACATACCCTAAGAGCAACAAGCATTGGCAAAGCCAATAGGTTGCGCCTCAGTAAGAGCGTTTGGCTAAAAAAATGCTATGGCAGAGCCAGCTCTGACTGCGAAGGGCAATGATCTTTTTTTTAGTGTGGGATTATTCTCTGCCTTCACAAAAAAAGTTTAATTATCTTATGTCTGAGTTGAAGTTCGCTGTGCTTGCGCCGCATGAAGACAGCACCATGAAAGTCATGCAGAGCAGAGAACTGAGTGTCACCTGTATCTTTGCAGCATCTTAAAACCTGTTGGCTTGACTTTTGAGTGGGGTTTTTTCTGGAAGTGAGGGGTAAGTAATGAAAGGGGAGGAGGTGGGAAGTGGCAGGGCAAGCGACTACAGGTGGGCAGACGGAGTGGACCTGACAAGTATCAATACAGGAGGAGGTCGGGAGGGGCAGGACAGGCAACAGTGCAGGATGTAGGAAGGGATACAAAAAAGAGGAAACAAAAGTACCTCTGAAAGCAGTGGAAGGACACTGGGCAAGGGAAGCAGTAATTGGGCCATGCTGCACTGTAGGTACAAACACACAAAGAAGAAGTGATGTCTGCACTTTCTGACCAAAGAGAAGCACTGAAATGATTGTGATGATGAAGCCAACCAATGGTAAGCAATGGGCGGCTCTAAACCCACTGTAAGTAAAAGACAAGCATTGGCATAGCCAATAGGTCTCACTTTTGGGACCTTTTGAGTATTTAGTTATGCAGCACAATATCCTTGGTGCAACAAAATCAACTGTTGCATGGCTAAACACTTATAAGGTCCCAAAGGCGAGACCTATTGGCTATGTCAATGCTTGTTTTAAAATAAGCAAATCTTAAAATTTTTAAAGAGGGGCTGGGAGAGCACAGGCCCAAAAACAAACAGACCTGTAGCAGTGTGCAGCTGCTGTCCCCTTGATAACATTTTTTTTAAAGATAATATACAAAAATATATAGAAAACGCAAGTAGGAGAGTGAGAAAAGCAAAGCACCCTCAGAGAGTGCGGAAGGCATTTTAAAACAAGAAAAAGTAGTCCCTCCCTACCAGTCAAGGGTGGAAGGCTAGAAGTCAACCACTGCAGTAGGTATATAAATCTGAAATGCTCCTGGGGGAGGGGGGGGAATAAGAATAGGGATGAAAGCTATCTGGGGGATCGGGGGACTGAGATAAATAGGAAATCCATCCAATCAGAAGCAATGGGCCAATTCAAAGCCTGCTCTATGTACTGTATAGCAATAAAATAGGTCTTTAACAGCAGCTAAATGTGTCTACGGGTCGGGATCTAAAAAACAATGGCAGCTAAACAAACATGCCACCACCAACAATTCTACCTGCACGCAAACAAAGCCCACATTTACCACCAATGAGAAAATACACAGTATCGCCAAGCAACATCTACAGGCCGAGAAGAGTATGCATATGTTTGGATAAGGAAAAACGTTCAACAGAGTAAAAGAGATAATGGCTGAGGGATCGGGGTGACAGAGAGGAAGTCTCGATGCCATGAAATACTCTCAGGTTAGCAAGGCACAGTGTGTTATAATGGAGGGTGCAGGTGTTGGCTCCAGAGGTGGCTGTCTGTAGACACCGGATTTGGTGCAATTCGGTCCTGTGAGCACCTGCAGGATGCCAGCACCTTCCTGCTCTGCAGACATCATTCCCTTTGCACTCTTATGGCCAAGCACCTCCAGCACACGTTAAAGAACACAGAACACAATTCGGGCTTGACAAGTCACCGCAGGAACCTACAGCGCCTTACAAATTGCCCGTTAAAGGGACCGTCAATTTTGATTTATTGTGCTGTACGACTGAATTAGATATTATTTTGCCTTCTATTGTACTTAACCCCTGGAGTACCAGCAGGGTGCAGAGATTAAACAGCGCTGTTAAACAGAACTAGGACTTCATATGGAATGATGAATCAGCCAGGAATCAAACATATGTGGACAGGGATGCGGCCGCAAGACTGTCCATCTTCAGTAGGATGGCAGGCGGGTGGTAACAACACCTGCACGTTTTAGCGCACAATGAGAATGCCGACCTATTTCCTGCAATTTTATATCGGGATGCGGGTACATTCCAAGAGCGTTCAGCAGACCAGAATGCACCGCATCTCTAAAACAAAACCGGGCATTTGGAAGCGAGAGAGGAGTTATGGGAAACACATATCTCCTAGGCATCAGCTACCTCCCAGTGATCTAACTGTAGTAGTAACGCAACTGGTGCTTGTGTAAAGCGCTCTAATATCAGATACGTTCGGGTCAAAGTCGCGCTATATAAAACTCCATTATTTTTTTTTTAAAACAGGGTTCTCTTTAAACATATATGCAGGTTTTCAAATATATGATTTCACGTAGAGGAATAAGAAAACGAGTAATGAGATTGCCAAACATATTCATATCTAGGTGCGTCGTGAGAAATGTCAATACTTTTGTTTGTGAAGAACATTCTGCTGCACTAGTCACCTGAGGAGTGCCTCTACCAGCAAAGAATGAAATATAGGAAGAAAGAGAGGACAGTGAAAGAGCAAGCAGTTTTGTACTACAGACAAGTTGTAACAAGCATTGGTCGCGCTGCCGTGAAAATGACGCGGCCGTGAAAGTGAAAGTGGGACAATGAAAGAGCAAGCAGTGTTGGAATACAGTGAATTGTGCGCTGTAAGGGCTGTAAGGCTTAATGAGCCATGACAGAAAGCCAGATGGCGGCTGTGCACTTGCGCGTAACCGCAAGCTTGAGGCCAGCAAAAGCGTGTGGTCGGACTTAAAAGCCCACTTACTAAATGTCTCGCCAGAGTGTCATATGCGCTGACTCAGGTGAGACTTAAAAAATGTCTCCCAAGCGACTACACATCTATTGTCTCATTACGACTCTCACAGTCTCTACGACTGTCGCAATGCCTAAGGAACACATGTGAAGGTGGACAATGGGAAAACTGTCAAAGAGGCGAAGGTGAGCATTTCTACATTCACCATGCAGTACTTTGCCACGCTAGTAAGTTTTTTTTTTAATAACATACTTTCTATTTTATTTTAAAAACATGATTTTAGAGTTTAGGAATGGGTAGAGGTATAGGAGGTAAGTATAACTGTATGGCTCAGGGGTTGGAAGAGGGAAAGTTAGATGAGGTAAACAGAGATGAGGGTGACCTGAGGGCACAAAGGTGGGCAGGGGTAAAGGGAGATGAGGGTGACACGTGGGCTCGGGTGGTTAGAGTTAAAGGGAGATGAGCGTGACCTTGGGCTCAGGGTGACTTGAGATAAAGGGAGGTGAGGGTGACTTGATGATTCATGGATGGGTTGAAGTAAAGTGGGGTGTGGGTGATTTGGGGTTTAGTAGTGGGTACAGGTAAAGAGAGTTTAGGGTTCAGGGGTGCATAGAAGTAAAGACTGGTAAGGCTGATTTTAGGATTTGGGGTGAGGGTGACGAGGGCTATGGGGTGGTTAGAGGTAAAGGGCGGTGAGGGTGACCTGAGGGCTCAGGGATGGATGGGGGTAAAGGGAGATGAGATTGACATGGGGTTTAGGGGTGGGTAGAGGTAAAGGTAGATAGAGAGATTTTAAGGTTCAGGGGTGGGTAGAAATAAAGGCGAAAAGTATGATTTAAGGATTTGGGGAGAGTAGAGTTAAACAGAGGTAAGGGTGATTTAAGGGTTCAGGGGTGGATAGAGGTAAAAGGGAGGTAAGGGGGATTTTAGGCTTCTGTGGTGGGTAGAGGTCTAGTGAAGTAAGGGTGATGTTAGGTTTTAGGGGTAGGTAATAATAATAATAATAATAATAATAAAGGCATTTGTTAAGCGAGCAGCTGCCCCCAGCGGGGTGTCCCGGCACTATGACAGACAAAGGGCAGGAAGAGGAGTTGCGCAGAAGCTAGTCGTTCCTACTAAAGAGCCAAGTTTTCAAAGACTTGAGGACCTCCTATTCAGACTGCATTATGCGTAAATGGGGGCGTAGGTTGTTCCAACATTTGGTGGTGCCCAGCTCAAATGATCTGCCTCCCATTCTAGCTTTTGCAAACTGCGGGGTGACAAGAAAGTGTTTATTGTTAGATCTTAAAGATCTGGATTGTTGAGAAGGTCGGAGTCTTCTCCTTAGATAGGCAGGGCCTCTCAATTTATCTGCCCAGAATGCAAATGTCAGGGCCTTGAATTCGATCCGTTTGGCCATTGGCAGCCAGTGAAATTGTCGGAGAGAAGGGGAAACTCAATGTCGAAGTGGGACCCTGCAGACTAAACAGGCTGCAGCGTTTTGAATGATCTGGAATCTACGGGTCAGGCCAAGCAGCAGACCCATGTATAGACCATTCGCATAATCCAGGTGAAAGGTTATCAAAGCATGGACTACGGTTTTGTGGGTTGCATTAGGCAGATAGTTGATGAATTTCCTAATCATTTTAATTTTGCCAAAACAGGCTGCTGAGATTGTTTGGACATGAGCCGAGAGGGACAAGTCTTTGTCCCATCTCAACCTACGTTTTTAACCGATTCCTTAGGTGGGGGAGCAAGACACAGTTCAGGAGGCCACCATGCAATGGGAGGGGGGATAGAGTTGATTAAAAAACAAGACCTCAGTCTTATCTGCATTCAGTTTTAGAAATTGCGGTTCATCCAGGTGGCGATGTTCTTAAGACAATCTTTTAGCGGGTCAAAGGTGGAAACTGACACATCACTAAAGGTGAACAATAGCTGGGTATCATCCGCGTAAGATGTAACTTTGATCTCAGTTTTGGAGATCAGCTTCACCAGGGGGGTTAAATAGACATTGAAGAGGAGGGGGTTAAGCGCCGAACCCTGGGGAACTCAACACTTAAGCGGTTTGGCAGGCGAAGTGAAGGGGTAAGTCCAAACCTGTTGCTTACGATCATATAAGAAGGATGAAAGCCAGTTCAACACAGTTCCCTGGATGCCAATGCCTTTTAGGCGATTTAAGAGGGTGGGGTGAGAGACCACGTCGAATGCTGCAGATAAATCTAACAGCACCAACATGGCCTTAGAGCCCCCATCCACAGCCCATCGTATGGAGTCTGCCATTTCGATCAAAACTGATTTTGTGCTGAAACCAGGACGGAAGCCGGATTGGGATTCATGGAGAAAACTATTAATCTCAATGAACCCAGCCAGTTGCTGGTGCACAAGTTTCCCTAAGACCTTGGCTGGAGTGGGAAGCAGAGAGATAGGTCTGTAGTTACTAGTGATTTCCGGGTCAGCATTGGCTTTTTTTAATATGGGTAAAAGAAAAACATGTTTCGAAAATGCAGGGTACGTACCCTGTCTAAGTGAAGCATTCCAGATGGTGTTTAGATAAGGATTAAGACACTCCGCTAGGTCGCTATATTGTTTGGCTGGCCAGGGGTCACCAGGGGAACCTGATTTACATTTCTGCAATTCGATCAACGAGGCTTCTACCGAGATATCAGCGAATTCTGAGAAAGCAGGCTTCAGAGTCTGCTCCAGATAGTGATCATTGATCGGCTGGGATACGTAGGATGAGACCGGAAAAGAGGTATACATCAAAGCGATTTTCTCCTTGAAGAAATCGGATATCTTGTTGCATAGTGTCTGTGAGGGGGATGAGTATGGGTGAGCGCAAGTGGTTTGGTGAAAGATTTCACAATTTTAAAAATTTCCCTGGAGGAATTCTTGGCACTATTAATCTGTTCGGCCAGAAAGTCTCTTTTTTCTCAATAAGAAGTTTGCTGTACTCTTTGAGCGCATCGCAATAGCAGGTTTTACTTTCTACGGAATAAGTATGTCTCCAGCTACGTTCTAGTTTTTTACATTCAGATTTTTTTGATCTGATCACTTCCGAGTACCAAGGAGCAGAAGGGGATGATCTGGGTGACTTTGCTGGTTGCAGGGGGTCCAGGAAATCCTTCGCTAACCCATGTGTTAAAATTGGAGATGCTAGCCTCAAGATCATTAGACAGACAAGGCTTGGAGTCCTTCCAATGATGCGAAAGAGACTGTAACAGAGTTAGCAGTCTAGTAGTGGGGTGGGTTGAGTTAGCCGGGCCTGGGGGAAGAGGAGGAGCGTGGACAGGAAAGGGGTAGATAGGATAGGGACAGGGACAGAGAAGGATGTACTGAATAAAGCTCCTTCAAATATAAAGAAGTGTGTCTGTCGTTCTTGGGTCAAGACACGACAACTGGCGACGAGGGTGGGATGAGCAGCCCGCTCACCCTGAACCCTAGAAACAGCGTCCTGTCCCTGGGGCATCGTCCGAAGAGCAGTCGCGACAGATGTGCCTCAAAGAAACTGCCGCCTAAAGGAAGAGGCTAGCAGCCAGTGTCCCAGCTCCGCGACTCAGCGATCGCGTGGAGCCGTGTGAGAGGAGCGCGGTCGAGCGCTGAACGAACTTTTAAACCCGGCGCCATTTCGCGTCCAAAAGTGGAAGTGAGCCTAAGAGCTGTGCGAGGCCTAGGAAGAAACTGGGAGCCCACCCCAGACCTCCTGGAGAGCCCTGAAGGGTGAGACCGTCTGGAGAGGTGTGGAGAGCTGTTGGGAAGTCTTGAAACCCCGACCCCGAACTTACCTGAGAGTGCAAGTAGACAAGAAGCACGAGAGAGACAGAGGGAGACCTGTTGCCCGCCAGGAAAGCTGCCGGTGAGTGCCGTGTGAGGGCTGTAAGCCTGGAAGTTGAATGCAGCCCCAAACCTCGTGGCGTATAGGAGTTTCAAGTGGTCGGCCATATTGGAGTCAGCAACCTAAAGGGACACTCCTGTGCAATCCGGGAGAGGCCATTTTGAAGTCAGGCGCTCCAGCGAAAAACAAGCATTGGTGCACAAGACCAGTTGAGAATAGACAAGCCCAAGTTGATACAAGCAACGAATGATAAACAAACCCGAGCAAAAGTAAAATAAGTTCAACACAAGCTAGAAGAAAAGGAAAAGACGTGCTCTCACGATGGTGACTCCGGACACCTCCCCACAACGAAACGAAGTTAAACCAATCATCACAGGAGTGTCACATCTGCGGCCTCCAGAACCTCTAACCCTGACCACTGGAGGGACCATGGGCCCCAGATGGCAGGAGTGGCTGGAGGATTTTGAGGACTAAATTAAGGGATCGAAAGTGATAGCAGATGAGGAGAAATTGATTGCCCTCCGCAATCTGGTGGGCAGAGAAATCAGTAAAATGATCAAGGACCTTGCTCCTGCGGACGTAGGAATGTATGACAAGGTGCGTGAAGCCCTGAACAAAAATTTCTCCACAAAAAGAATGTCGAATATGAACGACATGCGTTTCATCAAGCACGTCAAGGAAAGGAAGAAGCAATGAGCACATTCATTACCAGATTGCAGCGATTATCGAGACACTGTGAGTTCGACACCTTTTCAACGGATGCTGCCATTAAATCACAGATCATCGATGGGTGTCACTCTGAAACACTCTGGAGACGGCTGCAGAGAAAACATCATGAGTTAGATGACATTGAAGAAATGACTCGCGTCTATGATCAGGCGGAAGAACATGCTAAGAGCATTGAAACTGGACGGACCGTAAGCCGAGAACAGGTGTGTCGAGTACAAGCCAGCAGCAGCAGCCGTCGAAGCTCAAGAGAGAAGCAATGGAGGCCCCGGCCGTCGTCCCGCCAATGGAACACTGAACATAGGAGGCGTGATCCAGGGCGAAGGGAAAGGAAGCCAGAGAAAACAAGAAGGTGTTATAGATGCGGATACGACTATCCACACGTCGACCCATGCCCTGCCATGGGTCAGTGATGCCAAAGATGTGGGAGGACGAATCACTTTGAGGCGATGTGTGGGGAATATCAAAAGGAGAGACGGAGTGGAACAACGAGGCCATCTCGCTCTGATGCCAGAAAACATCACGTAAGAGCAGTCCAGGACAGGCCGAAGTTGTCCTCGGGCTCGTCACACTCCAGTCGGGAATCACGAAGATCTCAGTGGGAACGGAGATCACCGTCCCGAGAATCTAGATCAACGTCCAGAGATTCTGAATATACAGTTGAATATGCAAACATGATTGCCGACCCTGACCAACTCAAGAAATATCCACGCTTAGACATCAGTGTGTCGAACCATGAAACCAAATTCGTGTTAGACAGCGGAGCCTCATTGAATTACATTCCGGTCACTGAATACGAGAGGATGAGACCCCAGCCACCTTTGACTCAGGCACACGTCCGGGTATTCACCTGGATGTCCAAGAAGCCACTCCCTTGCTTGGGGAAATTTCCAACGACACTTAGGCACAAAACTGTATCCATACCAGCATTCATCCATGTTATTGAAGGCCCAGAGGCCGACTGTCTTCTCAGTCTACCGACTGCAGAGCGCCTCCGACTTTTCGAGATCCTCTATAGGGTCAGCGACGATCCAGACATTATCCACAAATTCCCCAAATTATTCCACGGATTAGGAAAAATGAAGGGGTGCCAAATTTGTCTCCACATAAATGAACAGATCAGACCGGTAGCACAACATCCTCGACGTGTACCATTCCACCTCCAGCAAGCTGTAGAGGACGAACCTCAAGAACTTTTATCAGCAGCCATCATTGAAAGGACCTTTTTTTAACAATACTGATCCAGCACACAAACTATTATTTGTAAACATATACAGTGATAATCAGGGTTCATGAATCACAATAGAGAAACTATCGGTGAGACTGGAGGGCCTGGCTGATTGGAGAGCTTCCTGTAGATTATGGTGTTTTATGGTCTCAGCCAGGGTTTGTCTCGAGGTAGCTTGGCATGCGGCCTCCGGATTGGACCACAGGTTCTCCATGCCAATCCTGGTCGCCTGCCCCCTTATGAATGATAGCCACTGTATCCTGCCTACACCCTGACAGGCCATCACAGTCTTCAGTTCTTCTCTATAGCTCTCAAGCTCCGGGACACTCCACAATCTTCGCCAATAGTGGGCGAGAGGCAATTGCTTATGCAATTGGCCTCAGGTTTAGATCCAGCCTTAGTGGAATTAGCGGTGTGCTTTTTGGTAGAGAAAGCAACTGTCTAATAAAGTTATTCTCAGTAACACTGATCTCAATTGCTGGTCGGTGCCCCCAGAGTTCCGCCCCATAGAGAGTGGAAGATCTGGCTTGAACTTTATATATTTCTAGCGGTGCAATCACTAGTTTATGCACGCAAGTTTTCTGCACTCTTAAGATTCCCCCCGCGGACTGTGAAAGCCCTAGATTAGCCTTAGACATTTGTGTGTCCCACCCCATTTTGTCGTTCAGCGTCAAACCTAGGTAGACAAAGTTATTTACCCTTTCCAGGGGTCGTCCATCCATTTTCGGGTGAGGGCAATTGATTGTGCTGGCGTTAAACACCATGTACTTTGTTTTATCTATGTTAATCACCAGATTCCATTTCTTACAGAATTAGGTAAATTGGTCTAACACCCGCTGCATCCCAATTGGTGTTTTTGAAAGCAGCAGGGTGTCGTCCGCAAACATTAGTGCAGGGAATTTACCGCCAGCTAGATTGGGGGCATCAATATTTTTTGCGCTAGTCAAATCATCTATAAGCAGTGTAAACAATATGGCATAATATTAACACATAAGAAGGGAGAAATTGCATAAAGGAGACACAACCAAGTGATTATAAAAAGTTCTATTTCATTTAATACGTATATAAATGTTCATGTTAAAAACAATTAATAAAAAGGCATGAATATGAATCAATTATACAAACAACCAAATGAACAACAATCGTATAATATATAAAAAATACATATAAAAAATTACATAGACTGGCAAACAATATTATTCGACGCGCGTTTCGGCGTTGTTGAGAACGCCTTCCTCAGGAGCCACAATAGTATCTGAAAGACATAGTTATTTCATAATTAAATCCAAACACATATATGACTCTTTTGTTCAGAAATTACATTCTGAAAAACATTACAAAATAGCAACCATAAATGACAATAAAAAACCATAAAAAACAGTATGTAGTGCCTGAATGACAATAACTCCCTACTTGTATAGCTGATTAGGAATAGCTATACAAGGTACAAACTAACATTTCTGTATTTGAGCAGTGGTCATTTTAGGTAAAGATAGTACCTGTAGAGCAGCCAAAATTGAAACATACGGGATAATCTCCTTATGGGAATCCAAACTAATGAATAACTTCTAAATGTAAAGAAATATATAATTCATATATAAGTGACATAACAATAATCACACTTATGACATCAAAAAAGGGTGGATCTATATTTAGGAAGTCGTCTATCAGAAAAGTCTATCTAACTAGCTAATATCTGTGATGGTAGTATAGAGCGTTTCCAACTGCTGTTATTGCTGCTAGGGTCATGGGTCAAGAGAGTCCATGTGACAATGGGGCTATATTAGATAGTAGATTAAATACATATGCGGACTAAATGGTTAGGGAGGCCTCAACCTAACATGTATGAAATCACTTACCAAAGTATCGATGGTGAGGACGAAAGTTGAACAAACAGGGCTTGTTTTTCTCTGTATATCAACATTCGTAAATTATTATCTGGAAAAGGATATCACAATAAGCAAAAGGGAAAGTAAGGAGCTGTCAATAGTGGATACTCAAATTATCAGTGCATCGTGTCAATAAAGTAACTTACAAAAGAAATATCTTAATATGAAAAAGGAAAAGTGGCAAAAGGTGGATCACTGTTTATCGAACACATTTTCCATTCTGGTAAGAAGGACGATTAAATGGGTATACTCTAGTGTCCAAGGGAATCTTAAATGTGGGAAACCACTAATTATATAGTGAGACCCAGTCAATTGCAAAGTGTGGCATATGTATTAGCTCATGCTTACCAAGGCAAATCCTCGCTAGTTATTGACCGTGAAGAGACACCTTCAAGTTCAATCAGAGCTATAACTTTGTATCCGAGCGACTGGCATTCATGTGTCAACTCTGTTATTCAAAAGAATAGAAGAACGTAATAAAATCTGTACCGGAGGTGTACTAGGTAAACCTATTTTCGATATAGCGCTTTTATTTAAAGGTATAACAAACTGGATGATTACCAGAGCAAGCGGGGTTAATCTATAATGAGACCATTAAAAAATTCGAAGAATATAGTGAGATCTTGGTTAAAGATGCGCTAGGTAAACCTATTTTTAGTATCGAGCTATTGTTAACATAACAACCTGGATAATTGCCAGTACATAGGGGGTTCATCTTTAATAGTGTCAACACATGGTGATTTATTTAGGAAGGCTCGGTGTTATGAATCTAACCGATTCTAAAATTTTGTCGTATAGGTAGAAGCCTTACCAGTAAGATAAATCAGTGATTGATGTTCTGCATTTTTACAACCACAATGGGAGACATCAAAACGAAGACGGAGATATCTTATATATATTCGCTTCAAGTGGTAAGGAACGGACGTTCGTAGCAACACTAGAAAGTGAAAAAACCAACATGAACAGTTCAGGGCAAAGGAGTTCAAATCGGAGCGTTAATTGAACATTATTAGAAGCTACCGGTAATGCTGAATTTTACCGCGTTGCCTTACCGGGAGCACAGATAGCGTGCTGATGCCGTGCTCATGCAGGCGTTTTAGTAAAAACGGCTTGTGCCTGTCATTATGCGTTTGATGTTGGGGAATGTATCGCCGAGTTGTCACTTCTAAAGGAAGTAAAAGAAATAAACAAAACTCTCTCAGTTTAAAGTAGCTCGCGGATATCTAGCAATGTCAGGCGAGAGCGCGTGAGCCTGAGGGGAAACAAGGAACTCACCGGAACAAAGATATTGAGTCCGAATACTTCAACCCGCAGGAGCCGCACCGAGGATAGATGTTGGCGTCCTGCAGCCGTTGGGAAAAAAAGGGTGTAACCCAACGTGCCCCAATACGAGTCCTTATGTATGGGCAGTTTGCGTTACCTAATGTGACGCGTGATTGTTTAGATGCCGCCTCTTAAAGGAGAATCCTTATAGCATAGGAATTCACGGGCCTGATCACAGGTAGGGAAGCCTAGTGAATGACGTATGGGTGTTCAAGACACGTCTATTCTCAAAAAAGAGGGGGGAGGGGGGGGGGGAAGAGAAGGGGAAGGGGAAGGATGCATGCTAACTACGTTCAAAGAAGCGGATGTTAAATAGCGCGACATACAAAAGGGATTATTCATAAAACGGCAATCGTGATCTCGGGGAAACATTTTAACTACGTTTAAGGAAGCGGATTTTGAATGGCGCGTCACATAACAGGGATTTTTCATAAAACGGCAATCCTGATCTTAGAAGAAGCTTATATAGACGTGCCGCCCGGTGAGTGTGTGGAGGGAGATATTTCATATTAGTGATTACGGATGTTGGTATGTTCAGAATCTTATTGAGGACGACCAAAGATGCATAGGTTTATCCCTGAGATTACCTTATCTATAAGAACAACTACGATCTTTGGGCCTATAGGATAAAAATATGATCTTTTGGTCTGAATTTGTTAGATCGTCCGTTTTGATGAACTTTCACCGCTTGTTACCCGTTCTTTATTTGACATATTGCTATCGTAAGAAGATCCGACAATGATTTTCTTTGGTCGTCCTCACTAAGATTCTGAACATACCAACATCCGTAATCACTAATATGAAATATCTCCCTCCACACACTCACCGGGCGGCACGTCTATATAAGCTTCTTCTAAGATCAGGATTGCCGTTTTATGAAAAATCCCTGTTATGTGACGCGCCATTCAAAATCCGCTTCCTTAAACGTAGTTAAAATGTTTCCCCGAGATCACGATTGCCGTTTTATGAATAATCCCTTTTGTATGTCGCGCTATTTAACATCCGCTTCTTTGAACGTAGTTAGCATGCATCCTTCCCCTTCTCTTCCCCCCCCCCCTCCCCCCTCTTTTTTGAGAATAGACATGTCTTGAACACCCATACGTCATTCACTAGGCTTCCCTACCTGTGATCAGGCCCGTGAATTCCTATGCTATAAGGATTCTCCTTTAAGAGGCGGCATCTAAACAATCACGCGTCACATTAGGTAACGCAAACTGCCCATACATAAGGACTCTTATTGCGGCACGTTGGGTTACACCCTTTTTTTCCCAACGGCTGCAGGACGCCAACATCTATCCTCGGTGCGGCTCCTGCGGGTTGAAGTATTCGGACTCAATATCTTTGTTCCGGTGAGTTCCTTGTTTCCCCTCAGGCTCACGCTCTCTCGCCTGACATTGCTAGATATCCGCGAACTACTTTAAACTGAGAGAGTTTTGTTTATTTCTTTTACTTCCTTTAGAAGTGACAACTCGGCGATACATTCCCCAACGTCAAACGCATAATGACAGGCACAAGCCGTTTTTACTAAAACGCCTGCATGAGCACGGCATCAGCACGCTATCTGTGCTCCCGGTAAGGCAACGCGGTAAAATTCAGCATTACCGGTAGCTTCTAATAATGTTCAATTAACGCTCCGATTTGAACTCCTTTGCCCTGAACTGTTCATGTCGTTTTTTTCACTTTCTAGTGTTGCTACGAACGTCCGTTCCTTACCACTTGAAGCGAATATATATAAGATATCTCCGTCTTCGTTTTGATGTCTCCCATTGTGGTTGTAAAAATGCAGAACATCAATCACTGATTTATCTTACTGGTAAGGCTTCTACCTATACGACAACATTTTAGAATCGGTTACATTCATAACACCGAGCCTTCCTAAATAAATCACCATGTGTTGACACTATTAAAGATGAACCCCCTATGTACTGGCAATTATCCAGGTTGTTATGTTAACAATAGCTCAATACTAAAAATAGGTTTACCTAGCGCATCTTTAACCAAGATCTCACTATATTCTTTGAATTTTTGAATGGTCTCATTATAGATTAACCCCGCTTGCTCTGGTAATCATCCAGTTTGTTATACCTTTAAATAAAAGCGCTATATCGAAAATAGGTTTACCTAGTACACCTCCGGTACAGATTTTATTACGTTCTTCTATTCTTTTGAATAACAGAGTTGACACATGAAGGCCAGTCGCTCGGATACAAAGTTATAGCTCTGATTGAACTTGAAGGTGTCTCTTCACGGTCAATAACTAGCGAGGATTTGCCTTGGTAAGCATGAGCTAATACATATGCCACACTTTGCAATTGACTGGGTCTCACTATATAATTAGTCGTTTCCCACATTTAAGATTCCCTTGGACACTAGAGTATACCCATTTAATCTTCCTTCTTACCAGAATGGAAAATGTGTTCGATAAACAGTGATCCACCTTTTGCCACTTTTCCTTTTTGATATTAAGATATTTCTTTTGTAAGTTACTTTATTGACACGATGCACTGATAATTTGAGTATCCACTATTGACAGCTCCTTACTTTCCCTTTTGCTTATTGTGATATCCTTTTCCAGATAATAATTTACGAATGTTGATATACAGAGAGAAACAAGCCCTGTTTGTTCAACTTTCGTCCTCACCATCGATACTTTGGTAAGTGATTTCATACATGTTAGGTTGAGGCCTCCCTAACCATTTAGTCCGCATATGTATTTAATCTACTATCTAATATAGCTCCATTGTCACATGGACTCTCTTGACCCATGACCCTAGCAGCAATAACAGCAGTTGGAAACGCTCTATACTACCATCACAGATATTAGCTAGTTAGATAGACTTTTCTGATAGACGACTTCCTAAATATACATCCACCCTTTTTTGATGTCATAAGTGTGATTATTGTTATGTCACTTATATATGAATTATATATTTCTTTACATTTAGAAGTTATTCATTAGTTTGGATCCCCATAAGGAGATTATCCCGTATGTTTCAATTTTGGCTGCTCTACAGGTTCTATCTTTACCTAAAATTACCACTGCTCAAATACAGAAATGTTAGTTTGTACCTTGTATAGCTATTCCTAATCAGCTATACAAGTAGGGAGTTATTGTTATTCAGGCACTACATACTGTTTTTTATGGTTTTTTATTGTCATTTATGGTTGCTATATTGTAATGTTTTTCAGAATGTAATTTCTGACCAAAAGAGTCATATATGTGTTTGGATTTAATTATGAAATAACAATGTCTTTCAGATACTATTGTGGCTCCTGAGGAAGGCGTTCTCAACAACGCCGAAACGCGCGTCGAATAATATTGTTTGCCACTCTATGTAATTTTTTATATGTATTTTTTATATATTATACGATTGTTGTTCATTTGGTTGTTTGTATAATTGATTCATATTCATGCCTTTTTATTAATTGTTTTTAACATGAACATTTATATACGTATTAAATGAAATAGAACTTTTTATAATCACTTGGTTGTGTCTCCTTTATGCAATTTCTCCCTTCTTATGTGTTAATATTATGCCATATTGTTTACACTGTTTATTTCCCTGTACCAAGAATTGATTTTCTCAACAGGGGGTCCTTGTTTTTTACACTACAAATCATCTATAAGGCCATTTAAAAAGAGGGAAAATAGAGTGGGGGCAAGTACACACCCCTGCCTGACTCCCTTCTCGATTGGGAATGCTCTAGTCAGCTGACCAGATTTACGAAAGGGTACCTTCGCAAAGGTTCCTTCATGGAGTCTTTTAAATTGATGGCACAGGTAAGGAGGAATCCCCATATTAGTTAGTATGCTCCACAGTTGGTTCCTATCCACCATATCAAAGGCGGATTTGAGGTCCACAAACGTTAGGTACAGGCTACCCCCATCCAGGACCACATGCTTCCAGTAAAGTACCTGGAGCCATAGTAGTTGGCCAATGGTCGATGTTTTGGCTCTGAACCCTGCTTGCAGGTGGGAGAGAATATTGTTGTCTATAATCCAATCCTGCAGGCGTTGTAAAAGGAGTCTGGCATAGATTTTTTGTGTGACATCAATAAGGCTAATTGGCCTATAATTTGATGGTACCAGCGGAGAGCCCTTTTTATAAACCGGGATGATTTCGGCCCCCAGCCAGGTGCTAGGGAGTTCTTGTCCGTCCAAAATGGCGTTAAATAGGACAGTCAAGTAAGGGACCCATATCTTCAGCTCATCTCTGTAGAGATCACCAGGAATCCTATCCAACCCCGGGGCCTTATTAGGTTCAGTGCTAGTACCGCTAGTGTCACTTCCGACAAAGTAAATAGAGGAGGGTGCCAGCTTGGATCCAACCTCAGGGGAAAACTTGGTAAGTCAATAGTTAGGGAAGCGGGACTAGAATTAAGCATGAGCGGATTTTGCGGATTGGCAATCCGCGAATTTGCGGATTTGCAAACTCGCAATCCGCAAAATCCGCGAATTCCCGCGAATTTGCGGATTTTTTTTTTTTTTTGTGTTCGCCCGTGTTTCTGCCAGTTCGCGAGGGTTTTTACAATTTCGCAATTTGCGAACTTACCTGTCGGGTCGCAAGTTTTGCGAACTTGTTGTTTCTACGTGTCCAACCTGTTTGGGACACTCTTCTTCATCACTGCCACTCTCTGTCACCACTGCCACTCTCTGACTACTCATGCCACCCTCTGGCCCACCCATGCCACCCTCTGTTTCATCACCACACCCTCTGGTTGTCCAGTGTACATTATTTTTGGCAAAGCAAAGCACACCTTCCCTGCCTCAAGTGACCTGAATTAATTTGGGGCTGATTAATGTGTCACAGAATATTTTTTTAGCTGGCACCTGCTTCCTTAGTGCGCCCTGATTAGTGATCTTTTGCACTTGCTAAGTGCTTTCATTGTTGCAAAATTAGTTACAACACCTGCCCTGCCCCAACTGACAATAATGAATTAGGGGCTGATTAATGGATTTTAACTTCCAGCCTGGCTCCTGCTTGTCTCCCTTAGCTGTAATTCAGGACCTTTGTGGCATATGTGTAACTATTCTGAGGTTCAGAGCAGGGTCACATAATAGTTGCAACTGGCAACTGAACTCTGGAGGGGCCCCTCAGGAAGCACTACAGGAAATGGCTACTAATGATGAGCCTGAACTTTTGAACCTGGTAAGTAGTTACTTTCAGTTTTGCTAAAATCGTATTTCTGCAATTTCGCACTTATTCGCGGGGCGCGAACTCACGCGAACAGTGCGAGCAGTGCGAGCAAAATCCGCTGCTCGCGGATTTGCGGATTTTTCAGGAAATTCGCAAATCTCGCGGATTGCGGATTTCCCGAAAATCCGCAAAATCCGCGAGCGGAACGGATTTTCCGCCCATGCCTAACTAGAATAAAGATCTGTAAAGTAAGCACACCAAGCTTCCTCAGCGATGTTAGGGTCGATCTTAGACTTGCCCTCTACCTTCCCAGTGTGAACCAGATTCCAAAAGGATCGAGCATCTTTCGCAATTAATGCCTGTTTGATTGCATGCCATCTCTCAGTTTCCCAATTAGATTTTGCATGGAACAGGAGATCCTTATAAGCCTTCCTTGCAGTCATAATGGAAGTCCTACTGCCTGTTTTAAGAGCGGATACTAAAGTAGTTTTCACCCTCCTACATGACTGGTTATACCAGGGATTAGAGTCCCGTGGCTGCCGTTGGCTCTGGCTGGAGGGTTTGTAGAAACTGCCCGCCAAGGCCGTCATTAATTCTTTATGGATTTCTAAAACTTTAGTGCCTTCCGCAAAATTTGGGACACTCTCGTACAGTGCTGACAACCGCTCTAGCTGAGGAATTACACTTTTGTACATCAAAGCCAGATTTTCTGGTGAAGTCTTAATAGAGGCCCAGCAGATTCTTTTACCACCCTGTATAATCCTAATATTGCTAGAAACGGTGTCAGCCTCTTGTTGCACCGCCTCAGGATGTGGCAGATCCAGCTCCACCACCAAAGGGTTATGATCACTTTCCGAGCGATCGTGTACATGGAAGTTACAAATCAGTGGCCATAAAGACAAACTAGCCATAAAATAATCGATTATTGACGAATGGCCCATTCCATTATAAGTACACTTTCCTGGACTATCCCCCGGATTTTCTTTTTAATAGGTTGAAATGTAATGAAATGTGTTTTTTAAATTGTATAATAGTGTATATATTGTACATATAATAATTGTGTGTATATATATATTTTATTTGTAGCCCTGAAGAAGTCCGTGGAGGACGAAACGCGTTGGCTACATTTGTGAAGAACCAAATAAAGATTGAACTTCTAAAAACAACCCAGATTCTGCTACTGAAGGTTTCTCTATTGTGATTCATGAACCCTGATTATCACTGTATATGTTTACAAATAATAGTTTGTGTGCTGGATCAGTATTGTTAAAAATTGTATGTTGGAACAATTTATTGTTCTAGGAGATTTAGGGGAATAGAATCTCCGATCCGTGGCACCATAAAAAAGAACGAACAAGGCAGTACTCAGGATAGATGCAATTGTGCTTAAAACCCCTTTCCCCAGTTTTTTTGTTCTCAAATCATTGAAAGGACCGATGGTCCAACTTCATGGGTGTCGCCGGTAGTCATTGTACCGAAGAAAGGCACTCCTGGCAAAAGTGAGGTTGTGTGTCGACATGGGGCTCCCCAACACAGCCATTGAGAGAGAGCGTCACCCTGGGCCACATCTCAGCGACATGATCTCTGCACTGAATGGAGCGAGGGTGTTCTCAAAGCTTGATTTGAACAAGGGGTACCACCAGCTGGAGTTACATGCCAAATCTCGCTACATCACTACGTTCGCAACCCACCTTGGACTATTTAGGTACAAACGATTAAGCTTTGGCGTTTCCTCAGCTGCAGAAATCTTTCAGGAGGCAATTCGACAAATCATTCACCATATCCCCAACACTTTAAACTACAGTGACGACATCCTTGTGTATGGATCTAACATTCAAGAGCATGATAAGGCTTTAGATCGGGTGTGCCATGCCCTCTTAGAAGCCAATTTGACACTTAACAAAGACAAGTGTGAGTTCCACCAATCCACTTTAAAGTTTTTCGGTCACATATTCTCCGGTGCCTGGATGAAGCCCCACCCAGAAAAGATAACTGCTCTGAATGAGACCAAGAGCCCTCAAGATGTTAGCGAACTGAGGTCATTTCTGGGCATGGCCAGCAATTGCGCTCGCTACATAAAAGACTATGCAACCATCCGCTTCGGACTCTCTCAAAACAGGGTCAACCGTTTGTTTGGTCCCCCCAGTGTGAACAGGCCTTCAGAGAAATCAAGCAGGCGGTGGATTCTGCCGACAATCTTTCATATTTCAGTCCCCACAGGAAAACAGAGATAACAGTGGATGCCAGCCCCGTGGGCTTGGGTGCGATTCTGGCGCAGTATGAAAATGACTCTGATCAGAGACGTATTGTTGCCTATGCCAGTCGCAGCTTGTCAGATCCTGAAAAAGCATATTCTCAACCCGAGAAGGAGAGTCTTGCGGTGGTATGGGCGTGTGAACACTTCCATGTCTTTATTTATGGCAAGCACTTCACCATGATCACCGATCACCAGGCGCTAGTCACAATCTTTGGGAATCCAACATCCAAGATGCCACCGAGGATTGAATGATGGGGTCTGAGATTACAAGAATATACCTTTACAATCATACATAAGCCTGGGAAATCAGAAAACCCAGCGGATTGCATGTCGCGACACCCGCAAGCATCGTCTGAGTCCAGGTCCTCCATTGCAGAGGAGTATATCCACTTCGTGGTAGATCAAGCACAGCCACCTGCCATTCCTGTGGAAGCCATCCAGGAAGCCACTGCACAAGACGTCATTCTACAGAAGGTGCTACGTCGGCTCCAGACGAACAGGTGGAGACATGAAAGTGAAGAAGAAGCTGGTGATCCGACTGTCAGGCAAGAAATGCAAGCTTTCCGACATGTCTGTGATGAACTTTCTGCTACCACAGATGGGTTGATACTGCGAGGTCAGCGAATTGTTATCCCAAGGCAACTACGACAGGGTGTTGTCAACCTCGCTCATGAAGGTCACAGAGGAGTGGTGTCAACAAAACAAGCCCTCCGGGAACGGGTGTGGTTTCCCCTCCTCGATCAGATGGTAGAGCTAACCCTGAAGGACTGCCCCCAGTGCCAGTTGGTCAGTCGTGGAGATCCCCCAGCTCCCCTGCAAATGACCACGCTACCTAGTGGGGTGTGGCAGGAATTGGCCATGGATTTTTATGGACCTCTACAATCCGGCAAATATGTCTTGGCCATAACTGATGAATACTCCCGATTCCCCATTGCTCAATTTGTGTCATCAACAAGTGCTTCCAGCACCCTCACCGTGCTGGATGAAGTGTTTGCGGCCTGGGGTGTTCCCAAAGAACTAAAAACAGATAACGGACCTCCTTTCAATGGACAAGAATTCAGTGCCTTTGCAAAGCATTTGAATTTCAAACATAGGAAAGTCACACCTCTATGGCCACAGGCAAATGGCACCATTGAACGATTTATGGCCACACTCAAAAAGACTTTTCAACAAGCCACCACTGAGAAAAAGGACCTGCAAGTGGCTCTGAACGAGGTCCTCAGGGCATACAGAACAACTCCTCATGCCACCACTGGAAAGTGCCCTGCCACGCTGATGCTAGGGCGACCGATAAGGCCACGCATACCGACCTGGGAAGGAGCCCTGCGAGCAGTGTCGCCACTCCGTGTTCATCAAGAGGTGATGGCGGCAGACCGTCATGGCAAAGACAAAATGAAATCGTATGCGGATGCAAGGAGGAGAGCGAGATCACCATCTTTGCATGAAGGAGACTGCGTTATTGTCAAACAAGACCAACAAAGAAAGACTGATTGCCGCTTCCGAGCTGAACCGTTACTAATCACCCAGCAGAAGGGCAACATGATAACGGCGGAGTCCGATCATCGACGAATCACCAGGAATGTGTCACATTTTAAGAAGTGCACTCCAGACATGAGAGAAGCTCTCACAAAGATGACGGGAGCTCCAGTCAATGAAGAACCTGACCGAACTGACCAAGAGAGTGCGAGTCAGACAAGAGATCCTCCAGTGGACTCTGGGACTGATTCGGGGGTCGGGTCTCTGCGACCCCACCGAGACATTCAACGACCAAGAAGACTCATTGAAGAGATTTGAGCCAATCCATTATCTTGTTTGTCTGTTTATTAAGAAAGAGGGAGATGTAACAGAGTTAGCAGTCTAGTAGTGGGGTGGGTGGAGTTAGCCGGGCCTGGGGGAAGAGGAGGAGCGTGGACAGGAAAGGGGCAGATAGGATAGGGACAGGGACAGAGAAGGATGTACTGAATAAAGCTCCTTGAAATATAAAGAAGTGTGTCTGTCGTTCTTGGGTCAAGACACGACAGAGACTCAGGCGTAACCCTCTTCCAATTCCTTCTAAGCTCTTTGAGGATGGAGGTGACTCTTGCCGTACTTGTCAGGTGAAGTTGAAAAGGGATCAGAAAGTGGTCTGACCAGATCACCGGCACGGGTGGATGGACTACGATGTTGGGGAGATTAGACCAGATCAAGTCCAGAGTATGACCTGCCTTATGAGTAGGAAGTGATACATGTTGAATTAAATTGCAGCCGGCAAGTGTGGAGACGAGATTGGAGCTATGCGGGCATGTAGAATCGTCCACATGAAGATTGAGGTCGCCTAGCATCATGAAGTTGGAATACCGAGTACTGGCCTGGGAGATATAATCCACAAGTGTGGGGATAGATTTAAGACAGGAGTTGGGGGGTCTGTAGAGCAGAAGCCCTGAGCAGGAAGAGGTCACCGATAGTTTAATGAAGAAGGGCAATCCTTCGATGGAATCAATCTGCTCAAAGTTAGAAGTTATGATCTTCCATCTAGTTTTATGGATAATAGCTAACCCCCCCTCCTGATCTCCCTCTTTGCCTGTTTGCACAAACTATGCCATAATCCACAGGGATGGCTAGGTTCAGAGCGGGATTAGTATCATCCCGGAGCTAAGTCTCAGTCAAGAACAATATGTCCCAGTTGTTGTCTACGAGGGACTGATGTATATCCAAGGCGTGTTTGGGCAAGGATCTACAATTGATCAGGCCAGCTTTTAACTCCACTTCCGTGGGTACTGTAGCGGTGTTTAAGCTATGTGCCGTATTATGTGTTCTGGGGCTGCTGGTAGTAGGAAAAAAACCACAGCACGGGCATGTGTAAACTTCTATGGAGTCTCCAGGGGTCAAAGCGGCATATAGGTGCAGGAAGGGGGGCTATGGGAGAGTAGCTCCGTCCGACTCAGCATGTGATCGCTGGCGCTGGAGATTTGGGCAGCATCTCTGGCCCTAGCCACTGTCCGGCCATGGACAGGCGCAGACGGGCTTGCAATTGGTGCGCCAGCGGCGCGCCAGCGGCGCGTCGGCGCCATGAGCTCTACAAATAGTCAGGGAGAATTAGAAGACTAGAGCGTCACCCTGACAAAATGGCCACTCGTAGATGTCCCTACCAGGAAGTGCTAGGGATCAGCCTTCTGTCTGAAGCTCGGTAGTCTCCCTCCACGCAAACAGCATGTGGTTGCTGCTGTGGACCGGGTAGTCGACGAGCACAAATGCCAATAAAAGTGAGTGCAGTGAAAAGACATCCCAACACAAGATGAGCTAAAAACAATTGTCAATTTCAGTTTCCAAATTAAAACAAGCACTGGCGTTGCCAATAGGTCTCGCAGTAGGAAAGTTGGAGCTATTGGTTTTGTAAATGACATTTTATATTTGTTTTGTGATTTACAATGCCAATAGTTTTAACTTTAGCATATGTGACACTTTTAGTATTTGTAATGTCACATGTTTTGTATTGACGTGACTTCGATGTATTGATATTACAATTAACAATGGCTTTTAATTTTTTTAAAATAATTAATACTTAAATAAAAGTGATTGTAATTTTTAATGGCAATAGCTTAAACTTTTGTAATTAACTTTTGTGAAGATTATGTTCAGTGACGAAAATCCAAGAACAGAAGTGAAATATTAACATTTTTTTGTGACATTTGTAATAAAGCTTGAAACATTGAGAGAACATATTTGAACCAGTGATGCTGTGGTGGTGCTGAGTGATGCTGTGTTTGCACTGAGTGATGAGGGCTGTGTGCACTGAGTGAGGCCTGTGTGCAATGTGAGTGAGGCCTGGGTGCAGTGTGAGTGAGGCCTGGGTGCAGTGTGAGTGAGTCCTGTGTGCAGGGTGAGTGAGAGCTGTGTGAACTGAGTGAGAGCTGTGTGCACTGAGTGAGAGCTGTGTGCACTGAGTGAGAGCTGTGTGCACTGAGTGAGAGCTGTGTGCACTGAGTGAGTGCTGTGTGCACTGAGTGAGTGCTGTGTGGGGGACATCTTCACAAGCCGTGAGGTGAACGGCCATCGAGTACAGCAGACAGCTTGCCAGCGCTCAGCATTCTAGCGCTCCAGCGCCCTACCAACGCCGTGAGGGAAACGGCTAGCGCTACCAGCGTTCAGCACCATAGCGCTCCAGCGCACGACCAGACTACAACTCCCAGGTGCCCCGGCGGCGGAAGTGACGCCGCACGAGCGCCCGGAGGCGCTTGAAAGAACGGAGCGCCCAGAGCTCCGGCGGGACATCTTCACAAGCCGTGAGGTGAACGGCCATCGAGTACAGCAGACAGCTTGCCAGCGCTCAGCATTCTAGCGCTCCAGCGCCCTACCAACGCCGTGAGGGAAACGGCTAGCGCTACCAGCGTTCAGCACCATAGCGCTCCAGCGCCCGACCAGACTACAACTCCCAGGTGCCCCGGCGGCGGAAGTGACGCCGCACGAGCGCCCGGAGGCGCTTGAAAGAACGGAGCGCCCAGAGCTCCGGCGGGACATCTTCACAAGCCGTGAGGTGAACGGCCATCGAGTACAGCAGACAGCTTGCCAGCGCTCAGCATTCTAGCGCTCCAGCGCCCTACCAACGCCGTGAGGGAAACGGCTAGCGCTACCAGCGTTCAGCACCATAGCGCTCCAGCGCCCGACCAGACTACAACTCCCAGGTGCCCCGGCGGCGGAAGTGACGCCGTACGAGCGCCCGGAGGCGCTTGAAAGAACGGAACGCCCCTCGCACCCGCGAGTCGCGCGCGGGAGCCGCCCGGGAGGAGCCCGGGCAAAGGGCGGGCCCTCTACGGCCCTCATCGGCAGGAGGAGGCAGGGGCAGGGCTCGACCCCCTGTTCCATCAGAGACGCGCCCACAAGTAAGACTCTGTTGTCGTCCCTGTGTTGTTTGTTAACAGCGCTATATATATAGACGATGTCTAAAAAGAAACCTGCTGCTTTGCCCACAAACACCATGGACAACTATGTTGTGCAAACAGTCAAGAAAATAAACGAACAAAGGAGGGAATCACTTGGGCTAAGCCAGTCACCAGACCTGTGCAGGCTAAGCCCTACTTTACCTCTGTCAACTGATGATAGCCCTTTCGTGTTGGTGGAAACCAGGGTCTCACCAATTGCACCATCTATTATTGAGTCTAGCAGCCAGCCATTGATTATGTTACCATCCCCTGTTATTCTGGATGGAGACTCAGAAAATGTTATAGATTCAGACCCAGAAACTGAAACTGGTCCTGTGGAGGATGATTTACCACCGATTGAGCACACACCCCGGCCTGTGCGCACCTGTGTGAAGAATCAGCGGAAACAGGGCGGCCCAAGGCCAAGAGTGAAAAGGAAAAGAACATTATCCCCAGGTTCTTCGAGAGCTCCCCAAAAGGCTGTAGGGGAAGGGACTTTAAGAAATAGAGGAGATGATGAAATGTTGAGTAAACTGCTTGAGGTTGTAGAGGGCAAACTTATTGAAATTGTAAAACCTCTGATCTCTAAAATCGATAAATTGCAGGCTGAAGTAAAAAGACTTGGAGGTGTGCAAACTAAATTGACGGAGGAAATAGGCAACCTTAATACTTTATTAATAACAAGAAATAGTACCGAAGGGATTAACCAAGTTGGAGAAGGGACATCTGGTGTGTTGACTAATCCAGTCCACATGCCGGCCCCGAAAGTTAATCAACATGTAACAACAGCAGAAGGGCGTCCGTTGATAGTAAATTTACCACAAGCACAAGTTCACGGTACAGACCCACTGCAGTTTATTGAGGAAGCCTCACCCGTTGTACTGGTGTTAGCTAATGTACCCCTTTTGGATGACGGCATCACCGAGTCATCTAGCTCTTTGAGTAGTAAGGCCCTCCATTGGCTCTCAGGTAATATGAGGTTAGCGCCTGGAGGGTTACACCAACTGGCGCATGACATTAAAGCAGTCAAACGTGTCCCTTGGATAGGGAATCGCCTCAAAAGATTTAAAGGGGACTGTGTGGCGGTAACATTTGCACACCCCGGTGTACTTCCAAATGTCTTAACACATATTCTTCCGCCTCAGCGTAGAAGAGGTACGGTGGTTCCCCTAACATTAAAATTTTTCTATGGGGAACAGCAAAATGTAACCCTGCCAAAAACGCCAGCACTAGGATGGGATAACAACTTGAATATGCATAACCGCTGGGCTTCTCCCCTAGTACCAAGCCTGCTATTACATAACAGATTTGATGCCCTGTCTGGTCTTAATAATTGTGATTGACAAGAGGTCAGTCACGAGATTGCCGAAGTGTCCGCAGGAGTAGACTTAAATCAGTCCTCAAATTCTATAGGTGGTATATTGCCTAAGACTGTGGGTACATCTTGTAATACTTTAGAGAGGGCATCAACATCCTGCCACATTGCCAGTTGGAATATAGCAGGACTAGTTTCTAAATTTGAAGTATTAGGGTGGTTAGAACTAATTAGAACATTTGATATCCTTTGTTTACAAGAGACCTGGTGTTTAAATTTTAAGGGCCTTGATGGTTTTGTAGCATATGAGCTACCAGCTGTGGCAACTACCTCAGGGAGGGCCAAAGGTGGTTTGCTAATTCTGATTTCTGTGAAAATGCGAATTAGGGTGAAGGAGCATATCACCGTGGGCAATAACTCCCAACTGCTGTGGTTAGCTGATGAGGCAGACAAAAACATTCTGCTGATTAATATGTATAATAATGTTTTTGATGCTAGTAGATATATGGTTATTTTAGAATTAGACGTCGCAATCAAACAATTGATGAAAGCTTCCAATACAGTTTTTGAGTTCATATATGTTGGAGATTTTAACATTTCTGTTTGCCCGCTCTCTAATCAAAAGTTGTGTGGCACTTTGAACCGTGTTGGAGAGCCAGCTACACATTTCCAACACAATACATATGGAGAAACCCTGAACTCTTTCCTACTCGCCCATGATATGGAGATCCTAGAGATTGAGCAGGATGAGAAGGGTGATAGCTGCCAACTTTTGTAGGGAGAGGGGCGAACACTGTAATTGATTTCATTTGTATGTCTTCCGAACTAGCTCATTTTAGCTCTGATGTCAAGGTTGTAGACCACATGGTTAGTGATCATAACTGTCTTGTTATTGAAACTAGGTTTTGGGAAGTTTGCATAATTCCAGATAGTAGCCCAATCACAAACATTGAGGTACATAGGCCGAACGGATTTAGAATAAGGTGGGCTGGGGATAAAGCTGAAGTAAATTCTAATTGCATTATCTCATGCTGCTTAAATGACATCACATCAATTATTGATGAGAAATCAAATATGGAGGCCTGTATCTTTCACTTTACAAAAATCAATGTTTTTATTAGTGGTAAGTTTACCAGGGCTGCTGGAAATTTTAACAATAAAGCAAGGGGATGGTTCAATAATGCATGTACTTTGGCACTAAAGACACTAAAAAAGGCATTATCCATCAAACCTAGAGACAAAACGGTTGTAGCTAAGCTTAGATTTGACTATATTTCAGCTCTTAAGCAAAGGAAAGCTGAACTACGTGAGGAAGCTTGGGAGCGTTTTGATCAAGCGGCTGTATCGAATAACTGTACTCTTTTCTGGGCAACAGTTAACAGCCCCTTTTTAAAAGATGATAAACTCCCCGTGTTAACCTCAAACGTAGGTAAGGAATCATGGGTACAGCATTTTTCTGGCATTTTTAATCCTAACACGGTAATGTTGCCGATAAGTTGCTCCTGGCCAGTACTTAGCCTAGATATCACCTTACAGGAGGTCCTAAGTAGTATCAGGGCCAGTAAGGGCGGAAAGGCCCAGGGACCCGATGGTGTCCCAGTTGATGTATATAAATTTGCACCTGAGATTTGGGGGCCAGTACTAGTCAAAGTTTTTAATGCTGCTGTTCACTGTACTATCCCGTGCACCTGGCCTGAATCAATAATAGTTCAGATTCACAAGAAAGGGGACCGAGGAAACGTTAAAAACTACCGGCCAATTTCATTGCTGGATTCGTCCGTCAAGATTATGAGCCGTGTACTCCTCGTCCGATTAGAAGAGTGGGCAGAGTCTAATCAGATAATGACAGACTGCCAATACGGGTTTAGGAAAGGAAGAGGTTGCATTGAACAATGTCTAAACCTGGAACTCCTGATAGGGAAGTACACCCGAGCAAAAAATGGTTCACTCTACCTTTGTTTCGCTGACTTGAGCAGCGCTTTTGACCTGGTGGATCACGCCATACTATGGACTACCTTGCTAGAAATGGGAGCACCTAGGGAAATTATATATTTTCTGGCCCGCTTGTACGAGAGGCTCAGCTCGAGTGTCCGGTACGGGCCTTCGGGCGAATGTACAGACAAATTTTGGGTCAGGAGAGGTATTAGACAAGGGTGCGTTCTGGCACCCCTGCTTTTCACTCTATTTATTAATGAAGTAGACTCGATCCTCAAGAAGGCACCAGCGGACGCCCCTAGAGTAAACACAAGTACCATCCCCGTGTTACTCTACGCGGACGACGCTGTGTTGCTCTCTAGGACCCCTCGGGGTCTACAGCTTTTGATGGACAAATTTGTGGCCTTTATCGAAAAAAGAAAGCTGGTCATTAACAAGAGCAAGACATATGTGATGGAGTGTGGAGCTAGTAATATCAAAACTAAAAAGCCCTATAGATATCTTATTGATGGCCAAGTGGTCCAGTGTGTGGAAAATTTCTGCTACCTGGGGGTCACCTTTTCCAAAAATGGTCGCTGGGATGTCGAGCACAAGGTGGTGCGCGACAAAATGACCAGGAGTGCCAATGGAATATTTGCTTTTGCAAGTAAATTAGGTAGTAGAAGGCCTAAAGTTATGCTTAAGATCTTTGAAGCTAGGTGTCTCTCGGTTGCTCTCTACGGAGCAGGGGTATGGGGGGTATCCAGGGTAGAACCTCTACAGGTAGAAGAGAATACATTTCTGAAAAAATTATTGTGTCTCCCGACATCCACTGCTAACAGTTTGGTCCACAAAGAATTAGGACTACATCATTTAAATGATCTATTACTGTTGAGACCTCTGATGTTATGGCGTTCGGTCTGGATGAAAGACGAAACCTCATTTAATAGGGCCATCATTGAGGATTGTTTACGTCTTGACTATTTTCTCAAAATCCCATGGATTAAATACACAATTGAATCTTTTTCTAGTGTGTTTGGGTTAAACGTTACATTAGATCACTGCCCTGCTTCGGATCTCTCTAAAGAGAGTCTGAAATCAATCTTTTTAAATCATTGTGCAGAAAGACGAGCCACGGATGATCTCAAACTTTCCTCCTGTATACGTTACAACCAACTGAATGAATTTGTGGGCCTACACCCCTACCTTCCCCAGGTGACCAAAGGGCAACATCGGTTTGTCCTTACCAGGATGAGGATGGGTACGGTCCACCTATTGGTTGCATTTCCTGAGATTAAGATGCGCCCTATAGGTCCATGTCGGTGCGACAAGATTTCAGAACAAAGCACAGAGCACTTTCTATTTATATGTAACCTGTACAGTGAATATCGTAAATTCTTTTTAAAACCTTTATTTATTAAATTTGGAGCAAGAACCATCAAAGCGGCAATGAAATTACTTTTTAATTTGCATCACCCTGACATCTGTTTTTATACGGCTAGTTATTTACTCAGGGCCATTAGCTCTAGGAAAAGCATGAATTTTTAAGCAAACAACTTTTAAAGTAATTTATTCATTGGAAACTTTTTAAAGTGTGTTATTTGATTTGTTATATGTATCATACTGTATTTTTAGCGGATTGCGATTGTTAAGTGTATTTTCTCTTTTAACATGTATTGTATGTATGTACTTTTATGGACATGATTTACATGTTTCCGAATAAAGTTTTTGACTTGACTTGAGTGCTGTGTGCACTGAGTGAGAGCTGTGTGCACTGAGTGAGTGCTGTGTGCACTGAGTGAGTGCTGTGTGCACTGTGAGTTACGGCAGTGTGCACTGAGTGTGTGCAGTATGCACTGAGTGCGGACTGTATGCAGTGTGATTGAAGGCTGTGTGCACTGAGTGAGGCCTGTGTGCAGTGTGAGTGAGGCCTGTGTGCAGTGTAAGTGATCCCTGTGTGCAGTGCGAGTGAGAGCTGGCACCTGTTACCACCATAGGTTTCCGAGGGGCTCGGTTTGAAATGGTGTCATTTAACCGAGCAACAATACCTTCTGCCATTTACAGCGCCTAGACACTGTAAAAGTGCAGTATGAAGCACTAGATACAATTTGCATGAAAGGCTCTATATAAAAGAGTGCGTCTTCCGCAGAGTTGGCGCTATCTTGCCCCGCTCCGTTTTAGCGCTCGATAGTGACACGGGCTTTGCTCACAGCCCCCTTGGCAGACCCTGCACATGAAAAGAAGACCTCTGCCTGTGCTGGTGCGCATCCAAAACTGTAACACAGGAGAGCTGAGCTGGAGACGTGGTCGAAGACGCCTGTGGGTATCCACGGTGCTCTGTAGTGAACATGCCTCGGGACAGATCTGGTGCTGAGAAGCTGGAATCGCTGGCAGCCAGCAGGACTGTAGTGTGCCAGAGTAGCGCGTTAGCTAATCTGCTGCCGGGAAGCAGGCATGTGTGAAGCAAGTCCGGGGCTGTGCAAGCAAGGATCAACGTGTGCCGCTCTGGTGCTGTGAAGCAGGCATGTGTGAAGCAAGTACGGGGCTGCTGTGCAAGCAAAGATCAACGTGTGCCGCTCTGGTGCTGTGGAGCAGGCATGTGTGAAGCAAGTCCGGGGCTGTGCAAGCAAGGATCAACGTGTGCCACTCTGGTGCTGTGAAGCAGGCATGTGTGAAGCAAGTCCGGGGCTGTGCAAGCAAGGATCAACGTGTGCCGCTCTGGTGCTGTGAAGCAGGCATGTGTGTAAGCAAGTCCGGGGCAATGCATGCAAGCATCAACGTGTGCCGCTCTGGTGCTGTGAATCAGGCAGAGAGGGGAGAGCTGGTGACAGGGGAGGGGGCCGAGTTAGATACTAATCTCACGTTTCATGTTGATGACACCGCAAGCTGCTTGAATTTTCAATAACTACTGACATTAGACAACTTGCCTCTGCCCCGGCTGCAGTTGTGGCATTGCTTCGGCACTTTATTAAAGTGTGTTGTGCGATTGGTCAGGTTCTCTTTAATTTCACTGCTAATATCCAGCCCGAGTAACACTTTTTGTCCAATTCCAGACAAGCTTCGAAGCCATCTTGTCGTGAATATTATTTGTATAGCGCCTCTGCCCCGCAAAACACTTCGAAGCGCTAAAAGGTCATTTTAAAGTATATTGCCTTGAAGCTCTTTTATTTGTAAATGCAGTTACATCTGTCAGGCCGCACAAGAGTTCATTTTAGGGCTGGCTGGGGGTTGAAGGCGTCTGTGCGGGTTGGGGTGGGGGAGGGGCTGGTACGATGTCTACTCAGTTCCGCAATCACACACGTGTCTCCCCAGGATCAATCAGCAGAGTGAACCCTCGTCAACGTCTGACAATAACTGTACCATACAACGGATGGACAGACGAGTGGATGAGATGAATTTTGATGAGACCGAGATAGATGAGGGAGAGGCTGGATGGTGAATAGATGGGTGAGTTTGGTGGGGGTAGAGAAAATTGGTGGTTGTGCAATGGTGGTGTGCGACATGGCTGGAAGCAATTAGGGGGGAGAAGTGAGGCCAGCGCTGGGTGCAGCAGGGGGTGGAGCGGATCGCTTTGAAGCAGCTCACGGCCTGGCGACCGTGAAAAAAAAAGTAATTAGGGGGGAGGAGAAGGGAGCTGGGGGAAGCTGTGGTGTGCTGGTGTGGGAGGAGTGCTGCTAGGGGAGGAGAAGCCTGATGCCGGATGGGGGCGGGAGAGCCTGAGAATGCGAGAGGCTGGGCTTGACCGTGAAAAAAAAAGCAATTAGGGGGGAGGAGAAGGGAGCTGGGGGAAGCTGTGGTGTGCTGGTGTGGGAGGAGTGCTGCTAGGGGAGGAGAAGCCTGATGCCGGATGGGGGCGGGAGAGCCTGGGAATGCGAGAGGCTGGGCTTGCATGCGATGCACGTGCATGTACACGTGAACTGCAAGAAAACCGCGGGGCTGAAAGCCCTTAGTTTGACTTGTGTTTTGCCGACATGAATTCTCGCTCCGCTCGATGCGCTTGCGCGCATCGATAGGTCGCGAGACCTAAAAACACGTAGTAAAGGTATACAGCGCTAGTGCAGCAATACTAGCCAAGCGATCCTCAGCATAGCTGTCAGGTAAAAGGAGTTAGGACGGATTTTATGGCCTGAGGGTGGGTAAAGGTAAAAGTGAAACATAAACTTTTTTTAACTAGCCCCATATTTGATGATGAATAAAACATCCTCTAAATTATAACAGAGGTAACCAACAAATTAGTAAATGTGACCTAGCCGCAAACATTTACAGAAACACATATACTGTACAGCAACAGTGTAAAACGAAGACAGATGACTCGTTGTGTTTTTTATTAATGGCAATAAAATTTAAGAGATGTGGGTCTTCAACACTATAAACAGAACTATGAGTCAAGAGGCACAATAGAGAATCATGAGGTCACGCCTTTTGAGAACGTATGTATATACTCACCAGACAAGGTATGGCACAGCATGGAATACGCGTTCCCGAACAGGAAAAACACATTGCAAACGGGCGGAACAAGCAACTCCGCGCGCTCGCAGAATTCCGCGTAGCACGATTATGCGAACTCCGCCCAGGATTAATTAACATTTGGTTATTAGATTGTGTATTGTAAAAACGTGTAAATGAAGTGTTAGGTGTTTTCTACATGTAAGACAAAGAATTAACGTTGTAATTGTATGTGTTTAGATGAAGTTTAAACGTGTAAAAGTATATTCATAACTAATGAACATTTTCGAGATTAATGTTCATATATCGTGTTGATATTAATGACACATATATGCATGTATTTTAAATCTAGAGTACTGTTCTTATGTTGAATGAACTCTGTAGGCCTAACTTATTTTTCTCCCTGTTCGCTCTCATGTTAAAGGTTGTTACTAGAATTCATGTGTTTGTGGAATTGTTCTCTTTGCATGTTTTTGTTGCACATGGAAGAATTCGTGGTGTTCTTTCTCATCTGAGAACGCCTAGGAACCAAGGTCATCGAGCAAGAGATTGGAAGCACCGTTGCTTCATGGAAAGTTACAATTCAATTCAAAAGTGCTTTATTCGAGTAATTACTCATAAAAGCAGACAAACAAACACATAATAAAATACAATTAAATTACAGAGTCAGCATGACTTTAAGCACAGACACGTTAAAAAGGAAGGTTTTTCCTTTTTTAAAAACAGATTTCATCAAGTTATTAAACATCAAGGTGCAAAGTTCATATTATAAAAACATACATGATTAAAAAATTGATTTAAATAAGTTTTCGACAGATAGACTCCAGGCATGGGAACAGAGAATAGATGAACTAGCAGTCTCTGAACAACTAGGCAGAGAGTAGTCACCCTACTAGCAATCTCTGCCTAATTACCCACGCCCACCCCAAATACTTTGCAGTCGCTATGATAATCCAGTTTAAGGGGGTAGTTTTAATAATGCGTAATGCTACCATGGAACTTTTTGTACCCAAATTTCTGCACATGGGAGCCAACCAGACACGTCTCGGACCAGAATATGCTTGACAAACAAATAAGAAATGCCCCAGAGTCTCTTTCCCTTCCCCACAAGCTAAACAAGTTGCTGGACCTCTATTTCTCCATTTAGATGTTAAATTACCAAGAGGTAGAGAGCCAGCCCTCAGTTGGAAAAACAGTTTCCTATCCAGGGATTTAGATATAATATCCCAGTACATCTCAAATATTGGAAACAGTTTAGCTTCGAGGAAGGCAGTCGTCATAGACCCATTGCTATTACTAAGAAGGCTCTTATTTGCAACATGTTCCCAGTAAAGGTTTTTTATAAACAACTTTGGTGGGAAGGGAGACCCGGTTGGATCCGACCACAGTTCACTCAACCCTAGTTCACTTAATGCAGTTCTCAGAGATCTAAACCATTTAATTTCATGAAATCGATCTGCCTTGATTACATCAGCAAATCCTTCTGCATATTGTGACAATTCAGGGGTGGTCCAGATTCTACGCCAATATAATATTGGTCGAAGTTTACACATTGCCGAAATTTCCTTTCTACCAAGATCATATCTGAGTGGCAAGAGGGGAGTACTCTGTGGGGTGCCAGTTAGTTTACGGAGGAAACTATTCTCTGACCTCTGTAACTCCTGGAGGTTCTCTTGCCCCCACAGTTCTGCACCGTATAGTGCAGACCCTATTGCTTTAGCCTCATATATGATCAGTGGCGGTTTGATTGGCTTGGTTAAAGATTTCGCGTGCTCCTTAATGATGGTACCAGCAAGCTGTTTATGCCTTAATATAGCTAAGTCTAAGTGGTGGTTCCATCTGTTATTATTTGAGATATGTATCCCCAAATAAGTAAAGGAGTTCACGACTTCAAGGCAGCGCCCGCTCAAGGTAATTTTGGGTTTGAATTTCTTACTGGGATTAAAAACCATGAGTTTTGTTTTCGCTGCATTTACCTCCAGACCATGATCACAACAAAATTTGTCAAAGATTATCAATGCCTTTTGCAGACCACTTGGGGATTTTGATAAAATTAGGGTGTCGTCTGCGAACATTAAAATTGGAACTTTTGCACCAGCAAGAGAGGGGGCATCTACAGGCTCAGCTTGCATAAGGGGAACGATTCCGTTTATAAAAAGAGTAAACAGTGTTGGAGCCATTGAACAACCCTGCCGAACCCCCCGCTCGACAGGGAAGTCAATAGTGTCATTACCATAGCCCCCCCATTGAATCTTTGCATAAGTGCCCTCATGGAGTCTCATAATCAGAGTTAGGATAATCAACGGGACCCCTAGGGCAGCCAGCACCTCCCACAATTTTGCCCTCGGCACCAGGTCGAATGCAGCCCGCAAGTCAACAAAAGCTGCATACAGGCTGCATCCACCCAGTACCACTGTCCGCCATTGTATAAGTTGGAAGCGAAAAACCTGGTCTACCGTGCTTGTTGCTTTGCGAAAGCCCGCCTGAAAAGGGGATAAAATGTTCTGCTCCTCAGCCCAATCAAGCAAATTGTTGATGATAACACGTCCTACCACCTTTTGGACCGTGTCTATCAGGCTGATTGGGCGATAGTTACAGGGTTGCGCACGATCCCCCTTTTTGTATACTGGTATAAGGACGGCACCCCTCCAAGAAACCGGAATTTCAGCACCTCTGGCTAAGAGGTTTAATAAAAGGCAGATGTACTTACTCCACCTATCGGTGTCATCTAAGAAGACATCCGCCGGAACACCATCATTACCCGGGGCTCTGCCCCTATGGACGGATTTCAAAGCAGACAGGATTTCGCCCAGCATAAAAACATCTTCGTCTGCGAACAGATAAGTGGGGTTGATATTACTAGCAGGCTGACCCCTGGATGAATACTGCTCTTTAAAAAACGTAACCCAGGCATCGTGAGGGACATTATTATTAGGAGGCTCTGGAGGTCTACCATAACCCCATTTGACGATGTGCCAGAATTGTCTAGAATTTTTACTTTCGCTAGCACTTCTCAATTTCTGCCAATGATCTTCATCCCAATCTTTTTTTGCCCTGGCGATACAATTTTTATAGTGCTTCCTAGCAGACCGAGTCTCAGTCAAATTATTATTTTTAATTGCAGCTCCTAGTTTCAATCTTGCTTTTCTGCAGTCTTGGTTATACCACTTTGCTGTTTTAAATGGACAAGCCTTGATGTTTCGTGCGGGTTTTAAAAAGATTTTTTTAACTTCGTCAAAAAGAGACGTATGAACATTTTTAACCTCATCTTGTCCATTTGCTGGATCAGTGATATTTTCCAGTGCCCGAATGGCCTTGTCTGCAGCTGCACCTATCTTTTCCAGGGCATGCTGGTCCGTCTTAACACCAGACCATCTTAGCCTACGCATATTATTGGATTGCGTAATCATTGGCGGCACCAATGAATGACAACTAGTTGAGGGGTTTACATTAGATGTCCACCAATTATGCGAGACGCATAACGGGTCATGGTCACTTTCTATTCTGGCAGTGACTACCATATCAATAAGGGATGGCCATAGCGATGTACTGCAAATAACATAGTCAATACGACTTTTGCTTCGACCATTATTAAATGTCATGGCGGGTACACGGTCTGATTGGGTTCGGCCGTTCAGGGCACGTAACCCATGCTCCAAGCACATGGCATTTAAACCTAAGATGTCAGCTGTCCATCTGGTTATCGGGGGGGACTCAAGTGTGGAAATGTCCCAAAGTTTGTCTTCCTCTGATCCCAGAGGAGAATCACCAGTGATTAGAGGTTCAAATGTCCGATTCAAATCACCTGCAATTAAGATGTTTTTTCCTGCAGATTCGATCTCAAGAATATTAAAAAGGCTCGTAAGAACCTCGGATCTACCTTTCCTACCACCTCTGGCATAGATGTTATATACATCCATGGAGAGGGGTAGATCACTGGTCAGTCGTATAAGCTGTATATCTTTTTGGTCGAGTTCCACACTTTTTACAGCAATCTTTAAGGACTGTCTAATCCATATGGTAAGGCCCCCCATAGGCCGCCCTTTGGGACCCTTGATGGCAGGAACATGAAAGTTTAGATACCCCAAAGCAAAAGTAGGCTCACATGCCCAAGTCTCTTGGAAAATACAGAGGTCGTACTTATTTATAAATTCAAACCAGTCTACACTTTCCATTTTAGAAGATATACCTGCTACATTCCATGACAGGATATTCCCTGAAGTTGGTGTCGTAGGAATACCATTGGTTGTAGAATGCATGTTTAACGCCTTACCCCCTGTACCCTGGTCTACAATCGTAACATTCGGTGCCCCAGGTAAATCAGCAATCAAAGGCCCCAACGGGCTAGTTGTTATAGGGTAACAAGCTAAACCTGATAGACTTATGGCATAAGCAGGAGCAGACACAGCGTTACAAATAGGTGGTTGTCAATCACAGTCACTTAAATTGGATAATGAAGAAAATCGATTTTCTAGCCCCAGACCCCAATCAACTGAGGCAACATCCTTCCTCCCCCTCTTAGTCACAATGTTCCATTTAGTTCTTAGAATACTTGAGTTTGGACCGCTTCCCTTTCTTGGGTAGAAAAAGTCCAAAGTCAAAGGAACAATTGAAGTGGTTCGCCTTTGAGGTGGTAAAATATTTGGTAGGATGTTGGGCAAGACCCCAGGGTCAGAGAAGTGGAGAACAACACACTCCCCTTTAAACTTTTTTTACCCTATCCCCTATCCACTGAACCCTTCGTGCTTTGACAAGTTCTTCAGAAAGTTGCTGCTTTCCCCAAGGAGTAATTACCATGTTGGTGGTTAACCATGATAAAGATTTGTTTCGTAGAGAAGATGCTGTTTCCCTCTCACCTTGAGCCAGAGCTGGAACATTGGCAAGGACAAGTACCAATGGGGAAGCTTCAACCACAAGTTCAAAAGTCCCGTTCTCAATAAACGGATCTTCAACAGCAGGAACAGGGATCGAGGCAGTATGAGAATCACCTGGGAGAGTGTTATTCCTTGCCGTTAGGGTATTCGATACCGGGGCAGTGACAGGGATGAGACCACCAATGGCTGCAATTACTGATTTGTTGACAGATTCCTCTATCTTTGCAAAGTCACTTTCTGGAAGTTTCCCAGACACGTCTATTGATTTTTGTAGTAGACCTTCCAAACGATTGACCTCAGAAGTTAGCTTGTCTATTTTGCTAACCAGGGGCTTCATCGCACCTTTGATTTTTGAGTCCATTAAGGTTAACAATTTATTAAATTGGGCGTTCGAAAGTGTAATATACGCTTCACTAGTCAGATCATGCTCCTCTTCCTCAGAGTATTTCCTCGGGGGGTTTGCTACTCTGTTCTTGGCTGACCTAAGGCACTCCCGTTTACCCAGAACCGGTGCTGGAGGAGAAATAGATTGATCCTGGCTAATAGTAATATCAGCCAGTACCTCGTTGGCACTCAGTTCTTCAACTCCAGCAACAGTACCACTTGGCTGTATAGTAATAGTGTCTGGGAACAAATCAGGAGTGGCACTATTAGTGCTGTTATTTATTAAAAGGCCAAAAGGGTCATCAGCCTCGATATCAATAAATGGAGATTGAGCAGATGAGTCTATTCCCAAAGAGGCTCTTCTATCAAGGTTGATTTTTTCTACTACCTGCACCAGATAATTTTCCATAGTGTTAGTAGACGCGGTTAACTTTTTAGGGGGCATAATGAACTGAATAAGCAACCAGAGTCAATGTAACTTACGAACAAGCTGGTCGACAATATTCGCAGCTCAACAACGACAGCTCCAGGGCAGCGAGCCAAGAGACCAGGCCCAACCCAACCTTGGACAACCTCGGACGGCCTCAGACGGCCCGCCCTTTGTCCGGGCTTCGTCCGGGCGTCCCGCTCGCGTCCCGCTGTACGCGGCGCTGGTGCCGATTTTCACCCAGCTGAGGGGGGCGTGGCGGGGAGGTGCTCCTGGCCCAGGTGTCCAGTGGGCGTTGAAGTTCCTGCCTCCTGCGTTGCAGCCTGGCCCCCTGCTACGAGCGTTTCCCGCGAAGCGGGAAACGCGAGAGGTGGTGTAAAGCGCTACCAACTAGCGCTACGGGGCTCCAGGCACTCCGGTTCACAAAGCGCCTTTCCTCTTCGAATTAGCAGCAGGACGGTGAAACTAGCTTCTCCTCGAAACAGTAAGTCTGTGGAGTGTTCCACAGTTCCCCGCGCTGGTGCCGATTTTCACCCAGCTGAGGGGGGCGTGGCGGGGAGGTGCTCCTGGCCCAGGTGTCCAGTGGGCGTTGAAGTTCCTGCCTCCTGCGTTGCAGCCTGGCCCCCTGCTACGAGCGTTTCCCGCGAAGCGGGAAACGCGAGAGGTGGTGTAAAGCGCTACCAACTAGCGCTACGGGGCTCCAGGCACTCCGGTTCACAAAGCGCCTTTCCTCTTCGAATTAGCAGCAGGACGGTGAAACTAGCTTCTCCTCGAAACAGTAAGTCTGTGGAGTGTTCCACAGTTCCCCGCGCTGGTGCCGATTTTCACCCAGCTGAGGGGGGCGTGGCGGGGAGGTGCTCCTGGCCCAGGTGTCCAGTGGGCGTTGAAGTTCCTGCCTCCTGCGTTGCAGCCTGGCCCCCTGCTACGAGCGTTTCCCGCGAAGCGGGAAACGCGAGAGGTGGTGTAAAGCGCTACCAACTAGCGCTACGGGGCTCCAGGCACTCCGGTTCACAAAGCGCCTTTCCTCTTCGAATTAGCAGCAGGACGGTGAAACTAGCTTCTCCTCGAAACAGTAAGTCTGTGGAGTGTTCCACAGTTCCCCGCGCTGGTGCCGATTTTCACCCAGCTGAGGGGGGCGTGGCGGGGAGGTGCTCCTGGCCCAGGTGTCCAGTGGGCGTTGAAGTTCCTGCCTCCTGCGTTGCAGCCTGGCCCCCTGCTACGAGCGTTTCCCGCGAAGCGGGAAACGCGAGAGGTGGTGTAAAGCGCTACCAACTAGCGCTACGGGGCTCCAGGCACTCCGGTTCACAAAGCGCCTTTCCTCTTCGAATTAGCAGCAGGACGGTGAAACTAGCTTCTCCTCGAAACAGTAAGTATTGTAAAAACGTGTAAATGAAGTGTTAGGTGTTTTCTACATGTAAGACAAAGAATTAACGTTGTAATTGTATGTGTTTAGATGAAGTTTAAACGTGTAAAAGTATATTCATAACTAATGAACATTTTCGAGATTAATGTTCATATATCGTGTTGATATTAATGACACATATATGCATGTATTTTAAATCTAGAGTACTGTTCTTATGTTGAATGAACTCTGTAGGCCTAACTTATTTTTCTCCCTGTTCGCTCTCATGTTAAAGGTTGTTACTAGAATTCATGTGTTTGTGGAATTGTTCTCTTTGCATGTTTTTGTTGCACATGGAAGAATTCGTGGTGTTCTTTCTCATCTGAGAACGCCTAGGAACCAAGGTCATCGAGCAAGAGATTGGAAGCACCGTTGCTTCATGGAAAGTTACCTACAAGGCATGGTGAAGAGATGAGGTGGTCTTGAGATGTGCAGGGCTGGACAGGACATCAAATCCGGCCCTGGCAAAGAGTTCGCCTGGCCCCCCGGGGTATTGGGGGTACGGTCAAGCTATTTGCCAGGGCAAATTTTGGCCGATTTTGTTACAGGGGCCCATTTTGCAGCTATGCTGCAAAAACGTGCCTGTAACAAAAACGTCCCCAAAGGGGCCCAAAATTGCCCCCACCGGTGAAACGCCTGGTGCCCCCTATGGCCAGTGCCCCCTACGGCCAGTCCGGCCCTGGTGATGTGTTTGGGGGTGTGATTTTCGACTTTTGTATTGGGGTTAGGGACAGAGTCTGGGGGTCTTATGCTATACCAGGAGAGCAAGGAGCATCTTAGAACTAGCCCTGCAGTTTTATGCTACTCGACCCATTCAATGTGAGTGTGCTTCTTAGGAAGACTTCACGTGCGGACACCTTTCTGGGGACTTGCCTGGGGAAATCTTAAGTAGGGATGTCATGCTAGCTGTAGTGTAGGGACAGGCTAATGCTTTTGTTTACAAATCGTCAATGATGCGTGCTCTTGATGTAGGCAATAATTACCTGTGTGCTGATTCTTGAATTGGACATTCTGTGCATCTTGCACTGCCTAATTTTCCCTCGTAGATTTGCTTTTGTATTAGTGCCCATGTACCTTTACACTCTTGTCTTTAGGTGTTTGTATATTCCACCTTTCTTGGTTTTATAGTAAATTTACTAAATTTAGCTCAGGAGTCTTTGGGGCATATTATCAAGGGGATTTATCTCCGCTTTTTTGGCTTTAAAAGCCAAGAAAGCAGAGATAAAATTATCTCCCTATTACCTAGCTGTCGCTAACACCAGTTAGCGACAGCTAGTAGGAGATAGCGACCATCTTGGGCCCCACTTTGCATGTCAGTGATATTTATCACTAATGACATGCAAAGTGGGTGTGCCAAAATGTTAGCAACTGAAAACAGTCGCTAACATCGCTATCTCCTATTACCAACTTTTGTAGATATTCGCGCTAAGCGCGAATATCTTCAAAAGCTAACACCTGCCCTGAGCAGTTCTTAGCCATGTTATCCAATGGGAGGTGGATAACATGGCTGAGAGCATTAGCTCGGTAATGCATGAATATCGCTGACTTTTCAGCGATATTCATGCATTGCGGCGATTTTTATCGCATTTGCGATAAACCTTGGTAATACCAAGTCAAGTCAAGTCAAGTCAAAAGATTTATATAGCGCGCTACATACCCAGAGGGTCTCAAGGCGCTTGTAGAAGGGTGGGGAGTTACTTGTCGAATATCCACGTTTTGAGTTGCTTTCTGAATGCTAGGTGGTTCTGAGTAAGGCGTAGGTGAGTGGGAAGTGAGTTCCAAGTTTTAGCTGCTAGGTAGGAGAAGGATCTACCTCCCATGGTGGTTTTGTTGATGCGAGGTACAGTGGCAAGGGCTTGGTTGGAGGATCGTAGCTGGCGGGAGGGGGTGTAGAAGGATAGTCGTGTGTTGAGGCATTCGGGTCCGATTTCGTAGAGTGCTTTGTGTGCGTGGGTTAGGAGCCGGAAAGTGATTCTCTTATTGACGGGGAGCCAGTGGAGGTTTTTCAGGTGATCAGAGATGTGTTCTTTACGCGGGATGTCTAATATGAGCCTGGCTGAGGCGTTCTGGATGCGTTGTAGTTTTTTCTGGAGTTTTGCGGTGGTGCCGGCGTAGAGGGTGTTTCCGTAGTCCAGTCGGCTCGTGACCAGAGCGTGGGTGACTGTTTTTCTAGTTTCAGTAGGGATCCAGCTAAATGTTTTTTTGAGCATGCGAAGAATGTTGAAGCAAGATGAAGAAACGGCGTTGACTTGTCTGTTCATTGAGAGTGAGGAATCCAGGATGACGCCCAGGTTCCGTGCGTGGTCCGTCGGGATGGGTGCTTTCCAAAGGGCCTCTGGCCACAAGAGTTTGTCTCTAACCAAGCAATAGCGATAATTATCGCTATTGCTTGGTAATATGCCCCTTTGTTCCTTTAGCATCACGGGTAAGAGTAATGTATAATTGGCTAACGATTTTTTCTCCCCTCCACACTTACAAGCAGGCAACAAGGCGGGTTCTAGAGTAAATCCACAACGTGGAACCCGGCACCTTCAAGCATTATTAGCCTTCAGAAGAAATTGTGTGGGGCTACCAAACATAGAAGTTACAGAGTTTACAGCCATGTGCTAAATGAGCAAGTGAGGAGGCATCGAAATCACACAGAACTGCCTGGGTGTCAGGTGTGGGTTCGTTGAAAAGAACTGGGCGGAGCATTTTAGGGACCGCATTCTTCAGATGTAAGCCATATGTTAATGTGGGGAGGTGCTCGGTGAAACAGAAGCCTCTACCCTCCTTCCCTATGGGTGACGTATAGTGCCAGCAAGGGATTTGCACCTTGAGTACGGCTTGGAATTATGACTGGTGAAATTATAGCATCCACAGGGGCATAATGGAAGCTCCTGAAGCCCCTGTGGCACAGTCGGGGTGGGCTTCAAAACCTCCAGGAGGTTCCTATTTCTTCAACCACCCCCCCCAAATTCAGTCCAGGGAAAATGAATATCTCTGAGATACGTGAGACTCTGGGACCCTCACCCTATTCTCCAGATGTAAGCCATATGTTACTGTGGATAGGTGCTTGGTGATAAAGGAGCCTCCCCCCTCCTTCTCTACGGGTGACGTATAGTGCCAGCAAGGGATGTGCATCCTGAGGAGCATATTTACAGACTCCTTGTGCTGCTGGTGCCCCATTTTTAATATGGGAAAAAGTGACATAGCGGCAGCGCAAGGGACTTGCAAATAAGCCCTTTGTACTGTGTGGTATTATGACTGGTGAAAATATAGCATCCATAGTGGCAAAATGGAAACTCCCGTAGCCCCTGTGGTGCAGTAGTTAGGGGGGCTCAATCCTCCAGAGGTCTCCCAACCCGTCAAGGCCCTCCCTCATTCAGCCCAAGGCCAATAAATATCTCTGAGATATGTGAGAATAGGGGACCCTCATTCCATTCTCCAGGGGAGACCCACCATTTTGTGTTATGCCACTGCGCATCCATGCCATCACGTGGGCACCTTTAAGAGAGATTTACAGAACAAGTGATAATTTAAGTGCTCTACGAGCTCGCATTAAAAGTTCACAAATTCAGGAGTTGGAGGCAGTTGATTATTTTTTTGGCTTCCGAAATTAGAAGTCTCCTGTCTAAATTGGGAGTGGTGGCGTACGATATTGCGTCCTTTATGTGATCTTGTTGTTGGTTCTCCATCGGAATGTGGAAAGTGTGCAGTGAGCATCATTCGCTGACCTGAGGAGATAAAGGGCCCTATTCACAGAATGAACTTAAGACTCAATCCTAAACTTACTACTATTTTGGCATTCACAGAATGAACTTACTACTCTTGGTACTCACAGAATGAATTTACTACTTTTGGTATTCCCAGAAGTTAGGATTTTGTCTTAAGTTTGTCTTAAAACAGACTTAAGACAAACTTAAGACAGATTTAAGACAGACTTAAGTTAGGATTTTGTCTTAAGTCCATCTTAAGTCTGTCTTAAGTCTGACTTAAGCTTGTCTTAAGACAAACTTAAGACAAAATCCTAACTTCTGTGAATGCCAAAAGTAGTAAGTTCATTCTGTGAATGCCAAAATAGTAGTACGTTTAGGATTGAGTCTTAAGTTAATTCTGTGAATCGGGCCCAAAGGGCCTGATTCATAGAACTAACTTCAGAGAAAATCCTAAACTTACTACTTTTGGTATTCACAGAAGTTAGGATTTTGTCTTAAGACAGACTTAAGACAGACTTAAGTTAGGATTTTGTCTTAAGTCTGTCTTAAGACAAACTTAAGACAAAATCCTAACTTCTGTGAATACCAAAAGTAGTAAGTTTGGGATTTTGTCTTAAGTTAGTTCTGTGAATCGGGCCCAAAGGGTCCTGTAGAGAGGCATGACATATAAAAAAAGACATTCGGCAAATGTTATGCCTATGGGTGACATCTTGCACAACATACACGTTCTGATTTCCAATTAGAACCTTCAAATGTCAATTTACCATAGAACTGGGAAAAGATGTGAAGGCTAAGTGGAAGATTCAGGGTGTGGTAGAGATGGTACTCCATCACACCGGTGACAATGTGCCCCCTCTGCCAAAGTGAATGTTTTCCAGCCGGATTTACAGACAGGCAGAGCTTAAATATGTCAGCAACATAAACTACTCTGTCTTGATCACTGACATACTCCTTAGACGAACTGAGGAAGTAAGGGCCGTCGGAGTTTTGGTGATTAGACTCTCACCCAATTTAGAGTGGGCAGTCGAACGTCCCGTTTTTACTGCTCCGTACTGCCAAAATAACCCCCGCGCCATGGGAGATAATTCCCATAGTGTAGTGGTCACTAGTTTTGGTATTTTCAAAAACATGTTAAAAGTTTGACAGATGGTGCTGTCCTTTTGACAGAGCTGCCTGTCAAACTTTTAATACATTGACAGGAGCTGCCACATCAGCAGTTCCTGCCAATGTTAAGATATGTCGGCTGAGCCACAGACATCTTAGGGGGCTTTTTTACAAGCCCAGGTCGCAGGCAGAACACACTTTTTTGGGCGTTCGGTGGCGCACTATGCTTACCTGTATCTACGAGACCACAGAAAGCCACCCTACATTGCTTTTCATGGCCACATAGATATGGTGCAAGGCAACGCAGCGCAAGTCACCTGTTGCCTCACACTGCATGCGTTGCCTCACTCTGCATGGGGGAGGCATGCCTTGGGTGTTGCTGTGGGTGTTCCCACTCAACACCCATGGTTTTTTAATTATTCCCAGATTTACAACATAGCATAAATCTGGAAATGCTTCCAAACCACGCACCGCCCCAGGGCAGATGCACTGGTTGTTTTGTAAAGGAAGATGTCACAAACACAACCCGATTTTAATGCAGGCACCCTTGTATCATAGTGCAAGTGTGCCTGCATTGGCTCAAGGCAGCCATTTGTGCATCAGCGCAGTGAAGAGGACAAGAAAATCTCATATCTCATAGATACGGAGTATTCCTTCCTTTTTCTTTTGACGCAGGACAGCACAGCAAGACGCCTTGCAGCGCTGCCTGGTGCAAAAATGTTGTAAATGAGGCCATAAATTTGGAGGTTGGCAGACTCCCGTTATGGCAGGATTTAAGTACTCCAATACACCTACATCTAAAAAATACCTGGTCTAAATCTGGCCTTATGTTCAGATCTGTAAATAGTGTTGAAGATTGTGTACATAGGTTATACTAAATATTCTGACATACGATATTCAGGGTTACTGGAATTATGCAATTCATTGGCCGCAATTTTCTCTGTATAGATATAGAAATAATGCACTTTTACCATAATCTACCATCTGCTGTATTAACAGAGCACAGTAAAAATTAATTTGTTTATAACTCAAAGTGATCAAAGATGGCTCAAAACAATGGTACTATGGATGCAGTTGCTAGACTTATTTGGGGTAAGGTCATGCTATGATATTATGGCCCCATAGAGCTGTCAAAAGGGCTAAGAACAATATGCCCAATTGTGCAGAGTAAGGTAGGGTTGGAGTGGACTGCAGTGAATTTAATAAGGGTGGTGACAGAGATTTATTGCAGTGTACTGATCAAAGCGGTCAACTGTATCCTCAGTTGTCCCTGGAGGATTAGCATAGCCATCTCCTTTCACTGCTGACCTTGATGTGGGTCAGCCAATGAGAGGAGGCCACAGTTCCTTGTGTGGCACAGAGTAGGACGGAGTCATCGAGAACTCCACACATAAAAATATAGGCATTCAGCATCCACACTAAGAGATGCCTGGGGGCAGAGAGAGTATGAGCCTGGAAAGAAATCTATTCTGGAACAGATGCCTGCTGAAGGAAGTGACCCGATTAGGGCCACCGGGTCACTTGCGACCACCACTCTGCCTTCCTCACAAATGAAGAGTTGGTCAGACAGTAGAGAATACAAACCAAAGATATTTATTAGAAGTGCACTCGAGAGTAGTCCGCTCTGACCAGCCTCCTTAGATTGCTTCAGAGGGACTGACCTGCGACAAAATGGTAAGGCATAAAGTACATTCCAATAACCCTAAAGACGCGCCCAGGCTGGAATTTTCCAATTGGGAGCTGGTGAACAAAAGAGATCCAGAAGGATGAGTTACAATCCTGAGACCGGGCACACATTATCTTGCATTCAAGGTTACTCTGCCTGCCCAAACCGCGCTGAGCAGTGGGAGCAGGTTTATCTAGTCAGAAAGTTATGCAATAATGAAAACATTCTATTCATTAGCACAGCAAACTCAGGCATGAAGAAATACATGCATAGAGGATACATTGGCAGCTGCTTTTCGGTGATACAGACACAGAGTGAGACAGAAGTTAGTTTCGATCGTTGCTCAAAATGACGGCTAAATAGAAAATGGTGCAGTGAATGATAACTTAAATCGTACAGTACATAGGGAGGTGTAGAGTCAAAATATCGAGTTTTTATTTCGACTAGCAAAAAAATCGAGTCAAAAATATAGAATGGACATAATATCGACTAGACAGAATATAGACTACCAAAATATCGACTAACATAGTAGTAATAGCGAATAGAATAGCAATAATATCGAATCAAAAATATAGAATGGACAAATATCGAATGGACAGAATATAGACTACAAACATATTGAATTTGAGGTTAGTAAGTTAATACTAATTTTTAATTTTTGCGTAATATAATTCTGTAGCGGGTTGTGGGTTTATAGGGAAATAGGGTGGGAAGTAATTTAATTATAATTAATTACATATGTTATTTTATTTATTGGTATTTATTTTGAATTAATTGTTAATTAATTATCAATTGGCAATTAATTAAAATATAATTGGTAATTAATTTTTATGGATTAATTAATAAAAATGTTAATTTTAGTAATTTATTTTCTGTAGCGGGTTGTGGGTTTATAGGGGAATAGGGTGGGAAGTAATTTATTTATTATTATAGTAATTTTAAACCTCCCGCTATCCAACGCTTTCTCTACTGTTGCACTCACTGAAGTGGGAATAGTAATTTAAACCCCTATGCTATCCAACCTTTTTCCTACTGTTGCACTCTCTGGAGTGGGAATAGTAATTTTTACCCCTATGCTATCCAACACTTTCCCTACTGTTGCACTCACTGGAGTGGGAATCGTACTTTTAAATTTCCCGCTATTCAACGCTTTCCCTACTGTTGCACTCACTGGAGTGGGAATAGTAAATTTTACCCCTACGCTATCCAACGCTTTCCCTACTGTTGCACTCACTGGAGTGGGAATAGTAATTTTAAAATTCACGCTATCCAATGCTTTCCCTACTGTTGCACTCACTGGAGTGGGAATAGTAATTTGAACTCCTACGCTATCCAACGCTTTCCCTAATGTTGCACTCTGTGGAGTGGGAATAGTAATTGTTACCCTCCCGCTATCCAACGCTTTCCCAGCTGAGGAACTCACTGGAGTGGCAATAGAAATTTTCACCCCTACGCTATCCAACACTTTTCCTACCGTTGCACTTTCTGGAGTGGGAATAGTAATTTTTACTTCTACGCTATCCAACACTTTCCCTACTGTTGCACTCTTTGGAGTGGGAATAGTAATTTATACTCCTACGCTATCCAACGCCTTCCCTACTGTTGCACTCTCTGGAGTGGGAATAGTAATTTTTACCTCTACGCTATTCAATGTTTTCCCTACTGTTGCACTTTCTGGAGTTGGAATAGTAATTTTTACCCCTACGCTATCCAATGTTTTCTCTACTGTTGCACTCACTGGAGTGGTAATAGTAAATTAACCCTCTCGCTAACCTACGGTAAAATTATTGTATATGTTTTCTTAATAATATGTCTATATATATATATATATATATATATATATATATATATATATATATCCATACTTATATTATAAAGAGAGAGCCCAAAACTTTGAGGCGGGTAATCTCAGTAACCACAGCACCAATCACAACACCCAAAACAGTGTTGGAAAGGGCAGTTGCAGCAGAAGGACATAGGCTATGCAGACGGCTAACCATATACATTTAAAAGGTAAAAGAACCGTGCCAGCAAAGTAGTCCCTTGTGGGCGTGTCTGCGTTCTGCTGTGGGTGTGTGCTGGGGGCGTGACTCAAACTGCTGTGGGCGTGAGCTGGGGGCGTGACAAACGCTAGGGGCGTGTGGTACGTTCCGCCATTCATGCCATGTGAGTCGTACATACAAGCGCCAATTACGCAATTGCGCCGCATCAAGGGGCACGCTGGGGGCGTGACACACTGGGGCCGTGACAAACGCTGTGAACATGGTTATGGGGTGCAGGGGTATTTAAAGGGACCAGGGTGGGATTAATTTTTAGGGTGTAAAAGGTAATAAAATAAAATAATAAATAAATAAAATTAATATAAATAATGCAATTTAAAAGAATAAATGTTTTAATTAAATTAAAAAAATGTGTGTATATATATATATATATATATATATATATATATATATATATATATATATATTTATATATATGGAAACAACCCCTCTGAACGAAGGAATGAGCCGCACACAATCACGATGAAACCGGCAGGTTTATTATATTTTCAAAAGCGCTGGCATTGTCTTTTCTCCCTGATGCATTTCGGTCTTTTTCAAAGGGTGCTCCAGAATTCTCAAAAGGGGCTGGAACCAAACAAAAACCAATCAGATGCATTTTTCTTTGGCATTCTGGTTATTGTAGTGCAGTTCCAGTATATATATATATATATATATATATATATATATATATATATATATATATATATACATATATACAAGCATATATTTAATGTTTTAATAATGTACTTTTACAATGTATAGGACTTTACCACACATGCATTTGCATTATAATGGCATGCGTGATAGAGTCATATGCGTTGTAAAAGATTTAGAAATTATGGCTTTGCGGAGTAATAGTCCTGCGTTATAAAAATTGCGGAGTGATGGTATGCGGGATGTTGGTTTGCGGAATATCATCACATATTCGTTTCCCGCTGTTCCCATTTTTTTTTGGACCCACACCGACGCTCTTCGGCAAACCTAGCCCTGAACCCTAAAAATACCCCTGTACCCCAAAACCCAAACCTAGCCCTGAACCCTAAAATAGCCCTGTACCCCAAAACCCAAACTTAGCCATGAACCCTAAAAATACCCCTCTACCCCAAAACCCAAACCTATCCCTGAACCCTAAATTAACCCTGTACCCCAAAACCCAAACCTACCCCTGAACCCTAAAATACCCTTGTACCCCAGAACCCAAACCTAGCCCTGAACCCTTAAAATACCCCTATACCCCAAAACCCAAACCTACCCCTGAACCCTAAAAATACCCCTGTACCCCAAAACCCAAACCTAGCCTTGAACCCTAAAAATACCCCTGTACCCCAAACCCCAAACCTAGCCCTAAACCCTAAAAATACCCCTGTACCTCAAAACCCAAACCTACCCCTGAACCCTAAAATACCCCTGTACCCCAAAACCCAAACCTAGCCCTGAACCCTAAAAATACCCCTGTACCCAATACCCAAACCTAGCCCTGAACCCTAAAAACACTCCTGTACCCCAAAAACCAAACCTACCCCTGAACCCTAAAAAAAACCTGTACCCCAAAACCCAAACCTATCCTTGAACCCTAAAATACCCCTGTACACCAAAACCCAAAGCAACCCCTGAACTAAAAAAATACCCCTGTACCTAAAACCCAAATATAGCCCCGAACCCTAGAAATACCCCTGTACCCCAAAACCTAGCCCTGAACTCTAAAAATATCCCTGTACCCCAAAACCCAAACCTAGCCCTGAACCCTAAAAATACCCCTGTAGCCCAAAACCCATACCTAACCCTAAACCCTAAAAATACCCCTGTACCCCGTAACCCAAAACTATATCTGAACCCTTAAAATACCCAAACACCCCAAAACATATAACGCAGTGCCCCAAAACATATACCCCTATACCCATACTTACCCTATCCAAACAATAAAAAAAAAACATGCTTTTACCATTCATACATTTACAATGAATTTCGTTGTAAATGCATGCGTGGTAAAAGCATATAAAATGTAATGCCATGCGTTTTAATGGCATTGCAGAGTCATGGTACTTTCGTAATGAAAGTATGCGGAGTGATGGTATGTGGAAAGAAAGTTGCGGAATAATGGGTGTTTACCGCGGGAAACATTCATTCAAGATTCACATAATTCTAATTGTTAGACGTTCGCCGATGGCCCTCAAGCGGGGGCACACGCGAATGAGCGTGTCACATTAAATGTAAATGTACTTGTAAATGTGGGTGTACTTGTAAAGCGCACTACGACTCCATGGAGTATCCTGGCGCTGAAGACCGCTGGGGAACCCGTCCTGGTTTTCCCTGTGAGATGGTCCCTTTCTGGGTATCTCCAAGGTGTAACCAGGCATCCCCGGCGTCTGTGGGGGGCCGTTGTAGAGATGAGGCAAGCTTAATGCCCAGAGTTGCCGAGTGTGTTCCCTGGCTAGAGTAGGCACCGAGGCGAGAATTATCGAGTCCGTTTTGACCCTGGTCCACATTCTATTTCATACCCGGACAACATCGGGACGGGCTGCTAGTATATATATATGTGTTAAAATTATTATAAATTTTTTTGCTTTAAGTTACATTAATTATTTATTAATTTTAAGTTTATTTAGGTATTTTAAGTATGTTTAAATTAATTGTATTTCTTATTATATTAATTTTAAATTACTTTTAAGATAGTTTAAAAATTCGATATTTTGACTGCCTATATTTTTTACAATCAATATTTTAGAGTCGATATTTTTGTACTTACCTGTTTGTAGATAGGAAGTCGATATTCTGGCATTCTATATTTTTTCCACGATATTTTGGCAAGTCGATATTTTGCTCCTCGATATTCTGTCAGTGATCCACATAGGGAATTCGGCAAAAGCATTTTTCCAGTCCAACACTGTCCAAGCACTGTAAACTAAGCCTTCTGGGGTCATCAATGGCCCCCCACCACAACATGCACTGTAGATTGTTAAAAAATTGGGGAATGACCAGGATGGGAGAAAAATAAAACTACAAATTCTCCGACCAAATGGTCATCACAGCATCCACCAGACCCCAGAATCCTCCACCTAAAGGTGTTGTTTCCACTTACAAACAAATTCAACACCATGGTACTCGGGTGCCTATTGATGTCCCCAAACCTCTACCCTGGAAAGACAGAAGTCCTGGGACGAAGAGAACATTTCGCGTAGAAAGTGTACTGGAGAGTTTTGACACCCCTGATGTGGACCACCGTCAGAGAAAGCAGATGTTCCTCCGCCCACACCATTGTTTGGAATGCCACCTCTGCCCTGTACTGCACCTTGAGCCCCTGTAGTGATTCACAAAATCCTTTATAGTGTTGTTGACTGTCTGCAGGACCATAATCCTCAAAGGCCACTAGAGCTTGCAGTACTGCAAAGACCTCCTTCCATTTGGATGAGTGGGGCATCTCCTGTTCTGCACAGAGGCTCTTAGCAGTAAGTGGGCCCAGAGACAACATTAACCATAATTGAAAGTGCCCCTCTGCAACATCACTAACTGTGGAGTCTAAAGAGGAATCCTATTTTCCAGATGGGCAGACACCAAGCAGCACTGCAGTGTCTGAGCAGTCTTCTCAAGCCAACGGTATACTGCTGTGTGCTGCAGTGAAGCCAGATCTCACCATCTGAGAAGGCGCGATAACACCAGACACAAGTGGAGATGCGACCAGAGAACCACAAACACTAACAAGGCCTGCAGAGGGAGCATGAGAAAAACAGCCCTTAATAAATCACCGCAGTCAAAGCCTCTCACAATAGGCCACAAATCACCATGTCTACCTGCATCCATCTCCAGATCCCATAGAGTGATAGGCTAGGAAAACTCCCAGATGCCAGTGGATGTGAGCAGCTCAGTTAAGAAGCAAGGGCATTATGACCATGGATGTCTGAAACCTGGCACCACTAACTGTAGATCCTGGGGGTGCAAAAGGGGAGAATTGGTGGCATTTATCAGGAAACCCAGAGAAACTGCTACAGGTGATACACCCTCACAGTGCATGCCAACATCTTTTCCCAAGGTGTTGGGGGGTGGATTATCCAGTTATCCATGTTGCCTGATACTCCAAGCTTGCAGCTGAGACAATAAATTTAGGAAACAACAACAGAGGCAATTCATTCCAGAGGGGAGGGCACTGAACTGAAAGGGAAGGAAGGCCACCACATACCTCAGAAACTAGCAATCGAAGTACCATACCGCAGTGGTGTAACAAAAGCCCCTGCAGCCCCAGCAGTGGGGGTGGGGCGAGCTCCAGGCGACCCCCTCAGCAAAAGTGGTGGGTGTTGGGCCGAATAGGGGGCCCCTTTCATATACTTTGCAGGAGTGACCCCTCAAGTTTCAATACGCCACTGCCAGACTGGGATGTGAAGAAAAGCATCTTCCAAGCTCAAAACTGCCATTAAGTCCCGTGATAGGACCAGAAGTTTATAACTCTGAAAGATGCCCATCTTGAAGAGGGTAGTCTGGATAAATTGCTTCACTCCTTCAAAGCTGATGATTGCCTGGTAAACTCCTGTGACCTTTGGGATCCTGACGACCCGGAAGAAGATGCCCAAACCCCTCTCTTTGAGGAGAAACATGAACAGCGTTCCTGCCATCACCAGGACACAGATCTGGTGTCAATACGTTTTCTGGATTCTTTAGAATACGACCCAGAAAACAGGCTTTGTAGACTCCCTGTCACTGAGGGAAATATTCCAACAACTTGACTGCATAGCTTCATATCAATTCCATCCGCATGTCCTTGGCTTAGTGCACTAAACTCAGCACCAAAGGAAAAGCATCATTTGAGTTTCAGAGGTGGTTCACACTCTCATACTTGCTTTGAATAATGAAATTATTGTTCAAAATAGTACCATAGTCTACTATTCTCGTCTACACTGGGAGAAAGGCTGATAAGCCCCCTTCGAGTGAAGGCTGAATGTGCGTACCATTAGGTACGCACATAAGGCCAGAGATACGCCCCAGGGGGTGATTCAGGCGCTCTACAAATCCATAAATAAAAAAAATAAAACAATTTGCCTTCAGCAAAAGTAGGTGAAGGGATTCTGCAAGGCCTCTCTCATAACTTTACCTATTATTGAATCTTTTTTAATAAAATGCTAGCAGAAGGTGGCTTGATGCCCTTGCACTTAGTTTCATTCCGCGAAACCGCGCTGTTTGAATCTATACTCTATACTACTATTATAAAGGAAGAACTTTGCACCTTTGAGGCGGGTAAACTCGGGAACCACAGCGCCAATCCACACACCCGATACATCATTGTAATCGTCAGGGTGTGCAGATGGACATAGGCTATATAAAGTATAAAAATATGCGTTATTTAAAAAATGAACATAAAAAAATAGTAGTCCCTTCGAAGTAGCGCCGGCCGCGACCTGCTGACTTCAGGAGCGCGGGGAGGAGCGGTGTCCAGGAAAACGAGGAGGAGTGGTGGACATGGCGCGGGGGAGGAGAGGTGAGGACCGGCGGACAGGCGGGAGGAGCGGTAAGCGGTGAGGAGCGGTGAAATGAGGAGCGGCGGCTGAGGTAAGGCTCCGGGCAGGCGGGGGTCGGGGCAGGCGGGGGTCGGGGCGGGTGGGGGCCCGGGCTGCACGTCCTGAGTACTGTTGTAGTTACAGGTGTTCCAGGCATGGTTCTGCACACTGCTGTGACTACAGACTGCAGTTTAGAGGGCACTCTGCGGGCGAGGGGCAGGACTCCGCCCACAGCCGGGGACGGGTCCAGACCCGCTCAGTCAAGCATCCCTGGCGGGCCGGGGTCAGGTGCACTGACAAGGCCAAATGCAGGGCACGGGTAAAGGCAGTACAAAGCGGCCGAGGGGCGACGGGAGGGGCCCAGGTGAGGGGCGGGCGGGGCCGGTGCCAGGCCGCAGTCACTGGGCCTCTGTTGTGGGGCCTCTGGAGTGGGGCGCCCGGCCCCGTCTCATCCCCTGATGGGCCCTAATGGAGGGGTGCGGGGAGCACAAAGGGCCTTTCAGCGCCGCAAAAGCCACAACGAGAGCCTTGTCGCCTGAGCAGGAGGGAGGGGGACTGCTGCCTGCACCCTGGACGGATAGCGCTTCGAGGCCGCGGCTACCTGCACCCTGGATGGATAGCTCTCTGAGGTGCGATGGGAGGATAGCGCTCCGAGGTGCGATAGAAGGATAGCGCCCCGGGGTGCGGTGGGAGGAAAGCGCTCCGAAGTGCTACTTGCACTGTAGATGGATAGCGCTCCGAGGCCGGTGCTGCAGCGCCCTAAAGTCTGCTGTCAGAACTAAGTGCTGTCACACTGATAGTCTATTGCGAGGCATCGCTAAACTCTCTGACACCTGCAGGGGGTGCTGATAGCGCTACGAAGCCTGCCTCCAGCGCTGATAAGGTCCTGGGGCCCTCAGTTAGGGGTAATATCACCATCGGCATGCAGGGAGAGCTGAATGTTTTCTGAGGAATGAGCTATAACGCTCTGAAGGGTGTTCTGAGAGCGGAGAACGCTCTAGGCACCGGGCCGGATTCACAAAAGAAACGGACACTTATGAGTAAGCTTACTACGTTTTAGTGTTCAAAGTAGTAAGTTCAGAAGTGCATATGTTCAATCACTGATATTACAACACCCTCCCATAGAAAATAAGGGATGTAGGGACTTAAAACCAGTTAATACTGCAAATTAAATTATTTAAAACAGTTAAAAATAAATAAATACAATTCATATTATAAATAGATTTAAAAATAGTGTATTTTTAAGATTTAACTATAAAATATTTTAATCACCTATTTTGAATTTAAAAACTATGCAACCATACATGTAATTAATAAAAAATTAAATGCATTTTAATCTATATCTATCTATATCTATACTACTAATATAAAGGAAGAACTTTGCATCTTTGAGGCGGGTAAACTCGGGAACCACAGCGCCAATCCACACACCCGATACAACATTGTAATCATCAGGGTGTGCAGATTGGCATAGGCTACATAAAGTATAAAAATATGCGTTATTAAAAAAAAAGTAGTCCCTTCGAAGTAGTGCCGGCCGCGACCTGCGTGCTGACGTCAGGAGCGCGGGGAGGAGCGGCGTCCAGGAACGCGAGGAGGAGCGGCGGACATGGCGCGGGTGAGGAGCGGTGACGAACGGCGGAATTGTGGTGAGAACCAGCGGACAGGCGGGAGGAGCAGTAAGCGGCGAGGAGCGGTGAGATGAGGAGAGCGGGGGAGGAGCGGCGGCTGAGGTTAGGCTACGGGCAGGCGGGGGTCGGGGAGGGCGGGGGCCCGGGCTGCTTGACAATGTCAGGGCGGGTGGTGGGCCGGGCTGCTGCACAATGTGCAGTGAAATGAGGAGCGCGGGGGAGGAGCGGCGACTAAGGTAAGGCTGCGGGCAGGCGGGGGTCGGGTCAGGCGGGGGTCGAGGCAGGCGAGGGACGTGACGGGCGGGGGCCCGGCCTGCTTGACAATGTCGGGGCGGGCGGGGGCCGGGCTGCTGCACAATGTCGGGCGGGCGGTTGTCGGGGAAGCCTGATTGCTCCCGGACAAGGTCGGGACGGGCTGCTAGTTATAATAATAAACGAGAAAAACAATTATCAGTTTTCATGAAACCTTGTTGACGACTCAGCAATAGTTATTTTAGAACAGCGAAGGCAGCTCAGAAAAAAATACTGCAAACATATTCGAGCAGGCTTGATTATCACTGTGCAAAAAAGGTGATATTAAATATTCTATATCTGTCATTTATGTAGCGGGTTGTGGGTTTATAGGGGAATAGGGTGGGAAGTAATTTATTAATAATTAATTAAATGATAACATGTATTTAATTGTATTTAATTCGAAATAATTGTTAATTAATTTTTAATTATTAAATAATTAATTTTTAATTTGTAATTAATTTGTATTAATAGGTAACTAATTGAAATATTTATTGTTAATTAGTAATTTTAATATATAGTCATTATTGTATTATATTAAATTGTTAACTATTTTTAATTAATTTTTTATAGATATTAATGTTTAATTTTTTAAATAATATATGAAGTATTTACTTTACTTAATGTTGTATTCTCTGGAGTGGGAATAGTAATTTTAACCCTTACGCTATCTAAAGCTTTCCCTACTGTTGCACTCTTTGGAGTAGGAATAGTAATTTTGACCCCTACGCTAACCAACCCTTTCCCTACTGTTGCACCCACTGGAGTGGGAATAGTAAATTTTACCTCTACACTATCCAACGCTTTCCCTACTGTTGCACCCACTGGAGTGGGAATAGCAATTTTAACCCCTACTCTATCCAACCCTTTCCCTACTGTTGCACTCTTTGGAGTGGGAATAGTAAATTTTACCTCTACCCTGTCCAACGCTTTCCCTACTGTTGCACCCACTGGAGTGGGAATAGTCATTTTAACCCCTACGCTATCCAACCCTTTCCCTACTGTTGCACTCTTTGGAGTGGGAATAGTAAATTTTACCTCTACGCTATCCAACACTTTCCCCACTGTTGCACCCACTGGAGTGGGAATAGTAATTTTAACCCCTACGCTATCCAACCCTTTCCCTACTGTTGCACTCTTTGGAGTGGGAATAGTAATTTTTACCCTTACGCTATCCAACGCTTTCCCTACTGTTGCACCCACTGGAGTGGGAATAGTAATTTTAACCCCTACGCTATCCAACGCTTTCCCTACGATTGCACTCTTTGGAGTGGGAATAGTAATTTTTACACTTTTGTTATTGTACGTTAATAATATTGGATATTTTTAAATTATATTTTGTTACTATATATATATGTTTTAAGAAATATGAATTAATTTTTTTTTATAACTTTCATTAATTATTTAGTTATAAGTTTATTTAAGTATTTTTAAGTATATTTTAGTAATTAATTTTTAATATTAATTTAACATTGTTTTTAGTAAAGTCGATATTTTTATAAACTATATTTTAGTAAATGATATTTATAACTCGATATTTTAGTACTTACCTGTTTGCAGATAGAAACTCGATATTCTGTCTGTCGATATTTTTTCAACGATATTTTTGATTGTCGATATTCTGTCCCTCGATATTATGTCAGTGATCCCCTTGAAGGGCATGATAATGGGTCTCTTCAAATTCATGAGGCATAAGTGGGATGTCCTCCTTCCACACCTTCTGTTAGCCTAGGTTTCATCCCTTTTGAAATTCTGTACGGGCACCCTGTGAGAGGACCTCTCAGTTTGGTAAAGGAAGGCTAGGAGCAAGCTCCTAGAAAGCCACCCACGGTGTATTCAATTAGCTGGCCTTCCGGAACCAGACTTCTGGAAACACACCCAGGAGAATGTGGAAGCCAGGAAGAAATGAAAAGCTGGTATGACCAGAACACAACTCTGGCTGAGTTTCAGCCTGGCCAAACGGTGTGGGTGATGGCACCAGCGGAGACCAGTGCTCTGCAAGACCTCTGGTCTGGGTCATTTGAGGTGAAGGAGCGCAAGGGTGATGCCACCTACCTGGTGGACATGTAGACTCATAGGAACCCTTTGAGGGTCCTACATGTGAACCGCCTCAAATCAAATTTTGAAAAGTCTGAGTTTTCCATGCTTTAGGTCACGGATGATGTGCGTGGAAGAGGAGAGGGAACCTCTCCCCAACGTCCTGTCTTCCAAACAGCAGGATGGGTCCGCAGAGGGTGTGATCCTCTCTCCTACTCTAACCCTAGAACAGCAGAGAGACTGCTGTCAGTTGCTGGGGCTGTTTGCCTCTCTTTTCTCACTCATCCCGGAGTCACCCAATGGTGCACCCACGATATTGTCACTGGGGACAGCCTGCCTGTTAAGCACAAGATTTATGGAGTGAGGAACAGCGTCAAGGAGGAGGTCTCTAAGATTCTGGAGTTAGGGGTGATTGAGCCCTCTAACAGTCCTTCGTCCAGCCCAGTGGTTTTGGTCCCCAAGGCTGCCCTGCCTGGTGTCACACCTGAAGTGCGATTCTTTTGACTACCGTGGGCTCAATACCTTTACCAGGACTGACTCGTAACCCATCCCCCGAGATGATGAGCTTGTTGATCGGCTTGGAGCTGGCAAGTTCCTCAGCACATCTGATCAGACGTCAGGGCACTGGCAGATTGCCTTGACTGAGGAGCCACATGAGACATCAGCATTCCCAACACAAGAAGGGTACTACCAGTTCCGGGCCATGCCTTTTGGGTAGAAGAGCGCCCCTGCCACATTCCAGAGGATGGCCAACAAGGTCCTTACTGGGTTGGAGAATTTCAGTGCCGCCTACCATGATAACATTGCAGTCTTCAGCTCAAGTTGGGAGGAATCATTTGTATAATCTTCAGAAGGTGTTGAAGGCCCTGCAGAGTGCAGGCCTCACTGTCAAGGCCAGTAAGTGCTAGATAGGTTAGGGGTCTATGGTGTGGTTGGGACAGCAGGTAGGGAGCAGCAAAGTGCAGCACATACGGACAAAGATTGATCCCATTTTGGCTTGGGCACCCCCCAACACCCAGACAGAGGTGAAAGCCTTTTTAGGTCTCACCAGGTACTACAGAAGATTAGTCAAATGTTATGGTACCATTGTTGCCTCCTTGACAGAGCTGGCTTCCAAGAATCTTGCAGGGGTAAAAGCCACCAAGTAAGATCTTCGAGAACAAAAGCTTTAAAGAAGCTTCCTCCTGAGGCACACAAGGAGCAGAACGCAGGAAAGCCAGGGCCAACAGCATGTCCCAAGTAGACTTCCCACCCCGGATCACCATCCAAATCAGCAAGACCCCTGACAAGCCTATAGACAAAGCATGAACCGCAAGGCTCCATATAAGGAGTGGGTGCTGCAAGTGAATCCATTCTGCTGGAACTGTAGAACCAGCACCGGTTCACACTCCCATCGAGCCACACCTTTCTTGGCATAATACTGGTGGAAAGATTTGAAAGATGCCTAGTGAAGAGCATATGCATTATATGGCTGCCATGGGGAATGCACAGCCCGGTAACCCTAGGAAGTATCCTCAGTCATTCTAACACTAGGCATTCAGCATCCACACTGAGAGATGCCTGGAGTGACAGGCAGAGAGAGTATGAGTCCTGGGAAGAAGTCCATTCTGGAACAGATGCCTGCTGCCCAAGTACTGTACATTAAGCCTTCTGGGGCCATGAAGGGATCACCACCACAACACTCACAGTAGATTGTCCAAAAATCAGGGAATGACCAGGACACGGCAGAAAAGAAAACTACAGACCCTATGACCAAGGGGACATCACAGCATCCACCAGACCCCAGAAGCCTCCTCCTAAAGGTGTTGTTTCCACTTACAAACAAGTTCAACACCATGGCGCTGGCCTGCCTATTGATGTCCCCAAAGCTCTGCCCTGGAAAGACAGAAGTCTTGGGACGAAGAGAACATTTCGCGTAGAAAGTCTACTGGAGAGTTGTGACACCCCTGATGTGGACCACCGTCAGAGAAAGCAGATGTTCCTCTGTCCGCAACATTGTTTGGAATGCCACCTCTGCCCTGTCCGGCACTTTGAGTTCCTGTAGTGATTCACAAAATCCTTCAAAGATGTTGTTGACTGTCTGCAGGAACATATTCCTCAAAGGCCACTAGAGCTTGCAGTACTGCAAAGACCTCCTTCCATTTGGATGAGTGGGGCATCTCCTGTTCAGCACAGAGGCTCTTAGCAGAGAGTGAGCCAGAGACAACAATAACCAGCATCTGAAGGGCCCTGTACAACATCACTAACTTTAGAGTCTAAAGAGGAAACTTATTTTCCAGATGGGCAGACACCAAGTGGCACTGCAGTTTCCGGGCAGTCTTCTGAAGTTACCGGTACCCTGCTTTGTGCAGCAGTGAAGCCAGATCTCACCATCTGCGAAGGTGCGTTTACACCAGACACAAGCGGAGATGCGACCAGAGAGCCACAAACGCTATCAAGACCTGCGGAGGAAGCATGAGAGAAATGCCCATACTAAATCACCGCCCTCAAAGCCTCTCACAATGGACCACTAATGACCATGTCTACCTGCATCCATCTCCACATCCCATAGTGTGCTAGGCTAGGAATTTTTCCAGGTGGCAGTGGATGTGAGCAGCTCAGTTAAGAAGCAAGGGCATTATGACCATGGATGTCTGAAAACCTGGCACCACTCACTGTAGATCCCTGGGGTGTAAAAGGGGAGACTTGGTGGCATTTATCAGGAAACCCAGAGAAACCGCTACAGGTGAAACACCCTCACAGTGCATGCCAACATCTTTTCTCAAGGGGGGTGGATTACCCTGTTATCTATGTTGCCTGATCCACCAATCACGCAGCTGAGACAAGAAATTTGGGAACCAACAACAGAGGCAATTCATTCCAGAGGGGAGGGCACTGAACTGAAGGAAGGCCACCACATACCTCAGAAACTAGCAATGGAAGAACCATACCGCAGTAGTGTAACTAAAGCCCCCACAGCCCTAGCGGTGTGTGGGGGGAGAGGAGGGGGAGCTCCAGGGGGCCCCCTCAGCAAAAGTGGTAGGTGGTGGGCCGGATAGGGGGCCCCCTCCATATACTTTGCAGGAGTGACCCCTCAAGTTTCAATATGCCACTGCCAGACTGGGATGTGAAGAAAAGCATCTTCCAAGCTCAAAACGGCCATTGAGTCCCGTGATAGGACCAGATGTTTATAACCCTGAAAGATGCCCATCTTCAAGTGGGTAGTCTGGATAAATTGCTTCACTCCTTCAAAGCTGAGGATTGCCTGGTAAACTCCTGTGACCTTTGGGATCCTGACGACCCGGAAGAAGATGCCCAAACCCCTCTCTTTGAGGAGAAACATGAACAGCGTTCCTGCCATCACCAGGACACAGATCTGGTGTCAATACGTTTTCTGGATTCTTTATAATACGACCCAGAAAACAGGCTTTGTAGACTCCGTGTCACTGAGGAAAATATTCCAACAACTTGACTGCATAGCTTCATATCAATTCCATCCGCATGTCCTTGGCTTAGTGCACTAAACTCAGCACCAAAGGAAAAGCATAATTTGAGTTTCCGAGGTGGTTCACACTCTCATACTTGCTTTCAATAATGAAATTATTGTTCAAAATAGTACCATAGCCTACTATTCTCGTCTACACTGGGAGAAAGGCTGAAAAGCCCCCATCAAGTGAAGGCTGAATGTGCGTACCATTAGGTACGCACATAAGCACAGAGAAACCCCCCAGGGGTGATTCAGGCGCTCTACAAATACATAAATAAAAAAATTAAAAAAAATAGCCTTCAGCAAAAGTAGGTGAAGAGATTCTGCAAGGCCTCTCTCATAACTTTACCTATTATTGAATCTTTTTAATAAAATGCTAGCAGAAGGTGGCTTGGTGCCCTTGCACTTAGTGTCATTCCGCGAAACCGCGCTATTTGAATTATAATAATAAACGAGAAAAACAATTATCAGTTTTCATGAAATCTTGTTGACGACTCAGCAATAGTTATTTTAGAACAGCGAAGGCAGCTCAGAAAAAAATACTGCAAACATATTCGAGCAGGCTTGATTATCACTGTGCAAAAAAGGTGATATTAAATATTCTATATTTGTCATTTATACACAAATGATTGACATGATTAACCTGGAAAGGAGATACCTAGAAGAGACTAAACATGAATATAACAGCTTAGGAGAGGAGAACTGAATCCTGAACCTTTCAGTCACAATGTCCATGACCCCTCTGTCTGAGAGCCCTGCACCCCGCAACTGAGGAACTGCGCAATCCTTCCGCCTAAGAACCCACCGTCAAAGCCAATGGACAGCCAGGTATCCTGAAAAGGCCCCACGAGGACCTAGTAGCTTGGACTCCTTGCTTTCTTCTGCATCTGGTAGCTCCACCCATTTAATAATCCCAAAAAAGGGCTATCCCTGCCTGTGAGGAGCATGCTGGGAAGAGACGAAGCAGTCTGCTGCTCTGAACCTCTCACTGAAGGGCATAGGGAATTTCCAATTCTTGAAGGATTTACGCAGAATCGCCTACACTTGGGGCTAAACTATTTGGCCTGCAACTGACCACTGAAATCCTGGCCATAATATGCATATAGATATGTGTTACGGGAAACAGCCTTTATAACAAGGTTTTTACCTTGTTGTGCCTTTACCACACATTATTTTAGCATGCATATTTTTACCACGTACATGCATTTACAACCCATACCTTTAGCAAGTAAGTTGGGCGGTGTGGAAGGTCTCCCTCATAAATACATTGTTTTTATATATAAAAACAATACGTGCTAATGACATGCGTTGTAAAAGCATATTCGTGGTAAAAACATGCCTGGTAAACAATGCGTGGTAAAGGCATACGAGGCATTTACCTGCGTTGTACCGTCTTACAAGCATTTGGAAACACCCTTTACGCCGGGACCACAGCCAAGCTCCAGAAAAGACTACAGCGCATCCAGAACGCCATGGCAAGACTCATCTTGGACATCCCCCACCACAGCCACATCTCTGCCCATCTGAAGAACCTGCACTGGCTCCCCGTCAGCAAGAGAATCACATTCCGACTCCTCACCCACGCACACAAGGCTCTCCACGACGCGGGCCCCAGGTACCTCAACAACCGCCTCGCATTCTACACGCCTACCCGCCAGCTCCGCTCCGCCACCCTCGCCCTCGCCACCGTCCCACGTATTCGCAACACCAACGCCGGAGGAAGATCGTTCTCCTACCTGGCAGCCAAGACATGGAACTCCCTTCCCGCCCACCTACGGCTGACACAGGACCATCTCGCCTTCAGGAAGCAACTCAAGACCTGGTTGTTCGAGCAGTAGCGACCCCCCTCAGCGCCTTGAGACCCTAACGGGTGAGTAGCGCGCTCTACAAATTCCTTGATTGATTGATTGATTGATTTGTTACTTACTCAGTATATCCCTGGCAGAATATACTTGCTATTCAAACTGCACCGAAAAGCCTGTGTAGCAGTAGCACTGGCTATACATAAATAAGTAAAGCAAATTAATAAATCCCCTAATAATTTCAATAGACAATCCCAGTACTTCCCAGTGACATGGAATATATTTTTAATGAAGGGGTAGAAGACATGTTTAGCAAGCTGCAGGACTTTTAATACAGTTGTTCTTGCACATCTCAGCAATGTCCTAAATTCTTAAGTAATGGAGTAAATCCACATCTAAGTCAGGACCCAATATATTTTTATTGAACATTATTGACAGTTCTTAGGTATATCCCAATTACATTGAGTGGGGCAGCACTGGCATTTCAAATCAATAGCTTAAAACCTTTAATATTACAGTAGTTATGGATGGATGTTTGTATGTATGTCTGTATGTATGTTCAGGTGTTTGCATGCAAATCTAGTTTAGAAGCAATGGCATCCTTAACAATGGGCAGGTGCCCAGGGGCTTGATTCAGAATAACTTACAGATGGACAGGCAATGGGTGAGTTGCTTACGTGAGGGGCTGTAATGTCTTTGTTTTTTTCTCCCTGAATTGCAAGATGGTTGGAGGAGTTCTGATGTCGGCGAGGGCGCCACTCCATATGCTGGGAGCGCAGGTCGAAAAAGGAGGGCCTTTTGTGTTTTCCCTCCTTCCACATTTTCGTTTCCATCCTGGCCTTCTAGAATGTCTGTCTACCCGAGGTGGTTAACTTCTCATCAAGGTATACAGGGGCATCTTCTAGTTGAGGCAGATGGACTTCAAGATGGTGTGGGCATGGAACAGTCTTTATTGCTGCCATTTACTGCCAGGGCCATCTCAGAGGGTATTCCTAGTTGTTTGCCCAGTGCTGTGCCCTCAGGGTAGCACTTTCTCCTATTCAAAATTACTGTTTTTCAACCCTTCCTTAAACTACTTGGGGAGTTAATAACTTTCCCCATATATTTGAAGACTGGAGTTAGAATAGCAAATTTGTCCTGCCAATGTCCGCCACGCTCACTGCTGCACTGAGGGTGCAGGTTGGGGCAAGAAACACGAACGAGCATCTCAGGAGGCCACTGCAGCTTGCACTACCATTGCCACTGCAAGCACTTCCAATGGAAGTACCAACACAACTCCTCACAATCACACTCCTATAGATGTGACAATGAATACTATTCCAGGCTACCCAAAGCTATATAAAATGCCTAGATGACTTGTATTATCCATTTGATGTATGTTGACTTGTTAAACACTGTTGATGTATTCACCTTAAAAACAGGGAAACAGTGCCACCATGTGGTGGACTCTCATAAATGCAGTTGTTGAGAATCGAGTGCTGGTGCTGAGCACCGGCACACAGTGGTTCAAATTAAGCACTTGATTGAAAGGGGGGAGAGATAGCAATTCCTACATTTCTTAGCCAGGTCTTATATTTATAATTTATTATTATTTTTATTTTAAGGTTTTGTAGAGCGCGTAGTAACCCTAGAGCATCCCAGCGCTAGAACCTGAACTCAAGAGGGGTCAGCAACGGAAGGGGTTAAGGGTCAGGGAAAAGAAGGGTCTTCAGTGCCTTCCTGAACTGAAGGAGGTTGGGTTCAGTTCTCAGTCTCCGGGGGAGGTTGTTCCAGTGTTTGGCCGTGTGGACCGAGAAGCGGCGGCCTCCGGACCGGGCTTTTTTAACTCTGGGGACAGTGATGAAGTTCTGTCCGCTAGAACGGAGGGCCCTATTCGCTTTGTAGGGGATAATGAATTCCTTGAGGATGGGAGGGCCGTTATTGTGAAGAGTTTTATGGGCCAGACAAAGGGCCTTGAAAGCAACCCTTTCTCTGACTGGGAGCCAATGGAGAAGCTTCAGAGCTGGCTTTGCCGAGGATCTAGCAGGGGTGTCGGTGAGTAGGCGGGCCGCGGCGTTTTGAATTTTCTGCAAGGTGTTGAGTGTAGCTTCGGGGGCACCCAGGTAGATTGCGTTGCAGTAGTCAAGCCTCGCCAGGATGAGGCCCTGAATCAAAAGTTTCTTGGAGGTCGCGGGGAGCAGGGGGAAGACCTTTCTGCAGGCCCTGAGAAGTCCGAAGCAGATTCCTGCCGTCTTTTTAGCCTGTGTTCTAAAGCTCAGGTCTTTTTCGAGCCATACGCCCAGGCTCTTGACCTCTTCCTTGGGTGCAGGGGGGTCACCTAGGCAGTCGGGCCAGATGTGAGGCGTCAGGGAGGTCCCTTTATATCCGAGCAGCAAAATCTCGGTCTTGGAACCGTTCAATTTTAGTGCTGAGGAGTTCATCCAGCTCTGGATTTCAGTGAGACAGCTGTGAAGGTCAGAGGGAGATTGGTGCGGCTGTGAGAGGGTTACCACCAGCTGGGTATCGTCGGCGTAATTGATGATCGAGACGCCGAACGGATTGACCAGTTTCTCCAGCGGGGACATATACACGTTGAATAACGTCGGGCTAAGAGATGAGCCCTGCGGTACTCCGCAACGGAGGGGGATTGAGGGGGAGTGGCTGTCGTTCTCCCAGACTTGAAAGGAGCGACCGTCTAGGAAAGATTTTAGCCACTTCAAGGCCGTGCCCCTTACTCCGATGTCTCCCAGTCGTTGGATTAGGGTGTGGTGGTTCACAGTGTCGAAAGCCGCACTGAGGTCCAGGAGGATCACTGCCACTGATCCTCCTGAGTCCAGAATGCTTCTGGCCTTCTCCACTGCTGCCAGGAGGGCGGTGTCGGTACCCTGGCCTGGACGGAACCCTGTCTGGTAGACCCCGAGTAAGTTTTGCTCTCCAGGAATAGTGATAGTTGTTTATTCACTAGCTTCTCCGTGATCTTACTGTTTCCTGGGAGAAGGGAGATAGGTCTGTAGTTGGTTAGGTCCTGGGGGTCCAAAGAAGGTTTCTTTAGAAGGCCTTTAACCACTGCCGCTTTCCAGCTTGGGGGGACTAGGCCCTGCGAGAGGGAGGAGTTGATGAGCGACGTAAGGGGGGGATGATGGTGCTGGACACTTTTTTCAGGAAACGGAGAGGGGCGGGATCGCGGGGGGAGCCACTTTTAATTGAGGCCTACAATGTGGCTACCTCATCCGTAGACACTGGGCCAAAGGTGTCAAGGGAGGGTGAGGGGCCATCAGGGGAGTGAGAAAGGTGGAGGGGAAAGTTGGAAGGATCCCCAATGACACTGCCTTTCAGAAGCACATTCAGATGTAAATGGGATGCAAGGATTTCCAACAGGACAGGCACTTTTTTAATGGAACGTCATCAGCCTTTCAGGAAACAGGCACCGTGACACAGTCAGCGCGTGCAAATTGGTTTGACTGCTTCGTTTTATCAGTGACCAGGACTGTAGATATTAGGGGACAGATTTACAAGCCCCCTACACCACCAGTACATCACTTTTTGTGACGCACTGGAGGCGCATTTCACTTCTCCATATTTACAAGGAGAGGAAAAGCCACCCTGCATGACTTTTCCTCTCCTTGTAAATATGGACCCTTCACACGCAGCACTTTGCGTGGAAGGGGCGTTCCATGGGTGTTGCCGAGGAATCGTAAATCTGGAAATGCGTGACATTGCTTCGCCTCCCCAGGGGAGACGTAGTGAGGCACAATGAGGAGGAATATTTTCCTTTCTCCTCATTTTTCCTCTTTCAGAGCGTGCTGCATTCTACAGCACACATTGAAAGAGTAAATGCCTGTACGGATTGTTTTTGTGCAGGAAGGTGCCCTTTCCTGCACAAAAACAATCTCCCCCATGACGCAGGCACCCTTGCACCGTGGTGCAAGGGTGCCTGCACCGGCGCATGGCAGCAGTTTGTGCGCCAGCGCAGGGGGAAGTACAGGAATGCGAAATATTATTGTAAATATGTCGCATTCCTGTGCTTCGGAAGTGCCGCAGCGTGGCGCAGCCAAACGGCTTGCGTTGCAGCGCTGCGCACATCCTTGTAGACCTGCCCCTAGGATTTTAGGAGTCAAGAGGCTGGAGAGGCGGACAGCTCTGCAGACTAGTGGCTGTGGCGACTATGAATGGCTTATGACTCCATAACTTCTCGGATAGTTGCCCTTCCAACAGCCTTTGTGGCCTTGGAAAGTGAGGCCAGACAGTCCAGATTTTGCTGCAGCCGCCGCGTGACAACGCGCCCAGGAAACCTGAAATGATTACTGTTATAATCTGATCATTTGGGTACCAGACAGAAGTGGGAAACATGTCATCTGGTGAGGATGAAAGCGCCTGCCTGTCTTATCCGGTGGGGGTCGTGGCGCTCTGTGCTGACATCCTCTCTGCTGCAAGCATTAGGCCGCGAGCTCCCTTTTATCTTGACAAGGCACAGAGTCGACTCCTCTCTGAAGTGTTATGTTGACAGTATAATCGCAGTGTTCTGATGTCAGAGCGCTATTATTATAAGGCTTGCGAGATGCAGTCTTTTATACTGTAATAAACATTCCCCCTGTGTTATTATCTCTGTTCGTTCTGTGCAGGAGGTTGGGGGTCGCCATTGTTGACTTGAACATGTTCCTGTTGCCTCCTCTTTCCCAGCATGCATCCTGTCTCTGCTCCTGGGTTCTCAGCCCATTGAGAGGGTAGAGCGCCCTCCTGAGAGAGGCAGCCTGCGGGTGGGTTACTTGCTCTCCAGCCAAGGAAGTTTACGTGTACCCTCCCCTCTGCCTAGGGTGAGGGATAGCTCCTAAAATTGTACCGTTTTTCTTCCCTACCTGACCAGTTATATCTGTAAGACGGACAGGAGCCTTGCAAAACATACTCACCTCTTTCATAAATAATGCTGACTCTGCCTGTGGTGCTCTGGCAAGGGAAGATTGGAGGCTGTGCCCCAGATGGTTGGGATCCTGGACTTTAGACATCAGGGAACTTTCTGGAGCTAGAGGGAGCTTCACTCGCCAGATCCATGCCATATTTTTAGCATATCCCCAAAGGTGGCACCTAACCCATGTCTCCACAAAACCCACAAGAGATGACTTGGTGTAAGGGATGATTGGTCAAAATGAAGGAACTTAGGGCCATATTATCAAGAAAGGGCAATACATTATCGCCGCTTTTATCGGCAGGAAACTGCCGCTAAAGCAGCGATAATGGGCTTGATAATATGCCCTTGTGAATTCCCATAGCAGCCCAGGTTAACACCAGAACCTGGGCTACTATGGCGGAGTGACGGGATTGGCAAAGTAAGTTTGGAAACCACAAACATATTTTCAGTATTACTGATACCATGGAGCCCAACACACCGATTCACTGCCTCCCCCTTTCTGAGAATGCTAGAAGCACTAGAATTCATTGCAACATGCACCACAGAGCGGGCAGTAGGACAGGCCATGGGGTTTCTCAGTCAAACTTCAGCAAAACACTCTGTTAAGTGACGGATGCTTCACAGAGAGAGTGAAGGGGCAACATATACAGCTACCCTTGAACACCCACATAGCCAATTCCAGCAAAACGCACATCAGTGTTACAGCAGGATTTCCTGACATCCTGGGGCCTCATTTATGAAAAGTGACGCATCGCTGCGAGAAAACAGCGATGCGTCACTTTTCATTGCGCCCTCCTTGCGGCCCCAATGATGCGTCATATTTACAATATGACGCATCATTGCGCAAGGACTTACAGATACGTCAGCATTTCTGACGTATCTGTAAGAGCAAAAGTGACGCATTGCTGGAATGTGTCACAAAAGTGACGCAACTCCAGCAATGCGTCCTTTCACATGGGGCAAGCCCAAATGAAAGGGCCTGCGTCAGTCTTACGCCTGCTGTGAGGCAGGCGCAAGATTTTGACGCAACGGCGTCCTAGAAGTGACGCAGTGAAATCTCATAGATTTCACTGCGTCACTTCTACAACCTATCTTGCGTCAATACGCCCCCTTGCATACATTATACCTGGCGCAGGTATAATGTGGCACAGGGGTTTACAAAGTGACGCATCTACCTAGATGTGTCACTTTGTAAATACAGCGCAACAAGGCGCATTTTTTACGCCACTGGTGCGTCACAAAAAGTGACGCACCGGCGGTGTAAAAGTGATGCACAGCCTCATAAATGAGGCCACTGGAGTCAATTGACTGCACTGCGGCAATTGTGAAAGGAATCACACTAGTAACCTGCAAATGCTGTGTGATGTGGACCTGTGTTTACTGAACTGCTCTGTTAGGTGTCTTGGATGAAACCACAATTCCATGATGTTGCGGGGCAACAACATCAGTCATACTGTGGTAGCACATCACCCGTATCACATTAGACAGACAACTCAGCACTACAGCATCACCATTACAATGCATCATGATTGTTGTCCAATCTCAATCCATGTCAGCAGTACAATTAGAGACTTATGTTAGCACATATGTGGATTAATATGAATATGTGTAGCAAATTACCTTAGTTACTCTTCACAATAAAGATGATTCTCAGCCAAGTCAACTTTTCAAGAAAGACATGTACTTTCAATTCTATTCTCATGTTTCTTTCCGTGGATTCCTTCAACCTCAAAACCTTCTTTCATGTTTTCCACTCCGGAAGGTGATAATGTTTCCTTCCCACAACCTCAGGTAGAGCTGAGGTGGAGACCTACCACAAGTTGCAATGCTGTAGTACATGTACTTGGCAACTCGCTTATGTACCTAGGATTTCAAGAATTGGGACCTGTTTTTAATGTTCATTGGATCAAATATATCTGTTAATACAGTATTGATTTTGTCCCTTATTTCATTCCATAGCCATATTCTTGTTTTTGGAGGCATCCCCAGCGGGTGACACCACCTTAGACCATCAGTTGTCTTACTACCGCCTTGGTCCAGACCTTCAGAGCCGGATCCATAAACTAGTCATTCCTTTCCCTGTCTGCGTGCATTATGGAAGGGTTTGGCAGGTTTCTGCTTGTGACAACTGTATAGTATCAGATGATGGCAGTGGATTCTGGTTGTCTTGTTTCAAGGAGCTTTGTCCACACAAAATGAAAGCCGGCATGCTCCCACATAGGAAGGAACTGTTGGTGTACTTTGGGGAAGTCCTGAAGTCCTTCTGGGTGATGCTCTGCCTGTTTCAGCTCCCTAGGGATTCATGTTCTCACTCCAGGAACTTCCAATACCTGCGTATGGCTACTTCCTGTTGTTAGTGCATGCGCTTCTTTTTGGGTGCGGTATCTACCACATTTGGTAAATAGTAAACATTCAGTATTCAACACACCTGGAAAACACTGATTCTGGTAATTCATAATCAGTGTTATTTACCCCATGTTATCTAATGAACCCTGTGGAATTGGTATTTACCGAATGTGCAAGTAGGCAGATTTTACCACCCTACTGGTAATTGAGGCTTAAGTGTATGCTTCAAAAAGTGTATGTTTTAAAACATGGGTCAAAATGTGCCTGTTAACACTGTACAGCGAGCATTCATGTGCTGTTTTGTATAGTGACAAAGAGATCTGCTTACGAGGCATCTGAGTTCTTTGAGACACCAGGCACAAAACAACAAGGGCAGTCAGAATATGCAGTCAGTTTCAGCACAAGTGTATCATGGATCAGAAAGTGTGGTGAGAATGCAAGGAGATGGGTGCACCTGAGCGCTGTGTGTGATGGGAAATATCCATTACAACACAGTCATTACAAAAGCCTACCTTTACAACTCAACTGTTACAACGCAGCTGCCTTTACATTGCATGCCATTACCACGCATGCCATTACAACGCGTGTCACTACAACACGTGGCATCATAACGCATACCATTACAACGCATGCCATTATAATGTGTTACAAGGTAAGTATTGGAGATTTTTTTAGTTTTAGGGTGGGTATGGGGTTTGGGGTACATAAGAATAGTAATTTTTATCCCTACACCATCCAACACTTACCCTACTGTTGCACTCACTGGAGTGGGTATAGTAATGTTTTCCCCTACACAATGCAACACTTACCCTACAGTTGCCCTAAAAGTATATGCGTTGTAATGGTATGCGTTGTAATGGTATGCGTTGTAATTGAATGCGTTGTAATGGTAGTTTTAAAAAATGCATTGTAATGGCATGCATTGTAAAATAATGCGATGTAATGGTAGTTTCGATGTAAAGACTGCGTTGTAAAAGCATGCATTGTAATTGCTTGCGTTGTAACATCTTATATTCTGTGTGACGCACACACATTCCTCAACATCACCACCATCTAAAGGGAAAACTAATGATGGCCAATGATTCACCAAGGAAAAGTCACAAACGCATTGTTGGCCTCTCAGAGGGGATAAGGTTTTATACCAGTGCAGGCTCAGAGTGGCTCAGTCACACTGCAACCAGTTTCAGCTAAAGCCACCCCATGCTGTACTCAACCACTTTCATGAACACAGAAAATAAAATCCATCTAAGTTCATACATCTTCTCATCTTCTATGGCAGTTTTAATGCATTGCATCATTGCAAGGGCACCTGTGCTGGGAGCATTCACCCTCACCAGCTCTGGAATGATTGTTCATTTGGAAAACAAAAGCCATATCTGTAATTTCCACATGTCCTGAAAATATTTGAAAACAAAAACTGCTCCCAAAAAGCTCATTCTTCAATATGCACCACCTGCCATTCAGTCCTTATTTTAAATAGTGTGAAGGAGCAATAAACATAGATTATGCATCATGAGCTACAACAGGGGCCTGGCACTGAAGCAGCAGAAATGAGATGACCCTGGGCTTGCCAGCCTTCTGCCCATGCGCTGCCTCGTCAATTTAGGGCTGACATTAATGAAGCGTGTGAGAGACGGTGATTGGACTGGCATGGTGGTGGACACACAATACATGACCTGGCAATGTAGTAGTCTTGCCCTTCAGTAACTGTTTACTGTACGTTTAGAGGATGTGGCCTAATGGCAAGAGGGTCAACCTCGAACTGGGGAACTGGGTTCGAGTCTCTGCAGGGATGCTCAACATCCTGTGATGTTGAGGGAATCACTTAATCTACCCGTGCCTAACAAAATAAATGTGACGATCTGTAACGCAACTGGTACTTATGTAAAGCGCCCTGAAATCCAGTGGCGGCTCCTCTGCTAAGGCGGAAGAGCGTGCCTCACCGCTTTGCAGCGGTGAAATAAAGGAAAAATAAAATGATAATAACTCAAGCTTATTATCATTTAATTTTTCCCTGCTGCTGCAGCTTTGTGGGCGGGGCAGTTATGCTGACAGAGCAGGGGAGGAATGGTTTGCACTGCCTAAGTGCGCATGAATGTTTAGCCGGCTGCCTCGGGCCAGCTAAACATTCTTACGCACTTTGCATGTTCTCCACCCAGACTGCATTGCCGCCTGGGTGGAGAACATGCCCAGGCACCCAGTCCACGCCTGAGTGCCGAACCATGGCGCTCAGATCAATCACAGTGCTGCATTGTGATTGGCTCAGGGGAGCCTCAGCCTGGGTGCTTCCTGTTCCTGGAAAACCGGCCGTGAGAGATGTTGGCAGGATGATAGAGGAGAGGTGCGGCGAGGGGGTACATTTGTTTCTTTTTTACACCCCCATACCCCCCCACCCCCACCCTCCGCCCACCACCCCGATCAGTGTCGCCGCTCCTGCTGATACGTTCAGGTCAAGTTTGCGCTATATAAATGGAGAAAAAAAACAGTGACATTGGGCAGGTCACGTACACTCACCAGAATCTCAATGCAGGGCCGGACAGGCCTTTCATTCCACCCGGCAGTTCCCCGGTAGGCTGGATCTCATGAAGGTTCATTTTGACAGCCCAGGGCACTCCTAGTGCCTTTGACACTTTCCCCAGCTCCAGGAGGTTAGTTGAGGCAGGCACAGGGAGGCTTCAATGGGGAGACAAATTGAGGCAGGGACAGGGAATGTAGAAATACTGCAATCCGAGAAGAGAGAGAGAGCAGAGAATGAGTGAGGGAGAATGGATGGGTTCACAGAGAGCTCGTGTAGACAAAGGAATTGAGGCTGGTCTGATTATTTTTGCCATGGCTGCTTCTTATTACCCAGTAAGCTCTTCATCAATCTGTATGCCCCAACCAACCACAGCATGACTGTTAGTGTCACAATGTCATCTTTAGCTCGTGTTCTGGATATTTGCAAGGATGAGCGAGGCATTGGTTGGTGATCTGGCTGACTAACTAACATAATGATGTAAAGCAAGTAGTAGATTGTTTCCGATCACTACAAGAAGGGTCTCCCATTAAAGATAGGGCCTTGTGCCGAAGAGTACAGCTGAAGGACATGCTGATTGTCATGGAGTTCAAATCTTCTAACCCACATGGAAATATAGGGCGACCTTCAAAACACAGGGCCCGATTCACAGAATGAACCTAAGACTCAATCCTAAACTTACTACTATTTTGTTATCCACAGAATGCACTTACTACTTTTGGCATTCACAGAATGAACGTACTACTTTTGGTATTCACAGAAGTTAGGATTTTGTCTTAAGTTTGTCTTAAGACAAACTTAAGACAGACTTAAGACAGACTTAAGTTAGGACTTTGTCTTAAGTCTGTCTTAAGTCTGACTTAAGTCTGTCTCAAGTTTGTCTTAAGACAAAATCCTAACTTCTGTGAATACCAAAGTAGTAAGTGCATTCTGTGAATACCAAAATAGTAGTAAGTTTAGGATTGAGTCTTAAGTTCATTCTGTGAATCAGACCCTCACAGTCCAAGGGGCCACATTGATGTCCTAACATAAAACGGAATGCAGCAGATAGCCCGATGCACAGGACTACGTGTCCTCAAGGTTTGCAGGCTGTAAGATAAATTACCCTGTTATTATTATTATTGAATTTGTAGCGCGCACAGCTACTCCGAGGAGTGTCCCGGCACGAGCCTGAGAAGAGGTCGAAAGTCAAAGGACAAAGCTAAAAGAGAAAGGTTTTGAGCTTTTTCTTAAAAGTCACAAGATCCTGAATGCTACGTAGGGCCAGCGGGAGGGTGTTCCATGCCAGAGCCGCTTTCCGAACAATGGATCTCCCGCCAAGCCTTTGGCGATTGAACCGGGAGGTCTGCGCAAGCAGTTGGGAGGAGGAGCACAGCTGTCTCCCCGGGACATAAAAGGAAAACCTCCTCTGTAGATAGGAGGCCCCCCGGCCGTAGAGAGCACTGTGGGCGATAGTCAAAATTTTAACTTTTAATCAAGCCGCCACTGGAAGCCAATGCAATGAACGCAGATGTGAGCGCACACTGCTCCTGCTGGAAAGGCCCAGCAGGAGCCTAGCAGCCGAGATTTGCACTATCTGAAGTTTATTCAGAAGATCGCTGGGGATGCCAGCGTACAATGCATTAGCATAATCCAGGCGGGAGAGGATCCGAGTGCGAACAATGCAGACTTAGGGAGAAGAGGAAGAAGCTTCCTCAATGTTTTCAGGAAGCCGAAGACGGTCCCGTCCAGCTCCTTGACCAGGATTGAAACGGTCAGGTTCTCCTCAAACCATACCCCCAGATTCTTAGCATAGCCTAACTTCGTACTAGGCAGGGGGGAGCCAGAGGGCCAAAGTTTCTCTCTAAACTTGCCAGGAATTTGACGTACAAGAGGATCTCAGATTTCTCCTCATTACATTTAAGCTGTACATGAGCAAGCCAATGAAAAACAGAAGAAAGACAATGTTGAGCAGAAGATAGCGAGTCATCATCCTTTTCCCAGGTGAATAGGAGCTGGGTGTCATCAGCATAAGCCATCACCTTAGCCCCTAATGTCTCTGCTAAATAAACCAGCGGGGTGACATAGATGTTAAAGAGAAGGGGGCTAAGGGATGACCCCTGGGGGACACCAGGGCCATAGGCTGGGAGGCAGAGGTATACGGTGGAAGCCAGACCTGCTGCGAACGGCCCTCAAGAAAAGACCTGATCCAACCCAAGGCAGACCCCAATATACCAATCTCCGAGAGACGTTCAAGAAACAAGGAGTGAGGCACCGTATCGAAAGCCGCTGAGAGGTCCAGCATAACCAGAGCCACCCTCCCCCGGCATCCAAGCATTCCCGGATAACCTCTGACACCTCCGAAAGCGCTGACTCGATGCTACATGAGGCTCGGAATCCAGACTGAGCCGGATGGAGCAGACCCATGACCTTGACATACTCAGTGAGTTGATTTGTAGCTGCCTTCTCACAAACCTTAGCCAAACTAGGCAAGAGAGAGATAGGGTGGTAGTTTCAAGGGGCCAATGGGTCCAAGGTGGGCTTCTTCAAGAGGGGGAGGATTTTAGCTTGCTTCCAGATTGCTGGAACCAGAGCGTCCTGCAGAGAAGTATTAATGATCTTATTGACTTCAGGATTGATGATGTCAGCAGCTGAAGCCAAGAGTCTAGCCGCACAGGGGTCAGTTTGTGAGCCCGATTTAAAGCCTTTCAGAATTTTAAGAGTGCTGGACAAATCCACTGGCCGAAAAGTTGGCAGAGTATGGGAAGGGCCAACTGGAGGCAATGGAGGAGGAGAGGTCATGGAAGGATAAGACAAGATGAAAGAGCAGTCCGAATGCCGCAACTCTTGTCCAAAAAGAACTTGGCAAGAGTATTGCACCAGAGCTCGGAGACTGGAGCAGAGTGTGCCTGAGCACTCAGGGACATAAAACTCTGCAAAATGGAAAAGATTTATTTAGCGTTGTTATTGGCCTGGTCGATACGCGATGTAAAGTACCGACCTTTTGCTAGAGCTATAGCGGTGTAATAGCTTTTTTGTTTAATTCTGAGTGTGTGTTTTGCAACGGAGCAATAGTTACTAGACCGCCACGCCCTCTTCAATATCTTGCTCTCATGTTTCAAGACTTTGAGCTCAGGCGAAAACCAGGGTTTAGAGGGGGACTCTCTGGTGAGCTTGGGTCGGTGCGATGAAGATAGCGTGGCTACTGAGTCAGGGATCCATTCAGTAAATCCTGATACACTCCCATCCAGAGCTTGCTGAAGAAGTGGCCGAGATGCAGCCAAAGTGCTATTAAACCGCAAAGGATCAATTTTGCCAAATGTTGGAGAACGGAGGCATCGAGCCGGCAATGCAGGCTGGGGAACCTCCCAGGAAAAACAGGTAGGAAAATTATCTGATCAGGAGCCAGGAAGGGGCTTGACTAACTGGATGGGTAAATTACAACAAAAAGGGATCCAAGATATGGCCCCCTTGGTAGGTAGGGTGACTGACCCATTGGGAAAGTTGAGCCAATTGAACAGAATCACGAAAGTCAAAAGTGTCCCTAGCCTCACATTGATCAAGGTAAATTCACATCTCCTAAAACCAAGTAGTGTGCGAAGTGGAGAGCTCACTCAACCACTGCATCCGCACATGCTTTAAGAAAGGCAGTAGCAGGACGGGGGGACGGTAGATGAGGGACCCACCTAATGTACAGTGAGCGGAGACGTAGATGCTAAAGTCTAAAACCGCGCACTCAGCCCAAGGGCTGGTGACCTCGCTTTTAAGAACCCATTTATCCTTGTAGAGGATAGCCAAACCACCTCCCCCACCAACTGGGAGGTCAACGCAACAGAGCTTATAGCCTGCAGGAGTAGCCAGAGCAACAACTGGATTAGAGGACGAATCCAACCAGGTTTCCGTAATGAATAATAAGTCCATAGAATTGTCAGAAATCAGGTCAAAAATGTCAATCTGATGTTTCCGGAGTGATCTTGCATTGATAAGGGCAGCACTAATGCGAGAGGCCCCAACAGAATTGCTTGAGACATTGCCAAATGGGGTATCTAGTGTTGGCACAAAGCCACAGGTTCTATAACCAGATACCACATGGTTAGGCATTACACAATAGCCAGACGGGGGCAGGAAGGTGCCCAAAGTGCTTTCAGGGATTCCCCAGAATATTGTAACCTGACCCCAGCTGTCAGCTCAAATCGGACAGCGCGAATGGCCCTGGTCGCTGTCTTGGCGCTGACGGGCGCAGACGGGCTTGCCTTAGGCTGCGCGTACAGACAGTGCCCATTAAATAGGTTGGTGTCCGGACGGCCTGCAGCGACTAGAACGCTGACCGGGAAAGGCGTGTGGCCCAAACAAAATGGCCACTTGGCCTAGCATATAACGGCATTCAAATAGGTTAATAGAAAGGCATGACTAAGGCAGAAAGTTCAAGATCATTTATTATGCTATGTGTCTCGCAGTCTGCTCCACATGAAATGGTGAAGGATCCGTGTGTTTGAACTCTCAACCACAAGCCACGCCTTGCAACCACACACCCTGGGCTCGCGGAAAGACCCTTATAGTCTAATCCTTGGCTCTTACATGTGCAATCAGCACATAGAATTTCTCCTTCCTTACACAACAAACAGAATAATAAAAATGAAAACAAAGATTATATTAAACATGTGTTCCAAACTAAAGGAAGAGCTAATCATAAACAAATATATCTCTTTACAACGAATAAGCTGCAACGCATCCCTATAAAAACACGGTCATTACAACGACTGCGTTGTTACAACGCGAACCATTACATTGCAAGTTGTTACAACGACTTGCTGTAGGGGGCTTGCTGGACTCAGGCATAGTATGATTTACTATTCCTACTCCAGTTTGTGTAGAAGCAGGGAAGCGCGCCCCCTAGAGCAAGTAGTTGAAACGACTTGCAATGTATTTGGGTCGTGTTGTAACAACAAGGTTGCTGTAAGGACCGCGTTGTAATGGAATGCGTTGTAGCTCATTCGATGTAAATGGTGTTACCCATTGCAAGCTGAAGGTTCTAACTGAAGAAGATGAAGATATACCACTGGAGGATATCTAATGATCTGCAAGAGGAATTTAGTTAAATTTTTTTTAACTAAGTTAATTCTTTATGCATTCTGACATTCCTTTCTACTCCAAAAATTAGTTATGGGAGAGGCACTCCTGGTTAAATCAACAATTTGCAATGAAAGTTGTATACTCGTTATTCAACGCATGCTGTAGAGGTAGACGCAACGGTTTCATTGATCATATCATTCCTTTCTACTACCCCATGTTCCATTTTCTAATAGAGAATTGGGAGATTGGAGAAAAGGGCCCTTTGTACAAGCATGAGACCCAGACTTGGAGCCACAGGCACTGGGGGTGGACGAAACTTTGCTAGAGTGCCCCCACTTTCCACACACTTTTACTCCTTTCTCTCTCATTTCCTGCATCCATTCCTTTGGACTAAACTTAGACATTCCTTTCAACACATGTTTGGTACACTTTTTTTTCTTACATAATCACTAATCTTGAACTTCTTTACAAAATTGGTAAAATGAGGATAATGTTGTCCTTTAATGACACATACTCGTTCTTTGTTCTCAAATTACTGTTTTCAATCTTCTCTCCTCTCATCCACAAGCGGCAAAAGTTGGAATATGCACTAAACCCTCTAATTTGAAAAAAGGTGTGTTTCCAGAGATTGAGTGCACCACATTTTTAGGTCTCGTGACCTATCAATGCGCATGCGCATTGATAGAGAAGCGAGACTATAGGGCTTTAAACAAACTTTAACTAACTGGCGATTTGGTGCTGTGCCGGTGCGCTTTTAGGTCAATGCGCAAGCGCATTGACCTAAAATGCGCGTGCACAGCATCAAATTGCCAGCCATCTGTTGCCCAGCTTGGTCCCGCTCCACCCCGTGCCAGATCAAAGGCTTTCACGGCCGGCCGGCCGTGCTTTCAGTTTTACGGCCGGCCTGCCATGTAAAGTGCACTTTTTGTTTACGATGCCCACCATACAGCCTTCTTGAGCTGTTCCACTGAACGTGCGCAGCAATGGATTTCTTTAGCTTAAAAGAATTGTTAAGTAAGTTATTGGTCTTTGTCAGTAATGCTCCGTTTCTTTTTGCACAATATATGCAGTTTGCAGAAGCACTATTTTTTGGGCAATGTGTTTTCTTTTTCACCAGCTTTCTTATTTGTCTTTTCATGCTCTTTATTTACTTGTGTTGGTGACTTTTTATTAATCGGCTGTAGAATGTGCTGTATTCACACAGCTAAGTGGATAGTCTTATTTATTTCTAAATGATCATGGCTGGTTAAGGTTGCGAGTCAGCGCAAAATAAATCATTATTTTATATTGTATAATCCGCATTTGATGCATGCGGGTTCAATGTAATCCAACACCATATCCACCACCACATCCACCACCACATCCAACACATCCACTGCATCCACCATCACCACTGCATCCACCACCGCATCCACCACCACCACATCCACCACCGCATCCACCACCACCCCTTACACCACCACATCCACCAACACTTTAACCACACCCACCACCACTACATCCACCACACCCACCACCACTACATCCACCACCCCATCCACCACCACTGCATCCACCATCAACACTGCATCCACCACCACCACATCCACCGCATCCACCACCACATCTACCATCACCACCACATCCACCATCACATCCACTATCACCTCCACATTCACCATGACATCCACCACCACATCCACCACATCCACCGCATCCACCACCACCACATCCACCACATCCACATCCACCACCACCACATCCACCACCACCACCACATCCACCACCACATCCACCACCACATCCACCACCACACCCACCACCATCACATCCACCACCACACCCACCACCATCACATCCACCACCACATCCACCACCACATCCAACACATCCACCACCACCACCGCATCCACCACCACCACATCCAACACCTCATCCACCACCACATCCACCACACCCACCACCACTACATCCACCACCACTACATCCACCACACCCACCACCACTACATCCACCACCCCATCCACCACCACCACCCCATCCACCACCACCACTGCATCCACCACCACCACCGCATCCACCACCACATCCACTGCATCCACCACCACCATCCCCACCATCACCTCCACATCCACCATGACATCCACCTCCACATCCACCATCACCTCCACATCCACCATGACATCCACATCCACCGCATCCACCACCACCACATCCACCACCACCACCACATCCACCACCACTTTCACCACATCCACCACCACCACATCCACCACCACATCTAACAAGTCCACCACCACCTCCACCACCACCACATCCCCCACCGCATCCACCACCACCACATCCACCACCACCACCGCATCCACCAACACCACATCCACCACCACATCCACCACCACATCCACCATCACCACATCCACCACCACATCCACCACCACATCCACCAACAATTTAACCACACCCACCACCACCACATCCACCACACCCACCACCACTACATCCACCACCACCACCACCCCATCCACCACCACTGCATCCACCATCACCACCGCATCCACCACCACCACATCCACCACATCCACCACCACATCCACCATCACCTGCACATCCACCATGACGTCCACCGCCACATCCACGCCACATCCACCACCGCATCCAGCACCACCGCATCCAGCACCACCGCATCCACCACCACAGCATCCACCACCACAGCATCCACCACATCCACCACCACATCCACCATCACCACCACATCCACCATCACCACCACCTCCACATCCACCATGACATCCACCACCACATCCGCATACACCGCATCCACCACATCCACCACATCCACATCCACCGCATCCACCACCACCACATCCACCACCACACCCACCACCACCACATCCACCACCACATCCAACACTTCCACCACCACCGCATCCACCACCGCATCCACCACCACCACCACATCCACACCCACCACCACATCCACCACATCCACCACCACATCCACCACCACTTCCACCACCACTGCATCCACCACCACCACCACCACCGCATCCACCACGCATCCACCACCACCACGCATCCACCAACACCACATCCACTGCATCCACCACCACATCCACCATCACCTCCACATCCACCATGACATCCACCACCACATCCACCACATCCACCACATCCACCGCATCCACCACCACATCCACAGCCAAAACCACATCCACCACCACCACATCCACCACCACTTCCACCACCACTTCCACCACCACCACATCCACCGCATCCACCACCACATCTCCCATCACCACCACATCCACCATCACATCCACCATCACACCCACTATCACCTCCACATCCACCATGACATCCACCACCACCACCACATCCACCATCACCTCCACATCCACCATGACATCCACCACGACATCCACCACATCCACCGCATCCACCACCACATCCACAGCCAAAACCACATCCACCACCACCACATCCACCACCACTTCCACCACCACTTCCACCACCACCACATCCACCGCATCCACCACCACATCTCCCATCACCACCACATCCACATCCACATCCACCACCACCACCACATCCACCACCACCACCACATCCACCACCACACCCACCACCACCACATCCACCACCACATCCAACACATCCACCACCACTCCGCATCCACCACCACCACCACATCCAACACCACACCCACCACCACTACATCCACCACACCCACCACCACTACATCCACCACCACTACATCCACCACCCCATCCACCACCACCACCCCATCCACCACCACCACTGCATCCACCACCACCACCGCATCCACCACCACATCCACTGCATCCACCACCACCATCCCCACCATCACCTCCACATCCACCATGACATCCACCACCACATCCACCATCACCTCCACATCCACCATGACATCCACATCCACCGCATCCCCACCACCATATCCACCACCACCACCACCACCACATCCACCACCACCACATCCACCACCACTTTCACCACATCCACCACATCCACCACCACATCTAACACGTCCACCACCACTTCCACCACCACCACATCCCCCACCGCATCCACCACCACCACATCCACCACCGCATCCACCAACACCACATCCACCACCACATCCACCACAACATCCACCACCACCACATCCACCACCACATCCACCAACACTTTAACCACACCCACCACCACCACATCCACCACACCCACCACCACTACATCCACCACCCCATCCACCACCACCACCACCCCATCCACCACCACTGCATCCACCACCACCACTGCATCCACCATCACCACCGCATCCACCACCACCACCACATCCACCACCCCATCCACCACCACATCCACCATCACCTGCACATCCACCATGACATCCACTGCCGAATCCACTGCCACATCCACCACCACATCCACCGCATCCAGCACCACTGCATCCAGCACCACAGCATCCACCACCACCACATCCACCGCATCCACCACCACATCCACCATCACCACCACATCCACCATCACCACCACCTCCACATCCACCATGACATCCACATCCACATCCACCACCACATCCACCACCACACCCACCACCACCACATCCACCACCACATCCAACACTTCCACCACCACCGCATCCACCACCGCATCCACCACCACCACATCCACCACCACGTCCACATCCACACCCACCACCACATCCACCACCACTTCCACCACCACCGCATCCACCACCACCACCACCGCATCCACCACCACCACGCATCCACCAACACCACATCCACTGCATCCACCACCACCACCCCCACCACCACATCCACCATCACCTCCACATCCACCATGACATCCACCACCACATCCACATCCACCACATCCACATCCACCGCATCCACCACTACATCCACAGCCACCACCACATCCACCACCACATCCACCACCACCACATCCACCACCACATCCACCACCACTTCCACCACCACCACCACATCCACCAACACCACATCCACCACCGCCACCACATCCACCACTGCATCCACCACCACCACATACACCACCACACACACCACCACATCCACCACCACATCCACCACCACATCCACCACACCCACCACCACCACATCCACCACACCCACCACCACTACATCCACCACTCCATCCACCACCACCACCCCATCCACCACCACTGCATCCACCATCACCACCGCATCCACCACCACCACATCCACCACATCCACCACCACACCCACCATCACCTGCACATCTACCATGACATCCACCACCACATCCACCGCCACATCCACCACATCCACATCCACCGCATCCACCACCACCACCACCGCATCCACCACCACCGCATCCACCACCACTGCATCCACCGCATCCACCAACACATCCACCATCACCACCACCTCCACATCTACCATGACATCCACCTCCACATCCACCACCACATCCACATACACCGCATCCACCACCACCACATCCACATCCACCACATCCACATCCACCACCACATCCACCACCACATCCACCACCACTTCCACCACCACATCCACCACCACACCCACCACCACACCCACCACCACATCCACCACCACATCAAACACTTCCACCACCACCACACCCACCACCACATCCACCACATCCACCACCACATCCACCACCACATCCACCACCACATCCAACATATCCACCACCACATCCAACACATCCACCACCACTTCCACCACCACCGCATACACCACCACCGCATCCACCACCGCATCCACCACCGCATCCACCACCACATCCACCACCACATCCAACACATCCACCACCACTTCCACCACCACCACATCCACCACCACCACCGCATCCACCAACACCACATCCACCACCACCACCACATCCACCGCCGCATCCACCACCACCACATACACCACCACATCCACCACCACTTTCACCACACCCACCACCACCACATCCACCACACCCACCACCACTACATCCACCACCCCATCCACCACCACCACCCCATCCACCACCACCAACACCCCATCCACCACCACGTCTGCATCCACTGCATCCACCACCACCGCCACATCCACTGCATTCACCGTCACCACATCCACCACCACATCCACCACCACATCCACCATCACCTCCACATCCACCATGACATCCACCGCCGCATCCACCACCACATCCACCACCACATCCACCACCACTTTCAACACATCCACCACCACCACATTCACCACCACATCTAACACGTCCACCACCACTTCCACCACCACTACATCCACCACCGCATCCACCACCACCGCATCCACCACCACCACATCCACCAACACTTTAACCACACCCACCACATCCACATCCACCACACCCACCACCACTACATCCACCACCCCATCCACCACCACCACCACCCCATCCACCACCACTGAATCCACCACCACCACCGCATCCACCACCACCACATCCACCACCGCATCCACCACCGCATCCACCACCACATCCACCACCACATCCACCACCACATCCAGCATCACCTACACATCCACCATGACATCCACCGCCACATCCACCGCATCCACCACCACCACATCCACCACCACCACCACATCCACCACCACTTTCACCACATCCACCACCACCACATCCACCACCACATCCAGCACATCCACCACCACTTCCACCACCACCGCATCCACCACCACCACATCCACCACCACATCCACCACCGCATCCACCACCACCCATCCACCACCACCACCACATCCACCACCACCACATCCACCACCACACCCACCACCACCACATCCACCACCACATCCACCACCACACCCACCACATCCACCACCACATCCAACACATCCACCACCACTTCCACCACCACCGCATCCACCACCACATCCATCTCCACAACCACATACACCACCACCACCGCATCCACCACCACCGCATCCACCACCACCGCATCCACCACCACCGCATCCACCAACACCACATCCACCAACACCACATCCACCACCCCCACCACATCCACCACCGCATCCACCACCGCATCCACCACCACATCCACCACCACCATATCCCCCAGATCCACCACCACCACATCTATGTGTGTGTGTGTGTGTGTTTAGGTGCAAAAGCAATGTTCTTGGATTTTAATCACAATAAAATACACTGAACATAATCTTCACAAAAGTTATTTACAAACGTTTAAGGTATTGCCATTATAAATTACAATAACTTTTATTTAAGTATTAATTATTTACAAAATTAAAAGCCATTGTAATTTGTAATATCAATACATCTAAGTCACGTAAATACAACACGCATTGCATTACAAATGCTATAGGTGTCACATTTGCGAAAGTTAAAACTATTGACATTGTAACTGACAAAGCTATTAATTTTGCTATTTTCAAAACCAACACATAAATAAAAAAAGTGTCATTTACAATACCAATCGCTCAAACTTTCCTAATACGAGACCTATTGCATTTCCAATGCTTGTTGGATGTCTAAACATTGATTTGACTGCTTAAGGAACGAGCTTTTAAAATGAGCCAAGCCATAGCACACACTCTAAAACCATATGATTTACATGTTTACTTATCCCAGTGAACTGAGGGTGGTACAGTGAAGTTCTCCCATGCTTAATCCCCCGCCTTTGCAAGTTTTTTTTACCTGAGGTGAATTACTCTTCATTATCTGACACCAATTTTGTAGAAAATCCTTTTCTGTCAAAAACATTGTAAAGAAAATGAATTACTGCACTGGTATTAGGTTAAGAAAGAAAACGAATTTCCACTAATTTACAGAAGTAATTAACTTAAACCACACCATAGGTATACTGTGTTCATAACATAAGAAAATATCTTAAGAATTCCATAGCTAATTTACATCATGATTTGGAACAACAACTAGCACAATGCAGAGTGACCCATTTTATAATGTTTACTTTTGGACAAACATTTGGCACAATGCTCAATCTTAAGGGTAATATCTCTGTCAATGGAGGGCCACCAATATATCTCCCATACTCTGAGTTTGGTAAGAGAGGATTCAAACATTTTTGTGTGCATGATGTCAATGATGTAATTTCTGAAAGGAATGGGAGATACAGATTTTCCTCCTCTAAAATATACCCTATTACTAATGTATAGGGATTAAAAAATCTTCTAATTTGTCCTAAGTATAGAAGAAAGACTTTTCTCTTTGGGACAACCTTCAAATAGTACTTCATCAAACGCATCAGAGATAAATCACTCCTTAAAACTTCCCTCAAAACCGAACAAGAAATAGCAAAAGTATTATTACTGGAAGAATATTCAAACCCGGAAGAGCTAATGAACATGAACATTGTTTAAAGTGTACACAGACCCATAAAGTATTTCGCTTCCTTGTTCCCTGGCAGACTGCCTTAACCCCTTCCAGGCTCATGACGAGCTGGGCTCGTCATGGTGTAGCCTCCTCAAACACTGATGACGAGCCCAGCTCGTCATATATGATGGACTTTTGAAAAATCCAGCACAGGAGGAAAATATCGCTAGCAGGGATGTGGTTAAGTAATGGTAGAAACCAGTGTGGGCAAAGAAGAATTCCAGTAACAAGAAATAGGATGCCCGAAGAATTCAATTACTTCTTTCTAAAATTTAGATTTATCTCTACTGAGGGTGGTTCCAGCATCATTTCAATGTACAAGTCTTTTAACAAAAGTGTATCTTGAAAAGCTTTATCACTACTATAAATCAACAGTTCCTCTGGAAATGAAAGCACAATTTTAAGATCTTTAAATAATTTGCACACCAGTCTTTAAAAAGAAGATGCACTCAAAGCCAATCCGAATTGCAATCGGCAATAATGGAATAACACATCAAGGGGCATATTATCAAGAACGGCATTAAAATTATCGCCGCTTTAGCGGCAGGAAACTGACGCTTAAGCGGCGATAATGGGCTTGATAATATGCCCTTGAGAATTCCAATAGAAGCCCAGGTTCACACCAAAACCTGGGCTTCTGTGGGAATTCTCAAGGGCATATCATCAAGCCCATTATCGCCGCTTTAGGGTCAGTTTTCGGGCGATAAAAGCTGAGATAATCTACGTGAGAAAGAAAAGATTCTACATACACATTAATTTTTTTGCAAGCTGTAGAGAGAGCCAGAGAAAAATACACGAGGCCTACAATTTCGGATAACACAAGAATCAATATAGAACTTCACTAATCACACGTATACATGAGCAATATTACTATGCACAATAAATCAATGCATTACATATTAACAAATGGATTTCATAAGTCATTTGTAAAATCAAAACATTAAAACTGCACCATGTAAATCACAATTACAATGTTAATTTCCTCACGTTATACAAAATAGCTCCATTATTTCACTTTACACGTTCTAATGATCAAATGTTAGCGCAACAAAGGATTAAATATGCAGCTGCGAACTACCCATGATTATGATGCACCCCTACAAATTAAGAGCACCACCGCGCTCTATCAAGACCATAGTTTTCATTTGGTTTCTGCCTCTCACCCTTGCTCCACCCTCACACACAAAGATAAAAACAACATGCTAAATTATATAAAACAGTAATGGATGGAATGCCTGAATTAATATCAATCACTGGTAATTACTCGGGCCACATCCCAATCCATTGTTATTTTGCACACCATGCCACCTCAGGTTGGACCCAGCAATATGCAAATCAGCCTTGACCCTGCTCCAATAGGAACAGTCCAGCCCGAACTGGACTGAACGATGGCTTGGGATGTGGCCCCGAGTGATTGCCAGCAGCTGAGAGTAATTGAAGCATTCCATCCACCACTTTGATTTATTTTGATTCCCTAAGTGTGGCGACTATGCCCAGGCCTGGGTCCTGTGCTCACTGTGCCACTGGAACCAACCTATGCCTGGGTAATGATCCCTAATAAGGGTGAAATCGGTCCTGGGCTGCTTGTGTTCTGCTTCAGGTAGGACTTGTTCTGGTAGTTGGGGCTGGACTGTTCCCACTGGAACAGGGTCAGGATTGATTGGCATATGGCTGGATCCAAACTGAGGTGGCATGGTGGGTGGAAAATGGTGGATTGGGCTGCGGCCCCAAACGATTGCCAGTGGCTGAGATTAATTCAAGCATTTGATCCATCATTTTATTTTTGATGTGCTAACTGTGCCAGGTATGCCCAGACGTACGTCCCGTGCTCACTGTGCCACTTGAACTAAGCTACACCTGGTGGATGACCACTATTAAGGTTGACACTGGCATTGGGTTACCTGCGTTCTAGTTCAGGGAGGTTCTAGCCTGGCAGTACTGCTCCCATTAAAGCAGGGTCAAGACCTATTTTCGTATGGGTGTGTCCAAACTGAGTTGGCAAGGTGGGCAAAACACGATGCATAGGGATGTGGCCGACCGAATGCCAATGACTGCGATTAATTCAAGCATTCCATCTATCACTTTATTTTGATGCCCTAAAGGTCAAATCACAGCTTTAAAGTTTGAGGTAAAAAGGTGATACCCATTTAGTGGTTGACTTGTACAAGATGAAACCAATAACACTGGATTTATTACGGCTTCCTCTCTTATCCTAATTCTGCGATCTTAGACAAATATCTTCTATCACCAATAACCCTTTCTCTTCACAATCACATATGAAAGCAACTTCAAATATGTTAGTTCAGAATATCAACTGTACAAAAACCTATTGTGTTTCATTTAATGGACTATAAGGTTGTTCGACCCATACGAACCTGAGCTACATACATAGGGCCTCATTTATGAAAAGTGACGCATCGCTGCGTGAGAATAGCGATGCGTCACTTTTCATTGCGCCCTCCTTGCCACATGCTGGATGCGTCATATTTGCAATATGACACATCATGTTGCAAGGAGTTACAGATACGTCAGTATTTCTGACGTAACTGCAGTCGCAAAAATGACGCATTGCTGAGTGTGTCACAAAAATGACGCAACTCCAGCAATGTGTCCTTTCATGTGGGGTAATCCCCATGCGAAAGGGCCTGGGTTAGGCTTACGCCTGCTGTGAGGCAGGCGCAAGATATTGACGCAATGGCGTCCTAGAAGTGACGTAGTGAAATCTCATAGATTTCACTGCGTCACTTCTACGAGGCTTACTTGGGCCAGAACTCCCACCCTGCATACATTATACCTGGCACAGGTATAATGTGGCACAGGGGTTTACAAAGTGATGCATCTAACTAGATGCGTCACTTTGGAAATATGACGAAACATGGTGCATTTTTTTTATGCCACTAGTGCATCACAAAAAGTGACGCACTGGCGACGCAAAAGTGACACAAGGTAAATAAGCTCCATAATTCACATGACAAATGTCTTGCCTCTTAGTTCACTAATGACACTGTAGGTGGGGCAGGGGACAGGGGTGGTTCTAAGGTCTTGTTTAAAAACGATCACTATTAATAAATATTCACTGCAGTGCTATAATATGACAATTAAGGACAAAGCTACCACATGTTAAATAAGTACACTTTTTTATCTTGAAGAGATTCTAGGTTTTACGTGATGTTTGTTGCATGATTTACATTTTCAGGGCTCGGCTCGCGGCTCTAAGAGCCAAGCCTTAGCTCTGCTCTGGATATACTTCTCAGGTACATTTTTTTGCTTTCCCACCTCTGGTTCCAACTAGGTTGCGTTTGTTTATGGGTAGCTATCAATGGGGGCGTGGCTAACTGCCGAGCATGGCGGCTGCGGATTGAGAGGGCTCCGTGCTAAACCCGACACTGGCCTTAATTATCCTGCTGATATGGGCCCTTTCTTGTAGTAAGAATACTTGCCAGAGGTAGCGGAGCGACTGTGGGTCGAGCATAGGCGTAGGCGGTTGCGATGCTACTACCCCGGACTGTCGTGGCGCGGACATCCAATCCTGAACCCGCGGCCTGAGGAACACGGAGAGCGAGAGGGCAGGTGAGAGGAGAAGAAGTGGGACACAGGTACGGAGGGGAACCATGGAGTGGCATCTGTGCACTGCTTCTATTGTGCGAACTGCTGGGCGTCAGGAACGATGCGGGACAAGGATGGAGTCGAGCGGGGGCGGATTGCTGGTACTGACATATAGACTGAGGAGAGCCGGCTGGGGTCAGTGGCTGCCTGGAACTGGGCACACAGACGATGGGGATCTGAAGCCACAGGGCCATATCTGCTACAAGTGGAGATTGAAAACTAGGGAAGGATAGTGGAATTGAAGAACCAAAGGGGCGCACCAGTCTGGTGGAGATAGGTGTACTTGGCTACTGCTGCTGCTGCAGACATATTGAATGAGGAGCTGTGCAGGCTGAGAACTGTGATCTGTGGAACATGATACACCCTCCCCCTCCTCTCCCCCCTTCTGATGGCATAACCCGGACGCGTGTGTGGGTGGAGACGAGCGCCACTGTGCAGCCTATGGCCCGCTGCACTGGGAATTGGAGGTTGGAGTGCCACAGGAGCTGGGAGTGCTATGGTCTTCCCCCCCATCCCCGGCTGGGGAGGCACTGTGTTGACAATGTAGGCAGAGGATGTGACGCAGCAGTTGGTAGTTGACAGGGGCAGGTGGACAGAGTGAGGACCCGCCTATGGTTACACACAGTATTTGGAGGGACTAGAGGAGTGAAGCTATTTCGGAATTCTCTACACACCCCTTGGTAGCTGGCTCATTGGTACTCACACCTACCTTTGGGACCGAATGATACGGAGCACAGTGACACGATCAGCACCAAGTATCATGGGGCGCATTAGCGCAGACAAGCAGGACGCACAGGCTGCAGACAATGTGGATACAGGAGTCCTGAGTGGCTGGACGCAAGATTCGGATATGGAAGTAAAAGTTGAAGGCAAACCACAAGAACCTGGCCAAGAAGGTAAAGTGCAATAAAATAGCCATTGACGACTTGATCCCTCAGCACACAGAACAAGCCACGCAAATGGAGCAGGTACGGCGCCCGCTAAAGAGGCTCCAGGACAGGGTGGATGATACAGAAGGGAGGTCCAGCAGGAACAATGTTCGTATCCTGGGGATACCAGAGAAAGCGAGGGGCGCAACCCCACACAGTTTGTGGAGAATTGGATCAGAGATAATGTGGCGAAGGAGGGTCTGTCAGCGATGTACTGCGTGGAGAGCGCACATAGGGTACCGGCCAGACCTCCTCGACCTGGGGCGCCCCCACGGCCGCTAATTGCCCGAATACTGAATTACAAGGATCGGGACATGATACTGAGGGCGGCACGAGAAAATGCGCCTATAAGATTTGAAAATAGAACGATCTCCTTATATCCAGACTTTACGCTGACGTTCCAGAGGGCTAGGGTCACTTTTTTGGAGTTCAAGAAGAAACTAAGGGAGCACAACTTGAAGTATGCGTTGCTCTTCCCAGCCAGGTTGAAAGTGATACATGGACAAAAGTCGATTTTCTTTGAGAGTCCAGAGGAGGCAGCGGACTGGATCGAGATTACTTTCTCCCCTCCGAGCACGCAGGTCTCTTTGCCACAAAGTGGCGCTGGGTCTTCTCCACTGCAGCAGGAGGTGCCATCAACCTTGACGGATACGGGTCACAGGGGAATGGACACTGGGATGTCCCCGTCAACGGAGCAGATTATCAACAGCCAGAGAGACGCTTTGCTGACGGTGGCGGCGCAGGCGGAACATGATGCCAGATTACGTGCTGTTTCTGCTCGCTCATCAGGAGGGGCCACGGCCCGCTCGGAATCGGAATCTAGCCTGACATTGTTCCCTTTAGTGACTGCCCAGACGGTGAATAATTACTGAACTGGAGGAGACGCTCGGACGAGAGTTGTATTGTATACTGTACGGCCCAGTGGCCTGCTCTGTTGCTCAAATAATAAGTTAGGCCTGCTCTATCTATCAATACATAAAACTGTAAAGGGTTTATGAAGGAGTGTTGTAATGATGATACACCGGGATTCACGTTGGAGACGCCACATAGAATCCATTATTGGACCGATCGCGGGACCGCCGGAAAAGATTTCGCTGTAACGGATCCCGAACCCAGGCCTCCATCTCATATTTCTATACCCAGCTCCCCACACAGAATCACCGAGACTGGCGCTCCAGACATAAACGATTATAGAAGTTTCTTTCCTTCCCATCCTGGTAGATTGTTCATTCAACCCTATGACTTTACCAGACTCCATTATTGGAAAACGCGACACAGCCAATGGGCAGGACTAACCAAAATCTCAGCCTTAAGAACGGCCAAGGCAGATTCTAATCTTCGCATAAGACTCCATTACCTTACATCAGCATATCCCCTTCAAGCTGCTCTAGATACATATCATCTATTTTCAGGTTCTCTGGAAACACTCATGGCTTCCTGATGAAGGCTCACAGCCGAAACGCGCGTAGTACACTGTACACTGTACTGTGGTCCTGCACAGAGTTGTGATTTCAGTAATAGTTTGATTATAAGGTTGGTTATGGTTTGGTCCTCAGTTGTTCATAGGGGGACCCGAGTATTGGGGTGGCTTATTGTGTTTGGGGGCTCAACATTAGTTAATATGATACAGCCAAGGCTCAGTGTTTCTTGTGGTTCTAGGGGACCACCATGCGAGAGGTCTAATGGCACACCCTGATAATTATATATGCCATTCCTGGAATGTCCGGGGCATTGGCTCCATCCAGAAAAGACATAGGCTGTTAGCCCAATTGAATAGGCGGAAGGCGACTGTGGCGTTTCTGCAAGAGACTCATTTGAATCGGGATGAGGCGATAAAATTGAATAGGAAATGGAGGGGTCAGTTATTCTTCACATCATATTCGTTCTTCGCTCGGGGAGCTGCGATATGGCTGAGAAATGGCACGCCCTTTAAATTGTTAGAGCAAAAGATTGATAAGGATGGCCGTAATGTGTTGGTACATGGGTTACTAGACGGCGAGCATATTGTGCAGGGTAGTGTATATACTCCAAACACAGGGCAGGAAAAGTTTCGGGAGACTTTAAACACACTGCTGGCTGGATGGGAGGGATACCCATGGGTGAATGGGGGGGATTTTAATGCAGTTTTAGACATTGGGCTAGACAGGTCTCATCTACCACTGCATAACGCACCAAGTAAGAAATTGGCAGAGGTACTGAGACACTGGGCGAGAGGTTGGGGAATTATAGATGCATGGAGGGAAAAACACTGCGGGATCAGGGAATCCCCCACTGCACAACTTACATACCCGCATTGATAGGATATTCTGTTCGGCTGCTTTGATGGCTGCGGTTAGGGACTCCACTCATCTAAGGAAAACTTTATCAGATCATAGTCCGGTAGAGATAACACTGCAATGGGGCACGATCCCGACTTTGGTGCCGAAGTGGCGACTAGAGCCACAATTGCTAGAAGACTCCGTTTTTAAGACGGCTCTGGCTACTGCTATAGAGAATTATTTTTCTGAAAATGCAAATACGGCCTCTTCCAGGCAGATTGAATGGGATGTATTTAAGACTGTATTGAGGGGGGTGGCGATTAGCACACAAGTAGGATTGAGGCACACTCTAGTCACTCAAATCACTGACATATAAAAAACAATGGGAGAGTTAGAACAATGGGCTACACTGGTCGAAAAACATAGAGTACAGCTACAAGAAGCCCATATACGTTATGCTGAACTCTTAGAGGACCTCAGACTGGTAGATAGTAGGCTCCATACCCTGAAGCAACATACAGTAGCGGACAGAGTGGGACCGTTGTTGGCTAGGATTCTCAAAGATGCCCCACCAGTTGTCCCCGTACTGGAGGTTAAAAATGTGGCCGGTGACACGGTGTGTACACAACTTGACATTAATGAGGCCTTTAGGGAATATTATGAAAATGTATATGGTAGGCCAGAAGTTGTAGGGACAGCGAACTTGGACGCTTTTTTTAACGGGCTGCAACTCCCCCAGTTATCCCAGGTGCACAAGGATGAGCTCCGGCTCCCGGTGACTGCGATGGAAATCAAAACAGCGATACGTGGTTTGCCCAGAAATAAATCGCCTGGAGGAGATGGGTTGCCTGTGGAATGTTATGCAGCGTTTGCTAATTTATTGGTACCTCACTTGCAAAGGCTATATCATCCACCCTTCCGATTACCACACTCCAGGCCACAGTAATTTCACTGTTAAAACCTGGGATGGACAGCACATACAAAGCAGGGTACAGGCCTCTCTCGTTACTAAATGTTGATTACAAGATACTGAGTAAAATTTGGATCACTTTGCCTCTATCTGTGGCAGGAAAAGTAGCAATAGCAAAAATGGTGGTGCTCCCTAGATTGTTGTATTTCTTTACCAACTTGCCTGTAATGGTACCTGTGAAGACGTTCTCGGTGCTCACCACTATGCTGATTGAACTGATATGGGGCAAGGGTAGGATACGCATAGGGATTACAAAACTGCACCTAGATACTAAACAAGGAGGAATGGGGGTCCCTGATCTGAAAGCCTACTGCTACGCGAGCCAGCTGCGATGGCTGACGTATTGGCTGGCAGGGCGGAATTTGCAGGAAATAGACCTGACGCATCTAGAGTGGCAGAGGGGCGCGGTACATACATTCATGTTGCCTAACAGCAAGATCCCACCGTCTGCACCACACCTTTTGAAAATTGCATTTTTATACTGGAGGCATTCTCTTCGATACACCAAGGCGGTGCCCCCATATGACCCTACCATACCCCTGCTGGGGATACCCACACAGGTAGCCAGAATTACAATGAGAAAGTTAGAGCTGTGGGAAGCAGCGGGTGTGTCCACAGTGGGTGATTTCTTTAAGGAGGGTACTATGATGCTGCATGATGCTTCATGCGAGAGCATGGATTGCCGAATGCTCTGTTTCTTCTACATGCGAGTTTGTCTCATTACATACGCACTACATGGGCGCCTGAAGGGGTGGAACCGGCCACGAATGCACTGGTCACAATGCAACATTTAATGGGTAACGGAGGTCACCTTACTAGGTGGTTATACAGGGGCATTCGCACGGTAGCAACAGTTTCCCTTGGTCCCCTATGGGGCAAGTGGGAAACGGATATAGGAAGGGAGTTTAGCGACAGAGAATGGGATAAATTGGTGGAATACCCCAGGAAAGCGTTGAGAAACCCACAATTTAAATGTATCCAACTCATGCTATGGCATAGGGCCTATCTGACACCGTGCAAGCTGAAGACCATGTACCCAGATGCTTCGGATGTATGCCCGTGCTGCCAATTACAGGCTGCAGATTTGATACACATGCTGTGGAATTGTCCATGGCTACGACGGTACTGGGGGGCGGTCTGTGAGATATTGTCGGAGATAGCACCAGTGCGAAATAATGATAGCTTGGAATACTGTCTGCTGGGACTGGGTCCTAAAGGGAAGAAGGGTAGTCCGGTAACTAAGTCGGTGTGCTCCTGTAAAACAACTTTTAAATTGGGATTACTATTGTGTAATTATGTCTGCTTTATTAGATCTTGCTCCAATGTGACAGGAACATGTGGTTTGTTTCACCCAACGATGTACAATGGCATAACCTTCTAATAAAAATATGTTTAAAAAAGAAAATTAGTAGCTATCAATGTTACATCAGGTGCAGTGGCACCAGGGCCCAGAGGCTTGAGGGGCCAACCGAACCCTGATTAATTTTTTGATTTTTCTATACAACAAGCCTGTTTTCCTTTCTTGCACTTTGGCCGATGGCACCCTTGCTACGTTACTGTACTCAGGGAGAAGCCCTGGCTAAGTCACTGTGGTCAGGCACAAGCCCTTGGCATGTTACTGTGCTCAGGGAGAAGCCTTTGCTAAGTTACCTGTGTCAGGCACAAAGCCTTCCTACATCACTGGGCTCAGGTAGAAGCCCTTGCTTCTCCCTTGGGTCAGGGATGTAGTATCCTACTGGACACGTTCTAGTGTTCTGCCTGGTGATGCACCCACACTGTACACCCACCCATCACAGGTCAGGTGACCCTGCTAATAAAAGGGGCTGGGTGAACGTGCCCTGGGCAGGGCACAAGTCCTAAAAAAGAAGTGGGGGGACGCTCCAAGTTAGGTGGTGTCACCAGAAGTGACTTCACGACAGGAAGTGACGTCATGAAATTTGCCGGACTCCCTCTGAAATGCGTGAATATATACAATCAATCAATCATGGAATTTGTAAAGCGCAGAAGGCATCGCCATCATCCACAGAAACAGCATCCGCATCTCGACCAACTCGTAAGACACCGTCACAGCAGCCAAACACCTGTGCTTCCAGATACACACCGACCCCAGGATCACCCTCAGGGGCACCCTAATCTACAGACCCCCGGGACCACGCATCCAATTCAGCGAAACCATTGCAGACTTCATAAGCCTACACGCCCTCGCCTCCCCAGACTACATCCTCATAGGGGACCTCAACTTCCACCTGGAGAACACCAATGACAGCAACACCACCACCCTACCGGACAACCTCGCCAACCTCGGACTCAAGCAACTGGTGAAAACCCCCACCCACTACGCCGGCCACACGCTTGACCCCGTCTTCTCCTTCAGCAAGCACATCTCCTTCAGCCACTCCACTGGACAGACCACAGCTGCGTCCACTTCTCCTTTAAGAAAACCACAACCCACCACCACCCGAAACTGGCCCCACGCAGAAGCTGGAGCAAGATCACCGCCAACCAGCTCTCCCCCTCCCTCAGCCAGAACCCTCCCACCATCACGACGGACCCCAACGAAGCAGCCTGCAACCTCGCACAGTGGCTCACCAACTGCACCGACGAACTTGCACCACTGAAGAAACCACCCAGCAGACCCCACAGCAAGAAAGCCTCATGGTTCACGGACGACCTTATCAACTCAAAGAAAACCTGCCGCTCCCTGGAGAAAACCTGGCGCCATAACCAAACACTAGAGAACATGACAGCCCTCAAGAACGCCACCCGGAAAGCACCACCAACTGATCCGTACCACCAAGAGAAATACGTACAAACAGCACCTGGACAACAACACCCACACCAGCAAGGAACTCTTCAGCACCGTCAAAGAGCTCTCCAACCCTAGCGCCTGCAACAACAACATCACACCCTCGCAAGACCTCTGCGACTCCCTCGGCTCGTTCTTTCACCGTAAGATCGCCGACATACACGACAGCTTCGGCGCACAGACCAACCAACCAACCACCGAACCAGCGAACCCAACCGCCACCCTCTGCACCTGGAACCCGGTCAGCACCGAAGACACCGCCCGCACTATGAGCACCATCCACTCCGGCTCGCCCACCGACCCATGCCCACATCTTTAACAAAGCCGAATCCATCATCGCACCCCAACTCCGCGACGTCATAAACAGCTCCTACACATCAGCTACCTTCCCAGAGAGCTGGAAGCACGCCGAACTCAGCGCCCTCCTGAAAAAACCCACTGCGGACCCCACGGACCTCAAGAACTTTCGACCCATCTCGCTCCTCCCAGTTCCTGCCAAAGTCATCGAGAAGACAGTCAACAAATCAATCAATCAATCAATCAAAGACATTTATAGAGCGCACTACTTACCCGTAGGGTCTCAAGGCGCTGGGGGGAGGGGGGTGCCGCTACTGCTCGAACAGCCAGGTCTTCAGCTTCTTCCTGAAGGAGAGGTGGTCTTGGGTCAGGCGCAGGTCGGTCGGGAGGGAGTTCCAGGTCTTGGCGGCCAGGTAGGAGAAGGACCTTCCTCCAGTAGTCGCTCTTCGGATGCGGGGGATGGCGGCGAGGGCGTGGTTGGCTGATAGGAGGTGGCGTTGGGGAGCGTAGAAGTTGATTCGGTTGTTGAGGTAACTCGGGCCTTGGTCGTGTAGGGCTTTGTGTGCGTGGGTGAGGAGGCGGAAGGTGATTCTTTTGTTGATGGGGAGCCAATGCAGGTCTCTCAGATGTCCGGAGATGTGGCTGGTTCATGGGATGTCGAGGATGAGTCTGGCTGAGGCGTTCTGGATCCGCTGGAGTCTCTTCTGGAGCTTGGCGGTGGTGCCGGCGTAGAGGGCGTTGCCGTAGTCCAGTCGACTGGTGACGAGGGCCTGGGTGACGGTCTTCCTGGTCTCGGTGGGGATCCACCAGAAACAACTCTCCACCTTCCTCGAGACAAACAGATCCCTCGACCCGTCACAGTCCGGCTTCCGAACAAACCACAGCACTGAGACCGCCCTCAACGCAGCCACCGAAGACATCAGGTCTATGCTCGACAACGGGGAAACCACCGCACTCATCCTCCTGGATCTCTCAGCAGCCTTCGACACGGTATGCCACCGCACCCTGATACAATGCCTCAACGACACCAGAATCCAAGGCGCGGCCTTAGAATGGATCACCTCGTTCCTCGCCGGTAGAACCCAGAGAGTCAGCCTCCCCCCGTTCCGTTCCGGTCCGTGGCTACCGAAGTCATCTGCGGCGTCCCACAAGGCTCCTCGCTCAGCCCCACCCTCTTCAACATCTACATGAGCCCCCTCGCGGCCATCGCACACAAACACAACCTCAACATCATCTCCTACGCCAACGACACACAGCTGATCCTCTCCCTCACCAACGACCCCGCCACCGCCAGGGCCAGCCTCCAGGAAGGAATGAAGGACGTCGCGGAATGGATGAAGCTCAGCCGTCTGAAGCTGAACTCAGACAAGACGGAAGTCCTCATCCTAGGACCATCCCCCTCTGCCTGGGACGACTCCTGGTGGTCACCTGCCCTGGGCACCGCCCCCAAACCCACAGACCACGCGCGCAACCTGGGCTTCATCCTGGACTCCTCCATCATGATGACCAAGCAAGTCAACGCCGTCTCATCGTCCTGTTTCAACACCCTGCGCATCTCCGAAAAATCTTCCGTTGGATCACAACCAGGAAAACGGTCACCCAGTCCCTCTTCACCAGCCGCCTAGACTACGGGAACACTGTCTGCGCCGGAACCACAGCCACGCTCCAGAAAAGACTACAGCGCATTCAGAATGCCTCGGCAAGACTCATCCTGGACATCCCCCGCCACAGCCACATCTCTGCCCATCTGAAGAATCTGCACTGGCTCCCCGTCAGCAAGAGAATTACATTCCGACTCCTCACCCACGCACACAAGGCTCTCCACGACATGGGCCCCATGTACCTCAACAACCGCCTTGAATTCTACACGCCAACCCACCAGCTCCGCTCCGCCAGCCTCGCCCTTGCCACCGTCCCACGTATTCGCAAAGCCACCGCCGGTGGAAGATCCTTCTCCTACCTGGCAGCCAAGACAAGGAACTCCCTCCCCACCTACCTCCAGCTGACACAGGACCATCTCGCCTTCAGGAAGCAACTTAAGACCTGGCTCTTCGAGCAGTAGAGACACCCCCCCCCCCCCAGCGCCTTGAGACCCTAACGGGTGTGTAGCGCACTCTACAAATCCCTTGATTGATTGACTACTTACCCGCTAGGGTTTCAAGGCACTGGGGGGGGGGGCGTGGAGCAGCATCTAGTGGTTGAAGAGCCAGGTCTTGAACAGTCTTCTGAAGGCCGGGAGGTCTGCGGTCTGTCGTAGGTGGAGGGGGAGGGCGTTCCAGGTCCTAGCGGCGCGGTGGGAGAAGAATCTGCCCCCGGAAGTGGTTCTGTAGATGCGCGAGACGGCGGCCAGGGACAGGTCGGCGGAGTGGAGTTTCCTATTGGGTGCGTAGAAGGAGAGTCTGTTGTTGAGATAGGCTGGGCCGGTCTTGTGGAGTGCTTTGTGTGCATGGATCATGAGTTTGAATGTGATTCTTTTGTCGACGGGGAGCCAGTGCAGGTCTCTCAGGTGCGGGGTGATGTGGTCCAGGCATGGGACGTCTAGGATTAGGCGTGTGGAGGCGTTCTGGATTCTTTGGAGTCTGTTGATGAGTTTGGACGGGGCTCCGGCGTAGAGGGCATTTCCGTAGTCGAGTCGGCTGCTGACGAAGGCGTGGGTGATGGTTTTTCGCATGTCAGCCGGGATCCATCTGTAGATCTTGCGGAGCAGACGGAAGATGTGGAAGCAGGAGGAGGAGACTGTGTTGACTTGGTTGGTCATGCTGAGCTTAGAGTCCAAGATGACTCCTAGGTTGCGTGCGTGGTTGGTTGGTGCCGGGGGGATCTCAGTGAATCTGGCCACCAAGAATCGTCCCACGCTGAGGGGTTAGGCCCAAGGATGAGGATCTCTGTCTTGTCCGTGTTCAGCTTGGGCCGGCTTGCCTCCATCCAGTCGGCGACGTCCTTCATACCCTGGTGCAGGTTGGATTTGGCAGTGGGGGGGTCCTTGGTGAGGGAGAGGATCAGCTGGGTGTCGTCGGCGTAGGAGATTATGTTGAGGTCGTGTAGTCTGGCGATGCGAGTGAGGGGAGCCATGTAGACGTTGAACATTGTAGGGCTGAGGGAGGATCCCTGCGGGACGCCGCAGATGGTTTTGGTGGTTCCGGATTGGAGCAGGTTGAGGCGGACTCTCTGGGTTTTGTCGGAGACGAAAGAGGTGGTCCAATCCAGGGCCTTGTCTCGGATCCCTGCGTCGTAGAGGTGTGTGCGTAATGTGTAGTGGCAGACGGTGTCGAAGGCGGCAAAGAGGTCCAGGAGAATGAGGGCTGCTGTCTCGCCGTTGTCGAGTAGGAGTTTGATGTTGTCTGTGGCGGCGATGAGGGCGATCTCGGTGCTGTGGTTGCTGCGGAAGCCTGACTGGGAGGGGTCCAGGATGCTGTTGTCTTCTACTTAGCGGGTGAGCTGGGTATTGACGATCTTTTCGATGACTTTCGCTGGGAACGGAAGCAGGGAGATGGGTCGGAAGTTCTTGAGGTCACTTGGGTCCGCCTTGGGTTTCTTTAGTAGGGCGTTGATCTTTGCGTGTTTCCAGCTTTCAGGGAAGGTAGCGGTTTTGAAGGAGAGGCTGATGATGTTCCGCAGGTGGGGTGCAATGAGTCTGTCGGCTTTGTTGATGATGTGGTGGGGAAGAGGATCAGACGGGGAGCCTGAGTGGACGGTGCTCATGGTCTTGATTATGTCTTCGGTGCACACGTTGGTCCATGTGGTCAGAGGGTCATGGTTGGTGGGGTTTGGGGTGTTCGTCGTGGCGGGGTCCTGTACGGTTCAGCCGGGGGTTGAAGCTGTTGTGGATGTCGGTGATCTTGCGGTGGAAGAAGGCGGCGAGGGTGTCGCACAGGGCTTGTGATGGCGGGATGTCGTTGGTGCCGGAGTTAGGATTGCAGAGTTCTTTCACGATGTTGAAGAGCTCTTTGTTGTTGTGGGATTTGTTGTCGAGGCGGTCTTTAAACTAGGCTCTTTTGGTGGGCCTGATGAGGTGGTGATGGATGAGGATGGCGTACAAGATACAAGTAGAGGTATAATACTGCGTAAGTAGCAGTCACTCCAAACACAAGAACACACAACACACAGGACCCATTCCTCGGATTACACGGTTATTACAGACTCGGGCCGTAGGCACTACGGGTATCTGTCGGGGTCCCTGTAAGTGACATGCTCGGCGTGTTGACAGCGCAGCTCCATGAAGCCTTGGCGCCTCGGCTGTGCTCTGGGAAAGGATGGCAAGTGGAGGGCACGAGGTGGAAGGGGAGATTAGTCTGAGCCTCGGGTGCATTTGAAAGGCTATCATTTGTGCGCAGGTGCAGACTCGTGGAGTGTGTGGCTCAAGGGTTAGAGCGGCAGACCCTGATGCAGAGGTCTAGCCCGGGACCAGGGTTCAATTCCCGCTCTTCGCGGGTCTTGGGCTCAAAATTCCTCGGACCTAATAATTCTCGCCTCGGTGCCTATTCCAATCATGGAGTCCCACTCTGCAACTCTGGGCAATAGCTTGCTTAATCTCCACAACGGCCCCCACAATGCTAAGGATGCCTGGCCTCCACCTTGGGGGCGCCCAGGAGTGGACGCCTCACAGGGAAAGCCAGGATGAGTTCCACAGCGGTATTCATACAAGCGCCTTGAGACCCTTGCGGGTGAGTAGTGAGCTATACAAGTATCAATTTACATTACTCGGTAAAATAAGTGGGGGACCCCGTCCACTCGCGTGGTACCCCGACTTGAGCCCTGGCCCTGGGACAGTTCCAGTACCACATACTGGTGTCTGTGTGGTTCTGTGCTCAGCATATGGGCACAGGAATCAATACACCACAAGGGAGACGCCCAGTGCCGTGACTCTGGGTGTCCGTGATATAAACCCGCAGCAGCTGCACAGTAAACGCCTTTATGCCTCACGCAGAATTGCCCATTAATGTTCTCAGTTCATGAATAATTTAAGACTATCAAAGGAAGGGGGCGGGGCACCGATGCGCTCACTTGTAGCACATGAAAACGTTTTCTTTCCTGCTCTGTCGTTTTTTACGCTGCCTGGGTACGCTGAGGTAAAGCACTTATATTTTACAGGCCCAACTATCAGATTACTCAATTTTATTTTATGGCCAGGGATTGATAAATCCACTCAGAAGCAAACTGCTGGGTAATTGTAACACGGTGCCTGCTGGAGGAGGGAAGCGGCTTGATGTTCTCGCTGTAAAATACGAATTAAATCAGACGGACTCACAATGCGGGCACGTGCCGCTGGAAAGGCTACCTTACACAGACCTCCGCAAAAGAGACAAGGGCGCGTTCCCAGGACGTGAAAAATGGGCTTGAAAGCAGCGTTTCAAGTGGCGGGCTGTCAGCCGGCCGTGATTCAGAGCGGCTGGAAAGACATCGTGAATTTTTAAGGGAGTCTTCGGGCGAAGCGCTTTACAATTAATCCAGATTGGCTCCGAGCGGACATTGTCAGAGAATGCATAAACTGCCGCTGTCTTTTAATAGTGTCTCGGGCAGTGAAGTGCAGACCTGCCAACTTTGAAATTAGTTTTACCGTGTGAGAGGAAAGGGCTCGAAGGGGCGGGGTCTGGAGGGGCGGGGCTTCGAGTCCATCACCGCCGCCTGGCCAACCGTGGAGGTGATGGGGCGCCAAGGCGGAGGGGTGGGTCCTGGGCAGACCTCCGCCCCCCTCTCTTGTACTTTCCTTGTACCTCTGCCTAACCCCAGTACTTCAATGCGTTCCACATTATGTTGTATTGTAATTGCATTTATATAGCGCTTACTACTCATACAAGGCGTCAAAAAGCTTTTTCGGCGAGTAGCACGCTACTGCGGAACCCAAGAGGGATCAGTGTTGAATTAGTATAGTGAAATATGAAAGTAATTTCTATATAATAGTACACCTATTTATACCCTTGCACTTCTTCTCCTGCATATACCTTGCTTCCTCCATCCCTACATATACCAAAGTGTTCATCCACCACCTATATTTTTTGTTACCTCTACCTTTAAGTTTTGGATATTACATCTAACTATGCAAACCTGCACCCCTCTACCCCCACTTATACCATAGCATCTTCAACTATACCCGAGTACCTCTACCACAGCCAATATACTAGTACCGACACCGTAGCAACTGTATCCCAACATATTCTCTAGTAGCTGCCTATGCACCTGCACTTACATCTATACCCCACCGAGTCAGGGCCTACCTGTATTAACATCTACCAACTTTCTTTTTCATTTACTCCTGCCCCTTTCTCTAGATCTGTTTTCTTTTCTCATTTTTTGGTGTATTTATTTATTAAATGTATTCACATTTCCTGGCGAAATGGATTTCTTCATTTTGGAAATTCACCAAAGTGGAATTCCATCACCCTGCGGTGGTCAGTTTGCTGTTCTCCATTTTGTTTTTGCTATGAAGAGAGGTAGGTCTCAGTGTTGGCAAGAGTGAGGCCCTCACACCAGGAGGGGAAGAGAGATGTTTACAAGGGAGACAAGGTTTAGTTTATAAACATTAAGAAAACCTGAGAGCAAATAAAGTGAATGCAGTTTGATGTATTTTGATAATTTTATTTTCTTAACAGTCTAGTAAATATTTTTTTGATATTTCACCTTTGTTTTTGCTGCTTTCCTCTCCCTTCTCGCAGAAATGTTCCACTGTGTGAGTCCGCTAGGAGTATCCAGATTAACCAGTTCCTTCCTGAAGTTCAGAGCATTCATTTAAATCTTTGGAATTTTCTTTCCATGGTGCAAAGGCACAAGAAGCACAAGTGCTCTCATCACAGGCATAGGTAAAGTTGTGGAAGAGCAGGAGGCCCATCGAAATGAAACATGACTTGCACTACAAAAATATCTGAAGGAGATCAGGAGTAGATGCAAGAAGGATTTAGTGGTGCACTAGTTAGTATCAGCAAAGGCTCCAGAAAAGTCTGCCCTATTTACAAGAAAGGAGGTTATTCACATGGTGTGTACAGTGTGTGGTTTAGTTCAACAAAGTATGTAAAATGTTTGTGAAATTTCACCATTTTATGTACAATATGTGTCACCAGTATCTTGAGTACATTTTTTGTGAGAGTAAACCTTGCACAAAAAAAGTAAACGAGGTACCGTAGAAGGCTAGTCCAAAGAGAAAATGTCTCCGCCGATGAGAAAATGTCTCTCTGTGAAATGGTCTTCTCAATCCAGTCTTTGTGGGCAAACAGACACACAAAAATTGTCATTATGCTGAAGTTTTTATTTCTTTCTAATTTCCATAATGGAAAATGTGTGAATTATGCAAGATTACGCAGGTGTAGCAAACCTTTCTGACAAGTTCTAGGGTATCATAGGGGATGACGTTAGGCAGGCTAAGTGACTCAGGAGAGAACTTGCTTTCAGGAAGTGTGGTAGATGTCCTAAGTAACCTCCTATCTCCCATCTGCTGATGTTTATTTTATTTTATTTTAGAGAACTATACTCAAACTGAGCCTCAGGGCTCTTACACAGCTTAACAGACCAGACAGCAGCAGACAAGAAGGAGTTAAACAACAGAGAAATTCAGGATTTCATGTTCTTGATGACTCCTTCATGGTCATCAGTGGCACATAGCGAATAGGTGAAAGAGTCCCTACGTTTGGAGCCTAAAATTGTGTATTCAAGATGATGCATCCATTTGCCTATCGACAGAGGTGATGGACACAATAAACAGCCTGCCAGCTGATTGGTCGATGCACTGAGGACCCTGGCCGCAGATGTATGAAGCGGCCTGCATGAGAAGGTGTTGGTGCATCAAACATATTTCAGCCTGGGTAATGCATGCATGCATGAAGCAGCCTGTCTACAGAGGAGGTGCATGCATCAAGAGGCTGCTGGAAGGGAATGGAGGATCTGAGTGCATCAAAGAACATGCTGAGGTTGGCTCAATCATCCTACTTGCAGAACAGGTTGATGCATTACACACACTTCTTGCAGAGGCAATAGAAGCATCACACTTGCATGTAGAAGTTATAGATGCATACAACATCCTACTTGTGGTCCATGGATGAAGCAGTGGTCTCAATGGGGTAAACAACAAGCTAACTACAAGGTATATTTTACATTTACATAGAATTAGATAGGCCTTGATTTACGTGACAACAGCGTACACTAGAATTGTTTACTCTTGAAATTACTAAAACACCCATTCTTTTATTATGAAATTATTTATCTTTATTCAGTTGTTTTTCTTTTTTATAATTTCATCATATATATCAAATATATATTTATTTTTTATATTTTGTATAGTAATTCTTTTCATATATACATATCAAGACACACAGATTGTTTTTCACAAACATACATAAACCAATATTATACAGAATTCTTTTTCTATTTAAAACCTAAAGGAGGGGTTATTGAACAGTTTAAAGGCTGTCAGTCGATGGAAAAAGGAACACGACGAGTGTTTCGGCGTTAAGGCCTTCTTCAGGTGAACCCATCTCAACTTTTTCTATTGTTCGTTCTTGGACCTCAATTTCAATGAACTATCATGAACTTCTCCATAATTCAGGATAAATCAACCAAACAATAGTATCTCGTTAAATCTAGTCTAGTTGTGCTGAGGAAACGTTGTACTTTTATTTATATCGATTGCACCGTAGTATCTTCTGTATTTTAGTTTTGAAATAGTCTCTTCTTTTGATGTAGTTCAATAAAAAGGCGTTTTAAATCGATATTGACATAGATGTCCTCTGGAGAAGGAGTGGCCGAATGAGGATTCAAAGGAATGAATCCACTTGATTTTAGGGTCTTCTAGTGTGAGTAATAAACCAGATATATCGTTATAAAATGAAATAATCCGAAACGAACGCTATGAGCCTGGTCTGTCCCACGGAGCAGTGGTCTCTGCATCAATCAGCTTGTCTGCCAAACTGATGAACAGAAGCAGTACATGCAGCAAGCAATATTCAGGTGAGATGATGACTACATCAAACAACATTCAAGCACAAATGGTAGGTGCAGAATAAAGCCTACCTGCACAGGCGGTGGGTTACTGAAACACCCGAACTGTACTGATGGTCGACATATCAAGCAGTCTCTCAGTAGAGGTGGAAGTTGTGCGAAGCAGCCTTCCAGTAGACGGGTAGATGCTGGAGGTGGGAACGGATAGTTAATTCCACTTGTGGAATCAGAGGAAGTCTGTTCACTCGCCGTTATTCTTTAACCCCTTCGATGCTAATGACGAGCTCAGCTCGTCATGATGTGGAAAATTAACTCAAACTTGGTGAACATTATCGGCGTCATCTTGCCCCTTTTCAAGCCCATTCGTGCGCGTAAGCGGCAGCCATTTTGAATGCCATGGCCTCCCTGCCCCTCGCTGATAGCCAGCGCGTCTCTCTCTCTCTCTCTTAACCTCGCAAGCATCCCCCCGCACACTGACAACCCCCGCTCTCTCATGCCTTGGGTCATAAACCCCTCTTCAGCGCAGCTTCACCACTGAATCCCATCCTGTTCCCAGCGCGACACCTCCCCTCATTCCTTTCATGGCCTCAGATCCTTCTGATGCAAACCCCCTTTTTGCCTGTGTCCCCGTTTGTCTTCCTTGTTCCCAGGCCGCCACCTGGCTCTGCGGATACTGTTTATTACCCCGTACAGTAGGAAGCTTCCCCTCCCCATCAAAAGACCCCCGAACCGATCAAAGCCCCCACCCCATGAGATCCGATCAAACCCCATGCATTCCGTGAATCGGCGGAATGCCCTGCTGTGCGACAACCATCACCTGTTGTGACCGGGGTGGGGAATCCAACTGTAAATGTGTGTGGGAACGGGCCTGCAGGGGAGATTCCGAGGATGTTCTTTCTCATACTAAAGTGTTGCAAGAATGTGTTATGTGCAATAAAGGTCATAAACCCTAGTATAAGAGGCCAGGCCTCAGAGATGTGGTTAGAGCACCTCGTGACGATACTTGCTGTCTGAATTGATGTGTTCTCCTCCGGAGAGAATAAAATCCTCGTTTCCTGCCTTCCAGTCTCCAGCGCCTGCTTCTTCATTGATTAATATTGGTGGGTCATAGAGGCGATACCGCGGGCAACATAAAAAGGGTTTTTGGTTACCGGTTGTCTTTGGAACCCCTTTTTAATAATTGGCGCCCAACGTGGGGCCCATCAGCGACTCGTGGATCCAGTGGGAGAGGTCCTGACGACAGAGTGAACGACTGCAACGATCGGAAGGTACCCTGTCCGATAGACCCTCGTCTGACAGCCGATCATCCGAACTTCACTGGTTCCGAACAGACCTCTCTCGAGTGATCTGCGGTCCTGACTGGGAACCATCAGGAGTGCCACGAGAAGTACGAAGAGAAGAGGACGATCGGGCGCTGGATTCGGAAGACAAGAAACTGTCCATGCGGTCCGGGTAAGGTCGTGTAAACACGACGAATTGCGAAAGTGATAGATAATTGAAAGTGATTGATAATTGTTGAGAAAATACTAGTATTACTTTTTGTTAATTTATTGGAGATTCACTGTCTACAAACGGAGAAACAACAGGCTCTCCCTTTATAAACAGCGAAGGATAGGTACGCACCCGTCGGACCTATCTTTCTCCCCCACTGAACAATTGCCCCTTCCCCCCATTGATTAACTGTTATAGATTGTTTTCTGGAGATTCTCTGTCTGCAAACAGGGAAAAATAGGTCCCCTCTTTACAGATAGTGAAAGGGTAGGTGACGCGAACCTTTGCGAGCCTACTTATTCTCCCCATTGACCATATTGATTTTTTATTTTTGACCTAACATTGATTGATTGCTCAGAATTGGTTCATGAGGTATTCACTACGTGCAAACAACGTAGAATAGAAATATTCTGTCTAGTCTTTGCGCGCAGTGATAAGATAGGTAGTGCTGACTATTATCCCATTGTGATCCGTCATGCCTGTCTTCTCCCCACTGGTTAGTAGCCTGTTTAACCCGGACCGCTTATTAGAGATGAACCATCCGGCTCCGCTGGAAGGCACCCCTAATAAGGACATGTTCATGAAGCATGGATTAATTGCTATAGCCTATAGTGAGCTGTGGCATAAATATACGAAAAGGGATCGAGAAAGACAGTGGCCACTGAGAGGATCCTTTGATCTCGACAAAATAGAAACGGTAGAAATAGCCCTTCGTAGGAATGAAACAACACCTATTATGCTCGATAGCCTCGGTATGTGGCGCAAAGAAGCTGCACGACGAAGGGAAGGCGACGAATTTAGAAAAGGTGAAGGGACACGACGGACAACCCCCCAAACGTCTAGTAGGCAAAGGGAAGGGCCAGCGATGGCACAGTCCCGAGGAGTAGACATGAAAAGCGAACGGTGTAAAGGGATGTGCCGACAAGCCAACCCCGGAACACAACGACCCGAAGGTAATCCCCCGACATTACGCACAGGACGGACAGATTTAAAACAAAACCAATGTGCTTTCTGTAAATGTCTCGGGCACTGGAAAGCCCAATGTCCGACTTTGCAGAGCATAGGTAAGAATGGAGGGTCGATAGAAAGGACAGGCCGACAGAAAGGAAAAGGGCACGAAATAAAAACCAATCAGACTACTACGGACAGGACAGATAGAACCACCCCGTTCGATTATGCTCGATGGCACAGATTTCGTCAGACCAATTTTAACGACATGTTAGAGTTTTGGGACTGATTGCTCTCTGTTACTCCCCCACTCTGAAAAACCAAACACAATTACAGACCAGTGTAAACAACCCCCCGTTAGAGAAAAGACTCAAGGAAGCCAAACGTCTATTATATAAACTTAGGATTTAATTACGGTAAAGGAAACACACAACCAACGGTAAATAGAATAACTAGTAGAACTCTCTCTCTAAAACAAACTTTACTAATAAGAAAAATACAAAACATATTATGCTCACTCCGGAAGTCCTCCAAATGTAACAGTTCAATGGTCCCGCCCATCCGAAACACATAGCACGTGTGGGGCGGGGCCTGCCAGCAACCATGGGCCAAAAGGAGATCGCTGGCGAGAAGGTCCTGGAGGCTCCACCAAGCAGGCAATGAAATGGTCTTTCCATACTACCCTTCCAGGGATGGCGTCCCCCGGGCCGCGAGTAGGGAGGGGGCGGCTGCAAATGACCCCCTCCCTCGTATCTCCTGGTCCGGCCATCACGAATTCCTCCATCGAACGGATGCAGGGTGGGCAGGGAGGAAGAGGCGACGCGGACGAGCCTCTTCCACCTCCACAGGTAGGAGGCTTCCCTGCCCTGGTCCGGCGCCGATGTCCTCCAGCCGGGCGACGGCCATATACCTACGCTGCACAGGACACATAATGCCCGACTGGTATATTTCCTTAGCACAGGACATACAAGACCCGACTGGTATACTTGCATAGTACAGGACACACAATGTCCGACGGGCATATTTACGGAGCACCGGATGTACAGTGGTCCCCCAAGAGTCGGAATCAGGGGTGTAGGGTGGTTATCATGTGCGCCCCTGATTCAAAGGGACGGCGTGGGATGCGCCGGGAGAGGGAGGCGGCACGGACGAGCCTTTCTCACCTCCCCAGACGAAGGCTCCACTGCTGCACCCTGGCGCCCCGAACCAAAATGTCCTGCTCCAGCCGCATGGTGCTCTGTCTTTCGCCATCACAAGAAGTTTTCTTCCACTCCTGATGGATACGGCAAAGGTGGCTGCCACAGGGTCTCAAAATGGCGTCTGGGCCCTCGAAAGGCGGGTCTAGGCCGCTGGAGTAACTTTGTCCGAAACTGCAACTCGGGCACTTGCCCACCTGGGCGCAAGCCCCCACCATCGACAAACATCCCCTCGGCTTTGAAGATTCTACCAAGGTCCCAAGAGCCCTCAGCCCCTTCAGGCTTTCGGAGGGGAACAGCTGCATTGATCACTAATGAAATAACCACGGCTTAGCAACAAGATGGCGGTGCTCTCGTGTCTGCATCAGCTTCCGTCTGAACCACCCAGGAACATTATGGGCTAACGAACTCGAGTAAGTTCCGGCTGAACATCAACATGACCCGGTAAGAAAGACTCTACCCCCTCCCTCTCTTGATTGACGGTCCACACCACCAGCCCCTCTGTTAGCACAGTTTTCTTTTGAACTGCCGAAAGGGACCCTGGTCCAACCGCCAATCGTCGGGGACATTTTTGCCCCTGATGCTACTTCCGGACTAAACCGGCCTCGCCCAAAATGGCGCCGGTATCAATGGAAACTAACGGATGCCTCGTGGCGTTCCTTAACTAATGAAACTTGATGTACTGAGACGTATATACGAACCGTTGTGCACTCGAGGGGAAAGGGAGGAGGGTTTACTTGGCGAACATTTGAGAGGGGTTCCGTAAAAATGTTGATTTCAATGAACGATTTATTTTGATGTTTATTGTAACTGATACATAACGTCGCCTATGATGCATACCCACGGTTTACATCTAGGAAATGTGATTACGATGAGTTTGACTGTGTTTCCATTTATGAACTGAAATGCCCCTGATTCCCTCGTCACGCAATGAAATGTTTTTAGTTACTTGCAAATAATTAATTAGGGTTTTTTTTTACACGTTCTTGTGTTACAAAATAACCCCCTACTGTATGTGCTTCTATCGACGACATGTCAAGCCAAAATATGATTGCGCTCTCACATTCTACGTACTGAATAATTCTACAAATAAAGGTCTTAAAAAGCTATGGATAGGCATCACCTACTTTTGTAAATGCGGGTATCGGTGGGAGGGTTTTTCTATGCGCAACCGTTCTGCTCTTTTTTCAAGGTTATCCGAGAAATGGTTGTCCGGCCCCGGATTGATGATCGGATCCCAGGTATGATACGTTGCCTCCAAAATATGCGACTAAGCTCAGGGACTAACATATGAAGAAGGACCTCGACTTCTGAGAATGGGTAAAGTAAAGCGGGGTGATTGATAAAATGTTATTAAGATATGGTGGTCGAAGGTACTAAGGTACCGGGTTAAACGAAGAACTGATATGCCTTAGAACCTCACAGCTTTGGGAATGATTTAAGGATCCCGAAGGCCGGATACATCTACAAAACCGGGTACCTCACGCTAGGCACCTCTGATTCCTTTTTAAGCGTTTCTCTACACACGATCCTTAATGCCATCCTCGAACCTCCCCATGAACCACCTATCACATTGCCCGCCCCCTTGACTTTCGGAAACCAAAATCCTAAGGGATTATATCCCGAAGAGATAAGTACGAGTATGCGGTAAGTAAAGGACTTTCGTGCCCGTACGTTTGATGTGTTCGAATGTTGTCCCCCCACCTCCCCCTTTCCCTCCTTTTTCCCTCTGCAGGTTACATTAGAATCCCGATTAGAGTATCGTAAGGGATCTGGAACCACGTCACGCCCGATGCATGAAAACGGACTACCGCTACAAGACGACACAAAAAGGACGCCCTACCCAATGCACGACCTTTTTATCAGATCTAATGCTCTTCTGTCCCAAAACTGCATGCTTTCTACATCCTAACACAGACCCGAAACGTCTAACGTTGGGTAACGCACTGAATAGCCCAAACAATACACGGTCATTCTCCATATCCCATGTGTACTGTTTGGCCTATTCTCTCTCTCTCTCTCTCTCTTTCTTTCTCTCTCTCTCTCTCTCTCTCTCTCTCTCTCTCACTCTTTCACCCCTCCACACTTTCCCTCTTCCTAGCGACTGGCACCTAATTGACGAAACTGGTGCACCCCCTGATTGGCCCCAAATACCACAAGTATTTGCACAAAATTGTCCTAAAATAAAGTTGTATCGGTACCACGTTACTACCTCTCCTTTTCTGCTAAATATGGATGAAATTTAAATTGACCAATAGGAAAGGGACAGGTAAGACGACTGAGGTTCCCTAAATTTGACCCACAACCAGGGAACTATTTGTCAGTGGCTTCTATGATAAAATATGTCTGTGGTAATGCGACCACCCCCCCATTCCAAATCGTCCCCGTACCCCAAACAGTAAGCAATGATCGAGACCCCCCGTCTTCCCAAATTGCCCCCAGTTTGGTGTCAGCTGCCCTGAACGAGAGCCTGAAAAACGCCCCCTGCTCTAATTCACTGTGTCCCTAATTGTTTTCCATAAAATCCCTCCTTCCCCGAGGATAAGTTTAATAATTATCGCAAACCACCCCTCCCGAGTTTTTGTAGTGACCAGGTTGCGAGGATTTATATAGAAAGTTAGAAGGATGTGTGCAAAGTTGAAAATTAGATTGAAAATCGAAGGAACTTGTTGCAGTAAGCCTGGTTGAAAATAAGATGTTTTTATGTAATGCAGACTTGTTTAGCCTATGTTCACCCCTCAGAAGGAGGCCTATCAGACTATGGTGAATAGCACGTTACACTTTTTTTCATAAAATACAAGGCCCTGAAGACCAGCCTAGCCTTGCAAGACTCGTACTAGGGAAATAGGTCTCTACCAGAAGAACTGACATCTACTATAATAGACGTATGCAATAAATGAGTACCAGACCTCGTACCTATTACAAATGAACGTAATAACCATCAAGGCGCCAAAGAATTAACCAGCGAAAGGAAGTTGTAAGGAATCCAGCAAACCCATCATCAATTGTTTATACGTTAGCCGCAAGAATCTCCAATGTAGCGAGTGCTTACCCCAGTTGCTTGGTGTTGGGAGAGAAATAGACTTATGTAATTACCTTCTTCTGCAATATCTCTAAAGACTGTCTTTTCAAAACTCATTTAAGGGTATCACTGTCGGAGGAGAAAGAGACCGGATGTGGGAGCACGCGGCCTGACTGCGGATTGTGGAACATCAGCGACGGAGGCCGAGGCGAGACCACAGCAGTAAGGAGACGCCGGACGGGGCACTGTTTCAGACAAAGCAAAGGAAAGGGCTGACCTGAAGCCCCTGCTATATGATCAACGTGTGCCAAAAGCCCCCGCTCCCTGAACATGGTTACGGACTCGCCTGTCGCAAACTCTCCGCCTCCCCCTGATCTGTCCCCGACTTGGCCTTGCTCCATCCCCTCCTCCTCCGACCTACCATAAGGACTGTTCACACCCGCACCTTTCCACACGAACTCCCAAGTTCCTCCAAATCCTACTGAGCTACCCAGAGAAGAGTACTCCCTGCGTCAGAAGGGAGGGAGCTCCGACTAAGTAAGACCACGAACTATGTTAATCTTAGAACGGTGACCTAGAACTCCACCAAGGGTCGCCTCTAAGAGAAGATGAACGAAGTATATGGGTCTACCCGCTGCTAAACGCCTCGAAGATGATGGAAGCGACTGGAAATGCTCACCACACAGACCCAAGAAACAAACAGATCTCACAATTCAGGAACAATCGCATTCTTTATTGCAAATCTATGCTCTGCGTTACAAAAGAAAGTGCACCTGCTCCAAAACCGTAACGCATTGCTCCTATGAGGCCTGGCGAAACAAGACAAAATGTACCCCTGCCCGCAGACCTCCAACGACTCAATCCACATGAACATTCCTGTTGACAGACCGAATTGTAATCCAGGTGCTTAACAGTGCCGACAGAAGACGACAAAAGACAACGAGAACTCTGATATTTTTGCTATCTCTCTTTTCTCTCCCAAGCACCATCGGACTAACTATGCACCCGCCGAATGCAAAGAGGACTTACTTATATGATAACTTACCAGCTCTTATTTCGAATGACTATAAGCATCTATGATCTATACCCAACGCCCTCGCTACGTAATTCTAGTCTGATATTATATTACGATGACTTTTTCTGCAACCAACTTAACGATGAACCCACCTATTAGATGACGAGTTTTTTTTAATATAATGTTTGTAATGTGATGTTTATGTACAGCTCTTTTGCCTAAGTCCCCTCTCCCTTACTTATGATCACTGCATATAGGTATAGATAGGAAATAGGCCAGCAAGATGTCTTGGAAATGTTAAAGGGAGGACTGTGGAAAATTAACTCAAACTTGGTGAACATTATCGGCGTCATCTTGCCCCTTTTCAAGCCCATTCGTGCGCGTAAGCGGCAGCCATTTTGAATGCCATGGCCTCCCTGCCCCTCGCTGATAGCCAGCGCGTCTCTCTCTCTCTCTCTTAACCTCGCAAGCATCCCCCCGCACACTGACAACCCCCGCTCTCTCATGCCTTGGGTCATAAACCCCTCTTCAGCGCAGCTTCACCACTGAATCCCATCCTGTTCCCAGCGCGACACCTCCCCTCATTCCTTTCATGGCCTCAGATCCTTCTGATGCAAACCCCCTTTTTGCCTGTGTCCCCGTTTGTCTTCCTTGTTCCCAGGCCGCCACCTGGCTCTGCGGATACTGTTTATTACCCCGTACAGTAGGAAGCTTCCCCTCCCCATCAAAAGACCCCCGAACCGATCAAAGCCCCCACCCCATGAGATCCGATCAAACCCCATGCATTCCGTGAATCGGCGGAATGCCCTGCTGTGCGACAACCATCACCTGTTGTGACCGGGGTGGGGAATCCAACTGTAAATGTGTGTGGGAACGGGCCTGCAGGGGAGATTCCGAGGATGTTCTTTCTCATACTAAAGTGTTGCAAGAATGTGTTATGTGCAATAAAGGTCATAAACCCTAGTATAAGAGGCCAGGCCTCAGAGATGTGGTTAGAGCACCTCGTGACGATACTTGCTGTCTGAATTGATGTGTTCTCCTCCGGAGAGAATAAAATCCTCGTTTCCTGCCTTCCAGTCTCCAGCGCCTGCTTCTTCATTGATTAATATTGGTGGGTCATAGAGGCGATACCGCCGGGCAACATAAAAAGGGTTTTTGGTTACCGGTTGTCTTTGGAACCCCTTTTTAACAATGAGGCACGTTGAGCTGTGCTCATGACGAGCTCAGCTCGTCATGAACACACCCATTAACATTATGGGCCAGCACAGGAGGAAAATCTCTCAAGCAACCAAGGTGTTAACACGGAGTTCCGGCCAAATTCCCCCAATCGCTGAGTGGTGAAAGTTTTCTCCTGCGAGGCTCCAGAAAATGGAAGCTGATGAGTGCGAGCGAGATTTGGCGTCTCATTGAGTGATTTTCTAATGTGGGCAGACGAGGGAGGTTGCGGTCAGAGCAACTGCCACTCAAGTAGATTTGCTGCAATGTGAGTAGATTTTTGACTTGAGCGGCAGCAAAATCAGCTTGAATGGGCATGTGCTCTTGAGCAAGGCATGGTGCCATTCACACTGATTTTTTATTTTATCCTTGCTCGCGCTATTGGCACTAAATTGCAGCGTGAGATCCATATTTTCCTCTAGTTGGCGGAACTCCGCGGAATCTTGCAGAGTTTTTATGTAGCTCTGTAGAATCCATGGAGTAAAACTCTGCGAGTTCGGACCACCCCTAGCAGATGCACCAAGCAGCTTGCAGCCTGCTATCAAAGTTGGTAGATGCATTATAGACATTGCTAGCAGATGTGGCAGAAACATTATGCAGCCTGCCTACAAAGGTAGTGGAAGCATCAAACTGCTCGAAAGTAGAGATGGGAAATGCATTAAGGAGCCTGTCAAAAGAGGAAGTGAATTCATTTTGTGAATTCCCAGGAGTGGTGATGGATGTTTTATTTAGCCTCCCAGCCAAGATGATGGATACTTCAAGAAAGCACCATGCAGAGGTGGTGGACACAAGCACTAGTCTACCTGAAAAGGTGGTTGATGCATCAGATGGTCAGCTTGCAGAAGTGGTGGATCAAAAACCCTGCCAGCAGAGTTCGTAAATGCACCAAGCAGACAGACACCCATTAGCAGTGGTAGAAGGATCAAGCAGCATGCTAGCAGAGCAGTCACCCCCCAGCAGAGGCAATAGCAGAGCATCCCGCCACAAGAGATGGTGGATGCGTGAAACAGCCCAGCATCAGCACAAAGCACTAAGAGGCATATTAGCAAGGGCCAGCGATAATTATCGCTCAGGGCGCTTAGAGCGAAGATAATTATCGCCGGCTAACAATGAATTTTATCGCTGAGATAGCGTGCTATCAGCAACGCTCATCTCAACAGCGATAAAATTCCAGGCGCAAGCTGCCAAATGTGCGCTTATCACTGGAAATCCAGCGATAATCGCACAATGTTTGGCAACAGCTTGATGATAGGGCAGGGCAGTCTCAGACATGATATCCACCTTCCATTGGATATCATGGCTAAGTCAGATGGTAAGCAGGCGTAAGGAAAATAGTGATATCCGCGGTTAGCGCTACTTTTCTTATCGCTCTGCAGGTTAGCGTGAGACTAGATAATTGGAGAAATGTTGGTTAGCGACATTTCTCACGTTCTTTTGGGAAGGAACGGCCCCTTTGCATCTCATTAGAGATGCAAAGCTGAGCGTTAAAGGAAAGGGCTCTAAGGCAAGGATTCACGCGCTAGCGTGACTTTGCTGATAAAGCAATAATATTATCGCTGCTTTTTGGCTGAAAACGGACGCAAAAGCGGCGATAATTTTATTGCGCCACCTTGATGATATGCCCCCTAATACTGCCAAGTGGGGACCCCTATTGCCCCATGGTGAATCAAGAGAATTAGGATGTTCGTGGCTGTTACCACTCAAGACCCCAGAGCACCCAGGGACCCCCAGTAAGTTCTGACAGAAGTTTGATAAACAATTCTATTAGCGTTCATACATCTGGTTTGATTAGCAGAACAGGCGTTAAGGCGCTATGAGGGAGAGGCTGGGCAAAAGTGCTTTGTATTGCACTTGGAATACCTAAGGCATTTTTGCTGTCCTCTATTTCTATATTTATTGATATGTAGAGAAATGGGGATTTCTTTAGACTTTAACACTGGGATGTCTGGAAAAGGAACTCTTGATTTAGCGCACTGCTCAAGCGCCCGCTTCTCACCTCTCTGGTCAGAGAACCTTCCAATTCAGGGCGGTGTGGTGGTTGTTTGATTGGTGCGTTATTTGGAAAGCTTAGCTGTCTCGACACCTATTATTTGTAAGGCTTCTCTTGGTAATGGAGGTAATGGTGGGTTGTGGGCATTGAACCATTGCGGTCTACATACATAACCACTGATATTAATTTGTGAACTTTTAGCTTTAAATTGTGCAAATTGTGTAAAACAAGTTATGACATTGCCAATGTGGGTGAAGTGAGGAACCTGAAGTACAGATTTACTTGCCCACCATATTGAGCGGAGATGCTTATAAGGCTGAATTGGGTTCTATAGAAAAGGCAGTGACATTCCCTGCACTAATCCATGGACCTCACAAAGAGTTGTAAAAAATAGAAACACTCCAGGGACAAAGTCATACCCCCAGATGCATCAAGAACCCATTTTGCTATTTCCTTAATAGTGAAAAATAACGATAAAGAAGAAATCACACAAAAAATAGCGATTTCTTAAAATTCCCTAATTGCGACTCGCAAATTGCGAGTCGCAATTAAGGAATACCTCCCCATTCATTCCTATGGGCCTCTAGGAATGAATGGGAAGACATTCTCAATTTGCGAATCGCAATTAGCGAATCGCAAATTGAGAATGCGATTTCAAGTGTGCAGGGGTGTCCAAAGGACACCCTGTTGCACCCCTGAAATTGATCTGTGCACATATGTTGCTCACACACATGCCCTTAGGGCATGTGTGCACAACATGAAACTTTGAAAAATGCACTTTAGTGCATTTTTCAAAGTTTTTGCAAATTACCATGAAGTTCAACTTCATGGTAATTTGCGAGCCCTATTAGCAAAATCGCTATTTTTTAAACTTTAATGCATTGCATTTAAGGAATCTCAATTTGAGATTCCTTAAATGTAAGTAATCGCAATTTTGCGATTTCTTAATTTGCGATTTTTGCATTTGGGATGATGCATCCCAAATGCAAAAATACCAGTCGCAAAGGGGCAGATTCTGAGAATCTGCCCCTTTGCGAGCGGATTTGACCTTGATGCATCTATGCCATAGTCCTTAAAGTTAAAGAGTGAGCGATTCGATAGATATTGATCATTCGATTCGCAGTCCGCAGATTGTAGTCTCCACTAACTGCAGTTGGTGGAGAAGGTAATCATTTGACCCAGTAGCGGCTGATACAGGGCTGTAGTAGTGGGGAGGGGAGGGAGGTAAAAAAAAAAATATATCCACTTACCTGCCAGCTGCCTCTCCTCCATCCGACGCAGGAAACAGGAAGCACACAGGCTCCCTGACTTCCCTAGCCAATCAAAACGCTGCTGTCACCAGCATGACAGCAGCATAGTGATTCGGTGCTCAGAGAGGGACCGGGAGCCTGTGCATGTTCTCCACCCAGCCTTGCAAAACAGCCAGGAGTTGAGCATGCTAAGTGCGCATGATGGTTTGGCTGGCCCAAGACATCCGACCAAACCATCAGGCGCTCTTTGAAAGTGCACACCACTCCTCCCCCTGCTCTGTGGGCAGCCAAACCCCACCCTGCCCGCACCTAAACAATGCCAGTTTGGAAAAATAAAATGATAATAACATGGTGTTATTATCATTTTATTTTTACTGAGCGGAGGATCCGCCGCAGGGTTGGACCCAAGCTAAGGTTTACACTGACCTTGAGTCCACCTGGACATTTATGGCTGCGATTTTGATTCCCGTAGGAAGAGTTGGAATAATTCTTCTTAAGATTTTCGTGCTGATGGAAGCTGAAGCCTGAGAACGACTAGATCTGAGGTGGGATGCAATGAGAACTCCAGATTTTCCACTGATTTCCTTTTAGGCCTATTTTTGGACATTAAGGTGCACATTTATGAGTGTAGTGGTGCAGGTCAGCCGAGAAAGTCACCTTGCTGCACTGCCCTGTGGCACAGAGAAAGGGCAGGAATGTGCCCTATTTATCCAATACGGTTCATTCCTGTCCTGTTCCCTTGCCCTGGCACCATTACGGCAGCCTAGCGCCAACGCAGGCACCCTTGCACCATGGTGTTATATGGAGGATTGTTTTTGTGCAGGAAGGGAAACCTTCCTGCACAAAAACAATCCTGAGAGGTTTTTTCCTCTTTCTCTGTGTGCTGCAGAATGCAGCACACAGAGAAAGAGAGAAAATGAGGAGAGATAATGATATTTCTCCTCGTTACTCCTCTCCTGGAGAGGCATATCTTTTTGCTCATTACCAGGTTTACCTGTTCTTGTAAATTTGTGAATGCGTCAAAATCCATGGATGTTGCGTGGGACACCCATGAACCACTCATGGAAACACCTCCCTGGCGCAGAGTAATGCAACGCAGGGATTTGTGCTGCAATACATTGACTCGAGATTTATGAAGCCACACAGGGCCACGCAAGGTTTTCATAAATCACATTTTGTATTTGTGTCACTCTTCCACCTCGTTGCGCGGTGCAGGAGTGATGTAGAGGGGCTCATAAATATGCCCCAAGTGCTTCATGTTGAATAATTTCAGATGCAACATTTAAATCTAAATGTTTTAATAGAGGTTCGGGGTGCACAGAAGAATTGTCTTCAGGCTGCATAGAACTCTACATGAGCTCGGACAATGATCACATTATGCTAAATGCAATTCCGGCGTGCTTCCAAGAATACATTCACAGAAAGGTTAGCATAGATGTCAATCAAAGATGTCAGTGTAAGCACTGAATAATCCATCCAAGTATGATGTTTGGATCACTTCCCCTTCCCTCTAGAATTCGGGAGGGTATTGGGTTGCCTGCCCACATTCAATGCTTGCACTGGGAAGGGTCCTAGAGGTTCTGGTATGGCCTTTAATAGCGCCAGGAGTAGGAAACCAACTGGATGCAGGGAACCCAATGACAATAAAATCAACACATGAATTACCACTAACATTGCCATCACCATTTACTGAAATAGTGTCCCACTGACTGTCAAGGAACCCATTACAGTGCCGTCTGGACCGCTACTCTTGCTCCCTAACAATCTCCATTCTTCACTTGCCCCCCTGATTTACTTCATGATATCCCGAACTTTACCTTGCCGTCCCTTTCGGTCTCCATGTGTCTCTGCATGGGTCCTTACCTGTTCTGCTCTGTGTCCCTCTCTGTCTCCGTGTGTCTCTGCATGGGTCCTTACCTGTCCTGCTCTGTGTCCCTCTCTGTCTTCGTGTGTCTCTGCATGGGTCATTACCTGTCCTGCTCTGTGTCCCTATCTGTCTCTGTGTGCCTCTGCATGGTTCCTTACCTGTTCTGCTCTGTGTCCCTCTCTGTCTCCGTGTGTCTCTGCATGGTGTAGTGTCGTGCAGGCAATAATGACAGACACTACTTGACATTCAAGGAGCTTTATTAACACACTACTTCCTCGTCCCTGTCCCTACTCTAACTGCCCCTTTCCTGTTCGTGCCCCGCCTCTTCCTCCACCCCATGACTCCGCCCACGCCCAGCTACTAGACTGCTCAAAACATAACATCTCCCCCTTTGTTAACAAAAGAACGAACCAACTTTATTCAAGTTCTTCAATCAGTCTTTGAGGTCTGTGAATGTTTCTTCTCGGTCGCAGACTCATACCGCCAGCATCCGATTCAGTCTCAGCCCGCTGATCAAGTCTTTGGGTTGTGCCCACTTGACTGGGTCCTCGTGTGTCCGGTATGTCTCCATCCTGTTCAAGAGCCTCTTTCAGGCCCGGCGTGCATTTTTGAAAGTGAGACACATTTCTGGTAATCTTTCTCTTTTCAGATGCCGCTGTAACCATGGTGCCCTTTTGTTGGGTGATGACCAATGGCTCGTCTTTGAACATGCAGTCTGTCTTTCGGGATTGCTCTTGTTTGACCACCACACAGTCCCCCATCTGTAAGGAAGGAGACTTGGCTCGCCGTCGATCGTCCGCATATGATTTCACTTTGTTCTTATTGGTGCGATCAGCAAGAGCCACCTCTTGGTGGACATGTGTCGGAGACACTGGTCACAGAGCACCTTCCCACGTCGGGATTCTGGTTTTGATGGGTCGCCCCAGCATGAGAGTGGCCGGGCACTTTCCTGTGGTGGCATGTGGGGTAGTCCGATAGGCTCGCAAGACTTCGTTGAGGGCAACTTGCAAGTCCTTCTTTTCAAGCGTGGCTTGTTTGAATGTTTTCTTCAGAGTTGCCATGAACCTCTCGATAGTGCCATTAGCCTGTGGCCACAGAGGCGTGACCTTTAAGAAGTCTAAAATTAAGGTGTCGTGCAAACCCACTAAACTCCTGGCCATTGAATGGAGGACCATTGTCCGTTTTGAGTTCCTTTGGGACACCCCAGGCAGCAAACACCTCATCAAGTACTGGGATGGTGCAGGAGGCATTAGTGGAGGGCACGAATTGGGGTATCGGAAACCTTGAGTACTCATCCATAATAGCCACCACATTCTTGCCCGATTGAAGGGGTCCGTAGAAGTCCATGGCTAGTTCTTGCCAGATTCCATTTGGTAGTTTAGTCATTTGAAGCGGGGCCGGGGGTGTTCCACGGCTGACTAGTTGATACTGGGGGCAGTCTTTGAGGGTGGCCTCCACCATGGAATCAAGCAGCGGGAACCAGACTCGTTCACAGAGATTTCTTTTGGTTGCAACCACTCCCCGGTGACCTTCATGAGCCAGGTTGATGACTCCTTGTCGTAACTGCCTCGGGATGACAATCCGATGGTCTCTCAGGAGGAGCCCCTTCGAGGTGGCAGATAGCTCTTTGCAGATGTGTCTGAACGCCTGCATTTCTTGGCGGACCTGAGGATCGGTCTTCTCTTCCTCACTGTCGTGTCTCCATCGATGGGTGCGCAGTCAACGCATGACTTTCTGGAGAATGCCATCTTGGGAAGTGGCTTCCTGGATTACCTCTAAGGGAATGGCCGGAGGTCGGGCTGATCCTACTACAAAATGGATGTATTCTTCAGCAATTGACGGAGGCGAGGCCTGGGATTCCTGAGGGTGTTGGGACATGTAGTCCGCAGGATTCTCCCCTTTCACTGGTTTGTGGATGATTGTGTATGTGTATTCCTGTAGGCGCAGGCCCCAACGTTCTATCCTAGGTGGCATTTTGGTATGGGGGTTGCCAAATATGGTGACCAACGCCTGATGATCTGTTATCATGGTGAAATGCTTACCATAGATGAAGACGTGAAAGTGCTCACAAGCCCAGACAACTGCAAGACTCTCCTTCTCTGGTTGAGAATAGGCCTTTTCTGTTTCAGTCAAACTGCGACTGGCGTAGGCCACGATGTGCTGTTGATCATTGTCTTTGTCATACTGGGCCAAGATGGCACCCAGACCTACTGGACTGGCATCCACTGTTATTTCAGTCTTTCTTTTGGGGCTAAAGTATGCCAGATTGTCTGTAGCCTCAACAGCCTGTTTGATTTCCCGGAAGGCCCTCTCACATTGGGAACTCCACGCAAAAGGTTGTCCTTGCTTGGTGAGAGCTCTCAGGGGATGACTGATGGTGGCATAGTCTTTGATATATCTGGCACAATAGCTCGCCATACCCAGAAAGGAACGAATGTTGCTGACATCTTGGGGATTCTTGGTGGCGTTGAGTGCAGCCACTTTCTCCGGGTCAGGCTTCATGCCTGCTCCCGAAAACACATGGCCAAAGAACTTGAGAGTGGATTGGTGGAACTCATACTTGTCTTTATTTAGAGTCAAGTTGGCCTCCAGGAGAGCATGGCATACTCGATCCAGCGCCTTATCATGCTCCTGCGTGTTTGACCCATATACCAGGATGTCATCACTGTAATTCAGCGAGTTGGGTATGTGTCTGATGGTCTGTCGAATCATTTCTTGAAAGATTTCAGCTGCTGATGAAATGCCGAAACTTAGTCTCTTGTATCTAAACAGACCTAAATGTGTAGCGAAAGTCGTTATATATCTTGATTTTTCATGGAGTTCCAGCTGGTGATAGCCCTTGTTCAGATCAAGTTTGGAAAATACCCTGGCTCCATTCAAGGCGGTTATCATGTCACTCAGGTGGGGTCCTGGGTGACGCTCTCTCTCTATGGCAGTATTAGGAAGTCTCATGTCTACGCATAGGCGCACTTTGTCTGGAGTGCCTTTCTTTGGGACTATGACAACAGGAGACACCCATGGCGTAGGACCATCTGTCTTTTCAATAATGTCAGTTTGTAGCAACTCCTGAATTTCCTCCCCCACCGCTTGCTGAAGATGAAAAGGCATTCGTCGAGGGTGTTGAGCTACAGGGCGCACTTGATCATTGATGTGGAGGCGGATCTGGCATTTGTTCATTTTGCCTAACCCAGTAAATGATTTAGGGAACTTGCGGATTATGTCCGGGTCATCACTGACTCTGTAAAGGATCTCCACAAGGCGAAGACGTTCCGCCGTTGGCAGGCTGAGGAGGCACTCCGCCTCGGGAGCTTAAATGACAAGGATATGCGCTGTCACCTATTTATCTTCGTTTGTGAGAGTTGTTTCGAAATTGCCCAAGCAGGTGAACACTCTTACGTGTGCTGGGCTCAAGTGAGGTGGTGACTTCATCTTGTTATATTCTGTCACGGGCATGTAATTCAGGGATGCCCCACTGTCAAGCATGAACTGTGTCGCATGAGTCCCCACTTTTATGTACAGAGGAGGATACCTTTTTAGTTGATCAGGGTCTGATACCATGCAAACATATTCATCAGTGTAATTAGACTCTGCAGAAGTCGATCTGGACTCTCTCGACGGTGATCGTTTCGGTGACCTTCTGGTCCACTGAGATTCACGAGAGTCTCGTCTGGAGCGGGATGATCCAGAGGATGATATCGCCCGATCTTGCACAGCTTTGGCGTGGTGTCTTCTGGGGTCAGACTGTCGCCTGTTCGTTTCACCTCTCCTTTCTTTGTTATATGTTCCACACATTGCTTCAAAGTGGTTCTTGTGCCCACACTTGTGACACTGTTGACCCATCGCTGGACAGACGTCTGAATGCGGATAATTGTATCCACATCGATAGCACTTTCTAGTCCTGTCCGATTTCTTAAGAGGTTTGGCCTTCTTGGCTCTCCGGCTAGATTCATAGCATCTGTGTCCTTTGTGTTGATGATGAGAGGCTGGTCTGGACCTTCTTTGCTGTTCACCTGACCTCCTGCGAGTCTTGGTGCTGTGCGTCCAGAAGGCCTGTTCCTTTCTCTCACTTCTTCTTGTCTCCATGCACTTGACGTGTTCCTCCGCCTGATCATGTACCCTTGTCATTTCTTCTATATCGTCAAGGTTGTGGCTTTTTCTGAGCAACCTACTTCGGAGTGTTTCGGAGTGACAGCCTTCAATCACTCGCAGTCGAATAGCGTCTTACGTTGAGAACGCATCAAAGTTGCAGTACTGAGACAGCCGTCGTAACCTGGAGATGAAGGTGCTCATCATTTCTTCTTTGTCTTGACGAGCTTGATGGAAGACATATCTTTCATAGTCCACATTCCTTTTATGTATGAATTTCTTGTTCAGCGCTTCTTTTGCTTCGGCATAAGTCCCTTTGTCATCTTCTGGCAGCTCTTTACTCACTTTGCCGACTTCTTTGCCGACTAAATTACGCAGTGCAATGAGTTTCTCTCTATCCACAGTGACCTTTGAACCTTCAAGATAGTCCTCGAAATCTTCTAGCCACTCCTGCCATCGAGGGCCCACGCTTCCGCCAGCCACCAACATTAGTGGTTCAGGGGGACGCAAATGTGATATTCGAGGTTCAGTCGAGGTAGCCACTACAGCATTGCCATTCTCTGGCGGTGGATTCGACATCCTTGAGCTTGATTGGCTACGTCACCTTTTATTTTTACGGGTGCCAGTTGTTTTGTCAGGACTCGTTGTAAGGTACCACTGCTTGTTTTCTTTCACCAGTGCTTATTTTATTTTGTTTGCCGATGCTTGCATTTGCATTTACCAGTGCTTGTTTCACAGTTACCAAGGCTTATTTTGCATTCACCAGTGCTTGTCTTTGCATTTACCAGTGCTTGTTTCGCAGTTACCAAGGCTTATTTGCATTCGCCAGTGCTTATCTTTGCATTTACCAGTGCTTGTTTCGCATTCACCAATGCTTGTTTACATCTGCCAGTGCTTGTTTTTTGCATCTACCAGTGCTTGTTTCACATTCACCAATGCTTGTTTGCTGAAATCATGAGCCGCCTGACTTCAAAATGGCCACTTCCCTTTTACACATCGGGATTGTCCTATGGGCTGCCTGACTTGAAGATGACCGCCACTAGTGAAATATCGCCTCCCGCGAGATTTCAAATTCATTCATTCTCCTCGCTCCGATCCAGTCACTGAGGGTCCGATTCACAGAACTAACTTAAGACAAAATCCTAAACTTACTACTTTTGGTATTCACAGAAGTAAGGATTTTGTCTTAAGTTTGTCTTAAGACAGACTTAAGACAGACTTAAGTTAGGATTTTGTCTTTAGTCTGTCTTAAGTCTGTCTTAAGACAAAATCCTAACTTCTGTGAATACCAAAAGTAGTAAGTTTAGGATTTTGTCTTAAGTTAGTTCTGTGAATCGGGCCCTGAGACTCACCGGATCGCCGAACTTGTCAGCAGCACTGTAGCAGCCGCGCTCCACTCGCTTTCCCTGGAGCTTCTTCACGAAGGGGTCACGGTAGGCTCGCGATTGTGTCGCTTCACTCTCTGCCACTTCCGACGCCTTGCCAAGTTGCACGCATCCGGGGTGAGCTCCCGTTTTGGCACAAAGTGACTTCTCGGCAGCAAACTTATTTCAGCACTCACTCGGCAGCGCTCCACACGATCGACGGATCGTGGAGCCGTCACAGCTGTCGCTGGCCTGGGTCCTCAGGCGGCGATCTTCTCTGGGGGCACACGTGTCGCGACAGCGACTACTTCTCGGTGCTGCCCAGGGACAGGGCGCTCGTTTCCTCACTGTGGGGATGGCAGGTTACTTCATCCCACCCTCGTCGCCAGCTGTAGTGTCAAGCAGGCAATAATGACAGACACTACTTGACATTCAAGGAGCTTTATTAACACACTCCTTCCTCGTCCCTGTCCCTACTCTAACTGCCCCTTTCCTGTTCGTGCCCCGCCTCTTCCTCCACCCCATGAGTCCGCCCACGCCCAGCTACTAGACTGCTCAAAACATAACACATGGGTCCTTGCCTGTCCTGCTCTGTGTCCCTCTCTGTCTCCGTGTGTCTCTGCATGGGTCCTTACCTGTTCTGCTCTCTGTCCCTCTCTGTATCCATGTGTCCCTGATTGGGTCCTTACCTGTTCTGCTCTGTGTCCCTCTCTGTCCCCATGTGTCCCTGCATGGGTCCTTACCTGTTCTGCTCTGTGTCCCTCTCTGTCTCCGTGTGTCTCTGCATGGGTCCTTGCCTGTCCTGCATCCCCCTCTGTCTACGTGTGTCTCTGCATGGTTCCTTATCTGTTCTGCTCTGTGTCCCTCTCTGTTTCCGTGTGTCTCTACATGGGTCCTTACCTGTCCTGCTCTGTGTCCCTATCTGTCTCTGTGTGCCTCTGCATGGTTCCTTACCTGTTCTGCTCTGTGTCCCTCTCTGTCTCCGTGTGTCTCTGCATGGTTCCTTACCTGTTCTGCTCTGTGTCCCTCTCTGTCTCCGTGTGTCTCTGCATGGGTCCTTGCCTGTCCTGCTCTGTGTCCCTCTCTGTCTCCGTGTGTCTCTGCATGGGTCCTTGCCTGTTCTGCTCTGTGTCCCTCTCTGTCTCCGTGTGTCTCTGCATGGGTCCTTGCCTGTTCTGCTCTGTGTCCCTATTTGTCTCCGTGTGCCTCTGCATGGTTCCTTACCTGTTCAGCTCTGTGTCCCTATCTGTCTCCGTGTGTCTCTGCATGGGTCCTTCCCTGTCCTGCTCTGTGTCCCTCTCTCTCTCTCTGTGTCTCTGCATGGGTCCTTGCCTGTCCTGCTCTGTGTCCCTCTCTGTCTCCATGTGTCTCTGCGTGGGTCCTTACCTGTCCTGCTCTGTGTCCCTCTCTGCCCGACTCCTTTGGTATCTCTGCCCTGTTCCTCATGGTCATTCTGTCTTACTTAGGGGTATATTTACAAGGGGATAGCGTCCCCAGAACATCACTTTTAGTATGTGCAGGAAGGTGTATCTTCCTGCACATAAACAATTGCCCCACAGCTCATGGCAGGTTTTTTAGTGGCAGCACTAAGGGAAACACAGGGGTGCGCCGTATTTGTGCTAATACAGCGCATTCCTGTGTTTAAAAAAATGTCAGATTGTGATATTAACAATTTTGGCATATCACCGCGCTCCAACATTTTATTGTAAATATCCCCCTTAGTGTGTTTCCACTGGTTGTCTTATGATTGATTGTTTAATGGCCATTTTGTTATGCCTGTGGGGTTTCTTGGCTTTCTCTCCCTCAATCTGCTAGTTCATCAGGAGACTCAACTAAGGTCTTAAAAATTTGAAAAGTCAAACATTAAGTTCATGAGCTCAACAAATCTGAAGATATGTATTGCAGAGCGCTGCTTGCTCGTCATATGACGTATGGTCCTCATATCTAACTTTATAATCCAAGGGTTTCCCGTGAAACAAGAACGCGCGTGTACAGGTGACTTCCTACTAATAATGGCAGTGACGTCCACTGCCCCCCAAGGATGAGGCTATATTCTGTCTCGAAGACCGTGTTCCTTTCACAGTAGGGAAATATGGAGAATCTTCCACGGTTACGGAACAAGTCATCCCATACTGACCTTGATTCATGGATTTAATATTTCTTACAAAGTACAAGTCGCGGGCAGGGATCCCTTGTAAGAGCACTTTAGAACTAGTCAATACGTTGCGGCATCCAATGGGATTTAGAAACTTTCCAACTATGGACATCCTTTACGGGTCACCAGGAGTCACAACTGTGACACATGCCTTGCCCGTTGTGACCGATGGAACTGCCTTTGGGACCCCTGGCCCAGGTTCAAAATTGGTGCCAAGAACACGAGGTAACTCAGCCCTCCTTATTTTCTGTCAATTTTATTGTTATACTAATAGTGAATAATATTTTATTGTTCACTATTAGTGTACTAAAACTGGAGCACACAGCTGGATGGAGAACTTTGATGGCAGTTCAGGTAAGTAAAAAAATGCTTTAAATGTATGTTGTGTGCGTGCTTAGGCATGAGGGTGTGTTTATGTGAGAGAGAGCGTGTGTATGTGTGAGCATGTGTGTATGTATGTGTAACAGTGCTTAATTTGAGACGGTGGTTTCTGGTGCTCGGCACCAGCACCTTATTGTCAACACCGGCACTTATGGCAGTCTGCCACATGGTGGGGCTGCTTGTCTAATTAACAGATGAGCAAAAGAACAGTTGTTTATTAACTGAATATACATTGATAGACATAGTAATACCTGCCACCCAAGCCATTTTTATAGCTTAGGGAGGCTTGAATAGTCTGAATTGTCACACTTGTAGGAGTGTGATGGTTAGTAGAGTGTTTGTACTGTCACTGGCTGCGCTGGCAGGGGCAATGGGTGATACCAGCTAAAGTGGCCTCCTGACAAGGGCTCTGGCACTTATTGTTTTATAAATTAAGCACTGCTGCAAAGCATACTTGTGTGACTGCTTGTTATGTGATGTTATGCTGCGAGTTTGGTCCTGGCCCTGGAATACTGAACATAATTATTGCCAAGTCAAAATGTGATGTTGGAATACTTGAGGCAATTCATAGCATGACAGACACCTTGGACAAAATACTACCACTGGCCACTGGGGGTAATTCTTGGCATAATGGACATCCATGGTAAAATACTGGTGCTGGCATACTAAAGGTAATGCATAGCATATAGGACAACCTAAATTCTGGCACATTTGAGGAAATACTTGGCATGTGGACAGTGCACCTGTGGTAAAGTGCGGGTACTAGCATATTGGAGGTACTTCTTGGCATATAGGTGGAAACCTGACACGTGAGAGGATGGTAGCCAATGAAAAATCCTGGCACTAACATACTGTTCGACATAAGGATCACTTATGATATATGGACACGATAAATGGCAAAATTCTGGCACGGGCATATTTTAATGTCTTTTTTTATATACTGGGGCATCCATGACATCTGGGGACACCCGTTACAAAATGCTGGCCCTGGCACAATGGGGGTAATTTTGTCATGTGGGGTCATTCATAGCACGGTTTGAAAACAAGCATTGAAAATGCAATAGGTCGCGCCTTTAATTAAGTTAAAACCTTTTGCTTCGCTAATGGTATTGTATAGCAAAGCAAATAGTTTTAACTTAATGAAAGGCAAGAAGAGACCTATTGCATTTTTAATGCTTGTTCGAACTGCACCCGGCGCTGAGCACAGGCAGGACCCGGCCCTCTTAAAGCTCTGACCTAGTTAAGCATTCTGTTTCATGAGGCACCAGCACACACAATATCACATCCCATCTGTGATTTATTTTGATGTTAGTTGCAAGGTGACATTGATATATGTATATTTACTGCAGGTCATATACTACCACAGTGCAGAGCCTGCATTTCCACAGTGAAAAGCGCAATAAGAAAAAAATCCTGTTTAAAGCAAGAATACCGACAGGTCAATCCACCATGGGCCGCATGTCATAAAGTTTTTTTTTTTTTTTTAAAGTCTTTGAATCACGCTTCATTAGCGAAACATCTTTTTACAATGCATAGAACCTGTTTTAAGAGTGGGGAAAGAGTTTCTTGAATTGTGAGGGTCATTTTCTTATTATAGGCACGTTTTGACGTCAGAATGCACCTATAATAAGAAAAGAAAATATATTTAAGGGAGATTAAGTGCTCCCACATGTTAAAAAACAAACACTCACATGGCATCCTGGTGAGCACATTCTTGGGGCCCTGGTGTCCCTTCCTGGGGGGACGGGGCTTCGTGTCCTCGCAGACAATCAGGTTCTTGAGACGCTGGACACGCTCAGGATCCGCGGGAGGTTTCTTGCCTTTGCGCGACTTGACAGTCCCTGTTGCCCGGGCTCTGGGGACCCCTCCCCGGCGCTGAAAACTTTCGTATTTAGCCAAGTTGTTGAAGGCACGTACCTCAGGAAAGGGCAATGGTACCTTTGGGGAGTATAGCACTAAGAGGGGATCAAAACGATCTGAACTTACATGCAGTTGCAGTCCTGTGGGACTGTCCCCCCTCTCTCCAGGAGCGGCATTACTGAGGGGCCCAGTATGGACGACCCCTGGTGTTCGATTGCCCTCCAAATGGAAATGTTTGGTGTGGTCCATAGGACAACTTACTCTATGCCCTACACCGGGGCCCGGCTTCCCTCCCTAGGCATGGGAGCAGAGGATGGCCCTGCACGCCCACTTTCGGGGGCCCATCTCCCATCCCTGGGGACTCTGGCTCCCTCTCTAAAGAGGGAATCAGTGGGGGCCCCAGCATTGCCTCCTGCCTGGGAGATGGGTTTATCAGTAGCCTCTGTATGGGCTCCAATAGGGGCCCTCCATCCTTCCATGAAGAGTGGGTTGCTGGGGGCCCCAGTACGGTCTTCCCCTGGGCCACTACCACAGACCCGAGATAAGGGCTCATTATGAACCCCAGGCGACCGACCTCCCTGAATGACTCGACCGGGTGCCGGGCGTCGGCTCTCCCCCGGGCCTCTGTCCCCTGCACCGGGGAAGGGATCACTCGAGTCCCTGGGGTGGCCTTCCTTGGGTCCCCTATCTCCTCCAGTGGGGATGGGGGTCACTTGATTCCCTCCCTCAGGCGCTGCGTTTCCGGGGATTCCTGCCTCTGTTTCCTTTCTTCGAGAAGGGGTCACTCGAGTCCCTAACTCCTGCGCACCCTTTCCGTGGGCTCCTCCCCGCCTCCCTAGGGAAGGGGCCACTGGAGTCCTGGACCCTGGCCCGCGTGCGACCCACAGCTAGGTCCTGGCTCCATGCAGCCCGGCGCGGCGCTCTCTCCTCCATGACCGAAAGCAGCAGCAGCTACAGGGACCAGGATGCCCATGTGAAAAGAAACCGAAAACAAACCTGGCTGAGGGGAGGAGAGACAAGCAGGGGGTGTGACTACGCGGGATCCTAGCGCACTGTGCTCTGAGATCGTGCAGCTAAGAACAGTGCGAAAATCTCCTACGTCCTCATCTCCCAGTAATGGCTCTATAAGTGCTTCCTTTCACCCACGCAGTGCGTGTGGAGCTTCACCAGAACATACAGATTAGAAACCCATAGAATTACAGTGACCAGAGTTTATGTCGCAGTCACTCTGCAGAGCGATAAGAAAGCAACGTTACTCATTTATTTCACAGGTTACAGAAAAGTGAGCAGGTTGGGGCTCTGGGCTTAAAATGGGAAACAATTCTCCGAGAGATCCGATAAAATGGGGTCATTATGCCGCATAAAAAGGCAGTGGAATCACGAGTGAGTCAACTCGCACATTTATTGTTTCGAAGAAAAACAAACGCTCGCCAGAAGGAGACTTTTCTGTTTTATTGCCGTCCCACTTGGACGGGCTCGGCCGGACTTCCTGCTGGCGTAAAAGGTTTATTATCTTCTTTATGGGGACATCTGTTTGGACCCATAAAGAAGATAACAAACCTTTTACACCAGCAGGAACTCAGTGGAGCCAGTCCAAATGGGACGGCTCTAAAAGAGAAATGTGTACGTCACTGGAAGCTCTTTTCCAATGGCTGGCCACCGTGTAGCATGAACGGTGATGCCAGCCAATGGAAAATAGGGGCGGGGCTTAGAGCCCGCTAGTGAATCTCCCCTGTATCACTAAATCTCACCAGCGATACTGTGCATGTGCGCAGTCTTACGCTTGGCTTCGACCTAAAAATGGGGTAAACTTCTGAGGAACATCAAGTTTCAATGGCTTGGCACACCACGAAAGGATTTAACTATTTAGTGAGTGCCCTTTCAGCGCTTATGACATTTTATCAAATCTATGTGAAAATTGTGCTTTAAATGCACTAATGCACACCGATCTTTTGAAACTTTTATTGGAGAGGAGAAGCCCTCTAGTAGAGAGATCTGTCTGACATGCTTTTCTCGTTTTCTAGAATCCAGGGAAGGTATTATGCCCCAGAACTTTCAAAGCTCAAGTCAACACCATAATATAGGTGGTATCTTATTAGATATGTGTCTGTATTGTGTTGTTATACTAATCATGGAATTATTTTGAAATATTAGTAATGCCAATTGTGTGATTCGGGTCATGTGACATGCGTTCCTGCAAGGGTCTTATGATGTCACTTCTAGTGATATCATTAAGGTCAAAAGTTATGCCACTTCCACTACCCCATGCATTTTGGTGAATCATCACCCATGTTTCCAGCATCAGAAATTAATTTAAAAAATCCTAAACAACATATGATATCACCTTAAAATGCACGTGGGCATAGCTTCTCTGTTTCTGGCTGTTCAAAAAGTATAGTAGTAAGAAAATTGTAAATATTTGACCTTTGGGATGGCAGCTTATGATTCCTGACTTCTGGGATAAAGGTTTGCATTGCTAGATAATAATAATCCACATTTGTAAAGCGCAAACAATCACCTGTAAGGGTCTCCAGGCGCTGGGGGCCGTCGGGAAGATTAAGCAAGCTATTGCCCAGAGTCAGATGGTGCTGGGCTAATCTGCTGCCGGCGCCGGGGATCAAACCGTGATCCCCAGATTCCAGCGTCAGTCACCCTGGCCGCGGCGCCAAACCACTCCCTAGATCAACCCACAGGGACTTCTGATGCAGGAATGGGCTTCCCTGCTGTAATTCGTTTCTTCCTCTAATACTGAGTGACAGTGGGGAAACACAATAGCAGCCTTTGCAGACTCTACTTCAGATTCCTCAATGCCACAAGTCCCGCCCTATGGCTGAACAGCAGACTAAGCTTCTACACCCCCACCGCCAGCTCCGCTCGGCCAGCCTCGCCCTCGTCGGTGTCCCCCGCATTCAAGGAACGACCTCCGGCAGCAGATCCTTCTCTTATCTTGCCGCCAAGACCTGGAACACCCTCCCTACCCACATACGGAAGACCCAAGACCTACTCACCGTCAAAAGACTCCTCAAGATCTGGCTCTTCGAGCAGTAGCAGCACCCCCCCTCCTCGCAGCGCCTTGAGACCCTCACTGGTAAGTAGCGCGCTCTACAAGTACTCTGATTGATTGATTGAATTAATGATTCTTGTAATGGGAAAGAGGGAGTACCCATCTTTTTAGGACCTGGCGAGCTGCAGCTGCTGTGTAGGTGTGGGTGATTAATTCCGTTCCGCCAGCGGTGTTCACTCCCGCGGAGTTATGGTGGTAAACCAGATTTCTGGCAAAAATCTGCCAACCTTTGCATGGTGGGTGGTTTTCTTGTGCGCTGTTCGTCAACAGTAAGTTGGCAAGTGCGGGGAGTAATTGGCATCCCCTAGTGTGATTTTTGGGCGCTAGGATGGCCCCATGCGAGATTTTCTCAACACAGGCAGTCACGAGCGGTCCCGACCGTTCCCGGTGAGAAAGCTGCCTCTCGAATAGACTATCTACTGGAGCATCAGCAATGCCCTTTGGCATGTCTTGTGTGTAGGAAGGTGGATATATGACTGTATGGTAACCCCAACTTTTTGCCAAGTGTTTTGCTGGTTTTTTACTTATTTGGCCTGGGATCCTGCTATTCAGGGCCCGGGCTATCTGCTCTCACGGTAAAACGGACTCAATGTACTTTAGGTACATACCAGATTCGGTATTGGGTCACCTCTGTGAATCCCTGTATAATGTACCATAGGTACCCAGGGCATAGGTGCATCCAAGGCCTACCAGGGACTGAAGCATGTATTATGCCACCCCTGGCTGGCCCTTCATACTGACACCACAGGCTGCTCACCCAGCCTGGGTAAGGTGGTGTAATCACCCCTTACTTAGATATAGTATACCTATATCTACCTTATATATAGACACATAGTAACCTATAAGCCACTCCTATGGCAGGCCTTATCAATCCTGGAGGCAGAGTGCTTGGTTTTATGTGAGAGGGTGCCCTAGCATGAGCTGAGCCCCTCTGCAGCTTTCAAAACCATCTCCTTATGGCTGTTCTATGATATAGCCATACCATATACTCTTAAGTACATTATAATCCTCGCGGTTAATGCTAAATTTGATTTGGCTTTATCTAAACATGTCGTGTAAGGTGTCAAACACTTTGGAATCCTACCCCCCGCCAGTCCTGATGGCGGGGGTAGCATTCCACTCTTCTGGAGGGAGAAGACATGTAGTTACTGCTTTACCCGGTTAAAGTTAAACAGAGCCTCAGCATCACAAAATGGATGCTGCTGCCATAGACAAAAGTCTGACCTCCTGCTGCTGGACGAAACTCCGGCAGGGGAGACCTGGACAATAGGGGGCATATTACCAAGCAATAGCGATAATTAGCGCTATTGCTTGGTTAGAGACAAAAATGTGTCGCCGACCTGCGGCGATTTTTATCGCAGATAAACCTTGGTATTACCAAGGTTTATTGCAAATGCGATAAAAATCGGCCGCAATGCATGAATATCGCTGAAAAGTACGCGATATTCAGGCATTACCGAGCTAATGCTCTTAGCCATGTTATCCACCTCCCATTGGATAACATGGCTAAGAACTGCTCAGGGCAGGTGTTAGCTTTTGGAGATATTCACGATTAGCGCGAATATCTCCAAAAGTTGGTAATAGGAGATAGCGATGTTAGCGACTGTTTCCAGTCGCTAACATCTTGGCACTCCCACTTTGCATGTCATTAGTGATACATTTCTCTGACATGCAAAGTGAGGCCCAAGATGGTCGCTATCTCCTACTAGTTGTCGCTAACTGGTGTTAGCGACAGCTAGGTAATAGGGAGATAATTTTATCTCCGCTTTCTTGGCTTAGGTTTCCTGTCAGGGGAGGTGCTGGCAGGAGTTAGTGTATTGGGGCAGGGAGGGCTGCATTCACAAATGACACTGCCTTGGGCAAACAAGGTGCTCCATGCATAGCCCGGTTCAAACCAGTTGCTGGGGCACTCCAGCCCTGCTCTGGTGCGAAACTGGACAAAGGGAAAGGGGTGTAACCACCCTCTTCCCAGGTCCACCCTTAGGAGGGACCTAGCAGCTAATCCAACTCCTTTTCTTAGTATAAGTATATTAGCTGTGTCCCTAGGGCTTTGGATTATCCTGTAATGAAACTTTGATACAGAACTCCTGGACCTTCGACATTCTATTCTGACTAGAAAACAGAAGACATCTCCCTTGTGGTCAAGGAGTGACCACCCTGTGCAAACAGGAACCACCAGTAACTTGCTGGTCTGCTTTGTCGATGCTCCCGCCGGAACCCGACAACTCAGCGACTCAGGACATAGACTTCCAGACATCTCAGACCCTGCTCTACAATCCCAGCAAAGCTGAGACCCGCACAGGACACGAGAGCTGTGGGACCGGAACTCCTGGACATCCTGCATTTTGCTAACTGCTCGACTCCCGAGGTACCCTCGCAATTTTGCATTGGGGCACGAGAAACCCCAGACCCGAGCACTATTTGCTCCAAAGCTCAGCCCTCCACACTCCATGAGTGCCACGTGGGGCCTGCCTTTGCATTTCAGCTTGATGTTTCTTCCAGGTTGCTAGCCCATTGGCTAGTAAGCCCTCTGAAGACTTTTCTTTGAACTTCAACTTCTTTCCTGGTTGCTCCAGGTTTGCTCCAGCTTCCCTGCAAAGGAGTAGCTCCCCAGACCTTGCTGGTCTGACTCGAAGCCAATCTTCCCTTCCTGTGTGGGTTGCGTTTGCCAAGGCTTATTGGGTCCAATCCGGATACCGACACCGCAGTCAACTAGATCCTTTGTGGGACAGCTCGAATCCAGCTCTTGTTCGACGTTGACACCTCTTGGTCCTCGTGGCTGCAGAGACAAGCTTCACCTCTTCACCTGAGATCAACACAACATCGCCTGGTTCCTTCCTGGTACCTTCCTGGTCACTGGCTAGTGACCCAGACTCTTTCCCCTCTGCTTTCAGGTTCTTCAGATCTTTGATCCACCCGGACACTCTTCACCTGGTCACCTGCAGTGCTTCTTTGCAGATCTCCATTGAAGTCGACGAAAAAACCCGACACCAAAAGACACCTATGCACCGGCTTCCGTGTGTGAGGTAACACTGGTCCACTGGTAGCACCGAGGTGCTTGGCCCTCCAAGGGTCTTAGTCTAAAAGGGTTCCATCATAGTTAAATCAGAAGTGTCCTTAATCTTTAAATTTGTAACTTGTACGTTTCCCATTATAAGGCAATGGTAACTCGCGACTGTGTTTAGACACTGCACGCGTCTCCCGTGGGCCTCCTACTTCCTAACCTTTGGTTGTTTAGTGTAGCCCTAGCGATTCCCTAGGCCTACTTTCTATTCCAGACATGCTTCCTATACCACTCTCTTAGTGTATGGTTTGTGAGGCCCCTAGGGCATTACTTTATATTGTGCAACTTATCGTATGCTAATTGAGTAACTTGTGATGTACTTTTACCTCTGACCTCATAAAGAGTGCAGAGGGGTTGCTTTTAGAATAAATACATATATATTTGAAATATACCTTGTGTGTTGTCCTTTCGTTTGGTATTCAAGGGATTACAATTGGTAAAACAGCTTGCTTCACATGCTCTCTGAAGTCTTAGCCTATTGACTGCTGGTCCATGCTACCACTAGGATAGCTTTCTATAAGGTTGACTTTACAACCACCATCAATAGGGTTCGATGAGACTGGTGCAAGGTGCCCACTAGAACTAGTGGACATCATATGCCAGGCTAACTTCTCACATTGAGGTGCTGGTGATGCTGATTTTGCAACGCAGAATACGCTCCCAGTGCTAAAGGTCTGCGCGAGCAATGCAATTGCTGATTCAGCCTGCCGAACTCTGCGGAATCTCATGGAGTCTTTATGTAACTCAGCAGAATTCCGTGGATTCTGCAGAGTGAAACTCCGCGAGTTCTGACCACCCCCAATTGCTGAGCCATGGGCTAGTGACCTTGAGCAGCAGGAGCAATGTCCATACTGTATTACATGGTTTCTACATTTCTTAATGGTCCAATGGCGATAGTTATTACCTAGAGAAGCCTACAAAATATTAGGTATGGAGATAGTGTAGCTGCAACGTTTTAAAATACGTAATAAGAAATTGCAAATTGCTTGACATCTCAACTTTACACACCCGACTTCAGGCCCGATTCTGATGCGGTTTGAAAGCTTCCCGACCGAATGGGTTTGGGAATGGTTTCCAACCTAATCAGATCGGGAGTGTCCAACCGACCGAGTACGATGCATCCGGATGCTTCCGGATACGATTTGGTTGGACTACGATTGACTTCAACGGGAGCCTTTGTTCTGACCGAATGCATAGGCTCCCACTGATGAAAGGGGTGGCTGGGAAAATCGGGCACCCTGTGGCGGGCACCCCCTGGTGCCTGACACTCTGTGCATGGCTGGTAAGGGGGGACCAGTGGGTACCCCCTCAGGCCCAATTGGGAAGGGTCAGTGCAGAGGGGCCCACTACGGGCCCCCAAAGTCTGATGCCTACTGGCCATTTGAGTAGGACGGCAAGATTTGGAACGGCTGTCCAAATCCAGCATCGTACTCGGTTGTTTGGAAACGCAACCTGAGAGACGTACAATTCTGCTTCTTATGGCTCGGTCATTATAAATGCCGCCAGGTTTGGATCCTAATATTCCTACTGCCTAACTCGCATCGTATTCGGTTGGTTGGAAAGACACATTCCAGATCCGATTTGGACGGAGCAAATGATGTTAGGAGGCCTTCCTAACCGCATCAGAATCAGGCCCATAGACTAATAAGTATTGCTGTAGAGTACTGTGGCCCTGGGAAAAGCAAATTCTCAGTGTGAAAATGTAGACTGGTGTAGCATCACTCCCTATACATTTACCATCCCTCTCTCTTCTGAATGGATCACTTTGCACGTGGCTATTGCACTCATGTTCGGGAAACATTACTGAACATGTGGCTATCCTGATGAGCAAAACTGAAAGTTGCACAGGCCAGATGTATGTAGCTTATCTGAGCTCACATTTTGTGAATCGGGCCATTTGTAACTACAATTTCTTTTTTATATGTACAAAACCCTAGTTTGCAATCCGGTAACCTATTACCGAATTGCAAAATGGGTTTGCGAATCAGTACTAAGAAGGGGCGTGCTTAGGGCGTTTCTTCCTAATAGCGATTTGCAGTGGTATGAGTGAATGTTTTACGACTAAAATGTGGTCACAAAACATTTGCATTTTACTGCCAACTCCGATTTGGTGGTAACCAATTCGCAATTGGGAAAGGGTCCACAAGGAACCCCTTCCCCTTTGTTAATGGTAACAAAAATGTTTTTTAAGAGCAGGCAGTGGTCCCACGGACCACTGCCTGCTCTTAAGAAAGGAAACGAAACCTTTCATTTTACATTTCGAAACACGTCCTATTTTCCTTTAAGGGAAATGGGCTGCATTTTTTAAAAAACATTGCTTTATTTAAAAGCAATCACAGTCATGGTGGTAGGCCACCATCCCCGTGATTTTAGCGATTACCTATGGGTTGCAAACCGAGAACTAACTCATGAATATTAATGAGGTAAGTCTTTTTGCGACCCACTGGGAATCGCAAACAGTGTCAAGCACACTTTAGTGCATTACTGTTTGTGCTGACCAAATAGAGAATCACAAAACTTTTCTATTTGGTAATCACAAACAGTAAAGTTAGTCATCTGGCTCCTAAAGGATAGTAGCAAATGCATGATCAATAAGGATATTAAAGGGTCAATTTTAAATGGCCTTTAAAGCACAAAGGTGTTTGGAATTGTGCCTATGGTACTGAACCTATTGGAGGAATTGCTAGAACTTGAAAAACTGCACCCACTGTGTTTCTCATTGTCAGTATAACGCAACTCCCTCCCCCATATGAGTGATTGGTGCATCCCTCAATCCACCTCCCCACCCTTGAGGTGCTAGTGGCCCTGCTTTGTGACTGTGCTGTATTTACAACTCTCTCTCTGATTTGATTGGCGCCCTTGCACCCCCTTCCTGCACTGCATTTTGAATATATAGTTACCCCAGTCACTAATTCAGTCTCACACACACACACACACACACACACACACACACACACACACACACACACGCACGCACACACACGCACACACACACACACAGTAACCATTCTAGAAACTGAAATATTCTTCAAAATCCATGCCTATAATCCTCAATCCACAATGTCCTCTGCTAAATTCCACTGCATTCAACCACTTCACCTACACTGCGAACAGCAGTCGACCAGTACCCTCAAAGAGACTTCATTCCTGTTGTCCACGTGCTCACAGTTCCGGATCACTCATTTCACCCACTCATTAAACACCAATATGCAGGCACTTGTTTGTAAAATACCATAAAACCCAGACAACTGAGCCTCTGCCTTTTGGTCAGTCCACAAGACTGCAAAACCAAATTACTTTCAGGACCTAGGGGCATATTAGCAAGGAATTGCGATATTTATCGCAAAACGTGCTTAGCATTTTTTTTTTATCGCTGGATATGTTAGCGGAGAAAATATGCTATTAGCAACGTTTTTCTCCATTGTGCTAAAATATCCAGCGATAGCGGCGAAATGCGTGAATATCGCTGGAAATCCTGTGATATTCATGCATTAGCGCCAATGGGGGCTTAACCTGAAAATCCATCTCCCATTGAATATACAGGTAAGTCATCCTATTAGCAGGTGTTAGAGTCTAGCGATATTCGGGCTTAGCTTGTCTTTTTTGTTCGCTAAGCCTGTGTTGCTAATAGCAGATAGCTGTGTTAACGACTGCTTTCAGTCACTAACAGTTGGGTACGCCCACTTTGCATGTCATTAGCGATAAATATCACTGACATGCAAACCGGTCGCTATCGTCTAAAAGCTGTCGCTAACTGCTGTTAGAGACAGCTTGCTGATAGGGCGATAAAAATATTGCCGCTTTAGCGGGAAAAAGTCCTGCTAAAGCGGCAAAATTGCCTTTGCTAATATACCTCCCTAGTTCCTCATTGTGTTCACAACCTCATCGACTTGCCTACACCTTCAGTGGACTATTCTCCATTAACTTTGCATCTTCCCTTCACCTGCAGACTTAGTCTCCTACTTATTTTCACAGATCTCTGCCATGGCCTCACTACAATACCTCTTTCCACCTTTACCACCTTTGGTCTCCACCCACTCTTCCAAGCGTTCCGTCTTCTCTCCTGTGCCTACCCTTGAATCAAGACCCCTTTTGTCTACCTCTGGGTAATTAAAATCCCACACAATTGAACCTGTGGCTCTCTACTTCGGGGTCATGTCTTGGATGAATTTGCTCTTTACCTTCACTGTGCATCTGCTGTAGTCATACCTCTACAAAAAAGAACACTGCTGCTCCTTCATCCAGTGCCTAATGCCTCTCAATCTCCCTTCTCTAAAAGTCTGTAACAGTGCTTCACCCTGCGTCACACCAGTTTCAACCTGCTAGGTCCCCTGCTTGTCATTCCATCTCTTGTGTGATCAGGCATTGCCTCAGCCCAGAGTCTCCTTTCCTCTATCTTCATACCTCTTGAGCTCTCCCCAGTGTTGAACATTCCAGATCTCTCCACTTCCCTGCCGACACCATCCTAGCTATTACTAGACTTGCACTGATCTTTCTGCTCATTCTTTTTGAGTCTCATGAAACATCTCATTCTTCAGTCTGACATCTTCTCATCGACGACCTCCAGCGCTCAGCACCCAGTCCTCTTCTGTTCTCAGTTTGCACCACATTCCTTGGTGGATCCATCTGCTCCTTTGTTTTCTCCTACCATCTTCACACACATTTTTAACTATTATTATTTTCTTCTTTCACCACCAACCTTAAATATTATATCTTGGACTGCTTCACACTCATCTGCCCCAGGATGGCTCTTTTTTCATTCATATCACCCATAAAGGAAATGATTTACTTCACTGTCACCTCAGCCCCCACCTCTCACCCTAGCGCAGGGGCGGCCTTATGCATGTGCAAGCTGTGCACCTGCACAGGGCCACCAAACCCTAGGGGCCACCACCCCAATATATATTCTTAATATAATAATCGTCAGAGGATGGATACATATTTGCATGGCGGCCCCTGGCAGGTATTTGGCGGCCTCCGGCTCTGTTCCACTTCCAAACACCCTGATCCCCCCCACCCCCTCTTCCAGGGCCCCCTACCTACGCTTCGTGCCCAGGGCCACCATGAGCCTGGACCCGCCCCTGGGAGGGGTGGGAGCTGATGCAAGGGACTCCCGGTGGGCACTTGAGGGGGGGCTATCTGCCCTATCGGACTGAGCTGAGGAAATGCGCCATCTGTCAGAGAAGCAGAGACGCTTGACTGCTGCCTCTGCGTACAAGGAGTGAGGTGGATACTTCCTAGAAACTCTCTAAAAGCAACGGTGGGCGAAGGAAAACCTGGACTGGATTCTGTACTGGTTGCGACTTGGGGATGAGGTAACGGACAGGATTTTGTCCCACCTGGGGTGGACTCTTTGAAAGAGTTCACTGGAGAAAAATGCTACGTCACCCGGAAAAAAACTGTTGGTAAAAGTATTTTACCGCACAAACCTCGCCTTAGGGGGTTACAACGGACCAAGCCCACTTACACGTTTTTTGCCCAAGACACAGGAAATAAAATGATTTACTTGATGGGTGCTGTGATCTCTTGGCCCTATGAAAGCTATACCCAGGGGCGGCCTTAGGCATGTGCAAGCTGTGCACCTCCACAGGGCCACCAAACCCCAGGGGCCACCACGCCAATATATATCCTTAATATAATAATCCTCGGAGGATGGATACATATTTGCTTGGCGGTCCCTGGCAGGGATTTGCAACACCATGACCCCCCCCTCTTCACTGGCCTCCGTGCCTGCGTTCCTCTGGGGGCCCCCTACCTGTTCCATCCGGGGCCCCCTACCTACGCTCCCTGTTTAGGGCCACCATGAGCCTAGAGCCGCCCCTGCCTAGCGCCATCAATTTTCCAATCAGACACCATGACCCCAGCACGATCAGACAGATACCTTGTTGTATAATTAAAGACAACTATGATAATGGAATCTTTACCAGCCAAGTTGGGTGTTCTACATTGCAAAGATGGCTTCTACAAACTTACCGAAGCTCTATAGATAACTTCGCAATGTTGAAAAGGGTTTCACATTCGCATGAGGAACTACTTTGGTGTCAATTGATGCTGCCTGTTCCCTTATTGAACAGTAACAAAATGGTCCTGCATAAGAAAATTTGCAGAAGACAGTGATATTCTGCATGATGACACATGACCGGTCCATTGTCCACCCACCTGGGACAGGGTCTATGGTCACCTATGGAGACCTCAGCTCTACAACAAGAACAACCACAAACAGCATTTGTAAAGTGCAACACTGTCACCACTAGATGTATCTGGGCACTGTGTCTCCGTTGAAGAGCTGGGTTTTGAGCCTCTTTCTAAAGTCTGCCAGTGAGGGGGCTGTAAGGAGCCTGGGGGAAAAGGTTGCTCCAGGTCTAAAACTAAAAATTATTTGTTGACAACGGGGGTGGTCCATCGAAATGGGATTTGGGACAGAGCGCTGCCAGTCAGGGAGCAGGGAGAATATTGACAGTCTCACCATTCTGGTTGTCACTGACCCGCTCTATGCCAGTGCTTAACCTTAAGAGGGCTCAGAAGACAGAGCGCGACTGCAGCCCCCGGCTCCTGGGAACTACTGAGGCCTTGCTCCATGTGACTGATCCCACCAATGCCACAGCTCTCTCCTCCTGTCACCTGCTGCCCCCTCTTTCTGCAGCAGAGGATGACTAGGAGCTGGGATGGTATAGATCTGAAGAGCATGGGTGTAACACACTCTCCTGCAGCCTCTGCGGCGCAGGAGTATGCGTTGCAAGGGGGCCCATTTAGCACAAGATCAATGAATATCTGTGAGATACGGGAGTCTCAGGGGCCCCTCATCATATTCTGCAGGGAGGAGGGGTGGAATTGTATTGCATTATGTGACTGTAGAAGAGTGAAGCTGAATTCACTGCCCATGCTCAGGCGGTAAATGAGGCAGGGTTGCAGGTGTTTGGCCAAGAACTTCGCAAAACTATATCAGTGGAAATATGCTGTGCATACTAGTAGCACCACCCACTATTTATACACATAATTCTATCAATCATTCCTTTCCCTACAATCAAGACACTGAGTCCTCTAAACTTCAGCAGTCTGGCAGGTGATCCCCAATTCTTCTTTGCCCCATTGGTTCAAGCACTAGATCCCACCAAAAGCACTATGTGCAATCTCTTCAGTCACACACCCACAACATACCTTTGTCATCAGGTCAAGTGGTTGTTCACCAACAAACAGGGTAGTATGCAGCCCAGTGAGCAAAGAATCAGCAATTCCTCCACTGTCTACCTCCCGCAAGATCTCAGCCATTAGGTGCCCACTCAAAACCTGTGTTCGGCCACTCAGTATCTCCTTGTCTCACCCAGATCTCCATGCATCACATTGGAATTCTAGTGCTTCCATCTATTTCTACCTCTCCCTTTTTAACTCTGTTCCTGTAGACCCGTCATCAATAACTGAGGGTCTCATGGTCAAGATTTATCTCACCTCCTACTACAAGAGTCAAAATAATTGCTTCCCATATCATGTTCGGCCCTTTTATACGCCCAATGAAAATTTGCAGCTGTACATCAGCCTGTTTGATCAATGCATGTACTGTCTTTATATTCCCACAAAAATCAATACTGACCTGGGAACCAGCATCTTGAGCATCGCAAAGCTTTTCTGGCCAAAATGCTCTAGCGGCGCAATCACTGAATAAATAATGGAACTGCTGATCTGTATGAATCATTAATAATCGTTATTTTATTGATCTGTCTGTCTAATTGTCTCTAAGATATTATGAACTTGAAGCAAGATGTCACTGAGTGGTCTTTAAAGGGATGTCAAGGTCAACGAGTCTGAGGCACAGGTTGGTGTTGGGATCCAAAGGCTAAAGGGAGAATGTTTTTGGGCCAAATCCCATCCTCCAATAAGGAGAGAGACCACAGAAGATAAGTACCAATTGTGTTCATCAACCCAGTGTCGATGGAGTACTAATGCTCATAGAGCCAGGCCTGTTCAACCACCGAATAGTAACATAAGGTCAATGGGGCATATTACCAAGCAATAGCGATAATTATCGCTATTGCTTGGTTAGAGACAAAAAATTAACGCTGAGCTGCGGCGATTTTTATCGCAGATAAACCTTGGTATTACCAAGGTTTATCGTAAATGCGATAAAAATCGGCCCCAATGCATGAATATCGCTGAAAAGTCAGCGATATTCATGCATGACTGAGCTAATGCTCTTAGCCATGTTATCCACCTCCCATTGGATAACATGGCTAAGAACTGCTCAGGGCAGGTGTTAGCTTTTGGAGATATTCGCACTTAGTGCGAATATCTCCAAAAGTTGGTAATAGGAGATAGCGATGTTAGCGACTGTTTCCAGTCGCTAACTTCTTGGCACGCCCACTTTGCATGTCATTAGTGATAAATATCACTGACATGCAAAGCGGGGCCCAAGATGGTCGCTATCTCCTACTAGCTGTTGCTAACTGGTGTTAGCGACAGCTAGGTAATAGGGAGATAATTTTATCTCCGCTTTCTTGGCTTTTAAATCCAAAAAAGCGGAGATAAACCCCCTTGATAATATGCCCATTGTTTTCAGGATATCCACAATTAATGTTTACAAGGCGAATTTCCAAATATTCAAATTCCTAGACATTTGCATGTTTGTTGGTCATTCTGAAAACATGTGTGGATTTTACTGTTCAGTGGCTCGACCAAGCCCTCCCTTATAGTATATTTTATAGATGTCATGATAGGTGAAGTGGTGAGAACTTTAGGTCCTGATGAGACTAGAAAAGGACTCTTATGCTGTCAGTACATTCCTCGAGTTAGCGCCGTATACGTCCATCATGTGAGCACCGTGGACACATGAGAAGTGACATACAGGAATCAGGACCTTTAGGTGAATGCTCTGGGTGATATACCTTTCTTTGGAATGTGAGGAATCCTTGATTGACACGTCGTAAATGGAGGGTGGAGGGGCATAAATAAAAGGTCACTGCAGAGTTTGACAAAGTAATTAACAGGTTAGTTATAGGCTGCCAAGGCTGGCATGTTTGATCAGGCGTGCAGATCTGTAAATCATGAATGAATGAATGATGTCAAGGTATGCGTGCGGAGGGATGTGTGACTATGCAACAGGGCATCTGTTATCTATGGCTCCTGTTGTCTCTTTGATGTCCCTCACAACAACCACCATTCCGGGTGAAATACATCCCCGTTATTGGACGGGCTTGGAACATATATGTGGTTCTGAGTGACATTATAGAAAACTCAAGCTTCACTCAAGCTTCACTCAAGCTTCACTCATGTTGTCTATTTGATATCAGTCAGTACCGCTCTGTGACAAAATATCCTTCTTTTTTCGCAATTACCCATCTATAATTCTATATATTACGTATGGCTTACGTATAGGGGAGAGGAGTTGGCCTAACGGCTAGGCAGCCGCGACCGGTAGTGGGAGTACCGGCAGGGCGGTGATGTGGGATGGGGAGGGGCAGGGTAGGAGATTAGTAATGTATGGATTACGGACTTTAATAGGTAAGTAAACATAAAAATAAATAAAACTAATTTCGTTGCACACACTGCATCGCATTTGGGGAGTGCGCGCAACAAAATTAGTTTTATTTATTTTTATGTTTACTTACCTGTTAAAGTCCGTAATCCGTACATTACTAACCCCCACCCTGCCCCTCCCCGTCCCCACGTCACCGCCCGGCCGGTACTCCCACTACCAGCAGCGGCTGCGGCTAAGGCGCTCGACCTCGGACCTGGGGAACTGGGTTCGAGTCTCGGTAATGACGCCAAAACATCCTGTGATTCTGGGCAAATCACTTAATCTCCCTGTGCCTAACAAAAATGAATGTGTGTTCTCATATAATGTAACTGGTGCTATGTAAAGCGTCTGATTCCCTATTTGGGTCAAGTTCGCGCTATATAAAACTCTGCAAAAAAAATGGCTTGCACTGAGAGCAATACATCTGGTTATTCATTACTATGCTGCAGAAACAGTGGGTACACAACTTGTATGAATTCATCTCAGCTACTGTGCCATCCCAGTCCATTGATATTTTGCACACCATGCCTCTTTAATTTGGACCCAACCATACTAAATCAGTCTTGACCTTGCTCCAATGGGACCAGTCTTACCCGAATTGTCAGGCGAAAGTCTTCCCTGAACCGGAACACGAGCAACCCAGGAAGCGTTTCACCCTAGTTAGGGCTTATCAGCCAGGTGTACCTTGGTTCCATTGGCACAGTGTGCACAGGAACCATGTCTGGGCCAATCTGTCCCACTTAGGGTGACACACTAAAGTATAAAAAAGTGATGGATGGAATGCTTCAATTAATCTCAGCCACTGGTCACCACTTGGGGCCACATCTCAGTCCTAACTGAGGTGGCATGGTGTGCAAAATATGACTTTACATAAAGAGCCAATTGCCAACATAGACCCTAACAATTACCGCTGCGCTCGCTCGTGAGCCCTGAATAGTCACTGTGCAAAGAAGGTCCTGCCTTTTTTTTCTTGCTGTAACGCAGTAGTAGAAACATCAACCATATTTCAGTTCCCCTCTGCACCACTCCACTTTATGCCACTACACTCTATGCCACTCTACTCTACTCTGCACCACTCTACTCTAATTCACTGTCCTTTATGCTACTACTCCATCTCTCTGCACTCTTCCCTGCACCACTGCACTCTACGCCACTCCACTTTACTCTGAAACAATCTACTCCATGCTACTGCAATCTGTGCTACTGCAGTCTACGCCACTCTACTCCACCCAGCCTCACTGCACTCTACGCTGTGCCACTCCATGCCACTCTACACTACTCTGCACCACTCTAGTCGCACCACTGTGCTCAATGCCACACTACTCTAAGCCACTGCAATGCACTCAATACCACTTTACTCAAAACCAATGCACTCTACACCACTACACTCTACGCCAACTACTCTGTACCATTGTGCTCTACGTCACTGCACTGTACACCACTCTATTCTTCCCTACACCACAGCACTCTACGCCACTCTACACTGCAAGACTGCAAGCTCCACCATTGAACTCAACACCACTCTACTTTGCACCAGAGCACTCTAATCTACTGCACACGATGCCACTGCACACTACGCCACTCTACACCGCATCGCTCTATGTCATGGCACTCTACGCCACTCTATTCTAATCTGCACAACTGTACTCTACGTCACTGCTCTCTGAACCACTCTACTCTGCACCATTCTTCTCTATGCCAATGCACTTTATGCCACTGTGCTCTATGCCACTGCACTGTACTCTGCACCACTCCACTCTACTCCACTCTCCTGTATTCTACGCCACTATACTCTGCACCACTACACACCACTATAATCTATTCTGCCCACTGCACCCCATGCAACTGTACTGTACACCACTCTATGTCACTGCACTGTATGCCACTGTACTCTACATCTCTGCACCTTACCCGGTACCACTCCACTCTACCCTACACCACTCCACTCTATGCTACTTCACTCTACTCTGCACCACTGTACTCTATGCCAATACATTCTATGCCACTGTGCCCCATGGCACTCCACTCTTCTCTGCACTACTCAACTCTACCCCACTCTACTGTATTGTTCTCCAATGCACTTTACACCACTATACTCTGCGCCACTACACTCTGCATCACTCCACACGGCACTAATCTATTCTGCACATTGCACCCCACACTATTGCACCACGGTACTCTGCATCTCTGCACTTTACCTCGCACCATTCAAATCTACGCTACTTCACTTTACTCTGACACAATCTGCTCTATGCCACTGCACTCTTTGCAACTGCATTCTACTCTGCACCACTCTCCTCTATGCCACTGCACTCTACGCCACTCTACTATACATCACTGCAGTCTACGTCAATTCACTCTACACCGCTTAGCTTAAAACCAATGCACTCTACGGCACTGCACTCTACGCCACTCTACTATACATCACTGCAGTCTACGTGAATTCACTCTACACTGCTTAGCTTAAAACCAATGCACTCTACACCGCTGCACTCTATGCCAATCTACTTTGCCCATTCTGTGTTTGCCACTTCACTCAAGGCCACTCTAATCCACTCTATGACACTCAAGTCTACGACGCTCCACTCTATGATGCTCCACTCTGTGATGCTCCACTCTGTGATGCTCCACTCTGTGATGCTCCACTCTGTGATGCTCCACTCTGCGATGCTCCACTCTGCGATGCTCCACTCTGTGATGCTCCACTCTGTGATGCTCCACTCTGTGATGCTCCACTCTGCGATGCTCCACTCTGTGATGCTCCACTCTGTGATGCTCCGTTCTGTGAGGCTCTACTACATTAACTTCTACTCCATCTACTTCACTCTGTGTCACTCTAGAACCCAACTCCACTCTGCGACGGACTACGCAATTCCCTCTATGCCACTCCATGCCACTTTATTCCACTCTCTTCTACGATACACTACTCCTGTCTGCTACACTCTACTACTCCACTCCACTCTACGCCACTCCAATCTAATCTACAGCACTCCACTTTACAACACTTTGCTCCACTCTGTCATTACACTCTCCTACAATACTCAACTCTATGTCAGTCCACTTTACAACAATTTACTCTGCTCTATGTCACTCTACTCTACAACACTCTACTCCACTCTATGAAACACCTACACCACTCCACTGTTCTCAACACCACTCCACAAAACTCTATGCCACTCTACTCCACTCGATGCCCTTCCACTCTACAACACTCTACTCACTCTACAACCCTGTGCACCACTCCATTTCACTCTATGACACTCCACTCCACTCCACACCACTCAACTCTTCTACATCACTCCGCAAAAGTCCACTCTACTCCACTCTACGAGGTTCCGCTCCCGCCACTCTCCTTTACCTCACTAACCTTAAGCCATGCTGAAGAGCAGCCACGCCTGTGTGCCAACTGGCTGAAACATACTGGCTCTTGCAGAGCGAGACCTGTTGGCTTTGGCAATGCTTGTTTAAAGTGCCACAGTCCTTTGCAAAAGGGGTCTCCTTCAAATACCCTTTCCCGTCAGTACATCCTTTTCTGGGGATCCTTTTAGCTCCCCCATCAAGCAAGGTCGAAGACAGCATAAAGCGCTATACAAATAAATACATAAATAAAAGCTAGAAGGTTTTCAATTTCTATATTACATCGGACCAATTTAAAAAATCCGATTCTCGACAGAACTAAATGAATATTCTTTATGTATGCCTAATAGCTATTATGCGGTTACACCCAAAGAAATTAAAGGCTTTTTTTGCCGCGGTCAAATGGGATATTTTTGCCCTCGGGCGGTGTCAATTTCGCTCTCTTGTCTCTCCTCCCATTTATACAGTATTTATGAGTTATGGATCTTTCAGAGGGGGTGTAGGAGCCCCGAATCCCCTGGTGGCTGGAAGGATGGCCCCGATCTATCACGCCTGTTTATTTAACACGTTTATTTAGCGCTGCATGCCATGGGGAAACCGCTATGTTTCCCCTGTCTAGTCCCGGGTGGACCGGGCCTGGGGCGAGACATTTTGCCGCATTAAAGCTGGGACAATAATATTTTGTCTCTCCTACTCCTTGCAGAGGTAAAATCGTCTGTTTCCAGCAGCACCCACCTTGCGCCCCCTAATGGTGGCAGCCTTGAACGTCACAGACCCATATATAACCCATACGTTTGTTAAGGTTCTTAAGTGACTCAATGTGAGAGCAGAGAAAAGTTCATATTTATTTGTTTGCTTATCTGCTGGGATTCGTGTCTAGCGCCCAATGACTGATGCCCTCCACCAACCGTGCCAAGTTGCCAAACAAATGCAATTACATGTTGATGCCACAGTGCTGCTGACTGGTTAATTAATAGGAAAACCTGAACGGAAGGGGGTACATCTGTGCAGTGAGATGGAAGTTCATATACAAAGCTGTCCGAACCTCTGCAAACTGGTCCCTACCTGGAGAACCTTAAAGAACAGGGAAGTCTGCAAATCATGTACAACTTTATTACAGGCGACCTGTGAGGCCTGTACTCACTTGTGATAAACAAATGAGGTAGTTGCTCAACTGAACACTTAAGTTCTGACACCACACTGCCTGCTGCCACGGCCTGCAAGCATAATTAAAGCTGCGGTTTAACAAGGAAAACAGGAATTGTTTATTGTTTTCCATCCAATAATAGGTCATTAGAGGAAAAGCAGAATCTCTGCGTGTTTCTATTTGGTTTGAGCCACAGCATTTTCAACCAGAGTTACATTAAACCGATTCTAGTATCTTTGCTCGAAACATACTAACTGCTTTTTGGTGTGTTTAATTTTGCAGTACAGATCCTACTTTTATTCTTCTTGTCTGCAATATAATTGAAAGAGCAGGATACTGAGCATTTCAATGGTTTATGGGAAGGGTGATTGTGTGACCATATATTATAAGAAATAAAATACTCTCTCCCGTACATTAAAAGGATATTGTAAGTCACCTCGGAGGTACTTGATCTCATAAAGGATGTCAGCCAGGTGCATTCTTACATATATGGTCACAGAATTCCTCGGTGAGTTACAATCTCCTTATCATGTGTGGCGGAGGGTAATTTATCCTATATATCACATGCTTGTTAATCAAAAGCTGAATTTGCTTTGCATTTTGAACCTTGTCAGACGAGGCCTGAAGCTCATATGCCAACTTTTCAACGCTGTGATTAGGGTAATTTTTCTTTTAAGGGCGTTCACAGAAAGAAAATTGAGCATTCTATTGAAAAATGTGAGCAAGACAGGAGTGGACCTTGCTAGTCTGTTAACTAGGCATGCGTAGATTTTTAGTTTTGTGAAAAAGGGCACAGTTATGAGCCTTGAAATGAAATATGAAATACCAGTATTTGTAAAGTGCACAGCTACCTCCGATGAGGTGTGCCTGCGCTGGGGGCCGACGGGAAGATTAAGCAAGCTATTGCCCAGAGTCACATGGTAATGGGCTGCCCTGCCACCAGTGCCAGGGATCGAACCTTGAGCCCCAGATTCCAGCATCAGTCGCCCTGGCCGCTGCGCCACACCTCTTCACATGAAGCTAGGCTTCTCATCACCCAGTTGTATATCAGCGCCAGCTGGACATCCAGCTGCTGGAAGTGTGTTTTCCTCCTGTCACTCCTGGCTGCCATCAGGGAAAGCCAATGGTCACTGTGAGTCAAGCCTTGTTCTTCCCCAACCCAGCTGGCAGGCACCACACCCTGGCATTGCAGGGATCGGGAGCCCAGGCAGGGATTGGACTGCAAGTTCAGAAGGGACTCAGCATCACAGAATACCTGTTGCAGGTACTCTCCAATTAAAAGTATTGCACCGTGCTGAGAAGTGCAGGTACTCGCCCTTTACAATTAAAGAAGTTTAATTACTAGTTACCTTCAGTACCTGCCCATTTACAACACTGGAGGAAGGATGCAGCTCATCAGCACACGGTGATCCCAGCGGGGTAGCTTAATCAGTGAGATTCATGTGTGGTGAATCTCCAATTTTCCGACTAAAGAAAGCAGTGGGCTGCAGGGTGTAGGGGTGAGATAACCAAGGTTTGGGGTGGACTATTTCCATGAGGAAGAGGGTGAGTGCACATTTGAATTAGGTGGGTCTCTTTCTAGAGTGACACATGTGCAAACAAAAATGGGTACGGCAGATAATTGCCACTGGTAAGAATATTTGTAGGCATTCATTCCATCACCTTTTTAGGTCGAGGACCGAGAAGGCTGCGCTTGCGCAGTCTCCGGGAGGAGAATTTATGCTTCTTAGTAGGGCTGTAGAACCTGCCTCCCTGCCCTCTCTCTCCTCCATTGGCTGGCTTCCTAAACGGAGGCCAGCCATTGGAGGAGAGAGCCGTCACTCCGATTTAGCCCCGTCTCTTTCGGATTCGGAGGCGTATGTTTTGCTGTTCTTTAGCTCGTGACGTCGTCCATCACTCAGGACAGCAAAACACGCCCCGGAATCCGAAATTTTTCGGAGCTTTGGGACGCCATTTTTTTTATCGTCTGCCGGTGAGGATCGTCATTTCTCGTATGTTCTAGCGCTTTCCGTTCATCGCGGCTGCCCACGCCTCACTTGTGCCAATTCTCATGCCACCCCGCCTTGCAGCGCAAGAAGAGAGGGAGAGAGGAGCCGGCGCCCGTGCCTGACGGTGGGCGGGGCCGGCTGGGGCAAAGAAGAGCCTCGTGGGCTCCATTTCCGCTTCCAATCAAACACGGGGAGGGTACCTGCCCACAGTGATTTTAGTAAATGGCCTCGAAGAGGTCCTTTGTATTATAAAAATTGCCCTGAACCCAAGCAAACCATATAACAATTGGATATTATCAAAATTTATTTTTTTATTTTTGAATTCATTTTCATTGTGAATGGATATAAATAGTTTAGCATCATGATAAATAAATAAACATCTTAGCAACAATTGAACAGTGGTTCTGACTCCATACTTGCATACCGTTAACACTCATACAAAAAACATTCACACATCATACAACACTAGGCAGAGATGATCTTAGATGACATGGGGACCGATGATCAGATGTCCGGGTTGGTTCAGTGGGTTCCTAAATAGGAACAAACGCCAACGCGCGTTTCGGTGTGTGGCCCCGTCCGGGGCTACACCTTCATCAGGGCAAAGTGGGGTGAGGAAGGAGGAACCACAAGTGTACAAGAATTCTATTGATGGCGAATGAGGCTGGCGTCTGATTAAAGAAGTAGGTAATAATTCGCTAGTACCAGGATGTAATCACGTCGCCTTAGGGAGTATCTGTAATAGATGGAATCCTGTCCCCAGATGTGCGTAGGGGTATCAGCACCAAGGAGGGAGACACAGGGATGGATAAAATGGGTCCCTTTAGATCGTGGGGGAGATACCATAGATGAATTTAGGTAAATGCTGACATCGTCTGATACTGGTGCGCGATAAATAAACCTTTAAATGGTGGTGTAAATGCCACGGAAGGATTCTGATCAGTGCTGGAACCGCCGGCTGGGAGTGTATATTGGGCTAACCAAAGAGGGTGTCCTTGGTTAATGAGTCAGTTCTACAATCGGATTATTTTCAGGCTTTGTAAAGTCCCACATGGCTGGAACCTGATGCATCAGCGGGGGGCAGTCTCCAGTCGGCGGTCCGGATAGCGCGCACGAGGACAGGCTTCCCCCAGGCGGGAGCAAGCTGTTCTCCACCTCGCGGGCAGCGCTGCGCAGCTCCGTTCTCAGGAGCGGACCAGGCCAGAGATCAGCACCGGCGGGGGCTCTCCTGTGTAAAAAGAGCCCTGCTCCCCGCCTGCAGCTTACCTGGCGCGTGACGGACCGGGCTGTGCAGGAGACCTCCGCCAGCCCCACACCGGGAAGAGTGGTGCATCCAAACTCTGCAACTCACCCTGAGGAGCGCCGTCCATCTGCACTCTGCCCCACCCCCGCTCTTCCTCCGGTGACCGAGCTCTCTTTCCCCCTGCTGATGTCTCCGGCCCTGGAGCTGCCCCCGGCCCTGAGGTAAGAGTTTGTTGGGGGGTACGGGTGTGGCATCTGTCAGTGATGTTGACCGGGGCACTTGACCGGGGGAGCGTAGGCTGCAGGGTTGTGTGTGCATGTGTGTGGGGAGGGATGCATGTGTGTGTGAGGAGGGATGCATGGTGTCCCCGGCGAGCTGGCATGTGTTTGTTGCGGTATCCAAGGCTGTCTCTTCAGTGAGGGCCCACTCTTGCTCTCAGGGTCGAACATTGCCGGTTATTGCTGGGGGCTGCCCCCCCCTCCCCCTGTCTTTGAGAGTGCTGTATTTCAGTCAAGGACAACCCTGACTGCTGAGGGGCCTTTGGCGCCACATTTCTTTCCAAACTGATCTCCCTTTCTGCTGCGTAGAAAGGTACCCTTCTGTTTCCACGCTGTATTACAACTAATTCATTTAACTAAATCAGGGATGTCGAGGCATTGTCTGTTGGGTGTGCTTGTAAGGTAATGAGAGTAACTTATTGCGTAGCGTATTGTTTGTAACGTTTGCTGCTGGTATCAAGTGTCCCTTGTGTAGAGTGGAAGAAAGCCCCACTGTGGAATAAAAGCTGTCATGTTTTTGCACCTGTAATGGGAAGCCTTTTCTGTTGTCATTGCTGTGTCGTTCAAAGGTCTGTTCAAGCTCACCTGCTACATACAGGCAGGGCAGAGCAAAGGCATTACAGATGAAAGCTGATCTCGCCACCTCTTCATCAGGAGACACATCAGCGGGACGCGGTGAGGCCTCTGTCCTGCTTCATCAGTAACAGTATGGAAAGAGTCATGTAAATGCTGACCTCAGGGCTGGATGGTCCCACAGGAAGCGTCCTGGTGGCAGCTGTTTCTGAAAGCCCAAATGAGCCAGTCACCTATAACTGTACATAACGATAGAGTAGAACAATCTATTTCTAAAATGTCCATGTATAGTAGCTGAAGATAGTGAGCATCTGTGATGTGCATGTGCATTTTTAAAAACAAAGGTCCATTGTGGTCATATATGCAACCGTGCACATACGGGGTAGGTTTCCACGTAGGGCTATTACTGACTTAATGATTATGTAAGTTGCAGTACTGCAGAATTCATAATATATACCAATAATTAAATGAACTAATTCACGGAGCCCACGCACATTCAGTGTGACCTTGGCATGGATGCATTTCAGCCTGTGGAACCCGGTTACGGTAGCCTTCGCCATGACAGAAGCACCTCTAATCTTTGAAGGTACTTTGAATGTACACCTGGTACATACATGTACATTTGCACATGTGGAACTGCTACTGCTTTTTAATTAAGAATTCACAAAATACCTCCAGAACTATGCATAGGAAATTGTAACTGTCTCAGCTTTTCTTCGAATATTGGGTGAATCAAAAAAAAAGTGTATAAACCTACTCCAGATGCAGGCATTTAGGTACATTGTAGAGTTAAGAAAATCTTTGTGTATTGAGCCCAATCGCACCACACCAACTTAACCTGAAAATTGCAAGATGCGATATTTATTATTATGACATCGTTCACTAAATTCCAAGAAATGGAAGAAGGGATCTACAGAGGCTTCAATTGAAAGGTTTAACAAAAAATGCTTTAGTATGTATTGGAGTATTTCATAAAGAGAAAAAAAGCTTTTTAAATGAGAAGATATGTAACTTATTATTGAATAACCTTCAAAGGATGTTAAAAGCTCAAAAACGCACCAACTCATCCATATGGGCCCTGGATATCCCCAGAGGAAAATAACCTTTTTATTTTATAATAAAATGGAATAAAATTGTGGTGTCTTTGGAATGCCATTTTTTGCTTGCTCTTTGAAGCTCTCTGGTATTTTTGATCCAGTGTCGCCCCTCTCTGCTTTTGACAGCATGTTAAAAGTCGAGTCGAGTGGTTGTTTTGGTGAACTGTGATCCGGATTTCAGCACTTCAAATCCTAGTCCGGGCCTCTGTTTCCCCTTAAGGCCCCATTAACTAGCTTGGGCCTTGCCTGTTCGCTGTGGTGCCCTGGTCCTTCCTCACCTCCTGTTTGGGGTTTTGGGAATGTGTTTGGAGGAGATCACTTTACAAAAGGCGCAGCAGCCTCTGAGGGATCCCTCTAACCCAAGGCCTGCTCTCAAGTGACAGCAGGTGTGAAAAAAGGTAGGGCTAGGACCTTTCTCAAGATTTGCCCGGCGCTAACCGCCCTTGTACCATTCAAGTTTACCAAACAATGAGGCAGGCGCCGGAGACCAGAAGGCAGGAAACAGAAGTTTATTCCGACGGAGCAGAACACATCAGATCAGACAACAAGGTATCGTCTCGAGGTGCTCTAACAAGTGAGCTGAGACTCTGTCTTTTATACTTTGCAGAACACTTGGCACTACAATCATGATATTGTGTAACAAGGAAAATACATCCCCATGATCCTTGTGTCAATCCTACCCCACATGTGTTCACAATAGGGACCCTTGACCTGCTGATAAGAGGGGAGGGTAATCACGCAGCTAAGTGTTCCGTCAACAGTTTAGGATGTGTGCGCCTGATCATAGCCCAGGGGGTGGGGTGGCCAGGATCAATAGTGGATCCTTTGAAGAGGAGTGACTTCATACAATAAGGGCAGTAAATGGTATTTCCCGGCTCAGGCGATGGCCTCGGACATGTGTGGTCAGCCGGACTCGGGGGAAGAGGTCATCAAAGGAGTGGTATTCATGCCGCGTGGACAATCGAGCGCGGAGGGAAGGCTTGTCAACAGAGGGGCATTCATGGAAGGAAAGGAGGTGTTTGGTCAGGCGCGGCCGTGACTCCCAAGGACAGGGTCTTGCAGAGGAGGAAGGTTTATGACTTGTCCATGTGAGGGAGAAGGAGGGGGTCAGGGTGCGCGCAGGGTCAGAGTCGCACAGAGAGAGAGAGGTCTTATGACCCGTACATGAGAGAACAGGGGCAGTCAGATACAGCTGGGGGGCTATGTCAGCTGAGGCGAAGGATGCTTCTTCAAGAGGGAAATGGGGGGGGGGTGCCTGGGTCAAGCAGGAGGGTTGCCTTTCATAGCAGGGTCGCGCAGAGTGCTGGGTTTCATGGTCTATGCATGTGAGAGTGGGAGGGGGGTGCTCAAATGCACGCAGGAGGGAAGCCGGGGATTTTATAAAAACGGACAGAGAGGCCATGGCCTAAAATGGCTGTCATGTACATATGGGCACGGGCTTTCATTGGCAGAATGATGCGGTCAACATTTCAGGGTATACGTGGTGCCTACAGGGAGGGGGACGGGAGAGGGCAAATGAACGCCGCTTAGGTACATTAATTTTGCTAATTTCCACAGTCGCCGCTTTTAACATAAGCGAGTTCATTTTCCTATCCTTCCTAGTTAAGGGGCGTACATATAAACATGTGGTTGATGAAATAGTATTTGTCAATACTAACATATTGCATAAAAATCATGAACAGTTGATGTGATGGGCAGAATGCAGCACATAGGAAATTGCATTTGTCGAGTTCCTATCATTTCAAAAGCACTACATAGCATAAATGTTTCTGACTTAAAAAATGTGACCAATGAACATTTTGACCAAGTAGTTGAGGGCGGAATTCAGTTCAATATACAAGATTTCTTCGTTCCAGTGTCTTTTAGCAGTGAGCCATCACTGGTAGGCTCTAGTCCGCGTCCTTTCGTTGGCGCTGTTGAGCACCGGCGGTGGAGCTACAGGTCCAGCTCGGGTCTTATCCTTACGCGTTGCAGGGTGCAGTCAGTCCTCTGCTGTTAGACCACAGTCCTGTTCCCTAACCAATCCGTTTAGTGGTGCCTTATGCTCGGCACCTATATTTCCGTGGCAACACCCTATCCCCACCCGAAGGCTGTTCTTCCTTTTTGGCAAGAAGTCACATGGAAAAGAGGGTGTGTCGTTCAAATAGTCGATGGGAGTGAGAGGGCGGAGTGGGAGCAGATTTCCTGGGACACACCAAAGGGACCAAGGGAGCAATGGATAACAAGCAAGCGGGCCCATCAATCGGGCTTGAAAAGAGGGACGGAGGCTCCAGGCACACGTGGGTTGGCGGACAGAGAGCTTCAGGACAGCCCTTCATCCTTTCCTTTACCGCCTTTGAGAGTGCTGCCTCGTCCCGTTTCTTGTTGTGCTGCGGCTCCACCTTTGGTCGAGGTCGCATGTGTCTCATGATCTGCAGCCAGGCTGTGCGTCACGTCCGGCCCTTCTCCTCCGGTGATTGAGTATCTTTAAATGGGTAAAAACAAGTTTTAGAGAACTGGCAGGAGAAGAGATTTTTACATTTGAATTCCACTCGCAATCCTAGCACCTGGCGTTATGCTCATTGGTCATAGTCAGAAGTCTATTACCATGAAGTAAGTAGGTGGGTATTTCTACTGCGTTCGCACCAAGTCTAATCGGCGTTCGTTCATGACATATATGGACAGAGGTCAGACTCTTATCACCTGCGTATTTCAACAAAAACCCCAAGATTGACAACATTCAGGGGAGACTCGTCCTTCTAACCCGAGCCTGAACAGTCTTACATTTCCCTTTAGAGCTGGCTAACTCTTTCAAACAGAGCGGGGTGCAATCATTGAAAGACAGGGTCAAACAGGTTTTTCTCGAAGGGCGGCAGTTACTCATGGTCATCATATATATATCGGGGACAGTAGCCGGGGTCAATCAAGTGGGGCGGGGACGCTTCGGGCATTCGCGCTTGGGTGCAAAGGGGGTGGGGCAATCTGGGCATTGGGGGTCAATCTGGACCTCAGCGCTTGTCTCTAATGAACAAAAAAAAATAAGGTGCCATTGACATACAGTTCCCCTATAAAAGGCCAAATTGGGGGACCTTAGTCGTCTTACCTGTCCTTTCCTTCTCCGCCAATTCGAGTTCATTCATTTTGTAGAAAGGAGAGGTAGTAATATGGCGAGATACAGTCATTTTAGTTTTGGTCAATTTCGCTGAACACCTTCGCGTTCAATAAGTATCCAATCAGACTGGTGCCGACGGGGCACAATATTACCATACAAAAAGGATGGGACAGGGGGACTCTCGTAGGGAGTGAGAGTCGTCCGCAACCTAAACGAGCCATTCGGTACACGTATGACATGTAGAGAGAGGGAGAGAGAGAGAGAGAGAGAGAGAGAGAGAGAGAGAGAGAGAGAGAGACGTGTACGAAAATAGGTCATTTAGTGTGCTCACAACACAGAACAGCAAAAGGTCAGGTAACACGCAGATACGGACAGAGGGAAGACATAAATCCGTACATTACACACACACAAACTCAGACAGGGAAGACGGCACATGTATTACACATATATATAAGACATTCACGACAAGACAGGAAACAATTGTTAGCCAACAAGATCTGTTTTATATGTTCTACATATCTTTACTATCCTATTTATCTACGTGCTTAGCTCTTTCTACGCTTCCCCCCTTTTCATTCTCGCCAGTTATCTCTGCGAGCGTTCTCAATTGCCAATACTTACACCTCGGTTGGTCGATCAGAAATTAACCTGGTCGTGCTAGTTGCCCATGGTTGGTTCTTAAACCATTTTCAGTCCCTTCCTTTGGTGGGAAGTTCCCCAGGCTGAGGCAACGGCAAGTATTGATTGGGAGAACAGTCGGGCAGCTTGGCTATATCTATAAGAGTGTGAGAAAGGGGGGGCAGTGCATTTTGAACGTCAGCAACATTTCTAACTTTCTAGACGGGTGGTGCCGTGGCAACCCTTACCCATGTATTTTGCTTTGTCCTTTCCCTACCTAGTCAAACGTCCAGTTACATTATTTAACACGTCATTTCTAGTCAATTTTTCGTCATTCAGTACCTGTCCAGTTTCTATGTCAGTCCATCCTCTCAGTCGCTATGTTCTAAGGAGGAACAGTCATGTTTAAGTCTATGTCTTTTTTAAAACTTATCGTTATGAGGACTATACACTTATTCCCTCTTTCCCTTTTTCGTCGGTGATTCGACCGTCGCTCTCCCACACTTCAGCCGTCGTTCTGACGTGACCTGCAGAAGGGAGGAAGAAGAAGGGGTGGGGGACAGCATTCAAAGTACATCAGCATGCAGTAGTCCGAAAATGCCTTTACTTACCACTTACTCGACCTATCTCCACGTACCGCCTTTCTTTACCATCTCGGCGTTTAAGCCCAGAGGGACCAGTAATGTCGGATAGATAATCACTGACGATCTGCGTATCTACATGAGTTACTTGGTCGCAACCCTCTTCGTCGGGTGCAAAGGTGGCGGTCAGGTGGCGTTCCCGTGGTGTCGTTTTAAGGGTGTCCAAAACGCTTTTCTGGCTGCCTGTGACACACAATGTAGCTGCTAAAATATCTGATCCCTTTTGATTCTACATCTTTCATCATACTTATTCTTCGCTCACAGTAGTAAGACATCCAAAACTCATTAATGCAACTGCTACAACCATGCTTTCTTTTTCAAAATACTTTTAATAAAAAGTGTTGATGTACAAATACAGGCCTGCAACTCGGTGGGCCGGCTACAAAGCAGATTGAAACTGTACATAAAAAGAACGAAATTGGTGGCAGTTCATTGCATAAAGTGCAGCAGTGCAATAAAATCGCATTAAACTTCCCTACAGAGCAAACATGATGCATGTCAGTAATTCATCTTTAATAAATTCATAAATTCATTATCCAAGTTCATTCGTTACCTAAATTACACCAATTCATTTTCCAACTTATAATCAGTACCCACTCTAAGTCAGTTCATTGTCCAAGCACATACTTAATAACCTTCATATCTACTTTCATTATCCAAAAACTGCGCATATATCTCGGGACAAAAGGCTGCGCAATCAGGGTGCAACAAAGTTTATTCAAAACGTTTCATTTTGTGTCGGCGCCATTTTTGGGTGGGGTCAGGCGAGTTCCAGCACAGTCAGAATGTCTCCAATGATTCGTGGTTGGGCCGGGGCCTTCCGTTGGAAGTTCAAAAAGTTTTGAATCATGTGGTAACAGTCTAACGATAGTCAAAGAGTGGGGAGGGCGGCAACAATTTTCCTACCGGGTCATTCTGGTGTTCCTCCGGAACTGAACAAGTCTGTGCCGTGGCTGCACCTTAGCCATTTCCAAACTGAAGCTGGCGCTGGCAGGAGTGCGTCGATGTCGCGGTTCCCAGTGAGGGGGACGGGGGCGCCCATGCGGAGGGATCGGGGTGCCCCCCGGCTCTTATAGAATCTTCAAGGTTGAGGAGAAGAACAGACATGGGGCGTGTGCCCGTCCAGGGCAGAAGACCGCTTTTTGATGTTGACCCTCTTTAAGTAAGAGCATTGGGGTGTCGCTGGAAGCCTCCACCTGGAGGGAGGTGGGGGAGGCTCGTTCGCGTCACCTCCCCCTTCCAGCGACCCCGCGCCGTTCCTCGGCTCCCTCGCTTCGATATTGGCCGTGCCAGCCATTGAAGATGGGGGGGGGGGGGGTCGGTGGCTGCGGCAAGACATCCCCCCCTTTTCTCGTCGACATGTGGCGGGACTACCTGTAACTATGCAGGAATTTGACATGTGGCGGGACTACTTGCAAGCGCCGCCATTCTCGCTTTTGGCTTCGGCCTTCTTCGTGGGTCGGACCAGGCGAGAGACAGAAGGGGGGGGTGGTCGGTGGCTGAGGCAAGACAGCCCCCCCCCCCGTGGCCCGCAGGGCAGCAGGAGAGAAGGAGAGGACTCTGCCATTCTTTGGACCGCCTGCCCAACATCATCTCCTCCTGACCGTGGCCAGGCGAGCCCCTCGTGCCTCGAGGCCTCGCCCTCCGGATGGGCGTAACCGCGGACCTGTTGCACTTCGGGAGCTTCCGGAATGGGGGTAGGTACCTATTGAATTGTTTCTATCTCATGTGACCGTTATTTGGGCGTGGCGGGAAATGAGGCAGACATGTTGGGAGCAGGAATAGGCAGTGAAGCCTAGCTACCTCGTGGCTATTTTTTGCTGTCAAACTTTTCGCCATTTTTATGTTTCTTATTGCAGGTTATTTCTAACGTTTCTTATTTTATTTTTAGCGAAGTTGATAACTCATCAGTGGCCTACTGATTTCGCTCAACTCTTTTTCTTGTATTTTTATGCCATAACCTATTATAAGCTATAGCGACTAGTCCACACTTTAATGAACATGTCCTTATTAGGGGTGCCCTCCAGTGGAGCTGGATGGTTCATCTCTAATAAGCGGTCCGGGCTAAACAGGCTACCAACCAGTGGGGAGAAGATAGGCATGACGGTTTACACCGGGGACAAAAATCTGCACTACCTATCTTATCACCGCGGGCAAAGACTAGGCAGAATATTTCTATTCTCCGTTGTTTGGCGGCGGTGAATACCTCAAACGAACCAATACCGAACAATCGGCCAATCAAACAATTCAGTGGGGAGAATAAGTGGGCACGAAAAGTTATCGCTACCCACTCTTTCTCTACCTGCAAAGAGAGACCTTGTTCTTCCCTGTTTGCAGACAAAGAATCTCCAGACAATAATCCACGAACGACAGTTCGGGAAACAGTGGGGGAGGAAGATAGGCACGACGGATTACAATGGGGACAAAAGTCTGCGTTACCTATCCTTCACTGTTTGCAAAGAGAGAGCCTGTTTGTTTTTCCCCGTTTGCAGACAGCGAATCTCCAGAGGTTTCAACAAAGCGTAATACTAGTATTATCCAAACAATCAATTTTCCTCAATTCGTCGTGTTTACACGACCTTACCCGGACCGCATGGACGGTTTCCTGTCCTCTGGATCCAGCGCCCGATCGTCCTCTCTTCTTCGTGATGCCCGTGGCACTCCTGATGGTTCCCAGTCAGGACCGTGGATCACTCGAGAGAGGTCTGTTCAGAACTAGTGAAGGTCGGATGATCGGCTGTCAGACGAGGGTCTATCGGACACGAGCTCTTCCCGATCGTTGCAGTCGTTCACTCTGTCATCGGGACCTCTCCCACTGGATCCACGTGTCGCTGATGGGCCCCACGCTTTGGGACGCCAATTGTGAAAAAAGGTAGGGCTAGGACCTTTCTCAAGATTTGCCCGGCGCTAACCGCCCTTGTACCATTCAAGTTTACCAAACAATGAGGCAGGCGCCGGAGACCAGAAGGCAGGAAACAGAAGTTTATTCCGACGGAGCAGAACACATCAGATCAGACAACAAGGTATCGTCTCGAGGTGCTCTAACAAGTGAGCTGAGACTCTGTCTTTTATACTTTGCAGAACACTTGGCACTACAATCATGATATTGTGTAACAAGGAAAATACATCCCCATGATCCTTGTGTCAATCCTACCCCACATGTGTTCACAATAGGGACCCTTGACCTGCTGATAAGAGGGGAGGGTAATCACGCAGCTAAGTGTTCCGTCAACAGTTTAGGATGTGTGCGCCTGATCATAGCCCAGGGGGTGGGGTGGCCAGGATCAATAGTGGATCCTTTGAAGAGGAGTGACTTCATACAATAAGGGCAGTAAATGGTATTTCCCGGCTCAGGCGATGGCCTCGGACATGTGTGGTCAGCCGGACTCGGGGGAAGAGGTCATCAAAGGAGTGGTATTCATGCCGCGTGGACAATCGAGCGCGGAGGGAAGGCTTGTCAACAGAGGGGCATTCATGGAAGGAAAGGAGGTGTTTGGTCAGGCGCGGCCGTGACTCCCAAGGACAGGGTCTTGCAGAGGAGGAAGGTTTATGACTTGTCCATGTGAGGGAGAAGGAGGGGGTCAGGGTGCGCGCAGGGTCAGAGTCGCACAGAGAGAGAGAGGTCTTATGACCCGTACATGAGAGAACAGGGGCAGTCAGATACAGCTGGGGGGCTATGTCAGCTGAGGCGAAGGATGCTTCTTCAAGAGGGAAATGGGGGGGGGGTGCCTGGGTCAAGCAGGAGGGTTGCCTTTCATAGCAGGGTCGCGCAGAGTGCTGGGTTTCATGGTCTATGCATGTGAGAGTGGGAGGGGGGTGCTCAAATGCACGCAGGAGGGAAGCCGGGGATTTTATAAAAACGGACAGAGAGGCCATGGCCTAAAATGGCTGTCATGTACATATGGGCACGGGCTTTCATTGGCAGAATGATGCGGTCAACATTTCAGGGTATACGTGGTGCCTACAGGGAGGGGGACGGGAGAGGGCAAATGAACGCCGCTTAGGTACATTAATTTTGCTAATTTCCACACAGGCTCTCTCGATAGAGACAGGCCAAAGCGGGCCCTCCAACTCCCAGGGGTGCTCCCCTCCCGCTGTCCGTGTCTTTTTCCCGCCCCCTCCGGCTGATGAGGTCGCCACTCTCGTTTCTCTTGTGCCTGGAGAGTTTGGTGGTGTATCAGGAAACTGTTGCCTTTTATGCCAGGTCCATGAAGGGCAGTGGAACGAGCGCTAATGAGCCTGGGATAGATTGTTCTTGTTTCTCCTGACAGCTTATGTTTGTTGATCAGCGGCATGAGAGGTAAGTGCCGGTCTTGGGGTGGGAGGTATTTGTAGCATGTTTGTTTGTTGCTTATTGTTAGCATGCATTCCACATCACTCTTAAACACACTACCTCACAACTTTACACTCTCTCTATCTCACTAGCTCACTTTCTCTCTATCTCACTACCTCACTCTATCTATTTCTATCTCACTATCTCACTCTCACTACCTCACTATATCACGACTCACTCCCTCAAAAATTCACTACATCACTCTCTCACTAACTCACTCTCTATCTCACTGCCTCACAACTTCACTCTCTCTCTAACTAACTACCTCACCCTCTCTCTATCTCACTACCTCACTCTCTCTCTTTCTATCTCACTAAGTCACTTTCACTACCTCACTCTCTCTCTATCTCACTACCTCACAAACTCACTCACTGTTTCTATCTCACTACCTCAGAACATCCCTCTCCCTCACTACCTCACTCTTTCACTACCTCACTCTCCGTCTCTCACTACCTCACTCTCTATCTACCTCTCTCTCGCTACATAACTCTCTCTACCTCACTAGTCCACTCTATCTATCTCACTACCTCACTTTCTCACAACTTCTCTCTCTCAAAACATCACTACCTCACTCTCTCACTACCTCACTCTCTAGCTCACAACTTCACTCTCTCTAACTCACTACCTCAATCACTCTCTATCTCACTACCTCACTTTTTCTATCTCACTATCTCGCTTTCACTCTCTTTCACTACCTCTCTCTATCTCACTACATCACAACATCGCTCTATGCTTATATCTCACTACCTCACAACATCCCTCTCCCTCACTACCTCACTCTTTCACTACCTCATCTCTATCTCACTACCTCACTCTCTATCTACCTCACTCTCTCTCACTACCTCACTCTCTCTCTAATTCAATACCTCACTCTATCTCACTACCTCACTCTCTCTCTGCTAATGCAATAGGTATCACATATGCAAAATAAAAGCTAATGCCAATATTTATTTTATATTATTTTATTTCGCGATTTCTAAAGCGCCTGGTGACCCGTAGGCATCCCCGCGCTATTAAACCTGTCGCAATCCAAAGAGGGGGGAGGGAGTGTTTTAATTGGGAAACAGGAATGTTTTGAGTTTCCTACGGAACACTATGTGGGAGGGTTCCAGACGTAGGCTGAGGGGGAGTAGGTTCCAGGCTGTGGAGGCTTTGACCGAGAAGCGGCGTCCGCCGGAACGAGCCTTCCTGAATTTGGGCACCGTAGCAAGATGTTCGGCGTCGGAGCGAAGGGATCTTGAGGCTTTATATGGGGTAACCATATGTTTAAGCGCGTCAGGGCCAGCTCCATTCATGAGCTTGTGGGTGGTACATAGGGCCTTGAACTCTACTCTCTGGCGAACAGGGAGCCAGTGTAGGGCTTTGAGGGCGGGCTTAGCCGACACTCTAGGGGAAAGGTTCAAGATGAGCCTGGCCGCCGCATTCTGAGTACGTTGGAGTTTGGCCAAGGAGTACTCAGGGGCCCCCAGATAAATGGCATTGCTATAATCGAGCCGTGCCAAGACAAGGCCCTGGACAAGTAGTTTCCTGGATGGGAGGGGGAGAAGAGGCAGGATCTTACGAACGGACCGTAGTAGACCGAAACAGGTGCCTGCTGTCTTGGTTGCCTGCGTTTTCATAGTGAGGTCCGGTTCTAACCAAACTCCTAGTGTCTTAATTTCATTTTTAGGGGATGGGATTTCACCGAAGGTGTCGGGCCAGGACGTAGGCGGCAAGGTTATCCGTTTATTGCCTAGGAGCATAATCTCGGTCTTTGCGCCGTTCAGCTTCAAGGCCGAGTCACACATCCAGGTATGAATGTCCTGGAGACAGTGGAGCAGACTGTCCGGATGGTTATCCAGGTGGGACAGGGATACGACAAGTTGGGTGTCGTCAGCGTAGTTCATTATTTTTATACCGTAGGGGGCCACTACGTCTTCCAGGGGCGCCATATAAACATTAAAAAGGGTTGGGCTGAGCGACGACCCCTGGGGAACTCCGTTCTTCAGTGGAAGAGGATCTGACCGGGAGTTGCCGTCCCACACCTGAAAGGATCGATGGGATAGGAAGGATTCGATCCATGCTCGCGCCGTACCCACAATTCCTGCCTTGGCCAGGCGGTGTAATAGGACACGGTGATCCACCGTATCGAAAGCGGCGCTAAGATCCAGGAGGATCACTGCCACTGAACCCCCTGAGTCTAGGATACACCTTGCCTCCTCGATGACAGCGAGGAGTGCGGTGTCCGTGCCATGGCCAGGTCGAAACCCAGTTTGGGATTGGCGCAGGATGTTGTGGGTTTCGAGAAATTGGGATAGCTGTGCGTTGACTAGTTTTTCAGCCATCTTGCTGATGCAGGGGAGCAGTGAGATCGGTCTGTAATTGGACATGTCGTCCGGGTTTAGTTGGGGCTTTTTGAGCAAAGCCTTTACGACTGCGTTCTTCCAGTTGGGGGGAACCGTTCCACTAGCTAGGGAAGAGTTGATCAGGTCCCTGATGATGGGGGCTATGGTGGAGGACACCTTTTTTAGGAATCTTACCGGGGCTGGGTCCAGGGGGGAGCCACTTTTCATTTTAACAAGCGTGGCCGTCACCTCGGGGAGGGAAACTGCTCTGAAAGTTTTCAGCTGTGGGCCATTATTTTCGTCCGCTGTGGTACGGATAGGAGGGCTGATGGTAGGAAGGGAGTCAAGTATCCGTAGAATTTTAGAGTCAAAGTATTTAGCTAGATCCTTGCTTCTGTCTGTGGCGGGGGAATGAGGGGGAGGTGCTGTTGGGATGTTTAATAATTCTTTGACAATCTGGTAGGATTCTTTGGCTGAGTTGGTCGAGGTTTTTATTCTGTTGTCGTAGAATAGTGATTTAGCTGATTTCAAGGCAGTCTTGTATTGTCTAACCGCGTTGCGATAAGTATCCTTGTTGCTGTGGAGCCAATCTTTCCTCCAAGCTCTCTCAGCCTTTTTACACACTTTGCGCAGGGCTCTAAGATCAGCATTGTACCAGGGGGCATGGCCCTTGGTTTTGATTTTCACCTCTCGGTTTTTGATGGGGATGAGGCTGTCAAGGGAGGAGGAAATCCAGTCTCTGAACTGGGTATCCGCCGTGGTGGAGTCGACTGCAAGAGTGGGGGTAGAAGCGTCGAGCGCCAAGGCCCAGTTGTCAGTCGAAAGTCTGGCCCAGGCTCTATCTTTGGTGAAGGTTGGAGGGTTGTGGGGTTTCTTAAAGGCCCCCGGGAGATGAGTCAAGACAAGGAAGTGGTCTGTCCACGGGAGGGGGATGGATTTGGTGAACTGGAGGGAAGGGATGTTCGAGAGTACAGGGTCGAGTAGGTGACCTTTCGCATGCGTGGCTCCTGCGTTAGTCAGGGAAAAGCCAAGGGCGCCAAGTTCACTGATTAAATCGGACGACCCGGTGTCGGTTGGGTCATCGAAATGAATGTTGAGGTCGCCTGTAATCAGGAAGTTGGAAGTGTGGTGGGCCAGGGAGGAGACGGATTCCAAGAAAGCGGCGGAAAAAGGGCCGAAGTGACCAGGGGGTCTGTAGACCAGAAGGCCTGATAGGGAGTAGGTCGGCGAGAGCGTCAGCGTGAACAAACAGTTCTCCGACTCCTTGCTCTGGATCTCTGTAGAGTGGCAGGTGAAGTAGTCTCGGTAGATGATGGCTATCCAACCACCTCGACCTACAGGGCGGGGTTGGGACATGATGAGAAAGCCCGGGGGGAGGGCCGCGACTATGTCAGCGTTAGAATGGCTAGTGATCCAGGTTTCGGTGAGGAATAGTATATCCAGGTCGTGGTCGACAATTAAGTGATTAATGAGTAGGGCATGTTTGGGGAGCGATCTACAGTTAAGTGTCGCTAATTTAGGCCCGGGAGAGGGACGGCCAACCTGGGAAGGAGTAGGTTTCCAGGTTTGCAGATGTTACAGCCGACGAAGGGGACATTTGGGTCATGTGTATCATGACAGTTGTTGTTTTTCGAAGGTCTGAGGCTAAGGAGATCACGCCGAGAGTAGAGTCTCCTAATGGCGGTAGGATCCGGCATGGGGGCTGGCCCTAGGCCCGGTCGTGCGCGGACGGGCGCAGACGGGCTTGCCTTAGGCGCGCCTTTGGCGCGCAAACGGCGCTCCCGCTGCGCTCGTCCGCTGCGCTGGTGGGGGCGGCACATTTGTCGTGAATGGTAGAGGGCGTGGCCTCGCAGGGGGCGTGGCTACACCTTTGCCGCGCTGGCGGTGATGGCGTTTTCCGAGTTGCTCTGGGGCTCTGGCTGGCGCTAGAGACAGCGTTTCACCAGGTGAGCTCGTGAGGATTACGTGATTAAAAGCAATTAACAATTTTTAAAATCAGACAAAACAATGCATGAGCGAGTGGCTAACCTCCGGCTTCCGCCTCAGAGGGAGTTTCAGGACATATGGATCGTTGCGCTATGTAGCGTTTTTTTATAGTGGTTCCTGGGTGGGCGTGGCCTCGCAGGGGGCGTGGCTACACCTTTGCCGCGCTGGCGGTGATGGCGTTTTCCGAGTTGCTCTGGGGCTCTGGCTGGCGCTAGAGACAGCGTTTCACCAGGTGAGCTCGTGAGGATTACGTGATTAAAAGCAATTAACAATTTTTAAAATCAGACAAAACAATGCATGAGCGAGTGGCTAACCTCCGGCTTCCGCCTCAGAGGGAGTTTCAGGTCATATGGATCGTTGCGCTATGTAGCGTTTTTTTATAGTGGTTCCTGGGTGGGCGTGGCCTCGCAGGGGGCGTGGCTACACCTTTGCCGCGCTGGCGGTGATGGCGTTTTCAGAGTTGCTCTGGGGCTCTGGCTGGCGCTAGAGACAGCGTTTCACCAGGTGAGCTCGTGAGGATTACGTGATTAAAAGCAATTAACAATTTTTAAATAGATAGAAATGACAATGCCATTTATTCAGGGATACAAAAAAGATAAACAATACCAATAGCTCTACCTATAATATTGCCAAGACCATTGCATTGTAAATGCTTGTTAGTGTATGACTGCCAGTATTTTTTTTTCAATTTTTATTAGCTTTATTCGATTATTCACAACAATCATAAAAGCACACAGGATTAAAAATGTCACGTTAAAAATGTTACAGGGCAAAAGAATTATATATATTACAAAAATCGGAACAACTCGATAGAGGCAAAATCATGGACCAGGCAATTAATTTATACAGAAGGTAGGAAGGCAATGTTAAAATTCCAGACTTTTTCTAAGGGACACTGATTTTAAAATAAAGGTTGCAGTAAAAAAGCAGCTATCCGGGGTATCGAGTGCAAATAGTAATCTCAGGGCATTGGCAGTTGTAAACACAGAGTATTTCTTAAAAACGGGTTTAAGATAACACAAACGAAGGTGCATATACAGTGGACAAATTAGCATAAAGTGCAATGTGCTCTGTTTGGTGGTACCATCACACGGACAAGGAGTTGAACTATGGGTTTTCATCCGCGGAAATGCCACCAGGTTATGGACAATGCCTAATCTCAGCTTTGTGAGAACAAACTGATGTGACTGTTTGGTAATTGCTTTTAAATACTTAGGCATGCCATAACCTTCCTCCTTGTTAGTAAAATAAAAAACATGAGTTGTAAAATGGCTACATTGAACTCTACGCCTATTGGATATGTTCTCCAGAAAAACACTTTTAACCTCCTGTTTGGGTATATTGATGGCACATAGGGGGTCGCTGTGAACATCCAAATCAAAGATTTCCTTATAGGACGTTAAAATATATTTAAGCCAGGGAATCTGGCGGACTTTGTCCAGGCGAAGACAGTCTTGGATTATTCGCCTGGTAAATCCAGTTTCATCCTTTGCCCAGATGGACCTCCATACCATAAGGGGTCTCAATCCTGTTAGATCTGTCAAATATTCCAACCCCAACTCTTTGTGAATCAGTTCGGTGGATGCCGAGGGGGGGAGACAAAGAAGTCTCTTAAGGAACAAATTCTCTGCTACTTGCAGATCCCCTTGGTTGCAATGGCCCCATACTCCTGAGCCATATAGGGCAATTGAAGCACATCTGTGCCGGTAGACATTCAACATATCAGGGATGCGGCGACTGCCTAGTTTAGAAGCAAAGCGAAATACTCCTGAGGACCCTTTACCCATCTTGGCCCTGACATTCAGTAGCTCCGATGCCCATGACCCACTACTACTAAAAGTTATACCAAGATAACAAAATTTATCCACAACCTCAATTTGATGTTCCCTGAACTGGAATGATTTAAGTTGATTCACCTTTTTCCCACAGGCCATGATAAAAGTTTTAGAATTATTGATTTTTAATTTCCTCCCCTGAATAAAATCCTAAAAGTGGTTCATAAGTTATTGGAGACCTATTGGAGTTCTCGAAAGAAGGACAGTATCGTCTGCATAAAGCAGTACCGGTACTGATTGGCCCTCGACTTGAGGGGCGTCAGCTTGAACCCTCTTCAAGTCGGACTCCATAGAGTTTATAAAAAGGGAGAAAAGTAACGGGGCCAAGACACATCCTTGCCTGATACCAGATTTAACCCTAATCTTCTTAGTGCATTCTCCCGCTTGCCCAAAGCGGATCTGAGCTGACAGCTTGTTATAAAGTTCAGCCAGGAAGTAAAGTATTGCTGCCGGGGCTCCCATTTTGAGTAGGGTGGACCACAAGAGGGTATGATCCACCAGATCAAAAGCACTTGAGAGGTCTGCAAAGCAAAGAAATAATGAGCCCTGTTTAGCTTTGGTGTATTTCCCTATGACAAGATCTAAGTTAATACACTGCTTAATTGTGCCGAGACCCTTCCGGAAACCAAATTGGGAGTCCGCAAGAATATTATTGGCTTCCGCCCACTCCTCCAGTCGCATCAATAAGACCCTGCTCATAATTTTTAATGAGGAATCAAGAAGGGAGATAGGGCGGTAGTTCTTGGCCTCTCCTCTATCCCCCTTCTTATAAATCGGCAGGATTATGGATTCACTCCAGGTAGATGGAGTACTGTCGCTAACTGATGCATTAAACACCTGGGTCAGGAGGGGGCTCCAAAGTGCCAGATCGGTTTTATATACACCGTCCGGTCCTGGGGCCTTCCCCCCTTTACTCTTGCGGATGGCATTATCTACTTCTTGAAGTGTAATCCCCAGGGTTTGTTTAAATTCTATAGTATCAGCGCTAAGGCTATCCTGAACCTCCCTGGCCGGATCAAAAATTCCTGTGAAATATTGGACCCAGCTATCCTCACTAACCTGAGCTGTTAAAACTGGAAATTCCTCCTTGTGGAGGAATGGGCTGTTGACCGTACTCCAAAATAGCTTACTGTCACGCAGCTCCGCCGCTTTGGTCAGGTTGTCCCAGGCTTGCTCCCTAAGCTCCTGTTTTCTACATGTCAACTGGTGTTTATAAGTCGCCCTGAGAAGTGTAATAGCATCCCTATTTCTGGGTTGTCTCGACAGAGCCCTCTTTAGTTCTTGTAACAAGTTCGGGCAGGCACTGTCGAACCAGCCTAAAGCTGCCCTCTTGGATATACCCTTAGTAATAGTAAGGGACCTTTTAATTATATCGCCTAGTTTCTCAAAATCGGCGATAATGCACCGGGGGGTAGCATCGTAGTCAAGACAGCGGAGTAGCACTTCGGACCCTGCACCCGCAATTTTCCACAAAAGTTTATCAGAGTTATCCCCACACCATTTAATCCGAATACCATTTTGCCTACAAGGGGTGATCTCATCAACAATCATGCGCTTATGACTGGACATAGTCCCCCAGATGGAGGTCGACATAGTGATGGCATTATGGTCACTAATACCAAAATCAACAATGATAGGGACCCTACAGAGTGGGGCAATATGTACTGATAACAACAAGTGGTCAATGACGGAGGCTGAATTCCTCCCAACAAAAGTTTGTGCAATATTACCCTCTTTATCCGCAGCAGGTTGATGGATTAGCAAATCAATATTTAACATAAGTGTCAGGTCTACTCCGCGGGATCCAGCCGATGCAAAGATGGTTCCACCTCCAAATGTCACCAACACCCCGAAGTATAAACACAGGGTGTTCGAGTCATTAGGTGAGGGAGAAAAATAACAAACTAAAATAAAAAATTTGTGGGGTGGGTAAAGGTAGGGTCAGCAGGGAAAGGACGCCTGAAACAGAAGACAAGACAGATTTCAGTCAAGTGCTTATTAGCATGAACTACTACTCTCATATGGTCTCACTAAGAAAACATGCACATGAATAAGTACCTGGGCTGAAAGAAAACCCGACCTTGGTTAGAAAACATCTACAATCCTTCTGCCATAATCTGTGAGGAAGGCCTAAGGAACACATAGATATAAGGTAAATGAACACAGTCCTATGTTAACATACACATACACACCTTACTGAGACACTAACCCAACACTCACAACATACCACAGAATATGTCAGCGGACTCAATGTACAAGGGGGGTCCAAAGCATCCACTAGAAGTAAAGATCTCCACCAAAAGTAAATCAGGATACGGTAGTGTGTAGGAAGCAAGAACTACAACACTCCGCTCTCAATAGAACAACTCAAAAAAGAAGTACATGGAAAATGCAAACAGTAACACGTAGTTGCGACCACCACAGTATTCTGTCACACAATAACCCCACTGGAAGCCAGTACACAAGACCAGGGAACATTTGTAGTTTCCTCACTACACACCCTGATCCTTGTTTCCACAGAGATTTGCAGTATAAAACGGAACGCGTGGTTTCCTCACCAAAGCGCCCCGCTATTGCAGTTTCAGTAATAATGCCGAGTGGACGGTAACACGTGGTTTCGACCGCCACTGTGTTCCGCCACTTCTAAATGCCCATATCAGTTTACAGAGCCAAGAAAGACCCAACGGTAAAGTACCCAGGCTCCGAGCCCCAGGAGACAGGCTACCGAACAGCTGACCGCAGGAGCGGTCGGTGCAAAGGACAACAGTACCTGCTGGCGGGCGCGGACTCCGTCTCAAGCCAGGACAGGATACTGGCGGAGTCCCTACGGGCCCACGGGAAACAAGGAGCCCACAGGAATAAGGAAGTAGCTGGAGAGGCACGGGAAGGATGGCGTGCAGAGCGTCCGCTCTCACGCCGAAGGCAGCAAACGATCAGAATAACGCGCAACAGGAAGCGCATCAGGACCGGTGATATGCTTCCTGTGAACCCCACCTGCTCATGGGAAATGTAGTTCTCCCATTGTGGTAGGCGCGCTGCGCTCGCGGAACCTGACAGTACATCCCCCCTCCCCTAGCGCCTCCTAGGACCAGGTCGCAGGGGGAATCGGCGATGAAATGTACGCACAGCCGCCGGTGCATGAATGTTCCCCTCAGGCTCCCAGGAATCGTCCTCTACAGAGTAGCCCTTCCAAGACACCAGATACCAGAGGATGCCTCTGCACAGTTTGGAGTCCTTGATACTCCTCACCTCGTATTCCGCCCCAGCATCTCCAACCACCGGAGGCGTAGCCCTCCGTCTTGCCGAATGAGCCGGTTTTAACAAGTGACAATGGAACACAGGATGAATACGCAGAGTACCCGGCAGTTTCAACTTGAAGGCAACAGGGTTGATACGTTTCACAATGGTATAAGGCCCAATGTATCGTGGATGAAACACACTACGCAGTTTGAACCGAATGTTGCGAGTCGATAACCAGACCTTATCCCCAACCTGGAACGAGGGGCCCTCCTTACGGTGTGTGTCCTCCCATTTCTTGTACCCTGCTTTAGCCCTCTCCAGATGCTCTCTGACCTTCTTGTGCAGTACATGAAGCTTCCGTACTTGCCCTAAGACCGTAGGCTGTCGAGACACTTCCTCTGGGATGTGCACAGGAAGGATGCGTGCATCAAATCCATAGGTAGCATGGAAAGGCGAGATCCCCACAGAACAGTGCCAAGCGTTATTATAGGCTATTTCAGCCATCCATAATAGGGAAACCCAGGACTCCTGAGCCTCTTCAGCAAAACACCGCAGATATTTTTTCAGGGTTTGGTTCAACCGTTCTGTTTGCCCATCCGTCTGAGGATGGAAACTGGTCGAGAGGGAAGACTGTATGTGCAATGCCTGACACCACGCCTTCCAGAACCTTGCAATGAACTGGGGGCCCCTGTCAGATACTATGACCTCTGGAACTCCGTGCAAGCGTATGACATTGGTTAGCAACAATTGAGCCGTCTGCCCTGCTGTTGGCAAATTGCCACATGGTATGAAGTGGCCTAACTTAGTGAGGCTGTCCACAACTACCAACACCGCTGATTTGCCCTGATCAGGAGGGAGTCCTGTGACGAAATCCAAACTAATGGTCTGCCAAGGTTTCCTAGGGGAAGGTAAAGGCATCAACAACCCCTTTTTCTGTCCGGTTGTGTTTTTAGCCCTGGCACAGGTCTCACATTGCCCTATCCATACAGAGACATCTGTGTTAATTGAGTCCCACCAGAAATGCCGTTTCATGAGCCGCCTGGTTTTTTGCACTCCCTGATGTCCTGCTAACGGGGACTCATGACACCACATGAAAGCCTTTTTGCGCAATGCTACAGAAGGAAGAAACAATCTATTGTCTTGAAAAGGCAACCCCTTTACCAGCGTGCGATTCCCCCCACATGTGACCCAACTGACCCAGGCGTCATGAGTCTTGGCTTGTCGAACGAGGTCCAAAAAGGTATTGGCCTGTATCACACAAATCACCTTCTCGGGACTGACTATTGACGCTTTAGCGTCTCCTTTATCCTTCTCCTCTGACTGATCTCGCCGGGATAGGGAATCGGCTTTCAGGTTGTCTGTCCCTGGTCTGAAGGTAATGGTGAAATCGTATTCCGCAAAGAAGAGCATCCACCTCATCTGTCTCTGTGTGAGGTGCTTTGCGGTCTTCATGTACTGGAGGTTGCGATGGTCGGTGTATACAGTGACAGGGAATCTGGCCCCCCAAAGGTACTGTCTCCATTCCTGAAACGCTCGCTTAATGGCGAGCAGTTCCTTCTCGGAGATGGTATAATTCTGTTCAGGAGGGCTTAGTTTTTTGGACAGATATGCCACAGGGTGGAGCTGACCGGTGTCCTTGTCCCTTTGAGACAGCACTGCTCCTATCGCTTCGTCGGAGGCATCAGCTTCAACAACGTACGGATGTTCTGGTCTAGGATGTGCCAGGATGGGAGCCGTTGTGAAAGCCTCTTTCAGATACTGGAATGCTGCTGTGGCTTCGGGTGACCATTCGAATTGCACGCCTTTACGCAACAGTCTCGTCAAGGGAACTGCCACTTGGGAGAACCCCGCTATAAATCGGCGGTAATAATTGGCGAAGCCTAAGAATCTTTGCACGTCCTTCACACAGGTAGGGGTAGACCACTCCTGTACCGCCTGTACCTTTCTATCGGACATTTGCAGTCCCTCGTGGCTTAGCATGACTCCCAGGAATTCAACCTTGTCCACACTGAACTCGCACTTGCTCAGCTTGCAGTACAAATGGTTTTCTCTCAGTCTATGGAGTACCTCAGTTACATGTTGCGTATGGTCCTTGACGTTTTCCGAGTAAATCAGGATGTCGTCAATGTAAACCACAGCACTGATATCCACCACCTCCTTCAACACATCATTCAAAAAGTATTGAAATGCCGCTGGGGCGTTACACAGCCCGAACGGCATCACGGTGTATTCATACAATCCGTATCTCGTTTTGAAGGCGGTTTTCCATTCGTCCCCCTCGCGGACCCGGACCAAGTGGTACGCCCCCCTTAGGTCCAATCGGGTAAAAACCTTGGCATACCGTACTTGGTCTAACAAAACAGAGATAAGTGGCAGTGGGTATCGATTTCGGATGGTGTTTTTATTAAGCATACGATAATCCACACAGGCCCTTAAATCTCCGTTGGCCTTTTTGATGAAAAAGAGGGGCGAGGCCGCAGGGGACCGGGATGGGCGTATAAAGCCGATATCCACATAATGGTCTAAGTACTCCTTCAGATGAGCGGTCTCAGGGTCCGACAAGGCATAAACCCTACAGGATGGTATGGTGGCTCCCTCCACTAGATCAATCCTACAATCATATGGCCTATGAGGAGGGAGGTTCTCAGCCTGACTTTCACTAAAGACATCCCTGTAAGCCCTATATTCCAGGGGTAGACACACGTCTTTCTCAGCAGCTGTTGCGACCACCAAAGGAAGAACAGACGGAGAGAACCCAACACCCTCTTCCATATGCTTTTTACATTCCTCAGACAAGAAACTTATCGACTTCTCCTTCCAGTCGATTGAGGGATTATGGTGACTAAGCCAAGGCATACCGAGAATAATCTCGTATTGAGGGGCTTCGATGATGTTAAGCACCAGTTCTTCCCTATGCCTGCCGTCATTTACATCAACTGAAAGAGTTACCCTCTCTGTCTGTTCCGTTATGAGACCGGAAATTAATGGTTTCCCATCAACTGCCAATACTTCCTCCGGGGTGTCCCTAGGTACCCTGTCTATGGACAAGGAGGTCACAAGCCCGCTATTAATGAAATTCCCTGTGGCCCCCGAGTCTATCATAACCATGACATTGTAAACCTGCAACTGACACTCCAGCCTCATGGGCAGCAGTATGTGAGATTCGGATTCACGTAGGGTGACCACAGTTAACGATGGCACCTTCCAGGGCTGCGGTTCCTTCCGATCTCTTTCCCCCTGAGCACCAGCTTCTTCTGGAGCGTTGCCAGCTGCTATGGCTACACTTTTATTGCGAGACCATGAACCAGTGTTTCTGGATTTGGAAGGGCAGTTCCTTACGTAATGTCCCTTTTTGCCGCAGTACAAGCAAAGACCTGCAACGCGACGGCTCTCTTTTTCTTCCCTGGTTAGTGGGGACCGGACTGCACCGATTTCCATCGGTTCAGATTGAGCATCTGCAGAAGGCAAAGACCTACGTGGACTCCATTCGGACCGGAGGGGCCCCCTGTCCCATCGTCTCCTATCCCCTCCTCTGTCTGCCATTCTACCCTCTAATCTTAGAGTCAAGTTTACCATGTCTACACAAGTGGTTGGTTGGGGATCTATCTGAGCAATGACGTCTTTAAGACCGTCCCTCAATCCCTGGTAGAATAAGGACATCCTCTTTTCCTCTGGCCATGAAGTTTCAGCCACCAGTCGGTTAAATTTGGTGAGATACGTAATTATATCCGACCTCCCTTGCCTTAGTTCCAGGAGTTCCCTATCTGCACTAAGGGTGGTTGCCCTTCTATCGAACACCTTCTCGAATTCAGTCCGAAAAGTGGCCCAATCTGAGAGCATGGGGTCGTCATTCCGAACCAAGGGTACAGCCCAATTGGCTGCATCCCCTGTCAGAAATGAAAGCGCAAAAGCCACCCTAGAATGGTTGTTAGGGAACGAGGCTGGCTTACACGAAAAGTGCAACATGACTTGCGTTATAAACGCCTGAGTCTTGGAAGGATCCCCGGAGTACCTCTCTGGACTAGCTAGAGGAATAGGGGGGGGTACCGTTACTTGTACCTGAGGTACAGACGTAGAAAAGGGGTTCCTAGATAGCTTATCTACTTTTTCTCTGAGTGCTGCTGCCTCTGCTTTAGAGGAGGCCAGCTCCTGCTGCACTACTAGCAGAGCCTGCAGTACATCATCCATGGTGGCCATTTTGCAACAACTGGACCGGGCAGAGCAACGTTCGTGGGCGCGTTATTCTGTCAGGTCTACTCCGCGGGATCCAGCCGATGCAAAGATGGTTCCACCTCCAAATGTCACCAACACCCCGAAGTATAAACACAGGGTGTTCGAGTCATTAGGTGAGGGAGAAAAATAACAAACTAAAATAAAAAATTTGTGGGGTGGGTAAAGGTAGGGTCAGCAGGGAAAGGACGCCTGAAACAGAAGACAAGACAGATTTCAGTCAAGTGCTTATTAGCATGAACTACTACTCTCATATGGTCTCACTAAGAAAACATGCACATGAATAAGTACCTGGGCTGAAAGAAAACCCGACCTTGGTTAGAAAACATCTACAATCCTTCTGCCATAATCTGTGAGGAAGGCCTAAGGAACACATAGATATAAGGTAAATGAACACAGTCCTATGTTAACATACACATACACACCTTACTGAGACACTAACCCAACACTCACAACATACCACAGAATATGTCAGCGGACTCAATGTACAAGGGGGGTCCAAAGCATCCACTAGAAGTAAAGATCTCCACCAAAAGTAAATCAGGATACGGTAGTGTGTAGGAAGCAAGAACTACAACACTCCGCTCTCAATAGAACAACTCAAAAAAGAAGTACATGGAAAATGCAAACAGTAACACGTAGTTGCGACCACCACAGTATTCTGTCACACAATAACCCCACTGGAAGCCAGTACACAAGACCAGGGAACATTTGTAGTTTCCTCACTACACACCCTGATCCTTGTTTCCACAGAGATTTGCAGTATAAAACGGAACGCGTGGTTTCCTCACCAAAGCGCCCCGCTATTGCAGTTTCAGTAATAATGCCGAGTGGACGGTAACACGTGGTTTCGACCGCCACTGTGTTCCGCCACTTCTAAATGCCCATATCAGTTTACAGAGCCAAGAAAGACCCAACGGTAAAGTACCCAGGCTCCGAGCCCCAGGAGACAGGCTACCGAACAGCTGACCGCAGGAGCGGTCGGTGCAAAGGACAACAGTACCTGCTGGCGGGCGCGGACTCCGTCTCAAGCCAGGACAGGATACTGGCGGAGTCCCTACGGGCCCACGGGAAACAAGGAGCCCACAGGAATAAGGAAGTAGCTGGAGAGGCACGGGAAGGATGGCGTGCAGAGCGTCCGCTCTCACGCCGAAGGCAGCAAACGATCAGAATAACGCGCAACAGGAAGCGCATCAGGACCGGTGATATGCTTCCTGTGAACCCCACCTGCTCATGGGAAATGTAGTTCTCCCATTGTGGTAGGCGCGCTGCGCTCGCGGAACCTGACAATAAGGGTGTTAAGAGAGTCGCCGTAAGGACTGTGGATAAAATGGGGCCGGTAGTATGCCTGGAAACCTGATACTGGTTCAGCTTTCCAAACCTTTGCTGTCAAAGTGAATTCCAACATGTAGCAAATTTACACCAATTCAAGGAGAAAATCTATGGGCACAGATTGACTCTTTTTTTTTTGTAGGCCAATCACTATGGGGCCGATTCAAAGAACTAATCTGAGATAAAATCCTAAACGTACTACTTTTGGTATTCACAGAAGGCATTTAGTAGTAGTAAAGTTAGGACTCCTAACTTTACTACTACTAAACTAAGATAAAATCCTAAACTTACTACTTTTGGTATTCACAGAAGGCATTTAGTAGTAGTAAAGTTAGGACTCCTAACTTTACTACTACTAAACTAAGATAAAATCCTAAACTTACTACTTTTGGTATTCACAGAAAGGCATTTAGTAGTAGTAAAGTTAGGACTTCTTACTTTACTACTACTAAACTAAGATAAAATCCTAAACTTACTATTCTTGGTAATCACAGAAAGGCATTTAGTAGTAGTAAAGTTAGGACTCATAACTTTACTACTACTAAATGTTTTTTCGTGAGTACCAAAAGTCGTAAAGTTAGTATTTTGTCTCAGTTTAGTAGTAGCAAAGTTATGAGTCCTAACTTTACTACTACTAAATGTCTTCTGTGAATACCAAAAGTAATAAGTTTAGGATTTTATCTCAGATTAGTTCTATGAATGGGTCCCTATATATATATTTATGGTTCTGCTTTACAAAGCAGTTGAACGTTCTTAGCGAAACGAGAACGACAAAAAAAAACGGACACAGACATAGCAAACCCACCTCAGGCCCCCCCCCCAAGATATATCTACCATTCTAAGAATGCATTTGGGGGATGTCATACCCGAACCACTTCCCTCTTGAATCTACACCCCTGGCCATACCACCTGGGCCTGGTAGTTTTGTTGTTTGAACATGAAGGGCCTCATTTATGAGGTTTTGCCATAGGGCAGCGCGGTATGCAACGTTTACAACGAAGTTTTTACAACGCACTACCATTACAACGCAGGCATTACCACGCATACCATTACAACGCATTGCGCTGGGGGGTGCTCTAGGATAGGGAATAAGTTTAATTTTCTATCCAACGCCTTCCCTAGTGTCCACGGGGACTGGAGTTGGAATATAAAATTATACTTACCACTATCCAGCACCTCTAAGCGCTATGCGTTGTAACGGTATTCGTTGTAAATACCGCGTTGTAAAGGTATGCGTGGTAAAAGTATGCATGGTAACGTCATACATCCGGCAGCGCAGCCGGCCTTCCGGCTGCACTTCCCTACGGCAAAAGAAAAGGGCAGGAATGCGTTGTATCTATAAAATAAGGTGCATTCCTGTCCTTTTCACCTGTGCCGGCACACAATGGGCTGCCGTGCGCCAACGCAGGCACCTTTGCACCATGGTGCTTTGGTTCCTGCATTGCGGGATGATTATTTTTGTACAGGAAGGGAAACCCTTCTGTACAAAATTAATCACAAGAGGCTTTTTCCTCTTTGTATGTGAGCTGCAGAATGCACCACATATAGAACAAGCATTTGCAATGCAATAGGTCTCGCATTATTAAAGTTAGAGCTATTGGCATTGTAAATGGCAATGCCTTTTATTTATGTTTTTGCTTTTAAAACATAAATAAAAGGCATTGTCATTTACAATGCTAATAGCTTAAACTTTCGCAAAAGTGAGACCTATTGCATTGCAACAGAATATAACATTAGGTGTAGTAAAGAGCACAGAAGATTTCAAGGGGTAGAGGGAAGTGAGTAGGACGGGCAGGCGAGAACACGACTGGAGGGAGGGGAATGTTTGCAGTCACAAATTAAACTCCAAAGAGATACTAAATGAGAGCAGGAATAATGACACGAGAAATATCAAAATAACTGAAGAAAGAGCTCATAGGGAGATACAGGAGAGAGGGGAATTTCTAGCGTGAGAGAGAAAGAAAGGAAAAGAGAAGGGAAAAGAGAACATGGGTGGAATAAGACACAAAGGAGAGGAAAACAAGTAGGGAGTGAGAGAGAGGAAGAACTAGACAGAGGAAAATTGAGAATGAGGGGTGTTTACAGCCAGAAAGAAAGGGTATAGAGATGGAGAAAGGAAGACAGAGGTGGAAACAAAGAAAGGAAAGATGGTGTTATAGATGTATAGACAGAAATACAAAGAGCTAGAGAATAGGACAAATAGTTGCACTTGGTGATATGGGAGGTGAAATGAGGGACTAGAGAAAGGAGTGACAGAATGGAAATGAATTATATATGTTCCTGTTAGGGAAGGTTAGCGCTGGGAGCGCTTTGATTTCACTTTTAGCCTTGGGAGCGCTTTAGTGCTTGCAGCCCTGGAAGAGCGCAACATTTTCTGCCCGTAGCGCTGTAAATCGTATTTAGCGCTAAGAGCGCTTTATTGTTGGGAGCCGGTGCCCACCCGGCGTGGATTTGCCCCACTAAATTGTTATTTAGTCTGCGAGTGCCCACCTCGCTTATGTGCCGTTTTATTTCTACTTCGGCTGCCCACGCCGATATTTGGATTGCCTTGCCGCCTGCCTGTCTGAAAACGGGCCGCCGCGCTGCCCGCGGCGACCCAGAAGCTCTTGGCCGGCCGGCCAATCCGCTCGCGGCTGACCGGAAGTCCCGCCTCCTGAGGTCCGGGAGAAGAAGGCCTGCCGGCGCATGGAGCACCCTGCTGGTCCTGGGTAGCCCGGATCCCAAGGAGGGGGCCCGGGGAGAAGGAGGAGTGTGGCGCCTGTTGCGGGGCTCCTCTGACCTGAGGGAGCCCCGATCCAGAAGAGGAGACGCGCCGTGAGGAGCAGAGCGCGAGAGGAGCCCCGCCGGAAGAGAGCAGCCGGTGAGTGGGGCCCAGGGCTGATGTGCGTAGGGGACTCTGTGCCTGCCTGTGTGTATGCCTGGGGGGGAGGGGGGAGTGTGTGCGTGTGTGCGCGAGGGAATGTGTGTGCGCGAGGGAATGTGTGTGCGCATGCGTGACTGTGTGTGATTGAGAGAGAATGCGAGGCAGGGGATATGCACGGCGACGTGCGCGCCCTCGAGGAGGAATCTGAGACAGCGATGCGCGTGGGCGATCGCTGTCTCACATTCCCCCAGACTTCGCATGCTTTTTAGGTCTGCTCGACCTAAAAAGGAAAAACGAGGAGAAATAAAGATATTTCTCCTCGTTGTGCCTCCCTTACACCTCCCCAGGGTAGGCGTAAGCTTTTGGCTTTGCCTCAGATTTACGATTTCTCGTAAATCTGGGGCAGTGTCAACAGGCCATGGATGTTGCTGGGAACGCCCCCAGCAACACCCATTGAACGCCCCATTAATGCAGAAAACTGCGTTAAATGGACTGATATTTATCAGGCAGTATTAAGCCAAAAAAGTAGCTTAGTGTTTGCCTGGTAAATATCACGCAGGCTTCTGTGCCACGGAACGTCACAAAAAGTGACGTTCCGGAAATGCAAGGAGTCTCGTAAATGAGGCCCGAAATACCTTGAAAAAACAAGAGACAAGAGGCGTTTGACAAAATGGGAACAGAGGGCCCGATTCACAGAACTAACTTAAGACAAAATCCTAAACTTACTACTTTTGGTATTCACAGAAGTTAGGATTTTGTCTTAAGTTTGTCTTAAGAAAGACTTAAGACAGACTTAAGTTAGGATTTTGTCTTAAGTGTGCCTTAAGACACACTTAAGACAAAATCCTGACTTCTGTGAATACCAAAAGCAGTAAGTTTAGGATTTTGTCTTAAGTTAGTTCTGTGAATCGGGCCCAGTTTGTTTAATTAAACAGTGTGGCTCTGAGAGTCACTGGCATAGAGTCCGAGGACTATCTCAATTTACAATCAGGGCCTTATTATGATGTTAGGTGGACTTGCGTCCACCCAAAACCGTATCGGAAGGGGAACCACCCAACCATTGGTCAGCGGTTCTACAATCCTAATTACAATGAGACCGCACATGGTGCAGTCCCAAACTCCAACTCATAGCACAAGCTCCCATAGAGAAATGGGAGTTTGAGTGAATACCTGTACCGTGTGTCAGGCACCTTATGGCGCCTGCCACATGGTGCAGGGATTCACAGGGGGCCCCTACCCAGAGGCCGCATGGTGAAGGGGGTCCAGTTAGGGGCCCTCAAGGTCTCTTTCTGTCAGGCTTTCCATATTACAATTACTAGTAGTAATTTTACTAGAAGCAAAATTACACCCATAGGGCTTAATTCACAAGGGTAAACTTACACTTTTGTTGTAACTTTACAATTTTATGCCATTCACAAATTCTGAATGAAGTTTTATATGTAGTATCTTTACGACTGAAGAGACTGTCCTATCTTTTTAAGTGAGAAGTACCCAGCAGTCGTAAAGTTACTACACGTGAAACTACACTTGTAGTTTGTGAATAGCAAAAAAATAGTAAACCTACACTAAAAGTGTAAGTTTACCTTTGTGAATAAGGGCTGTTGTTTGTGAATGCCAAAAAGTAGTAAAGTTACTGCAGAAAGTGTGAATTTAAACAAAAGTTTAAGTTTACCTATGTGAATCAGGACCTAAAACCCAGGTGAAACTTACAGAGGTTCACGGGCTGTGTCCTAGTTGCATTTTATAGGGATTTGTTTTTACATTTGTTGTTCTGCTTTACCAGATGACGCTCACCATCCAGCTATATACGGTGTTGAGCGTTTTATGTTATTTACGGAAATTAATGTATGGAACACAACCTGACCTCTGCTACAAAGAGTCAAGCGTTTGCCGCTGAGCTTTCTCTAACAGCTCCAGGCGCCCCAGACTGCACAATCTATTTATTGAAAAATATGCAGGATTTTTGATCCTGCTATTAATTTCCCCGCTGTTGTCTTGGTTTTACTTACTGTATTATTTATGTCCCATGATCTATAATAATGAATGCTGCCACTGGAAGGTGACAGGTTATCATTTCATCAAATAGACTGCATTTGGAGAGTACAAATGGCTCTATTTTTTATGGTTCTCCACAGCTTATCCAATGAACAGGGGGCCATATTATCAAGAAAGGGCGATACATTATCGCCGCTTTTATCAGCAGGAAACTGCCACTAAAGTGGCGATAATGGGCTAGATAATATGTCCTTGTGAATTCCCATAGCAGCCCGGGTTAACACTAGAACCTGGGTTGCTATGGGAATTCGGTTGTATGTCATGACAACGCGTGGTATTACCACGCGTGCCGTTACAACGGGGGGATTACAACGAAAGTCGTTACAACGACTTTCGCTGGAGGGCGCTGGATAGTGGAATAGTTTAATTTTCTATTCCAACTCCAGCCCACGTTGACAGTAGGGAAGGTGTTGGATAGAAAATTAAATTATTCCCTATCCAACAGCGCCCTCCAGCGAAAGTCGTTGTAACGAGTAATCCCTGCGTTGTAATGGCAGTGCAGGGTAATCCCCGCGTTGTCATGGCTGTTCCCCAGGAATTCACAAGGACATATTATCAAGTCCATTATCACCGCTTTAGGGACTGTTCATGCCAATAAAAGCGGTGATAATGTATCGCCCTTTCTTGATAATATGGCCCGGTATTCGCAGAAAAGGGATAAGAGCAACTAATAGCAAACCGACCAACCAAAACCATGCTCACTGCTACCTTCCTGGGATTGTGACCTGACACTGCTTCCTCTTTCTTGCTAGAAGTCAAAATGCTGGTGGTGTGGAGGGGAGACCAACTTCTCATGTTAGGATTTTTTACAGGAGCACAGAAAATAATAACTTCTAGGTCTTGACTTTACGGGGTGGGGGCATTGACGAGATTCTCACCCACTACCCCTAGCGGACAGCTTCATCATCGGGTATCCTACCTGGGCATGGGGTGGTCCAGGCAGGTAACACCTCCACCAGTGGGAGAGTATCTGGATGTAGAAATTATGTGGGACCTGTATGGGTCCTTAAAATTACCACCAATACTGAAACCTACCACTTTAATAACAATTGGGATAGGGCTAAGTTTAGGAAACTGTGAGATGTATTCGGGATGCACTACTTATCTTTCACATCTCTCAACAGCAGTCTACATGTTTCAGCCATCATTGCCCAAGTGGGTCGCTGGGCTTTCATCAGGACCTATGATGATCAGATCCCTACTTTCAGTGAAAGGGCACTATCTGCTGGAACTTTTAAATTTGAGGGTAAGTACATTTACTTACATATTCGATGGAGATATTGTTTCTGCCCATTCCATTTTAATGGTTTTAAAAGGCCCCATAGGATGCAGGATTGAGGCGGGCATTCATGACACAGTAGGTGATGCTCCCGGGCATGGTTCTTTACAAATGGCTGAATGAAAGACCAGCCGGCTCAATTTCGCATCCTATGGGGCCTTTTTAAACCCTTAGAGCAGAAACATAAAATGTGCTAGACCAAATGTTTTATAGCAGGCACGTGCTAGATGTGTGATATCAGGAGCGACCCGTGAAGGGAAGAGCGCTGGGGTGGTGATGGGGGGAGGTGCTTGTGCAGCACACATGGAAGTTGCAACTCGTCATTTTTAATGACCTTTCTGCACATAAATAATCATTCATGGCTTTTTGCTGTTTCTGTGTGGTGCAATAAAGTTAATTGAAAAATAGAAAAAAAGAGGGGGGAAAAGATAAAGCCGATTGGCTGCAAAGAAAAAGAAGAAAAAAAGAAAAAATTCCAAAATCATAAAATACTTTAAAAATGTAAATAAAAGAATCCTTTTGCTTTCAAGTGAAAGAAACAATTGAAAGATGTACTTTTTAGCTATGTGCCAGTATGTTGTCTATGTCTACGTTACCACGTGATGGTAACTGAGTAGTTAAAAACAAATGTACACTGTGGCTCTGCATGTGAACAAGGCTGGTGATCCAGCCGAAACATGTTATAGCCCGGATTGAAATAAAATAAGTGATTCATTTGAACGTCGAGACTGCTGTGTCGTTCCCCGGTACAGCAAGCTGGTGTGTCAGAGTTGGTTGTGAATATATATATATATCTATATCTATATATATATAAATAGATATATATATATATATTACCTACTGGCGGTCGCCAGTAGGTAGTTATAGTTAGGATTTTTTTCAATGTTAAATTTCAAAATTCTATTTGGATTAACTTTGGCGCCGGTTGACGAATCTGCCTGAAAATTTCCTCAAAATGGCCTCGTCGAGCTCCGGTCCTTCCCTGAAAGTTTGGGGGGGATGCGTCAAGCGGGGGCTGAGATAAAAGGGGGGTCCCAAAACACGTTTTCCCCATGTTAATTTCCATAGGGCGGTCGACCTCACTTTTAGCCCGAACGGCTGAATGGATTTACACCAAATTTGGCAAAATTGTAGGGACTGGTAGCCCGATGTGCCTTTGCTATGTCTCAAGATATGTGCTCCAGTGGATTTTGAGTAATTTAGGTTCAAAAAAATATATATATCTGTAAGCGCGCCCCGGTACGCGCTCCGGGGAGCGCTCCAGGCGCGACACGCGATTTGCGCGCAGAAAGCTGATTGGTTCTTGGGTGTCTGTAAACATTCAAAACAGTCCGGAGCGGCCGCCATCTTGTGTCTCGGTAGGATCGAGACACAAGAGGTGGCAAAAACAAAGGGGGAATTGACCATAAGGGGGCAGGGTAGACCCCCCCTGACCCCCTAGGTTTGCTGTGGGGGCTATAAAAGGGTCCCGCTGGGCAAAATAATTGTTTTTTTTCCAATTTTCCGTGGGGGGAGCGTCCGGTACGCGCACCGGGGAGCGCACCGGGGAGCGCAACAGGGAAAAAAGAGAATGGCAGAGTTTAAAAATGTAAGTCATTTTATATAAATGGGGGATAGTTCTGAAAAGAACAGTTTTTTTTCTTTTTGTTGTTTTATATTTTTTTTGATTTTTGGAACATTTTTTTGGGGGGGGGGGTTTCAGAACAATTTTATATTTTTTTTGTAGTTTTTCTGGGGTGAAAGAAAAGACAGGGAATTGCAAACAGCTCAACTGGAGCAAAAAAATAGAAAAAAATTAAGGTTGCTTGCTGTAGTGATGGTTGTCTGCAGCTCGATTAAGTAAAGTGATGCTCTGCTCACCATAAGATATAGTTTTGTTGCAATATATGCAAACAAATTTAAATTTGGAAAATTTTGTTTGAACATTAGGGACCATCTCCCTAGCCTCTGCACCCGATGGAGTGGGTTGGTTGGAGGTGCCTGAAGTTGAAGGATGGGGAGGGTTCTTGCTCAGTTGCCTGACTTCAGCTCTTGAATAATTGTTTGGGTGCTTCCTCTGCATGTGCCTTATCATTGTGTGGTTCCCAAACAAATATTTCCTGTTTGGGTTCCCTCTTGATAGTTCTTGGTCACAGATGAGGCAAGTGACCTTTGCTGCATTAACTTTTTTGGCACCCCTTGGCATTTTGCAAAACTCCCAAATAAAATGTTCTTTGGGTTTGTATGGGGGAGTGTCCTCGGGCAGATATTGCCTCTCCTTCTGCTCCTCTTCGTCCTCCTCTTCTTCATGACCACCAATGTGGTCTTGTGGTGGTCTTTGTGGTGGTGGTGGAGGTGGTGGTGGTCCAGATGCACCTGCAGCAGCTACTACTGAAGCCATTTTGCACTGACTTCTTCACTCAAACAACAAAGTGAACATGAGGAAAAAAGGTGGGGTCTTTCATCATTTGGAAAACAAAACTGTTGTGAACCAATCAAAAGTGTTATTTTCAGGTCACATGACCCGACGCGCTTACGCTACGCGCCCCAGGGCGCGCCCCGGAAAGCGCCCAGGGGCGCTTCTCGTAAGCGCGTTAAATGCTTCCGGGTGCGTTTACGCCATGCGTATCACGCGGACGCGGCTACGCGATACGTCACGATCATGTTTTCGTTCGCGATATTGGCGCTTACGGGCGCTCCCCGGTGCGCGCCCCGGGGCGCTTCAAACGAGTACGCTCTCCGGGGCGCTCACCGGGGCGCGCACCGGGAGCGCTCCAAGGCAAAAAAAAAGGGAAAAATTGTAGGGACTGGTAGCCCGATGTGCCTTTGCTATACTCAAGTGGTTTTACGAAAATTAACTTTGAAAAACATATATTTTGTGCTACATTGGGCTATATATATGTTAGAGCCCAAATGTAGCCCAAATGTAGCCCAATGTAGCCCAATGTAGCCCAATGTAGCCCAAAGTTGGCCACCAGAGACAAAAAAAATGTAGCACAAATATGAGCCATATGTAGCCCAACTATAGCCCAATGATAGAATGTACCAGAGTGTTCTAAAGAACAACTAGAGCGTTAACAGTCTTACTTATAAAGTGAGACTTATAGTTAGGAATTAGCATTTAAAAAACCTATGAAATTCACTGAAAAAACCATAGGTTTCACACCAGTTATAGTTAGGAATTAGCATTTAAAAAACCTATTAAATTCAATGAAAAAACCATAGGTTTCCCACCAGTTATAGTTACCTGGAAATTTTACTGGCATAAAACCATTGAAATTCCACGTTATAGTTAGTTGGACTCACTATAACTTGCGCGTGTAATGCACTGCTGATGACATCACATATTACATCACTCATGACATGGTCAGTGACATCACTCATGACATCACTGATGACACCATCCTTGTGACAGAATGACTGACCTCCTTTCACTGTAAAGTAATCAAAAATAGAAACTAACATTTACAAAAAAGTGGAGATACCTATACCAGTTACAACAACCAATTCAGTAATTCCACCATCTATATACACATCCACTCATTCACCAACAGTTCTATATAGTCACTCATACATATACTCACTCATCATATGTAGTGATACACCTATACATCCTGTTACACACCGACAGTCAATCCAAAAGTTACTCACACACATACTCACACATGCAAATAAACTATTGAACATCCATTTTTTGCATATACAGCTATACACACACTACCATCTTACTTCTAAGGAAACTTACACATACTTACTCTCTTAAACAATCACTTATAGAAACACATACTTATTAAAACAAGAACTCTTTCAATCTCTCACTCTCACATATACTCACTCATGTACATCAATACTCACATATACTAGATGAAAACATATGTAGTTACTGATAAAGACACTAGTGAGACAGTCATTCACTCAGTAACACACACATATACACACTCATTCACCCATACAGTCCGGCACACATGCTGTCTTCAAAACACATACAAACAGTGAGTCAGTCATTGATGCATCTATGTGCTAAGTAACACCCCCACCAAATCAAACAGACAATTATAAAGATACTAAAAAAACATCTAATAACCCATATACACACACGTAGCTACTCACCAACACATGTAGCCAATTATACACAAAGTGAAACAATGATACATATATTTAAATATTTAAATATTACTCGTTAATATATGTATTCACTAAGATACACTTAATAAGCCAGTTAACCAATCAATTTTTTTTAAAAAAAACATCCATTTAGACACTTATTTAAACATTTATTCTTCCATCGACCTTTACATATATATATATAAAACATATTTATTTTTCAGAAAGACACACATTCACTGGATGGTGTCATCAGTGATGTCATGAGTGATGTCACTGACCATGTCATGAGTGATGTAATATGTGATGTCATCAGCAGTGCATTTCATGCGCACGTTATAGTGAGCCCAACTAACTATAACGTGGAATTTCAATGGTTTTATGTCAGTAAAAATTCCAGGTAACTATAACTGGTGTGAAACCTATGGTTTTTTCATTGAATTTAATAGGTTTTTTAAATGCTAATTTCTAACTATAACTGGTGTGAAACCTATGGTTTTTTCAGTGAATATATATATATATATATATATATATATATATAGAGAGAGAGATATATTATCCACCAATTCGTGCACTCGGAGGTGCACACTTTGCACAGTTGTGCTGGACAGTAGGGATGAACGTCCCCCTACTATTAATTATATATATATATATATATATATATATCAGCATAGCTATCAGCGGTGCAGCAGGTGTAGTGGCACCAAGGTCCAGTAGTCTGAGGGACCTCCGAACTCTGAAGATAGCAGTACCTAACTAGTGTTTAAGGGGCCCATTTTTCTTGTTTGCACCAGGGCCCTTGGCACACTTGCTACACCTTTGTCCCTTCCTATAGATGGTTGCATTTTTCTGCTCGTATCACCAGGTGAATTGTTCGGCCTACTGTAATGATGGTCTTTTGGTGTAACCCGAATGCTCTGCGGCCTTCTCCATGCGTTGCAGTATTCATGGCTTTCTTCAGAGGCTCAGGGAGGTGAAATATTCCTACAGTATGGCTTTGAATGCCCTGGGCAGCCTTTTGCACCAGATTGTGAGGTGTCCAAGTGAAAATAATGTGCAGTCATGATCTTTTCAACCGGAACCACAAGATATTTCATTTTGTACACTGATTATGCATCAGAGATTAGTCCAGGAACACCCATTTCCAAGCACAATTTGCAAAAGACCTGTAGTTTAAAATTGAGCACAAATTCAGTTTCTGTGCAGTTATAAAACATACCCAGGAGCTCAATATGATTACTCGCCGCATGCTTCAGGTCATGCTTCACCACATGCTTCTGGCAATGCTTCACTGCATGTTTCTGCTCATGTTTCACTGCATACTGCTGGCCATGCTTCACCGTATGCTTCTGTCAATGGTTCAACGCATGCTTCTAGCCATGCTTCACCGCATGCTTCTGGCTACTTTTCACTGCATGCTTCTGGCTATGCTTCACCCCATGCTTCAATGCATGCTTCTGTCAATGATTCAATGCATGCTTCTGGCCATGCTTCACCGCAGGCTTCTGGCTATACTTTACTGTATGCTTCTGGCCATGCTTAACCCAATTCTTCACCCCATGCTTCTGGCAATGCTTCACTGCATGCTTTTGGCCATGCTTCACCGTATGCTTCTGGCTATGCTTCACTGCATGCTTCACCCTATGCATCTGGCCATGCTTCGCTGCATGCTTCTGCCCATGCTTCACCATATGCTTCTGGCTATGCTTCACTGTATGCTCCTGGCTATGTTTCACTGCACGCTTCTGGCCATGCTTCACCGCCTGCTTCTGGCCATGCATCACCGCATGCTTCTGGCCATGCTTCACCGCATGCTCTGGCTATGTTTCACTGCATGCTTCTGGCTGTGCTTCACTGCATGCTTCTGACCATGCTTCATCCCATGCTTCTGGCTATGCTTCACCGCATGGTTCTGGCAATGCTTCACTGCATGCTTCTGACCATGTTTCACCGCATGCTGCTGTCCATTCTTCACCATATGCTTCTGTCAATGCTTCACTGCATGCTTCTGGCAATGCTTCACCGAATGCTCCTGGCTATATTTAACTGTATGCTTCTCGCTATACTTCACTGCATGCTTCTGGCCATGCTTCACTGAATGCCTCTGCCTGTGCTTCACCACATGCTTCTGGCCATGCTTCACTGCATGCTACTGGCCATGCTTTACCACCGGCTTCTGGCCATGCTTCAACGCATGCTCCTGGTCATGCTTCTGGCCATGCTTCATGCCATGCTTCACAGCATGCTTCTGGTCATGCTTCACTCCATGCTGCTGGCCATGCTTCACGACATGCTTCTGGCCGTGCTTCACCACATGCTTCTGGCCATGCTGCACTGCAGGCTTCTGGCTATACTTCACTGTATGCTTCTGGCCATGCTTCACCCGATTCTTCACCCCATGCTTCTGGCAATGCTTCACTGCATGCTTTTGGCCATGCTTCACTGCATGGTTCTGGCTATGCTTCACTGCATTCTTCTGGCCATGCTTCACCCTATACATTTGGCCATGCTTCGCTGCATGCTTCTGGCCATGCTTCACTGCATCCTTCTGACCACGTTTCACCGCATGCTGCTGGCTATGCTTCACTGTATGCTTCTGTCAATGCTTCACCGCATGTTTCTGGCACTGCATCCTTCAGTCTATGCTCCACCGCATGTTTCTGGCAATGCTTCACCCCATGCTTCACTGTATGCTTCTGGCTATGCTTCACCCCATTCTTCGCCCCATGCTTCTGCCTATACTTCACTGCATGCTTCTGCCTATTCTTCACTGTATGCTTCTGGCTATGCTTCCCAGCATGCTTCTGGCCATGCTTCACAGCATTCATCTGGCTATGCTTTACTGCATGCTTCTAGTCATGCTTCACCGCATGCTTCTGACCATGCTTCACCCCATGCTTCTGGCAATGCTTCACTGCATGCTTCTGGCCATGCTTCACCCCATGCGTTTGACTATGCTTCACTGCATGCTTCTGGCCATGCTTCATCCCATGCTTCTGGTCATGCTTCACTCCATGCTGCTTGCCATGCTTCACTGCATGCTTCTGGCCATGCTTCACCGCATGCTTCTGGCCATGATTCACCCCATGCTTCTGGCTGTGCTTCACTGCATGCTTCTGGCCATGCTTCACCCCATGCTTCTGGCCATGCTTCATCCCATGCTTCTGGTCATGCTTCACTCCATGCTGCTTGCCATGCTTCACCGCATGCTTCTGGCCATGCTTCACCGCATGCTTCTGGCCATGATTCACCCCATGCTTCTAGCTGTGCTTCACCGCATGCTTCTGGCCATGCTTCACCGCATGCTTCTGGCCATGATTCACCCCATGCTTCTGGCTGTGCTTCACTGCATGCTTCTGGCTATACTTCGCTGCCTGCTTCTGGCCATGCTTCACCACATGCTTCTGGCCATGCTTCACTGCATGCTTTTGGTCATGCTTTACCCCATGCTTCTGGCCATGCTTCACCGCATGCTTCTGGCCATGCTTCACTCCATGCTTCATGCCATGCTTCACTGCATGCTTCTGGTCATTCTTCACTCAATGCTTCTGGCCATGCTTCACTCCATGCTTCACTCCATGCTTCACCGCATGCCTCTGGCCATGCTTCACACCATGCTTCTGGCTGTGCTTCACCGCATTCTTCTGGCTATACTTCTCCACATGCTTCTGGCCATGCTTCACCCCATGCTTCACCCCATGCTTCACCCCATGCTTCTGACAATGCTTCACTGCATGCTTCTGGCCATGCTTCACCCCATGCTTCACCCCATGCTTCTGGCAATGCTTCACTGCATGCCTCTGCTCATGTTTCACTGCATACTGCTGGCCATGCTTCACCGTATGCTTCTGTCAATGGTTCACCGCATGCTTCTGGCCATGCTTCACCGTATGCTTCTAGCTATGCTTCACCCCGTGCTTCTGGCTATGCTTCACTGCATGCTCCTGGCCAGCACGCAACATAATTCATCGATCAGAGCACCTACCATAGACAGGTTTGAACTGGTGTAAATAGGCCCGGTCACTAATAAAAGTGGCCCCCATTAGCGAATTAGATATCTAAAGATGTAGACCATTTATACAAATTGGGTCAGTTTACGCCTTGTTAAGACACACTGTATAACTGGTTTGCAAGGTAGGAAAGGACTGCATGAATTTCGGCTTGCTGCAGGCGTGGTTGTTTTAATATCAGAAAAATCAACAGTATAAATCATTCATGCAGACCATAAAGCTGGTCCACAAACAGCCAAAGAACCAGTCCACACACTGACCTGTTACCAGCCCAAAGGGCACTGCCTACTTGCGTCTATAGGCCAATCTGACCCTGAGCATACATCCAGCACAGGCAAAGTAACCCACGGGGGCTCACATGGAATCCCCCTTCACCAGATTCCAAGTGGGTCAATTTTCCACACCTGGGTTTTCTGGTTGTGGGAGAACCAAACCCGATCTTACTGTGTGCTAATTCCACACTGTACCATCACATGAGGCCATGACTGCAGCAACAACGAAGTCTCCGTTCCTGTTTTTTCTGCTCCCAGCTCCTCTCTTCCTCATACCACTCAGATGTTCCCACGTACATTTACCCGAGCAAGTGGTAAATGTATGCGTTAAACTCCACTGAATTGGAGATTTCATTCAGTTTTATTCCCCCCCAAAATTGGAACAACATGTTATACCCCATTGCATGGGGTTTAACTTGTAATTGAGTAGTACTGGGGGAGATTTATTGTACAGCAATTGAAATATTGCGTGCAATTTAAGAGTGCCCCCCCAGTAGCATGCAAGTAGGAAGGACCACCTCATGGTACCCAACGTAGCTATGACATCATCACAAACTAAACTGTTCTCCAATCAGTGATGGAACTTCTGGGACCATGGGACAAAACACCAAAAAGCCACGCCAACTGCAGTGTGTCCAGTACACAAATGTAGAGAACACCACATCACATAAGGTTCTGCCCTTAAACATCCTATTGCACATGTCTCGTTAGTCGAGACGCCCTTCTAGGAGACTGCAGGAATACTTGATGTGGCTCTTATCAAGGAGGTCCACGCATCGTATGCAGCTACTTGACCAAGCATACTTGATATCATCACAAACCAGGGTTCGGACCGGATTGGGGTCGCAAAACCTCTTTTTACAAGCATCATACTCGCCATACACATCGTCTGCTGATCTTACCCTGGCGAAATTCAACCTTTGAACGAAACGCGTTGGCTGATGTTTTGCAGAAATCCCATGGATTGTTTAAAATAAAGATTGATATATTTTTGCAACGAAGACACGGATCAAGCTTCTTTATTGACGCTATCCCAACTTGGGAGTGCACCGCTCCATTGTTCTCTAAATCCCATTGCACACATTCCTTCTCCATCCTACACCATCCAAGACCTCAGACTATTTGCTTTGTCATAGGCTTGTTATTTGTGATCCCAATACTGTGCTTTGAAACTAACTCACAGCATCTCATTTCTCAGTCGCAGCTTCCTTTGTTTACATATTGATGCCTTGTGGCTGACAATGTCCTGGACCAGTACTTTCCAATCCGTGATGTTCCCACAAATATAAAAAAACTCCCTTCTGTAATTTCCGAGCTCCAGCCTGGCCTGGCACAGAACAGCTGACCGTCCCCTGGTTCCAGAGGTTTAATTGATAGACGTGCTGTACTTACACTGACTTTAGCGACAAAGAAGGCAAGCAGTAATTACGATGCTATTCAGGGGATGCTGAGAGGAAGCAGACATGGCCTGGGGCTGTGAAACGGGTCCAGCCGAGACATTAACACTTCAGACGAGCACACTAATCGTGATTAGATCAATTTAAATAGAAAAATGCGAGGCCAGCTTTGTGCTCAGGCGAGTTGATGTTTACCCAGGTACTTGAAAGAGTCAAAGGTCAAGTGAGCAGAGAATAATGAATCAGGACATTGTGTATCTGAGTGTCTCTGTGATTTCAGTGGAGATGGAGCACCGTGATGTGGATAATCATAGGGGGTGGTGCACAGTAAGCTGAAGGGCTGAACTGGCCAACCACAGAGCGCGCTACATTGCAACAAGGGAGTAGTCAGGAAAATAAAATATCTTCCACTTTTAACCATGTACCAAACGGCTCTGAAGGAAGAAGCGAGGCAAACAAATCCATCAGTCATTCAGAAAATTGCTCATCCTGACGGAATACTGAATTTCTTGCTTATTTCCTTCCATCCTTCTGGCAGTCTTTTATCCTTCCTTCTATTCATCTTTCTTTTTGTCTTTTTCAGTCTGTCTTTCCTTCTTTTTCCCATTCATTTCTGTACTTTTATCCATCCATCCATATTTCATCCATCCATCCATATTTCATCCATCCATCCATCCACCCATCCATCCATCCACCCATCCACCCATCTCTGCATCAGTCCATCCATCCATCCATCCATCCATCCATCCATCCATCCATCCATCCATCATCCATTCATCCATCCATCATCTACTCATCCACCCATCTCTGCATCAGTCCATCCATCCATCCGTCCTTCCAGCTAGTCTTCCTTTTTTCATTCCTCCCTCTCTCTTTTCTTTCCATCCATTCATCCCTCTCTTCATTTATCCTCTTCATCCATTCGTCCATCCATCTCTTCATCCTCTATCTATCGTCCTCTCCTTCCACCCCTCCATCCTCCTCTCCATCCACCCATCTCTGCGTCAGTCCATCCATCCAACCATCCATCCATCCATGCAGCTATTCTTCCTTGCTTCTTTCCATTCCTCACTCTTTTATTTTCATCCATTCATCCTTCTCCACATTCATCCTCTTGATCCATCTGTACATCTGTCCATCCCTCTTTATCCTCTCTCTATCGCTCTCTCCTTCCACCGCTCCACCCACCCATCTCTGCGTCAATCCATCCATCCATCCGCTTTCCAAATGTCTCTTCCTCTCTCTCCTTCTCTCTAACACTCCCTCCCTCCTTCCTTTGATTCCAAAAGGATGTTTTTGAATCAAAGCTTCTTGGATACAAGAGTCTTTTTTCAAAGTTAAAAGAACCATAAAGAGCAGCTTAAATGTTCCACATCACACAGAATGGAGTAGTAACGCCCCAAGCAGCTAAAGTTAGTGACGCCCCAAGCAGCTAAAGTTAGTGACGCCCCTGCAGTGCTAGGCAAAGGCTGGACTGGCCATACAATCAATTAAATCAATCAGGGATTTGTAAGTGCGCTACTCGCCCATGTGGCCTCAAGGCGCTGTGGGGAGGGGGCTCCCCAGATCTGTTCAGCCGAAGAGCCAGGTCCATACGGAAGCCGGGCAGCTCCCGGTGGGCTGGAGGGCAGGGTGCGGCGCTCAGGGATGGATAGATGGAGGGAGCCTGAGTCCAGCCAGTATCACAAGATGCCTCGAGGCGCCAGCACACAACGGGCCCGATTCACAGAACTAACTTAAGACAAAATCCTAAACTTACTACTTTTGGTATTCACAGAAGTTAGGATTTTGTCTTAAGTTTGTCTTAAGACAAACTTAAGACAGACTTAAGACAGACTTAAGTTAGGATTTTGTCTTAAGTCTGTCTTAAGTCTGTCTTAGGACAAACTTAAGACAAATCCTGAATTCTGTGAATACCAAAAGTAGTAAGTTTAGGATTCTGTCTTAAGTTAGTTCTGTGAATCTGCCCCAACGTCTTCCAGGCACATAGCATATGTTGGTGCTGCGAGAAAAAAAGCATCTCCGTATTGGTCAGATACAGAAGTATTAGTGGCAGCATCGTCTTCATTGGATTTAAATCATTTTTACAGCACTAGGGTCACGAAGCACTCAATGTAAAGGGTTAAGTGGCAGTTTAAATTCATCATCAGAGCTGTCTGTTAAATCTCTGACCGTTTAATCAATATACTAAGAACATTCTGCTCTAAAATGAATCATTTAACCCCATGTTTTAACACCCATTGGGCAAGAAGAGAAGCCAAGAACAAGACATATTATCAAGAAAGGGCGATACAATATCGCAGCTTTTATCGGCAGGAAACTAAAGCGGCGATAATGGACTTAACACCATAACCTGGGCTTCTATGGGAATTCACAAGGGCATATTATCAAGCCCATTATCGCCGCTTTAGCGACAGTTTCTTTCCGATAAAAGCGGCGCTAATGTATCACCCTTTCTTGATAATATGGCCCTTTATTTTTCTGAAGCATTCATATTTAATTGTGCCAAACCCTATACAATTATAACAAACATGTTTTAGTGGATTTTACAGTGTTTCTAAGATACCAACAGAGGGGAATTAGTGATTTGACAGCTAAAAAGCAACTTCGGCAAATTTCCACACAAAGCACGTTGGAGCTAAGTTTCATGAGGTTATTTACAGACAAGAGCCCTTTTTTGCCAATTCTCCAAACATTCCATCTGTTGAACGCCAATGAACGCATAAAATATTTTTCATTCCATCGTCAGAAAAACGTAACATTTTACCAAAGGGACGTTTTCGATCTGATCCAGCTCATTGGGACATTTCAACATAAGCTTGTTTGAAGCCACATGCATGTAAAGGGCTCCAAAGGCTGATTAGAAGTAGGTTAACACAACTGATTTCCGGAAGTGTGACTGGCAAGTCTAAGGTTTGATTCCTAATGTATCTTCCATTCCTCCTGAGACTGACTGAGTGACAATACCTTCGGAATACCACAGCCTGTTACTTATTCTCCAGGAATCTGTGCTATTCTAAATACAAATAAAATCTTTGGGGCATATTACCAACAACTAGCGATAATTATCGCTATGTTGGTTTAGCGGCGATATTTTTATCGCCGAGCTGCGGCGATTTTTATCGCTTAGGAACCTTGCTATTATCAAGGTATATCTCCTAAGCGATAAAAATCGTCCGAAATCCATGAATATCGCTGAAAAGTCAGCAATATTCATGCATTACCGAGCTAATGCTCTTAGCCATGTTATCCACCTACCATTGGATAACATGGCTAAGAACTGCTCAGGGGCAGGTGTTAGCTTTTGGAGATATTCGCGCTTAGCGCAAATATCTCCAAAAGTTGGTAATAGGAGATAGCGATGTTAGCGACTGTTTCCAGTCGCTAACATCTTGGCACGCCCACTTTGCATGTCATTAGTGATAAATATCATTGACATGCAAAGCGGGGCCCAAGATGGTCGCTATCTCCTACTAGTTGTCGCTAACTGGTGTTAGCGACAGCTACGTAATAGGGAGATAATTTTATCTCCGCTTTCTTGGCTTTTAAAGCCAAAAAAGCGGAGATAAACTCCCTTGATAATATGCCCCTTTGTTTTTAGCACCACACATTAAGCAGTTCTCACATGAGATGGCAGATCAACATCCATGCAAGAAGCCACCAGGTCGAAAGAGCTGGATGAAAGGTAGTTGCCTTGAAATAACTCTGCATTGAATGGTGTTCTAGCATGTGAAAAGTGTAAACAATCCTTACAGCCCAGAACAAATAGAATGTGTGGGTGAGAGACAATGTCCTGCAAAGAAAGAGAGGCTCTTAATAACATATATTTATAATAATAATCATGCTTTAATTCTGTTCTAAATCTGCCGGCCTAAAGTGTGAAATCCACTTAAATATGAATGTTGTTTTTTTAAATCCTGCAAGGACAGTGTGCATTATAACATGAAACCTTTGTTACAAATTTCTCCACAAGTCCTTTGAGTAAAATGGCCATGGTCTCTACGTTAGTTGTCCCAAAATATCTTTCTTCTAATAGCAATTAGCCTGGCCTAGGGAGAGAAAGCCCCAATCTTGAATGGGGGCACAAGAGACACACCAAGCAGACAATATTGTTACCAACTTGTCATGTTAACCCTGATGATTAAGGTAAAATATGTCTACAAGGGATTTTGTTTTTAAACTAAGTACATATAATTTCAACAATATCACTTGTAAGGTTCATAAATCAATTGAACCTAAATGTATCCATAGGATAACCAATATATTCCAATGTTGTTCAAAATAATACATTCAATAAAATGCAAACAGAGGAGAAAGGGACAAAGCACACAGCAAACTGATTATATATGAAAAAAATTATATTTGAAAAAATCATGGGGATCTATAGAAATTAATCCAAGTATAAAAAGTTATGAAAAGCTGTACATATAAATTCACAGGTCAGTTCACAACATTTCATCAACTCCGTTTATTAATGAAGAAGATCCAATTCATAGATAAAAAAGGTTTCTTCTAATGCACAAATGCTGTAGAGATGATGTTTTTGGTCGACGTTTCAGTCTTCCTTGTTGTCATCTATGAGACCATCATCAGGACTAGTATCTTTTTCAAAAAGAATGCCCCCTGAGGTAGTAATACTGATCACTTAGTATTACAGGAGTTTTAATGATTCCAATGCTAGCCGCAATGAAGAGGCCAAAGTCGCGGTATTAGTAGCACGATCAGCAGTTAAACCCTCCGCAATTTCGAGTTAACCTCCGAGGTTTGCATTTTATTGAATGTATTATTTTGAACAACATTGGAATATATTGGTTATCCTATGGATACATTTAGGTTCAATTGATTTATGAACCTTACAAGTGATATTGTTGAAATTATATGTACTTAGTTTAAAAACAAAATCCCTTGTAGACATCTTTTACCTTAATCATCTATCTTGCCCAAGCCTACAAGGGTCCATTGGGTTTCCCCGAATACACTAATAATGTTAACCCTGAGGCATGAAGCAAAGAAAACTGTGTTTTCAATGTCCACTTTCTTTGCAATGGAACCTCTTATACACTATATCAGGGATATGCTGTATTGACAGACCTAGGCTACGTTCGACAGCAGAATAAGATTGTACGAGCATTTTACTGCAAAACTGCATTAGTTTGAAGAGGCCAGACTCAGTGATGCAACGTCAAGACAAGGGGAGTGCAGATGTACTAGATCAGCATAGACACCATTCTGGCCCAAAAACATACAAGCCACACATTGAAGCAAATTCTACATCTATCTTACAGTGCACTCCGGGTATCTCATGAGTAAGACGTTTGCTTTAGGCGGAAGAGGTATGACTCTGGTTAGACATAAATTGTGTGGCATATATACTAATCTTTCACTCAACGCAGAACAGCAAGCAAAGTTGCTGTGCTGCGTTGCGTGAAAGGGAGAGAAAAGAATTGCTCCTTTTAAAAAAAATATATGGAGCTTTTATGCTTTTTTTGCGCTGGCACACTGTTGTAGCCTAGCACCAACGCAGGCACCTTTGCACCATATACAATTGTGCCTGCATTGTGGCCTGGATTGTTTTGTGCAGAAGTGCAGGGAGGACACCTTCCTTCACAAAAACAATCCTTGGAGGCATTGTCTTCTTTCCAAGTGTGATGCAGGCTGCGTCACGCATAGAAAGGGGAGGTAACGGAGGGAAATCAAGATATTTCTCCTTGTTACCACTCACCAGGGAAGATGTAGCATTTTGAAGCATTCTAACGTTTACTAGCTGTAGTAAATCAGGGATGCTCTTAGTGTACCCACAGGCCAGGCAGTAGAAACCTTTGCTATGCCTCAGGTGACAATGTTACTTCACCAAAGGACAAGAGTCACAACCCGTAATCTTTGCCCAATGAATTCAAAAGTTACCCCCGGCCTTGTGTTTAGGGCCCAAGGACACCCATTAAATATATTAAAAACATACATATTCGAGATATGAGTTGAGTTGATACTTATAAAGTGCAACAAACACCCTAAGTCCCCTTGGCACTGAACTTACTAACATCAGAAAAGATAAGAAGATAATCAATGAAGCAGATTCTTTTTATGAGCCTTCCTAAACATAGAATGGCCCTCTACTTTGCTCAGGTCAAGATGCAGCACATTCCAAACAGATAAAGCAGAGAGGCACGTCTCCGTTTAACTCTCCCAGGGAGGGGTTTATTTACAAACCCTTGTGTGTCACTTTTTATATGGGTAAAAGTGACGTACCGGCACACAAGGGGCTTCTAAATAACCCCCGAGTCTTTCTAACTCAGGGGGCTGATAGCAGGAGGGAAGAGCCATAGACTTGGAAGCAAACACATATGCAGCATGGGGCTGCTTCACAATCGGCTTTAACCTTTTCCGTGCTGATGACGGAACCGCTCCGCCATCAGCCGCGGTGGCGCTGTGCTGATGACGGAGCGGTTCCGTCATGGCCCGCCCGACGTGCCTGCGCGGCGCTGATTTCGCTCCTGCACGGCGCGTTCTATTGAGCGGGCGGGGCCATGACGGAACTTCTCCATCATGAGCACAGCTCAACCGAGGCTGGTGACGGAGCGGTTCCATCACCAGCATGGGCGCGCCGCGCGGCCCCCCGCCCCCCTTAGCGCTGCAACGGAATAGCTGCCGCAGCGAAGGTGTTAAGAGCAAAGCAGAGTCTTATAACAAATCCTATGTGTCTGTATAGATATCATCATGACAGAAGCACAAAGACAGATTTGGAGACTTAGGCTATGATTTCAGGTTATGTAGTATATGGGATATAGTTAGTGCATATGGTAATTACTACTAACCCAGTGTAGGATATTTAGTGAGTAACATAATTAACTTCTCTTGAGTTCCCCACCTCAGATTGTATCCTAACAGGTGGAATTGTAGTTTACCACAACAATTTCTGCATGTTCTGCATTTATTTATTAGCATGTTATCATGATATATTTCCTCAGCCTCTAGAGAAATCTTTCAGGAGAAAATTGGAGCATGTGGTAACTGGCGTGCGAATCGGAATTCCGACCTTTGTGCAAACATTTATCTAGACCTGAATCAGAACTTAAATCACAATTTTGAACCAGGGTTTAAGTGAAAATATACCTATAGGATAGGCTATGTCAATAGTAATTTGCTTAGCTCTGTATTGCAATTATTAGGGACTTACAGCACGGTCGTGTATGAGTATGTTGTATTCTACTTGTATTTATACAGCACTTCATACTCCTAACAAGGCCCCAAAGTATGTTTGCGGAAGGGTACCCTGCCACTCTGTGGAGTGCCATAAATGGAAACGTACATGTTTGTTTTGTGGCCTGTATGGGGAGTTTTTTATGTCATGCATCAGGACCAGAGTTATGGTCTTAACCTCTTGAGCGCTCATGACGAGGTCAGCTCGTCATGAGCCACGGCGCTCCGGTGCTCATGACAAGCTGAGCTCGTCGCCCGCACCTGTTAGATGGAACGCTCGCATGCGGGGCTAATTCCCCCTCTGTGCTGAGCGTTCCATCTAACGGGCGCGGTCATGATGAGCTCATCTCGTCATGAGCACCGGAGCGCCGTGGCTCATGACGAGCTGACCTTGTCATGAGCATGGGGGAGCTGTACGCGCCCCGCCCCCAGCACAGCGGGGGAATCCGGCCAGCGGCGAAGGGGTTAATAGGTTTTGTTGCTATGCCTCTGTGTAAATATGAAGAGATAAAGAGGGAGACATGGGTTGCAGTGATTTTACCTGCTGGGTTTACAGATAGGTTAAAATCTGGTTTGTTGTTCCCACAGCCAGTGAATCCCACAGCAGGAACACTGGGGGCCTGATTCACTAAGGACCTCCACTCTCTGCAGAGGCCCGACTATCGTGGGGGAGTTTCTCCCTTCCCCGCTACAGCGGGGCATCTACCACGAGTGCGGAGGCCGTTTGTGAATCAGGCTCTGGGCTTCCAATAATTGGGTTGCACAGAAATCCACATGGGAAGTCCATCCATACAGTTCCCAATTGGGCCCATGGGCACCTTGCAAGTGGGACGATTAGGCATTGAGAGCACAACACTGCGAGGCATGAGAAGCAACGAAAATACAAACAGAGCATCATCTACTGGTCAATGGATTTTGGATCACACCAGTGGTTGACGTGGTTGGAGTCTATTAAAAAAGACATTTCCAATCTTATTAGTTTTATCAGTTGACATAAAATTAAACACCTTCCAGAACGGATAATGATAACAAAATGTGTTCTTGTGTAAGCAACTGGTGCTCCTGTAAAGCGCTCTGATACCCAATACCTTTAGGTCAAGTTCGCGCTATACAAAACCCCGGATAAAAAAACAAATGCTGAGTTTAGGGTAACTCTAGTTCAATGAAGATGGTCTCCTTCTCTGGAAAGGCAAGCTAGAGGCAGACAGCAAAAGAGCAAGCAAACCTTCTCGCCAGGGAGCCTGCTACATGTAATAAATGTAAACGTGTGCATATGGCTAATCAGTAAATTAAAGGCTGCTTGGGAGTCCACACGTTCAAGAGCTACATAACACTGGCCCGGCATACCTCAACAATTGCATCTGCTTTGACAAGCCTTCCAGACACGTCTGCTCATCCAGGCTCCTACTTGCAAAAATACCACGCATACGGAAAACTAGATCTGCCATTCAAGCGTTCTCCTACATCATTCCTAAAGCATGGAACGACCTGCCACTACACATAAGAGCCTCCTCCTCACTTCTTGCAATCCGTAAGAATCTGAAGACCTGGCTTTTCGAGTGGTCCCACTAGGCCCTGGGAGTGTCTAGACTCACACTAGCTCAGTGGCAGGATACCCTTCTGATGATAGTGTACTCTACAAATCTACATAACAATTTATACAGCTTTAATTGTGATGGGAACCAATATTGGGTGTCACACTGTGGCACTGTGTGAGTTGGCAGGTATGTCATTGTAAAGCAGAGCAACAAGTGGTCTCCATACAGCTCTCTAGAGTCAATCTAGCAACTGAATAACATTCACTTTTAGGTTGCCCAGGGCATGTTTCTTAAGCCAGTTGAGACTGGAGTTTGGCCTTCTGAAACCCAAACTAATCCATGACTTATTAGTCATGGGATATTGATATCGATGAAAGGGCACTCCCAAAAATCTCTCAAGAGCAGGATGTGAAGGAAACATCGAGTAATGCTGGGATGGGGAAAGAATCGATTAAGTGGGTTCATTATTTCATTAATCAATTTAACATCACAGATGAAAAGCACTTTTAGAATAATTATCTGCCCATCAAAACTCCAACTAAAGAAATTATGTCCATTCTATCCTATAAAAGTGATTATGGTACCTTCGGGTTACTCAAAAAAGCAAATCTTGTTATTAAAACCATTCCTGATTCTACAGGTATAGCTCCATGAAGCTCTGAAGTCAGAAGTGACATGTGCTTCCGTTTTCACTTTTTCCACATAGCAGATATTAGAGCCAGTTGGGAAACTGATAAAAAACACTCATGCAGTTGTTGCCACCTGTGGTCATGGCCACTGGAAAGATGTGATTTTGCATTTGTGGGGACTTCCACATAATTATGGATTTGCTGCATTTGACACCTAATTCATCATCTACTGTATAATCTGCAGATTTTAACCGAAATGTGTATCTAGCTCACACGGATCACAATATACTCAAAATGCCGCAGCACATGTTGCTGCGCACGTGAAGGTGTTCGACTAGTCACCTTTCTGTTGCTTATTGCTGTATTTGGGTGTTAAACTGGTACTAATGATGGAAATCTTTTCTCAGACAAAGTTAATAAGTGTAAAAATGACAAAATAAAGAAAGAATAGTACCATAACATGTGCTGAATTATGCTGCATAACTTGCCTTTTCTTGCCGTATAATTTAGTAATTTCCACAAAATATGAGCCTCCTCTGTTGCTTAATTCTATTGACCATCCCCCAGATGTATCAAAGTGATGTTTTGTGAGTCCTTAATAGCGAATTTTAAGGATTCGCTATTAAAGACTCGCAACACGGGATGCATGTAGAAATCGCAATTTTTTTGTGATTCCCACTGATTCCTTATTTGCGATTCGCTAATTGCTAATCTGGCTTTCCCATTCATTCCTATGGGTTTTAAGGCCTATAGGAATGAATGGGAAAGCCATTCCTTATTTGCGATTAGCAATTAGCGAATCGCAAATGTGCCGCAATTTCAAGGGTGCCAGAGTGTCCAAAGGACACCGTGTTGCACCCCTGAAATGGCAATGTTGACTGGTGTTGCGCACACACATGTCCCAAGGACATGTGTGTGCGTAATATACCACTTAGAAAAATGCACTAAAGTGCATATTTCTAAGTTTTAGCTATTTACCACGATGTTTGACTTTGCGGTAAATAGCGACCCCAGATTGCGAATTCGCAATCTTGGAATGGTTCATGCATTGCATTTAAGGAATCGCAAACTGTGATTCCTCAAATGCAATCGCAATTTGAGAACTCGCAATTATTTGCGAATTCTTAAATTGCGAGTGCATGAACCCTTGATGCATCTCAAATGCCATTTTTGCGGGCGCAAATGGACGAATTTTGCAATTCGCGCCGTTTGCGCTCGCAAAAATGCTTGATGCATCTACCTGCATGCCTTTATGTAAGCAATTGCGAATCCATGTCACAAGTAATTTGCTTATTCCCTACAATTATATGCGCCTGCACAAAACATTTAAAGAGATGTCTCAAAGCACTATATTGCTACAGTTTAAGATTATAAAAATGTGTGTGAAAAGTACCGACATGAGACCTTTGTGACGACTGATAAAATTTATACAAAATGTTCTAAGCACTTTAGAAGAAAAACAGGCCCATCATGAAACTTGTACACTAAAAGACCAAAGAATATGTACAGGTTCGTTTTTTTAAAATATAATAGTGCATTTTTAACTTTGTATTTAATGATAATATATTCTTACTCTTTTTCAACTGCTCATATTTAACAGAATGAATAATCTTTCCTTTGCTTAGATATTCATTGTAATTATTGTAAGTCTAGGAGTGTGCGAAATTTGTCACATTTTCTTATGCTTAAATTCGTGAACATTTCTGCAAAATCAAAATTATGTGTAATTACACAAAATGCAAAACAGGCATTTGGTGCTGTATTTTAGCGTCAAATGTCTCCTCGCTTCCACTATGAACATGAGGATGCATTTCTTGTTAAATAAATGGTGTAAAAAAAACAACCACCTGGAACAACAGCTGCTCACACTGTAGTTTGCAATGTTTCTGTGCATTCGCGGTAAATGTCTACAATTAATGGCCCATTGACGTTAGATTTTTACATATTTACACGATGTGGTGTGATAGTGTAATGTTGGGAATTTCACGTATCAAGAGTAACACAAAATTACCGAAATGAAGCTAATTATGCCAGTGTAATGCACATTTTACCTGGGCCTACTTTTATCATGCCATCCACATTTGGAATAGAAAACAGCCTGCTTGAGCAAACTCTGCCTCCTAGTGTTGTTTGCTATGCGGCTCCGATAGTTCTGCAGGTAATCTTACTTCAAGTGAACTGTGTCATCTACATAGGGCCTATGCATGCTGCTAATCTCACCAAGCTGTCTCTCGCTGTGATCCTGGTCAAGTCTTCATGGTGAAAGGGTGCATACTCACAGCTGCAGAGGATGGAAATAAGACAGTCAAGCTCATATATTCAGTGATTCCCTGTAGCGGAATCACAACTTTTTCGTCATAGGCGCTTTCACGAGAGATATGCCTGAGATCCAGCATCTTCTTCTCACCATCAGAGATGCTCATAGATTTGCCACATCACAAAGGCGGATGAAAAAAGGCGGAGGGAGCAGCCTAAAACCCAAAGCTGTTGCCCTTGTGTCCCATCAGCAAGCACAGTGTTAAAAGTCTTAGGGCCCGATTCACAAAATAAACTTAAGACTCAATCCTAAACTTACTACTATTTTGGTATTCACAGAACGCACTTACTACTTTTGGTATTCACAGAGGTTAGGATTTTGTCTTAAGGCAGACTTAAGACAGACTTAAGACAAACAAACTTAAGACAAACTTAAGTCTGTCTTAAGACAAACTTAAGACAAAATCCTAACTTCTGTGAATACCAAAAGTAGTAAGTGCATTCTGTGAATACCAAAATAGTAGTAAGTTTAGGATTGAGTCTTAAGTTAATTCTGTGACTCGGGCCCTGTGTGCAGAGTCCTCCCGCAGAGGGAGCTCTCTATAGTGGTGTCAAGAGCTGCCAGCAGAGTAGTGCAGAGCAGTCTTACTGCAGTTAATACCTGGCAAAGGCCTAAAAAATGCTCTGAGTCTGTTTCACGAGTGCTGTCCTGCTTCAGTGATGAACTACTTCATGTAGTAGGAGGCCGTGTAGGAGAAAGATCAGTTAACCACAATGATGACTTCACCAATTCCAGGGCACGAGTAGGGTTGATGAAAAAATTGGCTTATGTTTCCACAAATGTTTCAATTTTTCCCGGTGGAGTATTGCATATTTCACGTCCCTCTTGTGGCGCAATGAAGCATCTCCTTGACCTTTGTACTACCAGTGGGTGGTCCAGTTAAATGCTCATGCAGTTGGTATACATTAGGATTTCAAATATGGTCCTTGTTGTACATAGGACGTCATCACTATAATGAAAAAAATAGGCAATGATTGGTTGAGGGTTTTTTCCAATAGGCTGTTTTGAACCCAAGAACTGACATAGCCTCTCCAGGATGAGCACAGCTAACAAGGCCGCATCAGGTAACAACCATTGGTGCGTGGATTCAGGTTCACATTCAGAACCCTCCGGGATCCTCAGTGTGTATATTTTCGACCATTACACTGCACTGAATTGCAGAATTCAACTAGCGCCTACTACCCTATGTTGGGCACAGAAGCACTTGTCTACATGGGCAACAAGCTGCGCCATGTAGGATGTGTGTTTAACTTTGTTTTTCGATCCTATGTTGGAAGTGTTTTCATGTTGCGTGTGATGACCACCGAAGGGGGGGGGTAATCGTGCAATGGGATGCAGCACTTAAAATTGCAGAGGATGAAGAGGTGTGTGTGAGGGAGAGCATTGCAGTTGATGGTTTTCAGCCCGCCGGCAGCTTTCAGCTGGTCTGCAGGTTCATTTATGGTATTTCCTATGATTATAGTTTGATTACCTGGTTATTGCACCGGGCTGTCCAACCTGATATTTTGTTCAGATGTTTTGGCCGTCATCAGGCATGGTTGGAGAGAGAAACAGGGATGAAATCTGCTGGGATGGGCTTTGTTACTATCAACCTATGTCTGGACGTAATAGTGAGATGTAAAGAAGCGGTCAAAGCGTGTAGCTAGTTAGGACCTGCAGATGTGCACCAGATTAGAGTCCTCTAGTTGGCTAGTAGTATGTAACTGATCTCTTCATTTATTCCATGTCTGGTCAGCTGCTGATGGCTGGTTTATTTGCTGGTATTGTACTTGGTGGTGGACAAGATCCGTAGCATGTATGTCTTATCTGGGTTTAAGAGGTGTACGTTATAGTTGGCTGCTGACTGCTGAATGTTATGTTATTAGTATTAGATTGGGCCATCAGAGTTAATTGAATTGACATTACAATATAATACAATACAATACAATACAATACAATATAATACTCAGGTGAACCATACGTCTGCCCTTCATATCGTACCTGGGTATGGAAAGTAGTGCACTGGTTTGGGTTGTTCCATATCTATGGATTGTAAACTGTAGATTTAACTTGAAGGTACGATTATCTTTCTGGCTTCAATTCAAGGATTGTGAGACAATAATTTGGCGTAGGGCAGCGCCACAAGTCTTTTTGCTGTGCCGCCCTATGCCAAATGGAAAGTGTGGGAATGCACCATTTTACCACTTTCAGCCAGTGCTGCCGCACAATTTGGTGCCTAGAGCCAACGCAGGCACCCTTGCACCACGGTGTAAGCGTACCTGTGTTATTGGCAGGATTGTTTTTATGCAGGAAGGGGCATCTTCTTGCACCCAAACAATCCATGGAGTCATTACCCTATTTCTATATATGCTGCAGAATGCAACACACATGGAAAGAGGAACAAGCATTAGAAATGCAATAGGTCTCGCAGCATTAGAGTTAGTGCTTTTAGAATTGTTTATGGGTTTTTTTGTAAATCTTTAGCATGAGGTTGAGGGTGAGTGAGGGTGAGTGAGGGTGAGGGGTTGAGGGTGAGTGAGGGTGAGGCTGAGGGGTTGAGGGTGAGGGTGAGTGAGGGTGAGTGAGGGGTTGAGGGTGAGTGAGGGGTTGAGGGTGAGTGAGGGTGAGTGAGGAGTTGAGGGTGAGTGAGGGTGAGTGAGGGGTTGAGGGTGAGTGAGGGTGAGGGGTTGAGGGTGGGTGAGGGGTTGAGGGTGGGTGAGGGTGAGGGGTTGAGGGTGAGTGAGGGTGAGGGTGAGTGAGGGTGAGTGAGGGGTTGAGGGTGAGGGTGAGTGAGGGTGAGGGTGAGTGAGGGTGAGTGAGGGTGAGTGAGGGGTTGAGGGTGAGTGAGGGTGAGTGAGGGGTTGAGGGTGAGTGAGGGTGAGTGAGGGGTTGAGGGTGAGTGAGGGTGAGGGGTTGAGGGTGGGTGAGGGGTTGAGGGTGAGTGAGGGGTTGAGGGTGAGTGAGGGTGAGAGAGGGGTTGAGGGTGAGTGAGGGTGAGGGGTTGAGGGTGGGTGAGGGGTTGAGGGTGGGTGAGGGTGAGGGGTTGAGGGTGAGTGAGGGTGAGGGTGAGTGAGGGTGAGTGAGGGGTTGAGGGTGAGGGTGAGTGAGGGTGAGGGTGAGTGAGGGTGAGTGTGGGTGAGTGAGGGTGAGTGAGGGGTTGAGGGTGAGTGAGGGTGAGTGAGGGGTTGAGGGTGAGTGAGGGTGAGTGAGGGGTTGAGGGTGAGTGAGGGTGAGTGAGGGGTTGAGTGAGGGTGAGGGGTTGAGGGTGGGTGAGGGGTTGAGGGTGGGTGAGGGTGAGGGGTTGAGGGTGAGTGAGGGTGAGTGAGGGTGAGTGAGGGGTTGAGGGTGAGTGAGGGTGAGTGAGGGGTTGAGGGTGAGTGAGGGTGAGTGAGGGGTTGAGGGTGAGTGAGGGTGAGTGAGGGGTTGAGGGTGAGTGAGGGTGAGGGGTTGAGGGTGGGTGAGGGGTTGAGGGTGAGTGAGGGTGAGTGAGGGGTTGAGGGTGAGTGAGGGTGAGTGAGGGGTTGAGGGTGAGTGAGGGTGAGGGGTTGAGGGTGAGTGAGGGTGAGTGAGGGGTTGAGGGTGAGTGAGGGTGAGTGAGGGGTTGAGGGTGAGTGAGGGTGAGGGGTTGAGGGTGGGTGAGGGGTTGAGGGTGGGTGAGGGTGAGGGGTTGAGGGTGAGTGAGGGTGAGGGTGAGTGAGGGTGAGTGAGGGGTTGAGGGTGAGGGTGAGTGAGGGTGAGGGTGAGTGAGGGTGAGTGAGGGTGAGTGAGGGGTTGAGGGTGAGTGAGGGTGAGTGAGGGGTTGAGGGTGAGTGAGGGGTTGAGGGTGAGTGAGGGGTTGAGGGTGAGTGAGGGTGAGGGGTTGAGGGTGGGTGAGGGGTTGAGGGCGGGTGAGGGTGAGGGGTTGAGGGTGAGTGAGGGTGAGTGAGGGTGAGTGAGGGTGAGTGAGGGTGAGTGAGGGTGAGTGAGGGGTTGAGGGTGAGGGTGAGTGAGGGTGAGTGAGGGTGAGTGAGGGTGAGTGAGGGTGAGTGAGGGTGGGTGAGGGTGGGTGAGGGTGAGTGTGGGTGAGTGTGGGTGAGGGATTGAGGGTGAGGGGTAACAGTAAATCATTCATTCCTCACACACAAATAGAGGACATTCCGTTTAACGATCCTTCCAACAATCTATTCACCTGGAGCATTTTTACAAGACGACTCCTGAGAAGAAAGCTGCCGGAACAAATGAACGGCTGTGGACTGTCATTGAGAGACTCCCTTTTCCGCGTTGGTTTTTGTTTGGTCCAGATGGTTACGTGAGCGTCATCATGTGGCCATTATCATCAGCGTGGCAACAGTCGGTAAACTGAAGGGGTGAGCTCAACCTGTATGCTTTTTATGCCAGGCCCACCCCGCCAGTACCCACTCTAAGTTCCTGGTTGTGACGTCACGCAGCACAGGATGCGCAGTGCAGCGATTGGGTTTTAGGCGTGGAAAGTGGGCGGGACTTCGGGTTGTCACCGTAGACGTCAGCGGTTTTTGCGGAAGTGTATGATGATGGCGATGGAGTTAGGCAGACAGCAGCAGGAAGGTGCATTTGGCTCGTTACCTGTCGACCCACTTTCCCGGTTCACGTGCCCAGTCTGCCTGGAGGTCTTCGAGAACCCCGTGAGAGTCAAGTGCGGACATGTGTGAGTGTGACACCCGTGGACCGAAGCTCGAAAAGGACATAATGTGTCAGGGAAGCAAATTGGAAAACTGGCAGGGCCAGTGAGTGGGTCAGCGAGTCACTAATAGGAAAATTATAGGCCGCCGGAGGGTGAGGGTGGTGGGAGGAGGCCCCACATTGAAAATATGCGCGAGCTGCGGTTGTTCAGTGAAAAGTAAAGTAGCTCTGAGTCTTCACTGAGTAGCATATAGTCGAATGGACTGCAACGCTGCAGGAGAATGGAGTTGGTTGGAAGAGGGGAACGGTCACGACTTTAGATTGCAACTAGCAGTGTCGTAGGCAGGGTATCTGGGCCAGTGATTAAGTTGCCAGCCTAATACATTTCTGAAAATGGGGAAATCAGACGAATGTGGCGAGTAGTGCGGGTGTTGGAAAACTAATTGGGGATTCCGTAAATTGGTTACAGCAGAAAGGAGACTCAGTCTTGAAGGGCATCTCCGTGAGCAACGGAGCCGATGAAATTGGCAATAAGAACAAGCAAGACGGAGGGAAGAGAGGGGAGGGGGGAGGAGAAATGCGACACGGCGCGAGGGGAGGGGGGAGGAGAAATGCGACATGGCGGGAGGGGGCGGAGCGGGTAAAACACGACGGACGTGCACGCGCCCGTGACTTTTAAGGTCAATGCGCATGCGCATAAGCTTAATGCGCATGCGCATTGACCTTAAAAGTCACGGGCACTGCAAGGAATCGCCACGATTCCTTGCAGTGTAGATAAAGAGTGGATAACTCGCAATACTCTCGCCTTGCTCGATGCGCATGCGCATCGACAGGCGAGACCTAAAAAGCGAAGAAAATAAAGATATTTCTCCTCGTTACACCTGCCGTGGGGAAGCATGCAGTTTTGATGCATTGTCAGGTTTACAGATCCATGTGAATCTGGGAATGCATTAAAAACCAATGGGAGTTGCACGGGGACAACCACTGCAATGTCCATGGAATGCCTCCCTGACACGGTGCAAAGCAAAGTAGCGACTCTTGCTGTGTTGCCTTATTTCCGTATCTACAAGGCCATGAAACCCAATGCAAAGTGGCTTTGCGTGGCCTCGTAGATATGGGTCTGCACTCTGCACTGCCAGAGCGTCATAAAAAGTGACGCACCGGCTGCGCAAGGGGATTGTAAATTAGTCCCTATCTTTATAATATTATTCTGAACTAAATTGTATTCTCACCTTCTGGTCTTATAAGCCACAGAAAATTCAGAAAGTTTCCTTCAAGGGTCATATTGACATCTCCAGTGGTGTCAATCCTTCTCCTTCTCCCTGACAGCGAATCAATCTGGTACAACTTCACCACCATGTTGTCCACGTTGAGGGCAGCGTGTCCCTCCACTCTTTTTATTTCGGCCAGGACCAGAGTTGGGTCAACTCTGTCTTCTGGTGACATGCACTGTTGTTCGAGTATCTACGACACTCACATATATGTAGCGTTACTTGGAGCGGGCGGCCCGCCTTGAATAGTTGTGACGTCAGTGAGCATTTTCCGCTTTCTTGTGGTTTACTAATGTCTATCGTGCAAAAGATTCCCCCACCATAGTCCATCAACATTAGAGTAGGTTAGCCTCACTGCATGCTTGATGTCTGTGCATGGGAACACAGCTCAAACTGTGTTCTTAGAATGGAAGCATCCTGTGGCTCTTTGCAAAGCATTTTTATTGGAGGAGCAGCAGCATCTCAAACATAAGGTGCTGTTTCTGTGACATTCTAATGTTGGGGACTTCATTTCATGAAGTAGGTGGTGATGGAGAGAAGAGGTAGGAAGGTGTGCGCTTCAGTAACCTCACTCTATGCCATCTTTGCTCAAACACCCACTGCTATCTAGCTAGATTTGTGCTACCTAATCACGCACATATATGCAATATGTGGGGCACAGTGGTCATGGACGTCGATTTAACAAAATACCTGGGGTATCGGAAGTGACTTCACATGCCCTTTAACCTTCTTTTTCACTCACACATACACGTTTACACATATACACGCTTACACATACACTCGTATTCACACATACACACACTCACACATACTCTGCCGACACATTCACACACACTCACACATACACACACACTCTATCTTACATAAGCACACTCAAAACTGCAAGCATGCACACATTATACATACATTTAAAGTGCTAGAAAAAGTCATACTCCAGCTATTTGTACTCTATTTTTGATCAAACTAATAGCAAATAATGTAATATTATTCCCTGGTAGTATAACAAAAATTTACAAAAAACAAGGAGAGTGAAGCCCCCACTGACGTCCACAAGGACCAGCTGCTTCTGTTCCTTCCACTGATTTTGCCACTGCTGATGCTAGGGGTCGCAAAGGCAGTGCCAAGGGTCTAAGGGGTATGGTTACAACAGCGACCCCTGGCGATCCCTAAGTGACGTCCATGACGGTGGTCTAATTTCGAGCCATAAGAGCTATGCTGTCCAAGCAGGATGCTGTCCAAGCAGGCCTCGTAAACATATTTAGATCTGGTGAAGGCAGACCTACGTTCAAGCATTTACCCTGCACATATTTACAGCTTTGAGGGGTAGCTTTTTAATCTGAAGATTCAGCTCTTAAACACCCCTGAAGGTAATCACCCTCTGGCCTTACCTAGGGCCAGATGTAGGTAATCTCAATTTACCTATTCTTAAATACCGAATCATACCGATCCAGTATTTAAGAATAGGTAAATGAGATGTAGGTAATTTTTCTTTAAAAATTACAGAATCGGTAAGTTTCGGTAATTGCCATTGATTCCTATGGGCCTGGAGGCCCATAGGAATGAATGGCAATTACCGAATCCGTAAATACTGATTCTGTAAAAGGGGGAAAACAGTGAAGGGTGGCAGGGTGTCACTTTGACACCCTGTTGCACCCTTCAATTGTGTATGGGTGCACATGTGGCACACATACATGCCCTAAGGGCATGTATGTCTGCCTCATCGCACTGTTGAAAAAGCAAAAAAAAAATGCTTTTTCAAAGGTTTTCATTATTTACCACCAACTTGTAGTTGCTGGTAAATAACGAATCCTTAACTGAGGAATGCACTAACTTGAGTGCTCCCTACATCCTGGATTCGGTAATTTACTGAATCTGTATGTTAAGAATTCGGTATTTTACCGAATCCTTAAATTATCCTAAAAAAATGCCACCTACATCTAAAAAGTCCAATACCGGTCGATAACGGCTGAAATTCTGTAATTTCGGCCGTTACCGACCAGCATTTGGCGACCTACATCTGGCCATTAATGCCTTGCTCTGCTGCTGCCTGAGCTACACCTGTCTGTGTTTGGGGGTGGAGGAAAGGCGTTTGCACTGATGCTCCCTGTGCTGTGTGCTCCTGTGGAGTATACGTGAGGGAAGCTGGCACTGTTGCTGCCCACCCTTTGCCAATTCTGTCTGTGATGTAAACTTGCACTGCTGATGATAGGATGCTTATCTGTCTCCTTAGAACTGGGACATCATTATGCAAGTCCTAGACTTTCTAGTTATAAATAAATGTTATCAGGTTTTTTAGCCCAAATGGATCAATTGCACCCAACCAAGACTGCAAGTCCCATAATGCACTGTCCACACTACCTGGTTTCCACACTGTATACATGTCCGGTGTGTGCAAGGAAAGACTGACTGTTGATGCCCAAATGGCTTCTGTCCCTGTGTTTTACGGAAGGTTTATGAAATGCTTCCACGTTTGCTACACAGAAATTAAAACAATTGACATTGCCAATGCTTATGGTGCATTGGGAGCATGCCCTGGCAAAGGTATTGAGGACACTAGAAAAGGGAGAAACACTACATTTGAGGAATGCTAGTCCTTCCCTTAAATGACTTGCTCACACCGGTTGCTAAATACAAAGAAATTTTGCTTGCTACATTAAATACAGCACAGTTCTTTCTGCGTAATAATTAAATTGCTTTTCTCATACATTCCTGTAGATTAAGCCATTTCATGCTCAGCTGGGCCTTGAGCAGTTCATTGCTTTCGTCTGTCTACAGCAGATACAGGCGTCCTTGCATGTTACCACTCAGCGGATGCTGTTGTGTAATTTTACTGCAATCTTTCTGGCGTGCATCTGCTCAAGTAGTCTCAGATGTGTAAATACCGCTGTCTGGAAGCATTCATGGAGGCTTGCATAGCACCAACCCAGCTACAAACCAATGGGTTGCTATAATTTGGGAGCCAGACCTGGGAAACCACAACTAAAGAGTAATTCTGAAAAGGATAATTCTAGGCAAGCACCCGAGTCTTCGACAAAGATTCTGTATTATGAGGTACTGGGAGATGGGAAGGTGGAGGGGCTGAAGGCAGGACAAGTGGATTTGTCAACAATGGAGGGAACTAAAAGGCCAATGTTTAACGGGGTCCAGTGCATATGCCCATGAACTATAGAAACAAAAAGGAAATACACTGTTCCCCAAAAGGAAGTGATAAACGGCGTAACCAAGCGGAGAAAGCAGCAAGGAGGGGAAATTCCCCTTTCGGAACTGAAACCCTCAAACACCCAGCAAGCTAGGTGTCATGCTTCATCATATGGGTTTTGCTCCTCGTTAGACTGGCGCTGCAATGTCTAATGGGCACCCCTAGAGGGCCTCTTTTGCGGAGATCTTTTGTTCCTGCAAGTTGGTGCATGTGGGTATAAGGGCTTCAGGGGAAGTGTAGACGTGTGTGAAAGTGGTGAAGATTAAAAAAGGTTAGTGAATCCACGGCAACCTTTATTGGTGTGGTTCACCACCTTGCTAAAAACAGTGAGGCGAAGATACACGCTGGTGCAAAGATCCAGCAGTGTGTTTTCTACCCTAAGGTCAACATGTTTCATGCTATGAGAGCAATTCGTCGGGACCTAAAAATGAAATAGTGCTACACAGTGAGGATGGGGCGAATACTACCTTCCTCTTGATGTGGGAGCGCAGGCCGGGAGGTCCTGCTCTGTCTAGGTGGGACCTAAGAGAGGGCGACATAAAGGGATGAGAGTTATCCCTCAGTTTGCTCTGTGGTCAGAAAAGGTCACCACAGCTTGGTTACAGCGTTTAAAACAATGAACTGAGGGCACGGAGGTGCCCACTCTGTTCAGTAGAGAAGAAAATGCAAAAACAATTATGAAAAATTAATTAGAATTTAAAAGGTAAGCATAGGCTTGGTGCGACTAAATCCTGGTTACTGAGAACTGGTGACATCAATTAAAAATTGGTAAACTGTAACTTGACAATCTCACCCTACTAGGACCAAGAAAGGCATCACCGGTCTTCTCTAGTGTGCTGGCACCAAAAGTGGTAGGTACCTGAATAGGGAGGGGAGAAGTAGTCAGGATCAAAGTCAACGGCAATGCTGTATGGTTGCCGTGTGTGGGCCGTGACCAATGGAGAGCGTTAAGTATGCCATGGTTGCGAACAACCAAACCTACATTGTACATGTGGTAAATCATAGGGAAAACGCCTAATGACACGCACTCAGAGCTGTTACATACAGCACCGGAAGCCCCGCGCCATCCCCATCAAATCCCGGGGATTAACAGGGGCAGCGAGCAGAACTCCCGGTGCGGCAGCTCCCACCCGATGCAACCCAAGGACGCGACCACCATGTACTCACGGGACAATGGAAAGGTGGCATGCCGTGCCCACGAGGCACCTCAAGCACCGCCCTCAACTGTGTGTGGCGCAAGTACGGCAACACAGAAAATACTACAAACTGAAGCCACACAAGAAAGGGCCCTCTTACCTGTCCACAGCTGGGACCACACCGTATAACCTACCCGCACGTCAAGGGTCAGGGAGAAGCCGGGGCGATGTGCCATTCGGCAACTGTGCTTTTTAGCTGTTTGCGCCGGAGCTCCCGTAAACCCATGTCACGTGGATGGGGAGTGTGCGTGGGCCGCGCAAGCGCGGAGGTGTGGCCAACATGGCGAGGCTCCGTTGTAATGCCAGTGTACGCCCAGACTGGAAGTGGCAGCCATGTTGTAGTGTGTAAGGTGCTGATAGAGGAATAAGCAACAACCTCAAACAAGTTTCAAAACACAATCACTACAAGCTTAGGAGGCTCATCAGTCCACGGATAAAGCGTGCCATAATATTGGACATGTCCAGTGAAGGGGGGGAGCTATTAGGCTCCTATGATGTAAAGGCTCTAAGAGATTGAGGATGATACATTAGACCTCAGTGAGAGTGGCGGCTATTGCCAAGGGGACAAGTGGATTACCAGCAGTTCCATTAGCGGCTGGTTGCCTCTACACCCTCCAGGGTGTTGCAATGCGTATCTCCAGGCCCCAGTGTGCACTGCCTCACCCACCAGTCAGATGGTTACACAATGGATGTGGTAGAAATAAGGCCTATTCAGTTCTGATTTAATCTGAATGTCAGATCTGTGTTATTGCATCATAGTAAGGAGTACCATCTCCCTTGAGGTCATTACAGACTTTTGTGTGATAGCCTAATGCATTCTGGGCCTTGTTGTCTTGTTCTGCTTCTATTGATTTCTAGAATAACATACCTGAAAACCATCATTTGTAGGTCACACCTTTAGGACCGCAGAGGATGTCTGTAATGAACTGGAGGGAGGTGGTTGCTCTAGTAACAATGATATTTATGGTTTTAAGAAACCTCAGTGCACCCTTGGCCAATTGTGCTCCAAAACGGAAAGCTGAGCATTAATTGATTGTGGCATTTATCCACCTCAAAATCATCCCTCATCACCCATTGCAAATATTCATGGTCAATTCCAACCACCAATTAAAACCTTGATGGAAGGGATGTGGTCATGAGAGAAGCATGGAAGTAAGAGCTTGCGAAGGCTTCTCCTCCATTGCCAACCCAAAGTCAGTGGCGACTCCTCCGCTAACGCGCAGGAACATCGCCCCACTGCTTTCAGCAGTGTTAATAAAGGAAAAATAAAATGATGATAACTCGTTGCTATTATCATTTTGTTTGTTTCTGCTGCTGCATCTGTGCAGGGGTGGATGGGGCTACTCTGCTCCCAGAGCAGGGGGAGGAGTGGTGGGCACTCTGTAAGTACACAATGAACGTTAGGTCGGCCCTTTTGGGCCAGCCAAACAGTCATGCACACTTTGCATTTTCTTCACCCAGTCTGCTTTACAGCCTGGGTGGAGAACATGCTCAGGTTCCCATTCCCTGGCTGAGTGCCGAACCACGGTGCTCAGAACAATCACAACGCTGCAGTGCAGCGTTGTGATTGGTCAGGAGAGCCTTGGTGCTTCCTGTTCCGGCCCAGCGGAGGGATAACAAGGAGAGACGACGGAGGAGAGAAAAGACGCGGACAGGAGGTAGGTTTTTTTTTTACCCCCGCCCTCCACCCACCACCCCGCCACCCCGCCACCCCGCCACCCCGATCCATGCCAGCCGCCACTGCCCAAAGTGTAAATGTAATATGCATATAAATGCAGAAAAGGTGGCACCAAGGAGGCAATACTTTTATACCCTAGCAATTCCTCTGTCATTTCATACTTAGCTTTTCTATGCCATATGTGGACCAGTCATATTTAAATGAACTATTCGGGTATGACTGCTTTTGAGATGTAAAGGATGATTTGCATACCGCTCATCCACCTCTGGAATAGCACAGATGAGCTAAAAAGAAGGAATGCATTGATACCCAGGGGAATTCTAGTTTACGAGGAGCAATGGATCAGATATTTCCATTCATTACCTTTTTTTATTCTTCTAAACGAAGAAGCATTTATGCTCCTGGTGGACAGGGACAAAACTCAATGGGCATTGGAATATTTCGAAATTTGAAAAAGCATGAACTTGTTGGATTCTGAGGGGTGCCTTCTGCCATTGCAGGTGCAGTCTGAAAAACATTTAACCAGTGCTTAATTTGTTCAGGTCGTTGCACCTGGAGGGTGCAAGCACTCATTTTTAGGTCTGGGTTAATAACACAGCTGTCTACAAGAACTACTGGAATATAATGCCTCTCTCACCTCCTACTGTTGGCTTGGTGTATTATTCCACCTACAATGGAGCGGTGGTATTGCAATTCATGAGGGACTATTTTACTCTTCAAATGCTCATTGAATAACCACACATACAAATCTTTATCTCATATGTGCATTGCATAAAATACAACTTTTTTGATTTTTTTACTGTAGCAGGTTTTTATTTTTATTTTAGTCTAGAATTCCTTCAAATCGGACCCATTGATTTTGCTAGTGCTTTTCAGGTATTAGGATCCATGTTCCCTATTGCACTTTGGCCAGATAGGAATCAATGGGAAGGTATTCCTTATTTGTGAATCTCAATTTGCGATTAGCAAATAAGAAATATGTAGGATTCGCAAAACTTTTAGAAAATCCTACATACATTGCATTTTGCAATTCTCTAATTGCGATTCGCTAAAAATTGCAATTTGAGAATCGCAAAACTCTTTTTTGATACATATGGCCCTAATGTTACAAAACAAAAAAATAGTACATATTTATTATTTAATTCTAAAATGTTGAAATAACTTTTTTAATGTAAAAAATGATGTAACAATACATGTTATTCTAATATAATTAAATTACTTCTACTAGTTCTATACATCACTTTAAATAATCAATAATGTACCATGTAGATGTCTCCACCCCGTCTGCAGAGTATTCCTATTGTAAAGTATGGGTAAAACGTTTTAAAAGTTTTTTAACATTTGACAAAAGTGAGTAGCAATGTTCTTTTGGTAAAAATGAATGTAGATTTGTTTTATATATTTATTTTAAATGCAGAACTAAACAAAAAAATGTTACATCACTCGTAACTTCATTTTGAGTTAAATTGTTCATTAATGTAAATATGTTAACATAACTTAAATTAATTTTTCTGAAGTTTAAATTAAAAGTATAAATTCCCACCTTAAGTAAAACCAATTGTGCATTAATAATTAAGAGTGATATGTATAATTTATTCAAAGTAATGTATTTATATTTTAATTAAATATATGCTACATGAATTTCTTAATTGGAAAAAGGTCATTAGAATATTTTATAGTGAAATAACAAATAAACAGTAAATTATTAAAATGTTTAACTATGTAAAAATAATAGTTTAATTTTATATTATTTCCTATGGAGTATAAATGTATGTCCCTAGCTCCATTATTTTCTACAGGAAGGTGTTGCAGGGCAAGTGGTTGGCCTTGCGTGGTTCTGGACTTACTCTAGCTCTGAGCAGTAGTAATTTACTACCGATTTGGCTACCTTTTTGACTGGAGTAAGTTTAGAAGTACAGTTTGTGGATTGTAATGGGCTTACTCTTTTGTGGGTGGGTGCATGTACCTCCCTGAACACCTCCCTGCCTCCCCTAAACCTCTTCTTAGTCCTCCCTAACCCCTCCCATTACTTTTTTCCAGTCCCCAACCCTGTTCTCCCCTCATTTGCTTCTAAGTGGTAAACGTACATGTGTGAGGATCTCCTCGAAGAAAAGATAGGAGAGCTTTACACTCGTAGGTTTGTGAATAGCATTTTGCAGTACTTTAGTGGTAATGCTATTATAGTACTAATAACGTTCTACAAAATGCAGTTTGTAAATAGGCTCTTAAGTGTATATGTGCACCCTCTTGCCTGATGTATACACGCTCCTTTGTTCTGCTTCTGTGGGATGGCAGCTACTCCTGTTTTAGCATTTGAAACCAATATCAGAGGGACAAAAATAGCACCCAACCCTCTGGTTTTGCAGGCACTTCCTACAAGGTTCTACCTGGTGGTAAGAGGAAAATGAGGAACTGGGTAAGGATTTTCAGCCTTGAGGCGAAGCAGAATTGTGTTCACTGGAGTATGCTCCCCATCACTGAAAAAGGGGCAGCTATTGTGCCCTTTGCAGCACTTGCCACCACCTCTATGTGTCACCCATTGCATATATTTTTTGAAACACAGACCTAGGGGAGACAGCTTGAATGTCTATTGCCATTCATTAGGGCAGGACCAAAAGATGTCACAGAAATGTATATGCATTTACATTGCAACTTGTGCTATGCACATTCATGCCACAATGTGGCATTGTAAATGTAGAGGAAAGAGTCTGAAGGTGGTAAAGCATTTAAGGTAGGAGTACAAACCTGATGGACAGCCTGTCAGTCTTTGGCAACTGACCGACAAAGCTGTGAGCTCCGGAAGGAGAGGCCAGTAACGAAATGTAGTGGTGAAAAGTGATTTTTCAAGTTTTCCAGCACTTGATGTCGTCATCCTCCCGCTAGATCTGGTGGTAGGAAGTTGCACAGGGTAGAATCCGGTATTTTAAAATTATAATCTCCAATTTCTTGTATCTGATCCCATTTTTTGAAAGGAGTCTTTCTTAGAAAATCTTAGCTTCATTGTCGGAAGGTTTGGGGTGAGCAGTTTAGAGGGGTAGTTGGGTGCACAGCCACGAAGTGCCTTATGCACTTTGCAAAGGGTCTTGAAGGTTTGTCTCTCTGTCACTGGGAGCTGAGTGGATGGATTTTTGTGGCTGGTGGGGTGTGTACTTGTCTACTCAGGCCAAATAACAGGCAGGTAGGGCAGTGCCGATCAATTTAAAGTTTAGAAGTGATAGCTTTAGGGAGACTAGTGCAGGTTTTTGCATTGGCCCAAACGAGATATCACCACTGTTATGATGAGGGTGAATTTTATAAGTCCAATATGGTGGAAAGCGGATTTGGAGACACCATTTATTTGGGATATGAATGAAACGGCACCGTGATAGAGTTCACTGTGCCTTACAAACTTTATTGACAGGGATTCAGTTCAGGAGGCAAGAGAAGAGGACGAGCGGAGGGTTGACTTGCCACAACAGTAGGACTTCTGTTTTCTCGCCATTGGGGCACAGCCAATTAATGCACCTGTGGACATGGAAGAGGCCTTGAGACGGGGGGGGGGGCGATTAACAGAACTAACTTAAGACAAAATCCTAAACTTACTACTTTTGGTATTCACAGAAGTTAGGATTTTGTCTTAAGTTTGTCTTAAGACAGACTTAAGATAGACTTAAGTTAGGATTTTGTCTTAAGTCTGTCTTAAGTCTGTCTTAAGACAAACTTAAGACAAAATCCTAACTTCTGTGAATATCAAAAGTAGTAAGTTTAGGATTTTGTCTTAAGTTAGTTCTGTGAATCGGGCCCAAACTGAGGAGTTTACCGGGGTTGTCATTCAGCCTGAGATAGATCTGTGTGCCATCTGCACTGATGTGGAAGCCTATATGAGAGGAGGTGAAGATGGTCGTGAAGGGGGCATGTAACCCTTGAAGAGTGAAGGGGACAGCAGAGCAATGGTGGACTCCACAGCGGATATTTGTGGTCTTGGAGAGGAATGGCCCCATGACGTCTTGGTGGGAACAATGTAGCCGGAAGGGGTCAAACCAGGACAGTGAGGTGCTGGCAGTGGCGGCTCGCAGAGGGAGTGCTGCTGGGCGGTGAGGCGGGTGGAGAGAGGGATAGTGGAGTCAGATATACGACCGCCAGGAGTAAAGTATTAAATAAATAAATACAACTATTTACCTTGCGCTCGCTGCATCGCCTTGCAGTAAACAAAGACTGTCGGTAAACTAGCAATCATGCTGGGAAGCAGTGATAAAACAATGCATGAAAAATGATTTGCCTGATGTGAATCACAATACGGTTGTAAATAAACAATCAGCATGAACATATTTTATTAAGCCAATTATTTAAAGCGTTTGAGAAACCATAAAATACAAACCATAATGCAGAGCGTTCCAATTATAATGTGTATTTGTAAAGCGCACGCTCACCCAAGAGTATCTTGGCGCTGAATAAGAGAATATTACTGTTACCCAACTCAATGGTACTCATTTTATCGACCTCAGAAAGATGTAAGGCTGAGTGACCCCACCAGGATTTGAACCTGTGACCAGGAGGTCGAACTAATACATTTCTTCTCATTCTAAGGATCTGACTTGTCCTAAAAATAGCAAATAAGCATGAAACTGTAGGATCGATAGGAAAACACCATAATCTCATAACGTTTTTTGCTGGTGTCGTCTCGAATTAAAGAAGCCACTGGCCGCAGTTTTGAGATTGTGGATAAATATATGACCTATTTATTTATTTAGGGTTTTTGTAAAGCGCTGATTCTTCTTCCAGACGCCTTACAGCTCTGTTAATCAGTATAGAGGGTAGAGTTTGTGATGGGTGCAATCTAGCGCCTTGAGTGGTCTGTGGGCCATCCCACAACCCTCTTTTGCTTCCCGTAGAATTGCAGCTCTTTACTCAAGGGAAAGATGAACAGCTCATCCTCCGGGGGTGCTCCTGAGTGTAGATGGCTTGATTTTGTCGTCATCTGGAACGGGTTCCTTGTGTTCCAGAGTCTGGATCCTGAACACCCAATGACATGACTCCTTATTTTAGTTCCTTGGAAACTTGGTGGTGGATGAAAGGCGGCCCATGCTCATCTTTTTTTTGGTATAATTATTTTTATTAAACATTTGTCGACATATGAAATACAATACAGAGGAATCAGGTACAATACATTCAGCCCATGCTCATCTTGAGGTTCATGGGGCGAATGGATTGCTCCCAATGTTCATTTACATTATTGTGTTGTCATGGTGCAAGGACATTCTGGCAGCCTGCATGTGTAGTGTTAACAGTCGGGAATCATCCTTCACTTACATTGCAGTAGTGAAAGCGAACAACCATCAATACCTTCAGCTCCATGGAAACATCATCCCGGACAAGATGGACAACTGTAAGTGAACCACCGCCAATGCTCCTGTCAGCTCCATGCAAGCATCACTCTTGATGAGATGGACAACTGTAAGTGAACCACCGCCAATGCTCCTGTCAGCTCCATGCAAGCATCACTCTTGATGAGATGAACAACTGTAAGTGTACCACCGCCAATGCACCCATCAGCTACATGCAAACACCACTCTGGATGAGATCGACAACTGTAAATGGACAACCGCCAATGCTCCTGTCACCTGCACACAAACACCACTCTGGATGAGATGGACAACTGTAAGTGAACCACCGCCAATGGTTCCATCAGCTACATGCAAACATCACTTTGGATGAGTTGGACAACTGTAAGTGTACCACCACCAATGCACCCATCCGCTCCATGCAAACACCACTCTGGGTGGGATGGATAACTCTAAGTGTACCACCACCAAATGCACCCATCAGCTCCATGCAAACATCACTCTGGATAAGATGGACAACTCTAAGTGTACCACCACCAATGCACCCATCCGCTCCATGCAAACACCACTCTGGATGAGATGGACAACTGTAAGGTACCACCACCAATGCTCCTGTCAGCTCCATGCAAACACCTCTCTGGATGAGATGGACAACTGTAACCGAACCACCGCCAATGCTCCTGTCAGCTACATGCAAACACCACTCTGGATGAGATGGACAACTGTAAGTGAACCCCGCTAATGATCCCGTCAACTGCATGCTCACACCACTCTGGATGAGATGGACAACTGTAAGTGAACCCCTGCCAATGGTCCAGTCACCTACATGCAAACACCACTCTGGATGAGATGGACGTTCTGTGCGTCATAAACCACAAATCACACCACCACATATTGTGCATCATATGCAATGTACCAAAGACAACCTGTGGTGTGCCTCATATACAACACACAAAGCCATGGCATATCATGCATTATGAACAGCACACCAAATGCACTGATTGCCATGCCTCATATAGAACACATGAAACCACTGCATATTGTACATCAGGTACCACCCACCATAAACACTGTTCTGTACATTATATACCACACACACTACTTCATGTTGCACATCCTATTAAATACACCAAAGACAACTGTGCTTCATATGTTGAAATATAATCGACAAACGTGAACATCGCCGACGCCATCTTGCCTAACAAGAGCCATCGTATGCACGTAAACGGCACCCATTTTAGATACCGCGGCCATTTGGTGCGTTGCCGATCAGCAGCGCGTCACCCTGACCTCGCAGTCATCCCCCGTGCTCTGCCAACCCCCAAGCACACATGCTAGAGTCATAAAGCATCCTCAGCGCGACCCAGCCCCGGAGCCACTTCCTGTGCCTAACGCCCATGTCCTTTCATCCCCCACGCACGAACAGGCCCATCGATAACCTCCTCCCCTGCACCTGGCTGTTCGATCCGGTCCCAGGCAATAACTAGCCCCTGCGGATACAGTTTATTACCCCCGTACAGTAGAAACTCGCTCCCCATCAAAAGGGTCGGAATTAATGAATGACACAACCCTCTTAGATCTGACCAATTCCGCATACTTCCGACCCTGTCGGAATGTCCAGCTGCGCGATAACAATCACCTGCTGAGACCGGGGTGGGGGACATTTGCTGTTGGGTATTTCTCTTCATTGCGCGTCCCTTACGACTCCCCTTGGGAGGTGCAGGAATCTGACGCATTCCCAGGATTACAACACATTGTAAGTCTGGGAATGTGTCATGCAATACCCGTGAAACGCCCCTTTCACGCAGAGTTATGCATAAATGGGATCATAATTACAAGGTCATGAAAAGCCATGCAGGGTGGCATTACGTGGCCTTGTAAATATGGGCAGGCACACTGCGATGCCGGTGCATCAAAACAAGTGACGCACTGGCTGCGCAATGGGCTTGCAAACAAGCCCCTTTGTTTTTGCATTGTTTATTTAGAACCACCGTACCATCCAATCGTAACTCCTGCTGCTCCGTAGGCCAGTCTGGCCCTGGTATATTGGGGCCAAATTTGCAAACATTTATAACCCGATTGGAGCAGGTGGAAAATGTTGCAGGTGCTTTATTTTCTCCGCTGTCGGAGGGGGGAGTGGATTTCGGGGGTGGGGGACAGTGAGAGGAGAGCTATGCTTTTCCTTCAGCTGGGGGCCGCTTTTTCTGCTCCCTTCAGATGAAGTATGAGGTCAGGCGGGGCCAGGCACAGCAGCTGCCCTCGCCCTGCAGCTCCTCTGAAGTCTCTGAGCCCACGTCTCCTCCCAAGAGGAGTTGGCCTAACGGCTCGGGCGGCCGACCTTGAATCTGTGGAACCGGGTTCGAGTCTCTGCAATGACGCTGAACATCCTGTGATTCTGGGCAAATCACTTAATCTCCCCGTGCCTAACACAAATGTGTCCTCATGTAACGCAACTGGTGCTATGTTAAGCGCTCTGATACACGATACCGGGTCAAGTTCGCGCTATATAAAACTCTGTAAAATAAAAAACATGGAATTATCAAGTTTTAAGTTGGAGGACCCAGCCGCGGAGACCGTAATACTTGTAGTTTCCCACAGTGGTACCCTCCACCCCCAGAACTCCTAATGAAGGCCTAAGTGAACCCCTATACTACACTAGATATAATGTATGTACCCCATTCTCAACATTCTTACACCACTGTTGGCTTGGAACGCATGATATACCAGGGCAACATATTCAGTATGCATGTTTACAACATGGCGTCTCCTTTTCCACTGATACCAGAGTCACTTTATCCCCCGTTGTTTCTGACTAGAACTCAAAACTTAGCTGCTCTAGTCCTTCCCCCGCTCCCAGCTGCCAGCTGCCAGCCTCGCCATGATATGTAAATTTAGCTTTCACGTCAGATGCAAAACAAAACTCTCTCTCTCTGTGATTGGATCAACCAGTGACCTCCTCCCGTCTGTGCTCGCTGGCGCCACTAGAGGGCGCATCTCCTTTGTTGTAATTTCGCGCCATTTTATGGCTCCTGCAACACACAGGAATTTTAATGAATCTGCCTATAGAGCTAAATCTTCTGTTTGCCACCGAGTTATGTCGTTTGGTGAAGGCTGCTGTACAAAAACATATTTTTAGACCCGTTATTTACCCCACACGACAGACAGTTCGCTTAATGACTGCGAGGCACAGTCCTGCGAATGTTTCTCCTGGTTGGTTTGTAAATGTCTATACAGAGTTACATGGAGGGCGCACATGGGAAACGTGTTAATCCATAACAAAGGAATCCAACAGGACATATTTTTACAGAGTGTTGTAGTCCTGCGCCTTAGTTATAATTGTAGTCTCCATATGTCAGAAGACTGCAATTACATTGTCATAATAGGGCTTCATCAGAGAGGAAAAAAGAATCCGTCCTGCCAAGATAAAAGCCCCCCTGTTGTGGTGAATATCTGACTGTGTTTGATTTTCAGTGTGAAATCTTTTCTTCATTTCATCTATGCAAGGGAGACAAGGAATTGATTCCAACTGAGAAAGACACTGAAAAACTCGATTTTAAAAGACGCCTTGCGTGTTCAGTGTCGCCCTTGCTTGTGTGTGGGTCTGAGTGTGGCGTGCCACGGTTATTGCAACGGCTACACAAGGACACTATGCCACAACATTGAGTTGGAGGAGAAAGAAATGACAGCCGCTCTTTAGATACAAAAAGACAATTTTTCTGGGAGCAAACTGGGTGTACCAACAATAACATCCTTCGTCTTCTTGCTGTACAAACTAAAATGCCCTACAAGAGGGAAATAAACTATAGCAAACTAATCCATCCTGCCCCTTCTAAAAAGTTCCTGCCCACTAAGTTTTCCTGTTTCACCTCTTCTGTGCAAGAGTTGTCCTAATGCTTTGAGGGGGCTTCTCTGGTGCTCCTTCTTGCCCCTCTGCTTTTCATGCCTGTCAGGCAAGAGGATTCACCTCTTCTGTGCCATATCTGTTCCTATCAGAAATAAGCATCTGATGACTAGGCCCAATGTCTGCACATTTATCTATAGCCGTAGGCTGTAGTCAAAATATTAGTTTGCAATATTTGTACACTTCGTGGTGCTGTTGTGCCTCGTGCCAAGCCACCTTTAGTACAATATTGGCCACACTTTGAAAACAAAGTGTGTGCCAAATTTTCAGAACACAAATTGTATCCAAGCACACACTATTCCAATCGTAAAATAAGTCTCATGTTAGTAGTCCTTTCTTAATTCCGGTCCACACAGATCAAGGTGCTCCACAAAGTTTTTAACTCCAAAAGCAGATTTCCATATAAATGTTGCCCAACATTGCCGCAGCCGATACGTGTTTTGTCCACCTGGCCTTTTTCAAAGCTATACGTTTGGTGATGTATCCAAAGTAGGTTTTGAGGTCTCTCCCAAAGTATATTGTCTTGCAAAGTGTAGGCAAAAAATTCCATCTATCTGGGGCCTCACAAAATTGTTTGCCTCAATTGCTGGGCTGACTGAAATAATGCCCAAAGATTTATTGTGTCTGCTTCAGTAGTTTTAAAACGTAACGAGGAACGGCACCACCCTGATAAGCATGCCGGTCTGTAGGCTTCACAGTAAATGTACTGCCGTATGTGTCGACTGCGGCATTGTTGGTCAACATCATATGGAAATCTGCTTTTGGCGTAAAAAAACTTTGTGGAACACCTTGATCTGTGTGGACTAGAATTAAGAATGAACTATAACACAAGACTTACGATTGGAATAGTGTGTGCTTGGCCGCAATTTGTGTTCTGCTTTTCTGTCCCTATGCCTACCTAGGTCTCCTCAAGCTTTTCTCCTGCCCCCTCTGCTTTTCATGCATTGGCAGGCTTCCCTCCCAAGGACCAAGCCTGCCATCCTTCCGTTCGCTCCTTGCCTCTTAACCTTCTCTTGGACTCTTCCTTGTTACCTCAAACCCTTGTTGAGCGCCTTTCTGATGGCCACCAGAACCACCCTTCGCTCGAGGTGGTACTTGTGTACCTCCCACTCTAACCAGAGCTGTTCATTTGTCATCCTTCAGAGTCCTCAAAGGCCTCCTTACACCCTCCAAATATGGCGGATTCCCCAGTGGTGTCAAGTGCACCCCGTTCACCTACTGCCCATACATACTTTTTGGATGCTATAAACCCTCAAATCCTTGCACCCTGCAAAGCCCTGAGATTTCCCTTTTACTTCTTTTCTGGCTTTGTTAATAGCCTCCGGGTTCTTTGTATCCCACCAAACCCTTCTTGGAAGAAATTGGATCCACCATATCTGACCAGCTGGTCAGCAGTCCTTTAATGTTAAAAAAATCCCTTTTTACCATTTTTAAAAGTTCTGGACCCATATTCTGCACCAGATCTTTCTCTACCATGTGTATAATCAACAGATCCAGTTTACTGACAACTTGATGTCCTGTAATCCTGCCATCAACAGCTCCCACCTGATCCCACATTTTGTGAACAATCTCACTGTAATTTTGTTTTGGTCCAAAGAAACCCAGCTGTATTCCATGCTTTAGTTTTCCCGCTTACCCCCCAGCATAACGCATCATGGAGTGTCCGCATATCTATGGTTCCTCTTTACAGCCTTTTATCCATTTCCCACCTTCCAAGTGGGAGAATAACCATAGCTTTATAGTCCCAAATATTTCCCACATGCAATCACTTTCCCACCTCTCCAAGCCTTTCAATTCCTTCTTGCCCATCCCTTTCTGAAAACCCACCATTGCCACCCCTATCCTAAAAGAGTGTGTTCCAAATACAGGGCCCGATTCACAGAATGAACTTAAGACTCAATCCTAAACTTACTACTATTTTGGTATTCACAGAATGCACTTACTACTTTTGGCATTCACAGAATAAACTTACTACTTTTGATATTCACAGAAGTTAGGATTTTGTCTTAAGTTTGTCTTAAGACAAGCTTAAGACAGACTTAAGACAGACTTAAGACAGAGTTAAGACAAACTTAAGGCAGACTTAAGAGAGACTTAAGACAGACTTAACACAGATTTAAGACAAAATCCTAACTTAAGTCTGTCTTAAGTCTGTCTTAAGTTTGTCTTAAGACAAACATAAGACAAAATCCTAACTTCTGTGAATACCAAAAGTAGTAAATTCATTCTGTGAATACCAAAAGTAGTAAGTGCATTCTGTGAATACCAAAATAGTAGTAGGTTTAGGATTGAGTCTTAAGTTCATTCTGTGAATCAGGCCCTCAGTGTCTTCTAAACCTCCACTCCTTAAACAAAGTCATAAAACACACTGTCACCACCAGCATGTACATATAGCTGGCCCTTTTCTTGCCTCCTTTTCTTCAACCATTTATTCAATGCCCACACAGGACATGTACCAAAACTTCTTCATTCTCTCATTAAGATCCATGTACCTTTCCCTCTTTTGATCCGTTTTACTACTTCTTAAAACTAGTCATAACTCCCCCACCTGTTTATTTGTACATCTTTCCTTTTAATTTCTTTTGAAATCATTAAGACTCCAAAAAACATCAAAGTGAAAACTAAACTGTACCAAAAATATTCCCAAGTAGTTGCTCCTGGATGTCTGACCCGAATCACCACCACCTCCAGTGTCCCTTCCTTTTTTTTTTTTTTTAAATCTCTTTATTAACAGGTTTTTACAATTATTTTTCCCCCTCTGGAACCGAGAGGGGGTGAGGAACAGATTCCAAAAGTAACTCAACAATGCTTCCACCGTGGGAGTGAGAAAAAACAAATATATAATCTTAAATCATATGACACATTATATCTTATATTACACCTGAGAACTCCTCCTTCATACCTTAATATTCACCCAGTCCATACTAAACTCAAAGACAACCAATACATTGAACTTGCATATTTACATATAAACAAATTATACATCACTTTATTTCGTATTGATGCCATTGCCCCTCCCTTATATCCCTATATCCTTTTGGACATTATATACATATTATATACACTTTATATACACTTTATATACATTTTATACTTCTTCCTTCCAATTTGTTATTGGCTCCCATATTTTCAATCCTAGTTTCCTTGCATTCTTTCCTCTTCTAGAATATATTGCTTTTTCAAGATTATATATACTTAGGAGCTTGGCTAAGCATTGTTGGAATACTGGTGCAGATTGTTCTAACCAGGCTGAGGCAATACATAATCTAAAAACTGCCATGGCAACAAAGATGAAGTAGTTGCCCTCTTCATATTCATTATCCGAGTCTACCCCCAATAGAATAATTGCAGGTGTTAAATTGATAGATAATTTCAATGCCCTTTGAAGAAATGTTTCTATCTCGTTCACTATTGTCAAAAGACATGGGCATGTTGCAAAGATATGAATAACATCTGCCTCTAAGCTTCTGCATCTAGGGCAATTTATACCCGTAGTCGCTCCCCATTGTGCAAGTTTTGCTGGAGTGTAATATAACCGAAAAATCGTTTTATAGTGCTGAGCCTGCAGCGACGCAGAGCACAAAATATTCTTTCCTAGTTCTAGAGATATATTAAAACACTCCTGCTCTATGCCCAACTTCACCGACCAACTTTGCCCTCATTTAACCATGTCGTCTGTTTTGGATTCAAGTAGCTCTGCGTAGAACCTTCTGATTGTACAGTCTGCTCCATTATGTATTGCCTCCAGTATACAATTTTTCTCAAATCCTCTCCCCCCCCCCTTTTATTTTGAAGGAAACTTCTTACTTGTAAGTATTTGAAAAAGTGTCTTGTTGACAAATCATATTCTGCCTGTAAGTTTGTAAATTGTTTCATCCCCTGTGGGGCCATCAGATCCCCCACTTTTATTATCCCTTTTCGATGCCATTCTGTATACACTAAGTCAGAAAATATATCTTCAGGGAATAGTATATTCTCTCTTATCCTCGTGTATCTATTAAATTTCCCCAGTCCAAATTTCTTCATAAACCCCTTCCAAATATTATGTGCGCCCAAAATGGTCTTGAATCGTGTTCTTTTAAAATAAGCAGTGTCAAAATGTTTCAAAAATATATTTTTAACTTCTTCTCCCATCAGTATACCATATATAGCTAATGAACCCAATTCATCTTCTCCTTCCGCTTCTGCTCCACCTATTAACCCTATCATATATTGTAAGGCTGCAGCCCAATAGTACAATTTTAGGTCCGGTAGAGCCCATCCTCCTCTGTCCCGTGGAAGTGCCATAAATCTTGCTGCTCTCCTAGTTTTACCTTTAGACCAGATAAATCTATTAATCATTCGTTCGAGTTTTTTAAACCAAAGGTTATCAAACCACAGCGGAATTGTCCTAAACAGATATAGAAATTTCGGCAGTATTAACATTTTAATGATATTTACTCTGCCAACCAGTGTGAGATGTAAGTTATTAAGTCTATCTAGCTCTTTCCCCACTTTACGTATAATGGGGTCTATATTTAACTCTACTAGCTTTCCTAATTCTGTAGTTATAATTATACCCAGATACGTTCCTGCTTGTACCACCCGTGGATCCTCACATATAGCCTTATTATTTTTTATAATTTGTGTTTTTCCAGTGTTCAGAGAGTATCCTGACACTTTCCCAAATTCTTTAGCCTCCAGCTCCACATGTCTAATAGCCTCTGTGGGTAATGGTGTTACAACAGCCACGTCATCGGCATAGGCTAGTATCTTGCAGTCCCCCCTAGGTGTGGCCACTGGAGGTATACTCATATTTGCTTCTAATCTACGTATCAACGGATCTAAATATACTGCAAATAGTAAGGGGGAACACGGGCATCCCTGCCTAGTACCCCTATTTATTTTTACTTGTTCCGTTGTTCCCGAATTTATTCTGATCGTGGCTACTGGGTCCCTGTACAAGGTCTTTATTGCTGTAAGAAAACCTTTTCCAAACCCCATTCTTTTCAATACACTCCATAGATATACCCAGGATACACGATCGAATGCTTTTTCAGCGTCTAACAATAAAACCGAAAACGGGTCCCCACTAACCTCCGTTTTATCCATAAGAGTTATTAGTTTTCGTGTATGATGCGTAGTCCCTCGTCCAGGTATAAATCCGTGTTGGGTAACAGTTACTAATGGTGTTATTACACTGGCGAATCTTATTGCCAGCGCTTTTGAATAGACCTTAGTGTCAGTGTTCATGAGCGTAATTGGTCTATACGACCCCGGTTCGGTGGGTATCTTTCCTTTCTTTAAAATAACGACTATTTCAGCCCCGGACCAGGAGTTTGGTATTGACATTCCTTTCTGTGCTTGTTTCATAGTACGTACCATATCTTCCCCTAACTCCTCCCAGAACACCTTGTAAAACTCTAGTGGAATCTTGTCTGGCCCTGCCGCTTTTCCGGATGGTAAACTCTTCAAGGCACCTTTTATTTCCTCTTGGTCTAAAGGGTTATCTAACCTGTGCTTCTCTATTTCATCCAACTCGACCCCTTCATAGTGATTCAAATATTCCGTTATATCTTTGGGATCTTTTACATCATTTTCATTATATAAATTCGTATAAAAATTCCTAAAAACTTCTCTTATTTGTTTCACATTTGTTACAATTCCTCCTGAGCTGTCCTTTATTGCTTTTATCTCTCCAAGTGATACTTTCTGCCTTACTCTAATGGCTAACATTTTACCAACCCTTTCACTCATCTCATAAGAGTTCTCTCTATTGACCACATATTGTTTTGCCGCCTTCACTGCTATATATTCTTCTGCTTCCATTCGCAGTTTCGCGAGCTTCATACGAACAGGATCTAATACACCTCCATTACTACTCTCGTCTGGTCTATTACTTAGTTCTTCCTCCGCTAATAATAATTCCCTCTTTAATCCATCATTTCTCTCCCTCTCCTGTTTCCTTCTCCTAGCCCCGAAGCTAATAGTCTCCCCCCTCACCCCTGCCTTAAAACAATCCCATACTGTCCCTACAGCTGCTGTATCTCTATTCGTTGTCATAAACTCATTTATCCAGCTCTTCATGTGTTTAATATATGCCTCATCCTCCAACAGTGCCTTTTCAAATGTCCACTCTGAGACCCTCCTTGCTACTACCAATCCCTTTAAGGTGACAATTAGGGGATTATGATCCGCGAGTAATCTTGGTAATCTCTCAATTCCTGCACCATCTATGCCTTGACTACTAATTAAAAAATAATCTAATCTTACACTAACTTTATGTGGTGCTGAGTAGTACGTGTACCCGTCTTGTCCTGGATTAAGAGTATCCCAAACATCCAATAGCCCGTTATTCCTAGCTAAGGAACAAAGTGCTTGGAACACTCTTTTCTTCCTTCCTTTATACTTAACTGGAGGTCCCAGCCCCAGACCCAATCCCCCTGCACCATTAATATTAAAATCCCCTCCTATCACTACGTATGGGGCCCAAGTCGCCAACTCAATATCAATTTCCTCAAAGATTTCCGAATCATCTCCTGTAGACCCATAGATAGAACCTAGGGTTACCCACCGTTCTCCTATCAAGCATTCTATTAAAGCCCACCTTCCCCAAGCATCCTCCCATTTTTTCCTGGTAGTAATGTCTCTTTGTCTTGCCATTACAGCCACCCCCCTGTTTCTGGTCCCCTGCCTGGAGTGTGCTATAACAGTAAGACCTAGCTGGTCAAGCAGTTGAATTTCGGACACCTGTATATGTGTCTCTTGAAGTATTAAAAAATCTAATCTTAGGCTTTTAATCAAAACAGCCACCTTCTGCCTCTTTAATTTATCATTTAAACCGCAGACATTCCACGTCATTATTCGGGTACTCATCCTGGTTTCCTGGGTAATCTATCCTTAGTTTTATCTATACTAAAATGATTCCTTAAACAAATTGGGCTAGCAGCCAAATACAACTCACATAGTTTCTCTGTTTTATTGATCCTTATATTCCAGGTCGCTTTACCTCTGCAAAAATACCAGTTTTTTTGTTGTTGTTCCTCTCCCCCCCCCTTTCCCCCCCCCTGAACCCCCACCCTGACTGTCCCACCCCCCCTACGGGCAAATAGGTCCATAAGACCTATGTGTGACAGCTGTGACTGTGTGGGGCCACCGTGTCCCCTCCACCCCCTTCCTTTACCAAACTAGACAAACAAGGTGAAACCTTCTTACAACGTGCATATATACATTTCCATACAGTGCATTTCTCTATTCTTTGTTCTTCTTCTCAATTTTTTATACAGACATATACATATTCTATCTTCTATTTTCCTTTGGGAACCAGAGCTACCGCTCTCTCTCTTTCAGCCTGCGTGTGAGACTGTGATTGGTTTTGAGGATTCCTTTCCTTTAACCATGTCAGAAACTCAGCTGCTTTAATTTCGGAGTGGAAAATTTTGAACTGACCATCCCTTACCACTTTCAATCTGCTGGGGAACATTAGATATGCCTCGCATCCAATCTTTTGAAATGGTGATATCAGTTCCCGCAGCCTCCACCTCCGTTCTACCGTTGCATGGCAGAAGTCTGGCCTAGCGAAGAATTCAACATCCTTATACCTACATTTAGCCTGTGGTTTCGCCTTCGCCATTATCTCCTCTCTCAAGAGATAGTTTCCTACGTAAATAAGTATCGCTCTAGGCTTATTTGCAACATCCCCCTTACGCTGTGTAAAAGGAAACCTATGAGCACGCTGAATCTCTGACTCCTAGTCCCAACCTTTTATATCTGGAATCGCACCCTTAAGAAGCTCTATGACATAGGCTCTAACATCCTGCCCTTCTCTTCCTTCCGCAATACCCAAAAGTCTGATGTTGTTTCTGCGCTGCCTATTCTCAAAATCTTCCATCTTCCATAATATATCGGTAGTGGTCTTCTCTTGTTCCTGCCTAAATTCCTTCCAACCCTTTATTTCATCTTCCAGCCCCCCTGTTCTTTCTTCTACCTCTGTGACTCTCCCTGCCAGATCTACATATAATTTATTTACTTTACGGAGAGAACCTTGTATCTTTTTACTCTCTTGCCTGGCTCTACAATTTTCCACTCTCGCCTCGGTTTGTATTTGCTTCAACATTGTAAACATCATTTCAAACCCTTTTTGTGGTGTTTCCCCCTGGGGTTGACTCTGACTCTGGTTCTGACTTCCCCTCTGTCTAGTTCCTTGTTCCATACTTTGCTCATGTACCCCCAAAATGTCAGTATTTTTATCTGCTGACCCCCCGGCAGACTCTTGGTACAGCTGTCCCAATCAAGTCTCTTTGCAACATCAAGATTCATAGAACTCACAGTGTCTTTTACTTTTCTCCGTTTTTTAGTCAGAATTTTTGATCTACGCTTTGCAGATAATTCTTGGGCTAAAGCCTCTCCAGACTCTGATGTGGCTACGGTTTCTGTCACTAACCCCAACATTGTTTGGTCGCTCTCCGTCTCTTCAGCGCTAGAGGAGTCCTCTGAGTCCCCCTCCTCTTCTCCAACCACCTCCTCATCCTCATCACCCTCTCCCTCGTTTACGGAGAAAAAACATTCATCAGTTGGAGAACCTGGTATTACCACTGTGCCATCAGTAATTAAAGCTGCCGTGTTCTTTCCTACTGACACTGTGACCGGGCTATTCATATTAAGTGCAGGGTTCATCTCTCCTTCAATAACTGCCAGATTTTTAGTGCTTACTTCATCCAAGGTAACAGCTCTGGATCTCTCTGTTAGAGCTTCTGACAGTACCTCTGTTAGTGCAGGGATCCTATTGGCATCAGCGAACATAGTATTTTCCTCAGTCTGGTGGCTAACACTGCCGACATTAACTGCCGCTTCTTTTTCTATTTCCTGCGGACCCAGCATTACTTCATTGCAAGTTTCTTTAACCGTTTGCTCCACTTGGGTATCACTCTCTCTCCTGATGTTCCCTTGCTCCTGCCCCTGCTTCTGTGTCATTACCTCTACTGGCAGTGTGGGAGCCACATCACCCATTCCTTGTGCATTCACAACATCAGTTACCTCTGCGGTTGTCTTGGGGGAGCGTGGATCCGTTGTTGCAAGCCCGCCTTCAATCGAGTGCTGGGCTGTGGAGGCACTCAGTAAACTTGCAGCAGGCTCTGCTGGGATTAACTCGGGAGCTAATACCCCCTCTGATATTCCATACGCACTGGCGGTACCAGCAGGCAAGAACGCCTCATACACTGAAGGTTGTCTCATGGTTACCTGTGCTGAGGATTTTCCTTTGTTAAGTGTCGCCTTAGTCTTCTCCTTCTTCTTCCTCTTTTCTCCTACCATGCTGTCAGCCTCGTTGTTCCTGCCGGCACTCTTACCCTGCTCGGCAGCAGTGCGCAACTCCTCCCGCTTTTCCTGTGATCGCATCAGCTTCTTCGCTCGGAGGTTAGCTGCCGGAGCGTCTGACTCGCTCCAGGCAGCTTTCTCTTTCTCGTCCCTCAGGCTTTTGGCAATCTTCGGAGCCATTGTCCGCCACAAGCTGAATACGGCGTCTACCGTCCTTCGATATCGCTTCTGTCTCCAAACAGAAGCCTTCACCATCAGCTGACTTGCTGCATCCAATGACCGCGCCAACACTGACCCCGCCGTTAAGGAGGCTGTAGTCTTCGTATACGGAGTGTATTCCGTTACAGCAGCAGTCGAGAAAATCCCTTTTAAACTATGCAGCATGTCTTCTTGTCCTTCTTGTCCTCTTTTCCGCACGCATGGGTCTGTGTTTCCGAGAAAAAATGCAGTCCGCCGTTACTGAAAACACGCATCACCTTTCGCTCGGTAAGTGGTCTCATGGGGAGAAGGGAGAACACGTCCTCTCCCTACAGCCTGTCAGCGGCCATCTTGCCCCCCAGTGTCCCTTCCATTATGGTTTTGTTTTATCTTTTGTTTGTCCTTGCTCTCTTGCCTAATCTTCCAAAATCCTCTGTATCAATTCTCCTTTCATTGGTCAAAAGTAATGCCTACTATTTTCCCCTGCTATAGTGACTGCAGAGCCTCCTCTGTCAATTACTGTTACCACTTATTGAACTGTGTCTTTGTCTATTAAACTTACCCCCAACTGATCTCTATCCCTATGCCTAGCTCCAGACTGCACAAATTCATGCCATGCTGTTCTATAAGTTTTCCGGGTTGACTCTGCTAATGATCGCTCCAAATCTTCTCTCCCTTAACCAAGTTTCCACATATTTTCTGGCACTGCTGTTGCCTTGGAATCAGCTCCTGGTGCCAAAACATGGAACCTCTCCCACTGTGAAGAGAAAAATTCTGGAAAAGCAATGCTGTAACTCTCTTTCCTCCAACTTGCCAGCCAATTTTCAACACCCCATTTTCCCATCCAATACAGCCCAAACCCCAGTGGGGTAGCAAGCACTTTGGCCACCCGTGGAGGTGCCCGTGTTTGCCGCCCAGCTTCGGCTGAATCAAAAAGAGTGGGGGAGGGGGGATGCTGGCAGGATCTTTTCCATTTGCCGCCCCTCGGCAGCCGAATGAAGAGAGGGGGAAGCGATAGCTGCCCCGAGAACAGCAGGTAAGAGTGGCGGAAGGCTGGCGGCCTCAAAATTTGTGCGGCCTGAGGCGTACCGCCCCCTTGCTACGCCACTGCCAAACCCCCCTTTTCCAGAGGCATCAGACAATATCTCAAGTGCCCATTAAAGCTTGTTATGAAGTTGCCACACAGTCACTCCGTTTTATTTTGTCAAAAGGTTTTGCCACATTCGTAAGTCTCCCCTCACTCTCTCTGTAATACGTACCCTATAATGAGGTCTGGATGCCTGTCTCATTGCAAATCCAAGTTCTTGATAAAACGTTTGCCTGGAGTTACTACTCCACTTGTAAAGTTGAGCTATCCTAATATGTGTTGAAGTTGATGCAATTCACATGTGCTCTTGCTTAATGCACAGTCTGGCATTTGTATCTAGTCAGTGGGCAGGCCCGCATCTGTGTCTACTGAATCCAGTTCTATGCTTAAGAATGTCAAACAATTAGTGGGGACCTGTGTGTTGTCTCCAGCTGATGGTATTTGCAAATAAATAGCCACTTCCTTAAATGTTTTTAACAGCTGTAAACATTCACATTTGTGGTCACCCTTCCTTATCATGAGGAAATCAGCCAGGTAGTGCAACACGTGCTGTGACCTTGCTACATTGTTCACTAGCAATTCCAAAAATGCGTTAAATCTCGCGAAAGCTGCACCAGCTACTGCCGAAACCATGGGCATTGCTCTATCAATATAGTACTCTCCATGAAAAGCCATTCCTAACAAAGGCATGTCATGCGGAAGAAGTAGCAAAAGTCAGAAAGCTGACTTAGAGCCAGATTATGAGTCTGGTGGGCCAAGGACTGCAAGACTCGTGGTGGTACGGCAGTGGCGGCCTAACCACCGAACCACTGGCAGTCCATCCGCCCCATTAAGACTTGGGCAGTTGGACCATCATGGTATTGCCGCTAGGGAAGCGCCCTTCCCTGGCAGTGATACGCAGTCCTGAGGCTGCAATATGCTTGGTGGGACCACCGCAGTCCCGTCAAGCATATTACAAGTTTCCTCTCCGCCACGGTTTTCATGGTGGTTCTACCTCCACGGAAACCATCATGGAGAGGAAACATAGGGGCCCTAGTACAGGGTCCCTTCGTGCCTCATGCCATGTGGATGCACAAAGGGGGGCACAGGATGCGCCATCCTATGTACATGCACACCAGTTCCTGCTCAGCATGGACTTTACAGTGTCCTGCCCGGGGGGTGATATGGTAACCTCACCTTTATTCTTTAGTAAGGCCTTTAATGAGATGATCCTGATGGAGGGCTCCCACAGTCCTCCATGGGCTATGTTTGCTTCTGACACTTCTCATCATCAGTGGCGGCTGGTGACATTTGAAAGAGGTGAGACATAAAACTTTGGATGAGTTTCCTGTAGTGAGCGAGCATAGTTATCGAGTCAGATTGTCATAAGTATGGTTTGGAGGTTCTGATCCAGGGAAATTTTTGAAAAAGGGTAGGCAAATGGTGCATTTTATAATAAACTGAGAAAGTAAGGCGGTCAATAAAGCAAGTGAAGTTAGGACATCATTAGAGCAAAAACGAATGTAAGCCTGTAACGAGTGACACAAGCTGATACTATTTTGCATATTATGGAGCTTCTTAATGTACAGCACAATGTACTCTGTCCCATATATATTATAGCCACCTGTTATGTGGGTGCTCCTCTGTCTTTCAATGGTAAGGAACCTGATGGGCCATTATTCTCATAGGTACCATGCTCATGGGCCTGTTCTAGTGTACACGTTTAGCTCACAAGGAACGTGTTTCTCAAGGGTAATTAGATGTAGTCACTTGAGATGTAGTGCTCCTAGCTACAGTAGTAGAAATAAGCAGTTTTTGTTCTGATGCACATTAATCGTGCACATGACTGATAAGGTGATTCCAACTTTCTGCAGCAGAAAGCTAGGGGTGCGTTCAGGCAAACTATTCAGACTCATTGCCATTTTAAATGTTGCTTGAGGACAGTGAGTGCTGTAAAATTAGGACGCAAGAAATAGTTTTTTTAATATGCTTCATCCCTCTTCACCCACTTGTCTTCTCTGACAATACTAACACAGTGGCGGCTCTACCGCTAAGGCAGGGGAGTGCTGCCCCACTGCTCTTTAAGCAGTGGAAAAGGAAAAATGAAATGATAATAATTCTATGTTATTATCATTTTCTTTTTCCAGTTTTTCGGGCGGGCGGGACTAGGTTCTCATCACAGCCAGCAATGGGAGGAGTGGTGGGCACCTTAAGTGCGCATAATGATTTGGCCGGCCACCTTGGGCCGGACAGTCATGTGCACTTAGCATGTTTTGTCACTGTATTACAGCCTGGGTGAGAGTACATGCCCAGGCTCCCAGTCACTCTCTGAGCGCCGAACCCCGGCCCTCAGACCAATCACAATGCTGCTGTAAGGCAGCTTTGTGATTGGTCAGGGGAGCCTGAGAGCCTGGGCGCTTCCGGGAGCCAGGAGCCGATTGGGAATGGAGGAGAGACAGGGGCCGGTGTTCCGAAGGTACGTCTTCTTTTAACTTTTCTTGTTTTTTTTTAACTCCCTCCCCCCCTGCCCTCCTATCCCCATTCCCTACCAGCTGCCACTGTGTAACTAACACCAATCAGAAGAAAGGGTCTACTCTCATATCACTCAGTTGAGCTGTGAAGTGTCTCCCGCCCTTGCTCTCTTTATTGCTAGAGAATGGACAGATTACAAAAACAAACATCAGCACCAGATTTTTCAAACATACTTTCAGCTTCATATACATCTATCATCTGCAGATACGGGGACGTTTTAGAAAATATAGGGGCAGATTTACAAGGCCCATGTGCCACATTTACGCCGCCATTGCATCACTTCTGTAACGAGCGGTGGTGTAAGCCATGCTCCACATTGTGCCTCATTTACAACGCGATGCATCTAGGGAGATGCGTCACGTTGTAAAGCCCTGCGCCACGTGAAACCTGCATTAGGTTTCATGTGGGTGTTCCCACGCAGGGTGGGCGTTCCGTCGCAGGCACGCCTCGTAAAAGTGACGCAGTGAAATCTACAAGATTTCACTGCGTCACTTTTACGTCCATGCTACGTCAAAACCCTGCACCTGCTTGAAGCAGGCGTAAGGAATTGCGCAGCATGTTAGGCACAGAGCGCCTCTGAGCATTGCTGGAGCGGCGTGGCGCTTGCGACACAATGCCAGCAATGCGCCGCCCTTACGCCACAAGATGCGACACGCACCGCCCTATCCTTGCTCCACGGTGCACCTCATTGTAAATGCGATGCATTCGTGGTGGCGCAGAAAGGGAATTGCGTGTTGCATCTTTCCTGGCGCATCCCTGCTGATTTGCAGAGATGTGCCAGAACTCGTAAATCTGCCCCATAGTTTTTAACATAAACTCTAACGATTAACTCGCTACCAGATCACCTTAAGGTGCGTCATGACGTACAAGTAGCAGAGTGGTTCCTTGGTAAAATCCTGCAGCTGAAAATATTGCCTGTGTACGTATTGTTAGTCAGCAAATGGGTTACTGCATGCAAATCTGTGCCGGGAACATAAAGGAAACAGGTAACTATCTTGATACATCTGGCCCTAAGTATCCAAAAGACATCATACAAGTTCCTCTCACACAGGACAGATTTAGTATACAAAATCCATCATGCAAGCTTCTCTCACACAGAACATGCTTAGTATATAAAAGCCGCCTTGCAAGCTTCTCTCACAGAAAAGGCTTAGTATGCAAAAGCCACCATGCAAGCTTCTCTCTCCCTGAACAGGTTTAGTATACAAAGCCATCATGCAAGTTTCTCTCACACAGAACAGGTTTAGTATACAGAAGCCGACTTGCAAGCTTCTCTCACAGAAAAGGCTTAGTATGCAAAAGCCACCATGCAAGCTTCTCTCTCCCTGAACAGGTTTAGTATACAAAGCCATCATGCAAGTTTCTCTCACACAGAACAGGTTTAGTATACAGAAGCCGACTTGCAAGCTTCTATCTCACAGAACATTTTTACTATACAAAAGCCACCATGCAAACTTTTCTCACACAAGACAGGTTGAGTCTTCAAAAGCCGCCTTGCAAGCTTCTCTCTCACGGAACAGGTTTAGTATTTAGTATACAAAAGCCACCTTGAAAGCTTCTCTCTCACAGAAAAGGCTTAGCATGCAAAAGCCACCATGCACGCTTCTTTCTCCCAGAACAGGTTTAGTATACAAAACCATCATGCAAGCATCTCTCACACAGAACAGATTTAGTATACAGAAGTCACCATGCAAGCTTCTTTCTCCCAGAACAGGTTTAGTATACAAAACCATCATGCAAGCATCTCTCACACAGAACAGATTTAGTATACAAAAGTCACCATGCAAGCTTCTCTATCACAGAACAGGTTTAATAATATGCAAAAGCCACCATGCAAGCTTCTTTCACGCAGAACAGGTTTAGCATACAATAGCCGCCTTGCAAGCTTGTCTCACATAGAACAGGTTTAATAGGCAAAAGCTGTCCTGCAAGCTTCTCTCACACAGAACAGGTTTAGTATTCAAAAGCCGCCCTGCAAGCTTCTTTCACACAGAACAGGTTTAGCATACAATAGCCTCCTTGCAAGCTTGTCTCACGTAGAACAGGTTTAATAGGCAAAAGCTGCCCTGCAAGCTTCTCTCACGCAGAACAGGTTTATCATACAATAGCCTCCTTGCAAGCTTCTCTCACATAGAACAGGTTTAATAGGCAAAAGCTGCCCTGCAAGCTTCTCTCACACAGAACAGGTTTAGTATACGAAATCCGCCTTGGAAGCTTCCATCACGCTCAGAGCAGGTATAGAGGAGGCATTTCTGAGATTGTAATTGCACATAGGGCACAACTGCACATAGAGAAGTTGCATTTCTTTTTTCTCCCTGGGGCAAAAGTAATTTTCCCGGTGGCGAAAGGTCTTCCCCAGCAGACCCACACTTTTACACCAATCTTTTCAACAACCTTGATAGTAGATTTACTCTGACAAGCATTTCAGTATGAGTAAATAATTTTAGAGAAGTAGGTGAAAGGAGGTGGCCTAACGGCTAGGGTGGTTGACCTCAAATCTGGGGAACTGGGTTCGAGTCTTGGCAAGGACGCGCAATATC